>NC_055690.1:22555213-23755213 GCF_017639745.1 Melanotaenia boesemani | reverse complement strand
AAAGAGGTTTAGTTCATGTGTCTTTTAACAGTAACACAAATAACATCGATACAAGCAGCTAAATTTAGTACGACCCATTTCAGCTAATGGTCTTGGCAAAATAATTCTTGCTTTGCAATAGTTGTGCTCAGAAGAGCAGGAGCATCATCAGTTTTGCAAGAAAATGACAGATTTATAAACACAAAACTGGAAACCTGTGAACTCCAGGAGGCAGAAGGTAAAGCTTTCTTCTGTTTTAGACGATGAGCCCATCCTCAGCAGGCAAATTATCTCCAAAGCATGATCACCATTCCATGGACTGTTTCTTTCGCTGTGTCATTTTTCTTAGACTTCCTTGTTTCTGTGTTTTAATCATAAATCTTTTATTCTTTTAGTAATTCTTATTTAAGCTGAACCGTAACAGAGGCTTGCTCTGAATCTGTTCAGATGTTCACAGTCTATTCAAAGCCATATCTGACACACTTAGGGCTTAAGGAAAATCGGGTTTATATTGAACTAGTACATAAGTGTGGGCTGTAGCGTTATTAAGATCATAATGAGTATGATCAGTAGTTATGCTGGTAGGAAGCATGCAAGTTCACAATGTGCAACTTTTAAAAAGAAGACTAAATTATTAATGAGCTCTGCTGTTATCCTCCTGAGTAACAGGTTGTTTATAAGTATTGATGAGTATTCTTGAAAAGGACGGCACAAGGTTGACAAATGTATGAACTTCAGGTTTATTCAAAACGCCACACATCCGTTTGATATGCTGCTTACTTTGATGTTGGTTTCAGTGTCCTAAAATCAGTCACACGATCAATCCACCACACACACAGACTCACAGAAAGAGCCACAGGCTTTCTTCCTAATAAAGATACTTGCTGTCTTTTTATTTACATTATATAAGACAGAGGATGTGCCCTTAATGTCAGTTAGAAACCAGTATCTATCATCAAGCTCCTGCAGTGTATAACTAACATCTGATCCCAGCCACAGGGTCAAACAGGTTTCATGTCCAGAATAGACACCAAACTGCAGAAAATTTTAATTAATTTAAAAAAATACAAAAAAATAAACTGATTTCTGAGACAAGAATGAGTAAACTTGTGAACAAGTATAATGAACGCTACTATTTTCAGAAGGGTGGTCTTTCACAGATTAGAGATGAGTGAAATAATGTTTATTGTTGAGCAGATTTGAATTTATTTATTTATTTATTTATTTTTTGAATCCCAGAACTTTATAAAAAACATCAACCAAGTTTGTTTCCATAGTTAAAACCAGGTTGTTATTATACAAACGGGGATCAGTTTCCCATCAGTCCACACCTGCTGAATTCTTAATCACTGGGAATTAAGCTAATCTTGGAAAGTAGATTAATTTTAACATTGCCTTATTCAACGTACAAGATGAAGCAACATCCTTTTGACAAAAAAATGACAGTGTCATGCTAACCTAGAAACTGCTGAAGACAATAGTTTTAAACAAAACATTAATAGGCAAAATAACAATATTTAGTTTTGTTAACAAAAAAAAGAAGATAAAAGATGTACTTTGAGTGTGTGGAGGGAGACTCTTGCCTCAAGTATCTGGTCAACAAGAAAAACCAAAGGGATTTTTTTTTTCCTGAAATATAATGCATTTCTCTTATATAATTTACTTAGTTTCCATGATCCAGTTTGGATTTATCATAGTCCATCTTTCAGTCTTTATTCACAAATTATGCTCGTGCAGTTTTAGGAATTACGAATTTTAGCTTTGTGGCAAATATTGCACAAATAGCACACACATCTGTCCTGTATGCTAGAAAAGAAAACATACACTGTACCCATCTATCAGAAAATATAAAGTCTGACTTTATGTTTCCAGATGGTTATGTATTTGGTTTTATCTCACAGGAGACTGAACACACCCACACTTACGTCACTCTCATGACATTTATTTATGGTCATTATTTGACACAACTTAGAGAGCATAGCTCAGCCATATTGCCACCAGTTACATCTGTGATGTATATCCTTGTATGAGTCACCTACATGCAGTGCATGATGACTGTAGAGAATCATTAAATGTAACACCTCAGCATCAAATCAGCACGACTGGTTTTGGGAGAATGTGCAATGTTATTAAAGAATAGAAACTTGGAGCATTGGACACACGGTGTGTGGGTTTAACACTGTCCTTTATTTAGCCTAGAAGCAGAGTTTAGGCATTGCTGAAGCTGAGTGTAAACAACACCTGCACTACATTTATGCTACACAAGCTTTATCTGGTAAACATTAATGGATGTATGCATCATTGCCAGAGTGACAGATCTATATATGAGAGCTGCCACGTTACAAATCCAACCCTGGCTCAATAACACTACTGTCAAATACATTTAGTGGCTCATCCTGGAAAGTCCCCAAAAATATTCTTTTACTGATGGATACCATTTGATAGAAGTTGTCTATTCAGTGTTTCAGTTTTTGGTTTTGGTTTTTTCACAGCTTTATGATACTGGATTCTGTTGTCTGAAATTCACTTTAAATTTCTCTAAACAAAATTAAAAAAATAAATAAATAAAGGAGTTTTCATTATAATAATGGATCATTGTGTACCATATGGAAAGGTTTTAGCCCTAACATTGCCACAATATGACCCAGAGTATGCACGTATAACATAAAAATTCTAAACTTATGGCATCTTTCTGAAGGTTCTTATTTTTAAAAAATTACTTTGTGGCCTTTGAAATATTTGCACTAGTCTTCTGAACCACTTATGCATTCATACCATAGGATGAATGTTGCACTGTTATTATACATAGGTGTTAGTTAACAAGACAGTTTTGCTTTGTTGCCACAGAGCAAAAGAAACTATTTGTAACAACAGTATGACCTAATGACTCACAATTTGAACTGAGTCTTTAAATCAGTTCATACTGTATATAAAAAGAACTGCTTAAGATTACAGGATTGATCCACTGATACATGGCCCCTAGTTTTGAGTTAGTATGTGTAACTACTATGTTTACAATTAAGATGTTTTGGATAAATCTTATACTATAATGCCATTGACAGGGTTTTCACTAACTAGACAGTTCTATAACGAATTTATTATGAAACGACAGTATAGTTTAGACAACACCAAGCAATTTTGGAAATAAGTAATTGCTCTTTTTTTTGTTGTTGTTTCTGTTTACAGTAAATTTGGATAGCACTAATGAGACGTATGGAAAAATATTCTTTAAAAATATACAAAGATTTTATTTAATAGCAAAATTCTTTTCATTGCCAGATTTTACTAGACCCTTTAAACAGGAAGCTATAAATGTGCAAGCTTTTCAAGCTTTCTAATGCTACTGCCATCAGGCAGGAGTTAATTATGCTAATGTTGAACTATAAGAAGACCACTTGGCAACTCACCTCTGTAAGACACAGTATTAGGGACATTGTGGGTAATACGAATGATGAGGAAAACAAAGAATATTGAGTAGGTTCAAAGAACAAACTGGGTGGATGCATCATCATCATCATCATCATCTCATGAGTTCAGGGTTGAATGGATGAGAAATCTTCATGCATCTGAACTATTTAAAGTCCAGATGTTAGGATGATGTCATAATGCAGTGATCTTAGGATAATGTCAGAGTATTTAAGACTATTAAAAAAAATGAATTTTTCCACATTTTTGTAGTTTTACCACATTATTTCTAGAGTATAAAAGTATACTCAACTAAAAAATTATGTATTTTTTTCCTGTGGATTTTTTCACTCTTTCCTGGCTTAGCTATATTTTATTTACTTGTTTTACATGATAACCCTAATACAACATTGTACTGCTTCAAACTGGCATGTCAAAAAATAAATCTTTATGATTTTGTTATCCCTGTCCTCCAATCCTTTCCTCTAGTATGGATTATGACATAGCTGTGCTGGTGTCAGTCTCACTTCGATTATGGCCAGATGCTCACAACAAACAGCAAGAAACAAACTTTCAATCAGAAAGCACAGTAAGCCTGTGCAAGTGGTGTCTCTGAATTAGATTGGCACATTTTATTTAATATTTTAGGTTCTGCTACAATGTTTTCATTTGACAAGATGTGAAATTGCAACATTAAACTTTCTGTCCATTTATGATGGACTTTGGTGATATAAACATGGATTTAAACCTGTGGTGGTCAAAAATATATTTGGCCTTTTATACCAGTTAAGTTTAGCTAATATGATGCTTTGTCAGTTGTTACAAAGAAAGAAAAATATATTATTTAACATGAACATATGAGCACACACAGGCAGTACCACTCATGTCAATGTAAATAACCCTGATTATTTTTTTTAATGATTTTGCATCAGTAATTGGTAATAATTAGGTTGTGACATTAAAAAATCGGTTTACTAATAAAATCTCAACTGACATGTAATATTTCATAGAAATTCATGCCCTCCTGAATTTTCCCCCGGTCTGTTTTTTCGGACTCCATGTCTGATTTGTACTGCACTGATGAAGAACAATGTCAGCAATATAAAGGACTTTACATTATGATGGAAACAAAATAAGCTAACTCTCTAAATTACTCCCATGACTATGCAATTATCCAAACATTCACCTCACAATTTATAATATTTTAATATGCAGAATGTAGTCGACAAATCTTTTTGTTACCATGTCTGTATTATTGAGCAACACTGATGTTTTTGACACGGCCTGAGATTATTACTGAGTCAGTCACACTCAGCCCCCTGGCAAACAAATAGACCTGAATTTAAATGCTGACACTGAAATTTCAAAAGTGTATATTTCTACATCTGTGGCAAGAAATACCGTTAAGTTACAAAAAGTACATACAGTGACTATGTTAGTAAGTCTGTGCATTACTGGAAAAAAAAAGGTAAATATAATTTCAGATATTTAGTCTATAAAGAGTGCTTCATTCATGTCGCAAGCTTTTCATGATGTTAGAATAAACCACATAACTAGTTGGTACTTTGTCTGCCTAAAAGTTCTGGTCATGACGTGCAACAACGTAGGTTTAAATGTGGCTTATAACTATTGGCACATGCAATTCCCTTTTACATGTCATTCTCTCCAGTGAAGTTGGTCACAAATAAAGAAAAAAGAAAACGATGGAAAAATAAGACAAATGAAGCACTCCTTGTGTGTATTTTTCCTTTCTATATATAACAAAATTCACTATCTAAATCTATATTTGAGCAGTGAAAAGGCACTGAGTTGGGAATAATTTTCAGTTCTACACAAAGTATCTGCAATAAAATAGCTAGATTATTGTTGGTTATAGTTTGTTGTGGGTTAAAAGCAGACAAGGCTGTAAAATCAGATTAGTGTGACTGTTGTCTTTTGTTGACCCCTTGTAAAAGTAAATCTATTTGTTTGTGCCTCTAATTCATCTCTCTCGTTCTCAGCCAACTGATGGGTTTTATGTAACACTTAGCAGATATTTGGTTAAGCATAACATGACTTAAGAATTGTTGCACAAGGAGACAGGGTAGCTGTATTGTTCTTCATTTTTTTTTTTTTTTTTTTTTTTTTTTTTTTTTGCACAAGTGGACATAATGCACAGCAAACATTAGTGGCCATCTTCTAAAACCCACACAAATGAATTTCCCAGCACCCACTTTGTTAAGTGGATTTGTTCTGTTTGCACAATTCTATGGCTAATGAGTGGAACACTGGTCATGAGTGTTGTCTCTCCGGGTTTGTCTCCCTGATTTTTTTTCTTTTTTTTTTTCTTTTTGTTTCAGTCTGGACCCAGCTTGGGGTATCATGTGGGAGCGAGGACCACTGGAGAAAGAGAGATACCAGGTCTGCAGCTGAGACATCCAGCTAGATCATTAAGTTTTATATTAAGGTTGCTCTGCAAATTAATTCAATCAGTCCAGCTCCTTGGGGAAGGATGAGAGACTAGCACAGTTGCTGTTCTTCAAGTCTTTTGAAGCATATCTCCCTTGCTCAGGGTAGATAAGGGCATGTTGTTCTTTTTCACCTTCGATGAAAGCGTATTTCACTCAAAGGTCTGAATCGAAGGTTTTACACGATGCATTTGCATATCCAAAGATCTGTTGAAGTGGCTTCCTGCATGTTCCAAGGGTTCAAATCCAGTCACTCACATTATGAAAACCTGTGTATGGATCTACAAACTTGTTTCTCTTAGAAACATGGTCCCGATGCTGTAGGAGACTTTCCTCATAGAGGCTGGAGGAGCCGAACGAGAGCTGGTAAGTGAGGCATGGCTCTGAGAAGTCCCTGCCTCCAGGAAGTAACATGTCCCTGGGATCTCTTTAGGAAAATTCTCTGGGAGCTCCTGTCGTGAACGAGGGACAAATGAAAAGGAGCGGTCTTCTTTTAACAATCTGTTGATGAGAAAAACAGCACAAAGATATTTTTTACTGAAGAGTGTTATTAAAAAAGGAAGATGAAACAGAGGGAAAGTAAACAGACATAACATAACCGAATATGTCTATTATAACAACAACAGCCTGTAAACTTGCAACTTTGTGTTCTGTTTGCAGAGTAAGAGAAAGAAAATGGAAGCTGCTTATGTCAAATGATTAACACATAAAGAAAATATATGTAAAATAATATCAAAATCCAATTGAAAAAGTACAATTTAAAAAGACTGCATGTTAAACAAAAATATTGTTTAGTGTGTACATGGGTGTAAATATAAGGCAGGTACTTACTGGTAGGTTGTGGGGCTAACGTTTATACACCTTGGATGACTCCCTGATTCAAACTTGCTGGCTAGAGTCACGTTGTTCCCAAAGAGGCAATAACGAGGCATTTTAACCCCAACCACACCTGCCAGCACCGAACCCGTGTGGATACCTATCCTTAGCTAAAAGAGAGAAGAAGGAGGACTGTATAAGACAGAGTGATGTCATATCTGCAAAATGTCACTTCATCAACCTATCAAACTTTATTTATAAAGCACTTTTTGTGCTAAACAAATTGCAATACAAAGTGCTTTACATAAAAATAGAAATCTAAACCCATCAATTCCTCTAAATCATAAACCAACAAGTCACACATCCACACACATACATGACAAATACCCACACACACATAAAGCCACACATATAACTACACATACATATACATAAAATGATGCTCTCAACCAGTGCTGTACTAACCCTCACCAGCTGCACTGGGGAAACTAAAACACTGGGAAGGCTATTACCTACAAAAGACTATTAAAATTTTAATTAAATGAGCAATTTAATAAAACAAGTTTATTAATAATGTGAAGATTATTAAAGTAAATAAAATAAAAATTATGAATGCTAAAATTATATTTAAATATAGCTTTACTTAAAAATATCAACAAGATCAAGATGCCTCTCCATATGTTTTTGTCCTCACCTAAATCTAAGTAGCCCAATCATTTTTTTTTCTTATCACCTTTTTATTCCTGAGTGAATTCCAGCAAATTGCAAGGTAGCCATGGCAACAACAACTGAGGATTGTAGTGAGATAGAAACAGCACAGACAGACAGAAAGACAATGGAGAGAGAGGCCAAGTGAACCTATAATTAGATGGTAGGGCCTTGACAGCACAGGAGAAGAGATAAAGAAAATGAAACAGACAGCAAGGGAGAGAGGGCTGGCAGGTGCACCAGTGTGACCTATTTTTGTAGCTAAACTGCATACAGATGGTCATATACTCGTCTGTCTCCACAACAGACAACCACTCACAGACACACACAAACAAATCTGCATCTGCACCCACTCTCCTCTTTAATTCTGAGTCTCAAAATACAGACACAGTTACAGTCATACACCCTTTGCCTCTGTTTCGATGTGAGTCAGCATCCACAGCACATGGCATTCATTGAGCCAAAGAGCAAATGGCGCAGCGGAACAGACAACCAATCACAGTCTAGCCTCTAGCCATGCTGACAGAAAAATAAAGAGACAATGATTGACAGTGACAGAGAGAGGAGGAAATTGTTTAAGAGTGAATCTTATTCCCCTCCTGTACATTCACCAGTTTATATCAACACTTGTGAAAAACTCATATGGCTGATGCAAACGTGATGCAATAAATAAACGCCACACACAAAGTTTGTTGAAGCTTCTTTACAGAATGGTTGAAAGATAATCAAATTATTAGAAAAACCTCTTTGTATAACACAATACAGTTCAATAGTAACACACCCTTTAAAATAATCAGCTGAATCAGCACATCATTAGCAGTTTTGACACAAATGATTGTTATCCAGTGTCTCAATGAAAAATCAACAGAAACTGTTCAACGACACTTCATATCAGAAAGAACAACACCTACCTAACTTAGTATAAGTATAATCTTGTATTTGCCACAATACCCATAATCTATCTTCCTGAAAAGCCAACTGAAAATTATTCCCCACAGCTGACATGCCTTTGCACTTTGCTACAGCTGATGGTGCCCTGCCAGGTTCCCTGCAGCAGTGCGACATCAGTAGCTGTAGAAGTGCTGGGCACATTTTGATGGGTCCTTCTCCTCTTTTCTCCAGCTTGTGTTGGGCTTTCCCTGGCATCCAACACCTAATTTCCAGTTCATCACACTTTATCAGGGAGCCTGTTGCCCAGTCTCTAGTTTTTTATATATTTTTTTTTTTACCTTGATGCCTTTATAGCAGTATGCAAGCAAAATTGTGATCCTTGGCTTGTAAATGGGCTAAGAAGATTAAATTTGTGCATGCTGTGTACTGCAGACATAATGCAGTTGCTTGCAGCTGCAATATGCATATGTTGTCAGCAAAAAGCTGCTTTTGGTCAGCATGATCAGTTCCAGACAATTTCTGAATGCAAATACTGCTGTTGTTTGTTTGAAATATGCTCACTGAAGAATTATAAACTATGAAGATAACACATACTGTACATAGATATCATGCCATAGACCTGACAATGAAGCAGTAATTTAAAACAAAATAGTAAAGATGTTATTCTCTTGATATTTCTCTCTTCTTTACATGCTGTATCTGCATCCCAGAATCACTCACCTCTCTCAGCACTCTTGTACAGCTCTTATGCTAGTTTGCGTAACAGTATAACACTGGTTGGGTCAAAGCGCACTCACTAAACAGGATTCATCATGCTGAAATGTTGAGTTTCTCTATGTTGGCCATAAAATGAACAGGAGGCCACAGAAAATAATGTAAAAAAGAAAAGAAAAGCAAGGAAGAAATGGCAGAGGAAAATAAGACAAGGGAGTTACATAGAGACTACTGAGGAAAGAATAGGGGACAAAAATGAGGGGGAGTAGACAGATAAAAAGTGGAAGAGAGAAAAAAAAACTGAGAGAAAATGGGAGAGTGAGAAAGCAGGCCAAAAATGCTTGGCAAGGCCTTTCTATTTTGAGACAAATGGACAGTGTTATGAGCGCAGCAGTGCACAGAGCTGTCCTGTCTGTTATTTAGCAGGTCTGTCTTAGCTTAACACACACAAGCACACACACGCATTTTGTCCATAACTGTGCATAGTCAGTTTTAGAGAGTGAAAATTTAATGTACTAAAGCACAAACTACAATGCTGTAATGTTTTATACTATTTTTTCTTTCTTTTGTTTCAGGATCACTTGTTTCCTGAATCATCAGAGTACAGCCTTTAGCACTAAATGATTTTTAATTGACTCTGTAATTTCACTATCTCACCCTGACAAAGTGACATTGTCCTACATGTAGTTCTCCATTGTTTAACTTTATATATAGCCTCCGACAGCCAAGCCAGGGGAAACAATTTACTGCAGATAAAGAGTGTTTTATAAATCAGTGCAGGTAAGCAAGCAAGCTTGCAAAGCTATTCAGGCTTCCTCTGAATGTTAGGTGACCTTCACAGAGACTGGACTAAAAATAGGTATAAATAAATCATAACCTCTGTTCAGCATTTGATTCAATTTAATTATAAAATATGATGTTTAACTTAAATTCCCTCTGCTGTGATGATTTCTTTCCGTCCTTCGTAATACGACCATATTTTTCTTCAGAGCAGCACTCCTTTCTCTCTGAATCCATACACTATTCAAATGCCATCTGTAAATAAAGTGACATCCACCTTAATTTTAGAAGTAATAGTATTAGTGCTAAATGCAGTTCTGCAAGTGTTTCTGATACATCAGCTGCTAAAGCTGCTGAAAAGTTCACAACCTCATCATCATATAGTTTAACAGCAGCTTTACTGTAGCTGATAAATGGGATACACGCTTCTTTGTTTGTAGCATAATTCTTTTAAATTTGTACTAATAATATAAAAAAATGCTTGTAAATGAGTAATTGCAAGCAAATTAAGCAAGAGTAGTTCTTTAAAAATGTCTAACAATCAGGTAAATGTGTTTTGTGTATTTTCATTATATAGCATACTAATACTAAAGAAAGAAGGAGAAAGAAAAAAAAAGAAGAGTAACAAAGTGAACTGATGCAGAACCAGTTAACACATAAGCACACAAATACACACACACACACCACACTGATGAATGTGGTACATAAATGGTTCACTACACTGTGTGTGTAGTCCTAAAGCTAATTCATGCCGGTAGAAAGAAACTCTATCAGATTCATTCCTTCAAGGTGCACCAATTTTCCTGCCTCATTTCATAAATCATGCTCCACTGAACCAGCAGCTGAAACAGCTATACACACTGACAGAGCGTCTGTGTCTTGTAACTTTTACTTGTCAGCTACCTGATCTATTTGAACTACTGGACATTTTATGTTTTTGTATATAGAAATTAAATAAATGATTAAGCTGTGAATTTTTTTGTTCTGTGTCCAAACACTGGATTAAAAACTTACGATCCACATTCAATGTACTGCGCTATGAAAGAGACAAAATCAAGATTACCAAGCTGTAGGTGTAGGCTTTGTTGCTACAGAAACCAGATACTGATCTCAGCTTATCTCAGCTTTATTTATGTTGACAGACTTGTGAAAACACAAGGAGAAAGATTGAAGAGAAAAATTCTGATATTAAATTGTGCAGAGAGGCAATGTTTTAAGCACTGCTTTATTGTTAGAAACATTCACTGAATCCAATATCCAAACTAGGAGCTGATCACAAAGGAAAAGAGTCTATACTGGGTGATGCAGAACAATGAACTCTAGTTGACCAAGTTGAGCTGGTGCTGGTAACAAAGTGGCCAGCAATGTCAAGTGAAAAGGTGACAACTTTTTGGACTTGGGTGGCAACTAGTGATCAATGCTGTTGCTCAATGGTCTATGTATTGCCTTGACTGGGCACTAGCACTTTCAGCTAGTAAGCTGAGGCTGACCACTTGTTTCGGTAACTAGCTTACTAATGCTAGCTATATTAGCTTCTAAATTGGCTCATCACGGTAGGACCCTTCTGTAGGCTCAGCTATTTCTGCAATATACAGGTACAAATAAGAAAACAAAGGAAAATCCCATCTTATCTCTTTATAAAATTGTAAGGAAGAATAAAATTTACCTTAATAGGTTTTCCATCCGGAGTCAGCACTTCCTCTGAAAGTTCCATCATCTTTAGAGCCATGTGCGCAATTGGTTTTGCATGGCTCTCAACTTTCTTATGAAGTCCTCCAGCCACACAGTAGGCATCACCTATTGTCTCAATCTGTATAAGAAACAGAAGAAGAGCTGAAATAAATGACTCATTTTAAAATTAAGTATGATTGTGAACATTTGCAGATACTTGAGACTAAGTAAGTTCTGAGAAAGAGAAAATTGAAAGCAATTCTGCACTCCTTATTCCATATAGGTGCTGTAGTGTCTTTTTGTTCTCATTCTTGGTCTACATAATTGACAATAAGAGCCTCTGAGACACTCTGTAATGCCACTTACACCAACCTGGACTTCTTGTGACCCATTCTGAGAAGCTGAAAAACTTAAGCATTAACAGCACAAGCTGAGTAATTCTTTAGACCCATTTGCACACCTCAGAGCTCACCTACCTGCCATATTTGTCGAAAGCCCATATTTATAGAAGCCTGAATGCAATACAAATACTTATAGTGGTTAACATTTTTAATACCTCATAACAAGCATTAACAATTACATTCCTTGCATTTTTGCATTTAAAATGATTCATAAACATGACTAAATGAAATGAAAATGAAATCAGAAAAGTTTAAAGCAATTTTATGTCTGCCAAGTAGCAAGAGTAATAGTACGCTAAGGGAGACTAAAACCTGTCAGGAAATGGACACGCTTACCAAAAATATTGGAAAAAATCATGTAATCATTTGGCAGCTATATACCTTCATATATCTGTATCCATCTTCTGCATTTCTTTGTGTAAATAAAGTTTGCAAAACAAAGACTGGAAATCTGAATGTGGGAGAATTTACCACACACACCTAATACTTGAGATTGCAAGACTGGCCTGTCTCATATTAAATGATGACATGCAAACAAAGCGAAAAAATAATGAAGCCACTTTTTGTGAATTTGTTGTCATGTGTGAAGATGAAGGAGTGAACTAGGAGTCATGACAGCTGAGATAGTCCTTGTAAAAACAAAAAAAAAAGAGAAAAAGAAAAAATTCAAAAGGACAAAAAGAAAAGACTAGAGAGACAAACTGCTCTCATTAAGGCCTGTCAGTAACCATGACAATGGCGACATATGGGTGATTCAGTCTCCTCCTGTTCCTGCTTTCTGTTTGCCACACAAATGAAATCCTCCACTGCTTCACACATAAACCCTCTTAAATACAGCCACTCTCTCTCCTCCTCTCTGTCCTCACTTCCATTTCTCCATATATCTGATATATGACATTTCTGTCAGATAATGAGAAAAGTGTTAAGCAAATGTTGTGAAGTGATGAGGTTTACTGGGAAAAAAGTAGAAAGAGTAGAAAAATAATATAAAGAGCCTATTTGTTAAAAAAAAGGTTAATAAATAAGTGGTACAAAAGAGGAAAAGATGGCAGACCACAGAGATGACTGTAACCAGCCTCAAAGCCACACTGTCAGATGGACAATATTGACACATCTTTGTTAAGCTCTCACAGACTGGCCATTAATCAGTTACTTTTTCCACAACAAAAGGGCTGTCACACAACAGATTACACACACACATACACACATGTATAGATCCAATCCACATAGACAGTGACACACCCCAGAAAGGTTTTCGCTGACTCACATTTTAAAACTGATTTTCAGGTAAACTGCCCCCTCTCTCTTCCTGTACAACATAAAATCTTTGCCCCAGCATCTGTTGTCAACATCAAAAATTAGCACACATGTCTCTCCACTGACCTTATAAACATCCAGAATGCCACACTGGTAGTCAAAGCGTGTGTACAGTTCGTTCAGCATTGAGATGACCTGCATAGGTGTGCACTGGGCACACACAGCAGTAAAGCCCACGATGTCCGAGAACAGCATGGTCACGTCATCGAATTTGCGAGCAGGCACCGGCTGACCCTGCCACAGTTTCTGTGCCACATCACCCGGAAATATGGAGTACAGGAGATCCACAGTTCTCCTTTTTTCCTCCTCCAGGGCCTGATGAGTCCGCTCTAAAGTGGCCTGAGAGAAGAGAGAAGGAGATTACAAGGCTTGCTGCTCTGTGTGCTTTGCTTTGATAAAGGCTTAAAGGTGGGAGTACTGCAGCTAATTAAGAAGCAGCTGTATTCAGAAGTATTTGTTGGTGATTTATTTTTAATTGTGTGTATCTGTTTTTTTGTTTTTTGTTGTAGTTGTTTTTTTTTTGTTTTTTTTTGTTTTGTTTTTTTGTTTCTATGTAAAAATAAAGCTTCTTAAGGCCTCCACAGAAGGATGCAGTGCCATACAACTCTTCAAGTCAGTTGGCTGAGCTGTTGCTATTTATAACAGGGGCCTGGAGGTGTGGTTGCAGAAAGAGACTGATGCAGTGAGCAGATGGATAGGACTGGGTCAAAAATGCAATGACATGCTAAGGGGTATTAATTCTAAGCAATATATAAGATCAAGTCCCAGTGACCAAGACCACATTCTTCCAAACAATATAACTTTACACAGACAACATTCAAGTCAGCACAACTTATTAATTTGATTTTCTGTTAGCTGCTAATGGTGCCTCACATATTATTAAAAAATCTGCAAAGGATCCTGTTTGACTGTCATGGGCACTGAACATGATTTTATTTTGATCCTGTTGCCAGTACAAGTACAAGAACCTGGGTCTCACCTCAGTCAGTGGACCAGCTTCACGGAAGAGTGGTATGCTGCTGAAATTAACTAATTTAGCTAAATCTGTAATGGACAGTGAGTGATAACTATCTACCTGGGCTGCACAGCTGACACTGCATGAATTTTGTCTATGAAAACATATTTGCATATGTTGAATTTGATGACAGCAGGATAAAAATTGGTATGCAGCAACAAAGGGCTGGAAAGTTGTGTAATTCAACAGAAGTTCAAGTAATTAGGTTAATTGCTAACTGCTCTGTGAGGGCTACGTTCTTCCTTGTTGTTGACAACTAATCACTATTTATATCTGCTAGGGATCTTTGGAGGTTGGTTGGGCTTAGTTCTAATGACATCCAGCAGATGTCAAACCAAATCATTTAGCCAATATGATCTGTGCCATGACACAAAAAGGGATTGTAGTATGTGATCAGCTTAGTTTAAATGCACCCACGCTGCTAAAACTGTTCCAGTTAGTCTTATAACATCAGGACACATGGAAGCAAACAATCTGACTTGTTATTGTTTTCACAATAATTAACTGAGCAGCACAGAAATGACACAGGGCTCTGTAATAGCAAGTCTTTTACCTTCAGTTTGTCCATTCTTTTCTTTAGGCCATCCTGGGCCTTGGCTTGCTCCCCCACTAAGATTACATCCCGTGTGGCATCATGGATGGGGATATCTGACAGATGGAGACCCCTGCCCATCAGTTCCTCTAACTTATCAACACGCGGAGAGCCCAAAAACATCAGGGAGCAGGACTCAGGCACATGGATCATCTGACCCTTTAACTCCATCACCTGTCAGGGAGAACAGCCAAAAAACTTTCAGTTTGTTTTGTGATAAAAACAGATTCAGAGAGGCTAGTAGAGCACAGTAGTTTGTTCATTATTGGCCTCTCATTATCATAAATGTCATGTCTTCTGTGTCTGCCTTGTTGACACCTTGCCTTGTTTTATATATTGACTCATTTACAGCTACACATTCACAGGCTTCATTACAGAAACATTTCAAGGCCATATTGTGGCGACAACTGTATCCTCTTGGTTGTTTGGAAATTAACTAAAAACAGAAAGTATAGACTCCATCTCTACACGTACATGTGAAGGCCTTGTGCATGTGGTGTGATAATGGTTTTGTGATAACCATCAAAAACATTTATCTGTGCTTTGATACCTGCACATGTACAAATACCGTCTGTATGTGCAAAACACGCACTTATCAAATTAAACTATATAAACAACACAGATTATTATTGCACAGCAGGTTACTGTGACTTGCAAACTTTATTAAACAGACTAAGTCTAAAAACGTCATTTTTAATGTGTTCAATGCCTTACTTTAATTTAGAAAATATAAAGAAATCTAATTGGGATAGAGGCATGTTTACCATTATATTACATCACATTTTATTTACAGTTCTTAATCATTTGGGAAGTGAGGATGCAAACTCTTGGAATTTTGACAGAGAAATAGGAGTCCATCGATGATAAATGGAAAAACTGAGGTGTTCAACTGTCTGTTTGTCTGATTCTCACCTTTGTGACGTACCATAAATTTTCAAGAGGTGGCCAGTTTGGGCCGCCAGTCTTCCAATTAAGCACACACACTCTGTGAAGCCAAATTGTTGTAAGTCATGCACGAGGTCTGGCATTTTCCTGCTGAAATAACCACTTTCCTCCTGGGAAAAGAAGTTGCCTTGACAGTAGAGTATGTCTATACAAAAGTCTAATATATGCTTCTTCACCAGTGTTCTCACACATTATGCAAGTTACCTATACATAGACGATGTGTTGCCCATGTATAGGTAACCTGCACAATGTGTGAAGATACCATTTTCCCCGTTTATGCATGGGTTCTATCTAGGTACTCCAATTTCCTCCAAGAGACTGATACACATAATAATGAATTAGATTTATATAGCACTTTTTGAGGCAACCAAAGCACGTACTTGGTTCTTGGTGATGGTAAGCTACATGTGTACCCACAGCTGCCCCATGGCAGATTGAGGGAAACTTGGCAGTCAATCTGCGCCTACAGCCTCTCCAACCATCACCAAACATTCATCCATATTCATACACCTGCAATGTGTGCTGATGCGGACACCGGAGGCAAGAAGGGTGAAGTGTCTTGCCCGAGAGATAAACAAATCACCAGCCCTCTGATTATTGGATGACCCATTCTATTACCTGACCACTGCTGCCCCATGCCCGCTGCAAGGACTGGTGACCTGAACAGGTTGTACTGGACAGCTCACCAGCCCAGTTCAACCTGGACCAGAGACCTGTCCAGGTTGTACCTTGGTAATTGCTGGAATAGGCTCCAGTTTCCCTACAAACCTGGATTGGAATAAGAGGTATAGAAAATTGAGATTTATTTTTGACTGGTCAATGATTCTCTTATCAAATTTGGAGACTGAAACTTTGGTGGATGCTTTGTACACCCAACCCTGACACCATTTCCTGCCATCAATAAATCTGTTTATCATGACATCCTTAAGAATGATGTTACTTGCATATCCAACTGTGTAAACTCTCAATTTGAGCATGCTGCATATGTATTAGAAAAGGCCAGAATATGTTTATTTAAAAAAGAATGCTTAGCCTAGTTTGTGTGACTTAAAGATGATTAAATGTCCAATGTACAACCCATGTACTGCTGATAACAGTGCAATGACTTTGGTGTCAAAGCACAAGCATTTAGAGGTAAAACTCTGGCTAAAAGAACAGCTACAACAAAAACATTGTCTGTTTTGACAGTTCTCTATCCAACAGTGTCTGCAGCATTTCAGCATAAGCAAGTTTTAGCAGTGAAGGTTCACGGCTGATAATAAAATTCAACATTCATCGTGATATTATCTTTTTAAACAGTCATCATAATGGAGAAAGACGGGTTCAATGCGAACACAAACCTTTGTAAAGATACTGCATGTACCTAGTTCAGTATGCAGTTGGAGTAATTTTGAATTTGCATCAAAAATGTGTGGCAGTGCACCCAAGAGAAAAAGTATGATACATCTGCGCAACCATGCAAAAACTTAGTCTAGAGTCCTGATGTATAAAGTTGGGTGTTTTTCTGAGCTTACTCAGCCTAATGCAGCTGCCTTTAGAGAAAATAAAAAGCACCTTTTTCAAAACATGTTGTTTTGTGCAACCTATCTGAGGGTCTCTAATTTAAAAACCTCTTAAACAAGTACTGAGATAATCAATATTACTGTCACAATGGCAGGTGTTATGCTTTAATCAGCAAATATTGTATGTTGCCAGCTTGTTGTTAGCAGTATAGTTAAAACTATCTTTTCTTTTTTGTTGTTGTTTTGTCTTTTTGTTGTTTTTTTTGTAGTTGTTTTTTTTCTTTTTTTAAGAGGTATCCTTCCCAGATTCCCTGCCAAAAAAATATGATACAGAAACATACTTTTAAAATCTTATAAGTAAAATATAGATCCTAATGTCACCATCTGCGGTAACAGAAAACAGAATATCTATAAACAACTGCAGTATTATTGCCAATGATGGTGTCTGGAAAGTTTCAGTGACTCAGGTTTACTTGCTGCTTGACATTTTGCTCACCAGCACTTTGATGAAAAATATGTGCAGGACCTGTTAAATGTCCTAAGCACAGGTGTGAGGAGCACAAACAAAACAAAGTTCCTCTTACTCCAAACAAAAATAGAGAAGAAGAACTGAAACAATCATGGGAGTTTACATAAGGAGATGTTGAGGAAAGCCATTGAACATAATGCTGACTACCCCTGCTACAGACTCTGTGGATAACCCATTCAGCTTAATTTCTCTTCCTCCTTCTCAGTCCTTCCCTCGTCTTTCTTTTTCTTTAGTCCCTTTTCCTTCTCTCCCCACCATCACCTTTTTCTAATTCTGCTTGTCTCTTTCTCTGTCTGTACTCCACTCTGTCTCCTCATCCCTTCTTACTCTCTTTCTCCATAGTGTCAGATAGATTATTCCGCTAGTGAACACACTGCAGCCCTGTTTTATTTATAGCAAAGGCTCTCCTATGTCTGCATAATACATACAGTCTACATCCACATGCTCACAGTATTTTCCCTACACACATCCAAAGGGAGACACATACACCATCTCTGTCTGTTATTCAGAAATACAACAGGCATGCAACATATATGCACATATGCTGCCTTTAACCCACAGGGTCTAAGTTCAAGATACACACATCCCCAGAAACTCAACCTGTTGTGATTTTCTGTTAACAGGAACTGATCATCTACATAGTTCATTTAGTATTTTGTTGAGCTCAGCCATTCTTCACCATCCGCATACTGCTGATCTAATGCATGCAATATTCACTGTGGCCTATTAGAGTTTGAGGATTCATAAGAACTCACCTGCTCATGCACACACTGTGCACTTTAAAATGCAAGCATACAAAAAGCATATGCCAGCGTGAACAAACTGCAGTATGAGCTGCTGTTTCCTAAGGTTTAGTCTGGTCGGGTGGGAGGGCCTACACGCCTGACATACTAACAGCCATCTCCATGGAGACTGAAATTAGGAGAGCCAAATACAAAATGAAAAACATGCTCTAAAGCTGCTTGTACAGATACATTATCTCCTTTAAATGTTTTTTCTGAGTCTGTCACTTGCAAATGTGTATAAACTAAGGGAATTTAAATTAGAAATTGCTGTGCCACATTAAAGAAAAAGAATATGAGGTTTGGTTTACACTAAGTTGAGTTCTGGGAGCGCAGCAAAGCAGTTTTAATAAGGTCTAAGCTTAGACCACTGTTGTCGTGCTTGTAAGCAAGAGGCATTATGACACATTTTAAAAGTTGAACATGTTTCTAAATTTTCCATCTGATGGAAAAATTGAATTTTTTCTGGAGATAACTTACAGTTACAGGATATGTACATTTAATTAGGGATGCATGATATACTGCTGGTCGATACCTTATTGTCTGATAAGCAAGAAAATTAAATTGTTATTGTTCTGATAATGGAATAAAAGCCAATAATGGAGTGGAGCATGCTGGCAGATAAGATATGCCTGTTGAAACTAAGTTATGAGTAATGAATGGTGATTTTTGTACCTCTTGTTTTTCTCTTCACTCAATGTGCATGAGGGCACGGCTGTGCTCTCTACAGAAGGTGAGTTATTACTTGAAGCAAAGGT
The DNA here is from genome assembly GCF_017639745.1 of Melanotaenia boesemani. NCBI lineage: Eukaryota > Metazoa > Chordata > Actinopteri > Atheriniformes > Melanotaeniidae > Melanotaenia > Melanotaenia boesemani. The sequence goes on along the minus strand of NC_055690.1, from coordinate 23,735,961 downwards.
AGGAATACTGCCCAGTATGACCAGCAGTAACAACTTACAGTACATGTTGCTATTCTCATGGAAAACTACTAGATGCCAGATTAAAGTCAAGGTTACAGCTTAATGTCACTTTCTTGCCCACACTGTAGCACACACAGAATAGACACAGACCCTGCCACCAGCATCTTCATCAAACCATCCTCTTGAAAAGGCACATTCCTCAAGGACTGCAAGACAACTGCTGTGAGCATCCACTGCTGTTTTTCCCTTTTACTGATATGCCATGGTGGTTTTCTCTTACTGTCACACAACATGGGCTCCACTAACCATCCAACAACTGTTTTTGTTGCTGTTTTATTCATGTACAGTAGGTATAATTATGCCAGTGTCTCCCCACCTTACTCTCACTGTCGGTCTCTGTTTCCCTCTTACTTCCATTTTCTGGCTTACTGTGTAACAGACTTACAAACTCATGGACACACACATGCACACATCCCTAGAGGCAGTTGTGTTGGCCTAGTTGTGCGTCTCTGTCTAACTCTGCACTCTCTTCTGCTTCTGCTGCATCTCTGTCATCACAGCACAGAGAATGAGGAGGTAAGTGAACTGTGAGGATGGAAAGCAAAAGAAACAGGAGTGTGAAAAGAAAATAACAAATATGGGAAGAAGAGGAGACTAGACAAAAACACAAAAGTGTTCAGAGGTTAGTATGTTGTGTCCAAGTTGACCTCCTGTAATTCTTCAAGTACCGCACAAACTATACTACACTAAGGTTGTGAAAACAGCTTACACAAATTATGAAAAAAGCATATTTGTTACTAGGATATTTTTTTAAAGATGTGTAAAAATTAGATAAATTTATACCCTTTAACTTCAAAAGAAATGTTACATTTTGCTATATGTGCTATATATTTTACACAGACTATGCTCATGTGTTTATATATTACTTCCAGTTAATTTCCAGTTAATACATTTAAAAGAAAAATTCTGTGATAAATTTGATGCTGTTATCATTGTAATTCTTGATTTTAATATACAATAGACAATCTTTTTTTCTTTTTTTTCTTTTTTTTTGCATTTGAGGCCTGCACTACATTCCAAAAGTATAAAACACATTTATTGATAATGTAACATCACCGCTTAAGTGTTGAGAGAAAAGGGGGCAACATAATGTAGTAAAAGCTTTAATGACCCAACTTTTCTTGGAATCTGTTGCAGACCTGAAATGCAAACATAGATATTTATATGCTAGTAATAGTTTTGTGACTTGCCACTGATGATTTCCTTTCTCCATTTTTTCTCTTTCAAACAGTAAGCCATTCAACACACTCATCAAGATCAGTTTTATATATATGGATTACTGAAATGTACAGATTCAGGTTGTCATTGCCATTGGCAACAGGGAGCTCCAAGGAGATTCAAAAGAGAGGAGGAAGGAGAATGAAGGTGAAAAAAAAACTGAAAGAACAGAGATGGAAAAAGAGAATAAATGAGAATGAGAATAAAAAAAGAATGCAGGGAGAACAGAGACAGGGGAGAATGAGATGCACTGTACTTGAAAGACAGAAAGGAGGGACAAGAGGGGAGACAGATAGGGTAAAGGGATAGCAGGAGATGGAACAGACAGCTAATGGATTTTCTTTTGTGAGCAGACTCTGCCATGTCAATAGACTCTCATTTGCATAAACAGCCATTGAGCAGCAAAGAGTCAATGAGTCAGTTTCCCTCACACACATACAAACAAAATGCTGCAATGCTCTTATCTTGTCAAACTTCATTGTGCAATACTCTCACATCCCACTCTCACAGTAAGACTTGTACACAACTACAAACACACACACTCACACTATGTGCGCTGTATGGACCAAATCTAGAAAAGCTGAATGGGAGGTAGTGAACAAAAATTTTGATGTTTAATTTATTTAATCTTATTCTTGAATCAGGATCAGGATTAACTTTATTGTCCCAAGAGAGAAATTGGTCATGGACAACTATTATTGCAATGCTGCAGCCACACATCATAAACAGACAGGTATCAGCAGCAAGCCACATGGTTATCTACATCAATATAGAATGAACTATTCTACAGGAACAAAACCAAATAAAATTTATGAAAATATGAAATGCATAATTGATCTGCACAAGAAATACTTTAAACATAACTGTTAAAATAAAACCAGCTCTAAGCTTAAATTAAATTAAAAAAATCCAAAGACAGTTTGGCCTAGAGTTGGTACAATCATGAAAAGTTACAATAAGGAAATTACATTCAGTTTGCCCATGCATTCTAATAAAACTGGTCAGTAGCCACAGTTATTAGGCAGGACTCACAAGGATGCCATAGTTTAACAATTAACAGTGGGTGAACCTGCTGTTTGGAACGGTAGCAACAAAAAAATATCAAGATCAGACGCACGGTGAGGTGAGTTAGTTGGTTGGTGTCTTTGCTACTGCTTAAAAAAGTTTACATATTCTCACAAAGCAAAGTAAAATGAAACTGAATTCAATTGAGCAATGCAAGAAATTGCATCATTCGAAGCGAATGAGGAGCAAAACGGTTTAGTAAAGAGTCACAATTCTGTCCCAATTATCCCCGATGATCATACACTGATTATATTTTTGACATGTTCAATAAGTGTTATATTTCTTTCTGATCCATCCACTTGTCCTCTCCCTTCACCATGCTTTGTAGACCCATCAATGGTAGAAAGACAGAGAGGGAAATGGTTTCAAAGCAACCTGCTCTGAACAAACAAACCATAACAGCAGTGATTTATCTACCTCAGATCAAAGGTGGTGTTGTCAAGATTTTCTTTGTACTCCGAGATGCAGGTGCACATACAATGCACACACAAACAAACCTCATTGAAAGACCTCTAGAAAGACAGTACAGTTGCATTTCTTATATAACAAAGATTACAACTGAAAATTTAAATGTCATGGAAAAGAGCAAAATTTGTATTTTGTTGTGTGTAACTGCTATAAAAGTGAGCTGAAGCAGAAACAGCTGCTGTCTAGGCTCCAGCTAACATCAAACGCTGCACACACACACTGTCCACTTACAGCTGCACTGACTCATCTGAAGCAGAATTTTGACTCTTTGACCCAGAGAGTCTGGGAATTTTAGGATATCTGCAGCAGAAGCATCAGCTCTGTGGAGGCAGGTGTTGTGACTATTCATGCAGTTATTTATAAGAGAAAAAAATATCTATAGCAAGTAAACAGATGAGTAGGCAGGCCAAATTCTTGAAAAAGTGATGATGTTACCTTGTGTTTAATGTCTGAATGCCCATAGAAACGCAGTTTGAGGAAAAGCAAGATGAATTACATGATGCAAGATTTCGAGGACAGTTTTTGGCAGTACAACCTCTTTACACTCCCTTGTGTGGCGACCACTGTGTTCACACCAAGAAGAGAGACAGGGAGAGACGCGAATTGCCCTTTTCAGTAAGTCTTTGAATGTCTTCTGCACAGCAAATATCCCTGGGCGAAGAGAGGAAAGAAGTCAAACTGAAAATCCACCACAGGCCACTCAAACACACACCCACAGTGCAGCACAGGGGAGTGTGGCCTCTTTACCATGGCCCGTGGCCTTCTTTCTCTGCCCTTTCTTGTGAAAATGTCAGCCCTTCCTTTTCTGGCTTTCTTTTTTCTGCTACTCTGTCCAGGTGACACAAGATTCATAGTGGAAGGGATAAAAAGATATGCCTGCCCTCTTACTCCACAAACACATACTTTCAAGTGTCTAGCGGATGGGATTTTGGAGTGAAGAGGCCGTTTTTAGGAGGCAGTGATATTGACAAATCACAGAACATTCCTGTATGCCAAGCAGAGGCCACACGATGCAAAATATTCATAAAACAGAATGCAATAATTTGCAAGTCATCCACAGTGCAAAATGCTTGTTTTATTCCCAATGTGTACCCAATATTTCATAGAAATGTCAGTTTGTTAGGTTATTGATTGATTCAATTTATTTTATTAAACATATATGCATAAATTTAGAAGAAAAATTAAGCATTCTCCAGTGTTCCAAAAATCCTTGTTTTTCATCAATGCGTCATTTTACATAACGGAGGGGAAGTGGCTTTGCCTCAGGAGTTCCAGATAGTATGTAAAACCACTGAGAATGATAGCAGCCTAAATGTCTTGCAGGAGATGCAGTGGCTCCATTAGCAGCAGCCATCAAGAATACTAGCATGCAAGACCACAGTAGCAATGAGATCCAGCCCAAAGACAGGAATGGCATAAAGTGAATGTTCTCTTATAAAATAAGCTAATTTAATATTTTGACTTTCATTACTCTTTTTTGCAAATGTCTTTTGAAATGTCACTGGGATGCTTTGTCTTGGGTTGTTTTCCATCCATTGGTGATTCTAATGTTAGTTCAGAACCACAGCTGAAACTACACAAGCACCAACTCTTATCTGGCACAGAGCAACCAACCGCTTGCATCAGAGGTAAAATTATGGAGTTCAACATGACAAACTAAAATGTTGTGATTGCCATGTGTAACACTTCAGAGTCAGTGCAGCATCTTGTCTGTTTAATTCATGAGAGAACATTGAAAGGCCTCAGCTGCAACATGGACTGGAAGTCAAAGCAGCAGAAAAGGAACACAAGCTCAGTGTTCCCCTCACTGTTCTGCTGTTTCATGTTTTAATGCTGCCAGTTGCATTTGTGAATGCTGCTCACTGAGCTTTATAGAGCGACATTCAAAAATGGAATTTGACTGAATTTATAAACTCCATTTGCAACTTCATTTTTAAAAAATTTCGATGTTTTGATATCAGTAATAAAAATGGGGAGAGGTTCTGGGCAGCTTCCAAAGCCTCAAACAGCACAACTTGTGTTTGATAACGTCTCTGACACCAGACAAAAGTATTTTCTTCTTAGCATCCAAGAGTCTCAGTCAATGTGTCTTCTCAGCAACTCGTTCATTCGCCTCAAACTGCTACTGATTTATGGCCCAGGTTAATACAAACTAGCTCAAACATCTTTGACAGGTTAAAGAATACTAATCTGCTCTCATGTCCAAAAGAGTGATTTACTCATATTTAACAGCAAAAAATTGACTTGCTTTGAAAAAATCTCTTGTAAATTTACACGCGCATCCTAGACAATTAATACAAAGACTGAGACAGGTAAAGAGAGAGAGTTTGAACCATGTGGTAAGAAGCTGAAACACTGCTATATCTTTACACAGCTAGTAGTTGTTTGCTGCTGTATTTAGGGTTTGAAATGTTGTATATTTGAATTTTAAGCCTCTAACTTAGGTCCTGTTTACACCACAAAGCTAAGACAGTAAAACGCAAAAGTTTTGTTTGTGTTCTAGCCTCTTGTTTACATGGTAACAGTTTTGGGTGGATAAAACTGCAAAGATTTGACAACGGCCTCCAGACTGAAATTTTTGTACAATGCAAGTCCCATCAGTGTAAACTGGAAGTGGAATCTTTGGGCAACGATGACGTCTTTCACGTCATGGTAGCACTCAGGCCCTGCTTAACCTGCGAAAAGCACAACAACAACAATGTTGGACCTCAATGTCATGTTTATGCAGCTGCATCATTTTAATTTATTTGGTCTGTTAAAGTAAAACCCTATTTCCAGTAAAGTATTTATGCCATCATCGAAGACACATAGCTTACATGCACAAGATAACTTAGCGGTTGACACGTAACGCTTCTGTTGTTGTGTTGTGTTTTGAAGTCTTATGAGGATGCTGTACACGCCTGGGTGTGTTGTTGCAAAATTTCACTGCCTACTAGAAGCCTGGCATGCGTACTGCTTCATTTATGGTCCCCTTTATGTTTTTTCCTGCAAGGACATAGTTTTCATTCCGCTGTGCTGTTGTGTAAATGCTTTCGTTCTTTTTTTCTTTTTACAGAAACGCAAATTAAATTTTTTAAATTTGTGAATTTCCAAATTTACGTTTTGCATGGAAATGTTGTGTATACAAGGCCTTAAACAAAGACAACGTATACATGACAATATTTTTAGTGTAGTATTATCTACCCATAACTCTGTTACTACGTTAACAAGAGGCCAGAACGTTACAGCGTTGTGGTGTGAACAGGGCCTCAAACACACCAATGCACCATGGCCCAACTTACCCATCTCTTCTATGGCAGTGTTGTTTTGCATCAGTGTGTTTGGTGTTATCACTGATATACTGCAGAGATCATCCAAATCAATAAAAAGTCAGCTATATAGCACACACAGCTCCAACTGATTAATTATTTTTGTGGCAAATATGAACCAATTCAAATCTCACTCCTCCTGAGAAAAAATGTCACAGGCTTGCAGGTGTTGTGGTAGAAAGGCATTCAGAACATAAACAGTGCCACCAACAAAATGACCTTTCTTATCCTCTTATTCCCTAATTCACAAGAAGGCGGTACATCCAATATTTAATAGCAACCTGTCCTCCTGTCAAAGGTGAGAAGATCATCAAATTATCAACATATCCAGCTATAATAAACTCTGATTGAACTCTGCCTTGATAGGGTACACAGTGTATCCAAATGGCACATTTAAAACAAACTGTTAACTGTGTCAAACTGTGTATTTGCACTCATTTAGTTGAAAAGAAACAGTAGATATTGTTATATGATAACAGGAGAGCACAGGGTTGACAATTTTTTACATTTATTAATAGTGCAGAACGTCCTGCGCTTGACCAAGGTAATGCCTGACAACATCCAGTTTTTCAGCCAAACTCATCCCAATAATTGGATTTATGCCCGTTCCAACACTTCAGTGTGTTTTATAATCTCTGGATGGCTGTGAAACATAATGATGTGAAAACTTAAATCTTATCTGTCTGCAGCAACAAAGACAAAACCTTTTTCTGGGATTAATTCATTACTTGTGTTCAAGATCTGTTTACTTCAATAACTATAAAAGCAGCTTTATCATTTTGAATTGATTTTTAAACTAAATTATAGTAATTTAGTCAAATTGTGATTTGGATGTCAAGGACCACAGCAGCATTCGAAACTTAGGTGCATTTATTTAAGTCCTGGCTAGCATGGCAAATGATGTCTAAAATTATAACAAAAAGTGGGATTTGTTTTGATAGCTTTACCTTTTCCTTAGTGCCGGTCTGTGTGGTGTCAGGTCTAGTACGGATGGTGAATGGGGATGCAAGCCTCAGCAGAATGCCCTGGAATGAGGGCTCCATCTTAGGTGAGACAATCTCAAAACAGTCCCTAAAAGAGAAGCTTCGGTGTGGTTCAATGCGAGCCTGTCTTCTCAGTCCTTCTCCAAGCTGCAGTAGCTCCATGCGAGGTCCAAGGACAAGGTGAAATGGAAAGGCACGGCAAAAGGTGGCCAGGCCAATGCACAGATCACTGGGATTGGTGGAGAGTGAGAGAGGGGGCCGTTTAGTGCTCACTGAGCCTGAATTTGGATGGGAAGAGAGGGAGGATGGACATGTCTCCTGGATTTGAAAGGAAAGGCATACTGTAGGAACAGAGGTTGGAAAAAGAGAGGGAGGAGATGGGGATGAGGAGGGTGATGCTGTGGGGGACGCAGTGGGAGTGGGGGTTGTCGAGTCACCATCTGTATGCTCCGTATCTTCATTAGGCAGCAGGGGAGTTAAAGGTGGCACCTCTTCCACCTCAACTTCTGAGTGAAAGATCCGCCTGGCAACAGCTCTGATCAAACCTGGCATGACCAATCCAACAACAGGCGCAGGGTTGAAACAGTGAAGAAGCAACACCTTCCCCCTTTTATCTCTTTCATTTCCAACTTTGTCCAATTTTCTTCTCCCTTTCTCCTGCTCGAGGGGATCCTTGCACTGGAAGGAGGGGCTTTCAGATGAGGCACGGCGACCCGTTGAGGTGCGAATGTGTTCTAAAATAGCATCAAAACCATTGAAGAAATCCTGGAGGTTGCCACCCACAGCTCGAAGCACTCGCTCATTTTCTTCAAAGCAGAGGCCAAAGAACTCCTCTCCAAAATGCTCTCGCAGCTCACAGAATGGTACTCCTGTGAAATAAGGGATGCAAATACCAAATTACACAAAGAAAAATATCAACATGATAGACAGTGATACACAACTATATAATTTTAGTTCACACATATGCAGTATCATGTCATGACTTAAAAGAAGAAAAAAAATTTGCATTGTGCTGTAGGATATACACTTTGCACCAGTCATACTGCAGGCTTGCATCTTGATCCACACTTAAATATAATTTCTCAAATTATAAAAAACAAACATGCACATCAAAGGTTACGCTCAAAAGTGATCATATATTTCTGTTTTCCAATTACACTTTACAAAAAGCCTGCTGTTACTGCTGCTCCATGATCTTGTTTAGCCAAAATTTAAATCCAGTAAAAATTATTTTAAATCAACCACAGAAAATCTGGATTTACAACAATCAAACATCAAAGCCTTGCTACAATTATGAATATTAATAGGATAAATGAATCAGTCATAAGACTACTAACTAAATAATGAAAAAAAACAGGATTTATAAATTATCCAAAAAAGAAAAGTAATTTATATTTAAAACTAAAACTCCTTATAGACTGACAACAGTCATTTCCAGCTGGGAGGAGGTCCCAGGGCTAGTACGTAAAAAGGATTTAGGGATTATACCGTATATCTTATCAGGTCAGGTAGCAACTGTGTATTCGCCAGAAAGAGCTGGATGAAATTTCTAACTGACCAACTAGCTTAGCTTGATAATACTACGATTTAAACTTAATGAATAGCATAACATGGATTGATGAATTAATAAACTACACTTAGTGAGCTCCACCTAACTTATGCAATAGAGATTAGTTCCAAGTGCTAATTCTGTATTTCTTAGTTAATTGCACATCCAACTGTAATAAAACAAATTTATTCCTGTTGACATTCTAAGGGTTTACATACTGAGTGAATTCTGATTAAACAATTCTAAATATGCATTTGAAACACAATACAAAACAATGCTAAACTATAGGATTTTTCCTTAAAGCTAAGATAAAGATTTATATAAAACAAAACAACCAAGGTTCATACTAACATACTAAATAAACATTAAACTCACAGATTAAACAAAAAAAAACAGAATAATTACAAAAACTATCATCATATTGTTGAATAAAAAGTTAAAAATAAACATGACTTGACTGCTAAATTTAAAAAATGCATGGTCTTGTAGCGTTATAAGTCTGTTTAATGGAATAACTGGAACTGTGTTGACCTATAGATCAGGAGTAAATCAGGAATACTTAGATGTTCTTAGACGTTTCAGAGGGTGGATCAAGCTCTACTGAATGACTCACCATGACAATATGTGTGCACTTCTTTTTAATGTTGAGCCTTAAAGACAGTAGAAACCACCACAGTGAGTCATACAGTGTGTGTGAGCTAGTGTGTTTTTGCATGTGTATACAGTTGTTTATTTGTGTACTACTTGGGTCATGACACGGTGTCGCTCTTTTTCATTAAAAGTACTGCCAATGTGTCATAAAAGTCAGATCTCTGAGGCAACTTTCTGAGTATGTGTAAACACACACACAAACAACCCTGAAACCAAAATCAACTTTAAGCAAAAATATCAAAGGAAATAAAATAGAAACAAATGGGTACAGGCCATAAATCATATGTATGCGCTCGTATAATCTACATGTATAAAGCCTCTTCCTTCCTCCATGCTCCTTCTTTCTCTTTATCCAGCACAAAGTACTACACCCAGGTTTTACTTCACCTCACATACTTACCTAATATTGTGGCCATGTACTGAAGGATTTGTAGGACATCTTCCTCTGAACCAGAATTTTCTAGAAATGGGCACTTCTCTTCTTTCTTCTCTCTTCGTCTCTCCCCACTTCCAACTTCCTGGCACCTGCCAAATAACATACACTCATAATAAACTGTGAGATCAGCAATGAGAAAAACCTAATAAGTTGCTCAATGTGCCATGAACATGATAGGAGTGGAATCCGAGTATGAAAAACATACACTATGAAAATGACTGTTTTAGTCAGAGACGTCTAGAATGGCAGACAAAGCTCCTTGCTCCACATTACTCCTGAGCAGATATTCTAGTCATACAGTAACTTGGTAACATAGCAAGGTATATCTGCAGAAAGGAATCAGGAAAGATTTGTGCCCTCGCGTGCAATCATTTATGAACATGTCTTGAAAATAAAAATATCTCAAAAAGCAGGAGCATGACCTTTTTTATCTAAATTATTGAAATATAAATATACTCCTGGAACACACCGGGCTCTGTAAAAGTATTACTCCTGGAAATATTAAAAGACTGACAATCATTACTCAAACAGATCCCAAAAGTGCCAGTAACTTGAGCTAAAGTGCGAATCAGAGAAAGCCCAACTCTGAATCTGTGTCTGTATGCAGTATGCACTTCATGAACAATGTAGTGTTATGCCTGGCTGGGCCCACTCTGAATTTACTGTTTTGACAGGGTGTAGACAAAAGGTGAAGGACTGTGTCTATATGTGCATGTTTGTCTATTTATTCATGTGTCTGTGTGACCAAAACAAGGAGGTAGGGTGGTAGAAAGAAGAAGCAGTGGGAGAGACCGTGAAAAACCTACAAAGACTGAACAGGTGTGTGACGTGTGGCAGACAAGTGAGAAAAATAAAGGAAACCAGAGGGAAATGAACGACAGGGATTCCAAGACATGACAGCAGGTGTGTAGAGAAGGAAGAAGATGAGAGTATGAGAGAGAACCAACAAGCGGTACCGGCATTAAGGCAACCATACCTGATCTCTTGTTGTCTGTAGAACTGAAGAGTTCGTTGTAGAGCTTCCTGAACAGTCTGTGTCTGCAAGAAGAAGTGGGAATGTGAGGGAAAGTTTAAATGTATAATTAACTGAACTGAGATTTACTCCTTTTATTATCCTCCGGCTGCAAACACGTTTTAGGATCTTTTAGCATTTGTTATGCCTTTTCTTTAAAACATGCAATACCTTTGAAAAGTACCTTTTCAATTTGGCTTTTGCTTTTCTTTTTCCCTGTATGTTGGAATTAAAACAGATTCTGGGGGGTATTTGTATAAATCAGTCAAAAACTATTTATAGGTGCAAAACAATAAGGCAAAAAGTGATTCTGAGTGTAATGAGTCTCAAAGTCAAGTCTCTTTGAGTCTAGCACATCTATCTTCTAAAATCTTTGCAGATTCTTGTAGACAAATCAGCCTGATTGTAATCTTGACTTTGACAAGACAGTTACAAGACATTTAAGGTTTCCCTAAAAACAATCGAGTGTTTACAGGATACAATAAAATAGAAAAAAGAAACATGCTGGGATTGAGTTCTAGTTAGAGATACTGTGTGATGTGTAAACATGTTGCTTCAAATATTCAAAATATTCAAATATTTCAGAAAGCCTTTTGTCTCTAAAGTCAGGGGCACGACTGTTTTTACACATCTCTGCAAACGAAGAATAAAGAAGAACATATCACCTCACAGGTTTACATTTAATGAGCACAGTGAAACAGTATGACAGTTATCTGGGATAATTAAGCAACAATTGAATTACTTTTACTTTACCTAAACTCAAAATAGTTCATGTAGAACAGGACACCATTGTATGGCAAAAAAAAGGGCATTTATTTAGTATTTTGCCAGAGAACCATGAGAAGACTTGAGTTCTTTCTGTCTGTCATTTCAATGATATTTTAGATAATCAAGACAAACAATCAATGGGACAATCAAGGAAAAAATAAACATATATTTCCTGAAAAGAGATTATGCTTTTATATAGTATTTAACATTTCCTTCTTTCAACGGTCTACGATAAATAAATATATAGGTCTGAATAAATAATAATAAAAATTTCTGCATGACTACAATATTCACACAGCTTGATTGTCAGCTTGCGTGCAGCTGGCGTGTTTTGCGTTACTGGCAGCCTGAGCTTAAGAGGGCGGGTCCAATGTGATTATCTGTGATAGGGCTGAAATGCCCGGCTGTTGTGACAATACTGGAACACAGTGTGCCAGCTGGAGAGGTCATTCTGAGGCCTTCAACCACTCCGGACAGATACACAAGAGATTCTGTGTATTTTTGTGTGCTTTTGTGTGTGAGCGTGTGTGTGTGTGGGTGTGTGTGTGTGTGTGTGTGGTGTGTGTGTGTGTGCAACTGATTGAGGTGGAAATTACAAAGAACGAAACCAGTGAATTGAGGGTTTATAGAGCAAAAACATGAGATAGTAAATGATGAAAGTTAGTGTGTGTGGGTAGAGAGCTGGTGTGTATGTGTTTCAGCAAGTGGTTTAAAAGGTGGAAGCTGTTCTTTCAGCATTGTGTTAAACAAGGGTTGTGCAACATTTTTTATCTTCCTAATTGGACAAAGCATTATTTGTATATAGCTCTCTGTGCCAACCTGTTTTTTAATGCTTCATTTTGTCCAAAGCCACTTAAAACAACACTCGATAAAAATAAAAATAAAAAAATGTTACATTTCGCACCAACTAGCCAAACATCAACTTAGCAACATGTAACCGAGTATTCCTGATAGCCCTTCTTCACAGACTATTTGTCAGGAAAAACCTCTACTCCCCACTTATGTATGTGTACAATATACTTGTGTGTGCGATTGTGTAACAGAAATAGTGTCCTTAATGCAGCTATTCATTTACTACAGTACATGCACATTTTAGAGTGTGCATGCAAGGCTACACAGCATAGCCTAATACATGGGCAGAAAACTGCTATCAGCCACAACCACACACGTGCACACATAGTGTACACATATATCATCATTAGTCTGCACTGTCACATCTTTGACGTGTTTACTGCACACACAAATCAATATCCGCTCACACATTAATCTCACACTTTAGTCACACACAGACATGTTTAGATGGCAGTATTTGGTTAGCAGCTCCTTATAAAGCAACACAAAAGAGGCAATAAACTCAGTGTTTAACTAAATCATGATTTAAAGAGTATTATATGATTATAGCAATGATAATGGTGTGAAGAGTGATGAAATTTAGTAGTCATAAAAAAGAGAGGTTGATCAGGAAAAACTGGGGTATAAACTCTTTTCTCCCTTATTTCCATCCATTTCAATTCCATTTATCCCTCCGACTTCCATCTACTTTATTGGAAACTCTCCAGTCTCTCTTCTGTTTGCTCTGTTTCTTTACCTTGGGAGGGAAAACAGAATATTTCCTCCTACTCTGTTGCTCTGCATTACTTTCTTCCCTTCTGGGATTTAATCATGCTCTTCTCTAGTATATGAGAATCTGTCTTTCATACCTGTCAGACTGAATTCCATTCATGTAAATGCATGAGCACACAGAGAAGTAAAGCCGCTCTTTCTTTCTGTTTCTATTGAATCGTCTTCTTTAAAATACCCAATAACATGAACCGGTGCAGTCTTTGGTTGCCAAGCAGTGGGTACTGGTGCTTCAGCACAGTTGGAAAACTGACAGCTTCTAAAGAAAACAGAAACTCATCTACCATGGGATAAAGTTAAATATATCCCAGTGAAAAAAGTAGGTGTTGAGAAACAAAGCAGGTAAAATTTGCTTTACTTATTCAGTATTTTTATGCTGGCTGAGACCACACTTTAGCTATTAATATGACTAGGCAGCACACCAGCATTGCTAAACGAATGTAATTTAAAGCGAAGGAACATTTAGCCTAAGCAAGCATATATATAAAAGCATGTTAACTTGTTTTTAACATACTTTGCATAATGTGTTGTACATTTTAATTATTATACCTGAATGAATCACTAAACATACTTTTCTTCCCAAACAATCAACATCTTGCTTAATGACAGTCATGTGGCTAATTTGGTACAACCTTAAACGGAAACCTTAAAGAGATCAAATCTAAAGAAAAATCTGTATGGTCACTGATTTATTTTGGCTTGTGATTTGTTTCTTGTTTTACTAAGAGCCTTTTTGTGTAAAAGAATGTGTTGATTTGGAATAATAACATCTAGCTAGCACTATCACCTAACATGTATGTATGTATATATATTTATATATCAAAATTCTTTTATATGGCAGAGTCTTGTTCATAATAAGGTTCTAAATCCGGTTAATATTAAATTGTTGTTTGTGAAATATACAACAGTGGTAGTAAATTTGGCAAGAGCAGTCTGGTTTTCCCAATCTAGCCACAAAATCAAGCTAAATATGCTGGCACCAGAACGGCATGATTTAAAATAAAGAGCAAACTATAAAAATATCAAAAAAATACTTTTAAAAGTGGTACATAATCCAGGTTGACCATAGTACAGTTTCAATTAAAAAATGGAGAGACAGCTGTCTAATGTGTCACTGTGAAAATTGATGGGTCATAATATCACTATTTCATCATCAGGGTAAAAGTAGACCTGAATATTGTCACAGTTCTTTATTTTATTAAACCAGTGTCTTGCTGACATGTATTCTCATAGCAATTAAAATGGTGTCATTTAATTTCTTGCAGCTGCCATCCACATTGGAAGCAATTAAAAACAAAACATGAAACATAATTCAAACCAGTAAATAATTTAGGACAGCAACAACTACAAGATATTTGAGCTTTATTCAATCTATGTTTCAGTCAAACAGTTCCTTCTACTTAGTATATACATATCTACTACAAGCTGCTTCCACAAATGAAAAGTCGAGAAAGTCCAGAGCATCAGGTGCAGTGTTTGTCTTCAGTTTCCTCTCCTAACATGCACTAAACAGACACATGCTCACCATGGAAAATACAGATGAGGTGCCAAGGAAAAGTGCAGGTGTTTAGTTTGGAGTACACTGAGGATGGAGTTTCACCACCTCCTAATAACGGCAACTTTATACCTACTTCAAGTATTTGTATGTGCAATATAGATAAAGGGATGTAAAACAACAATTTTCACCACTCCCATTTACTTGCTATAGTTTTTCTAGAGTTTTACCTGCTATATTTAAATGTGGGCTCTGAGAAATTCTCTAAACTACTAAACTAGGTAAACTCTGGTGCAACTTATGTGGGGATTTGTGCTTTTACATGCAGCTCCTTTGGAAAAATATCTAGAAAACTGCATTCCCTTACTCTTGAATTCCTTCTTTATTTACTTTGTGTACTTTAAGCCACAGAGAGTTGTCTGTTAATGCTAGTGCTAATTTGTAGAACTAGTCAGCAACCAGAGCTTTTATAGATGATCTGTCATTTCATGCATAATCTGTTCCAGTGAGAGTGTAGTTTGTAGCATAAGCTAGCATGGCAATAAAAGCTGATATGGAGTAAAACATCATCGTAATCCATAAAACTAAACCTCGTGTTTTCTAGCTTAACTTACTTCGTAGTACAGGTATACGGAAAAGTCATATAAAGCAAAGCAGAGTGATTTTTATTAAAACAGACAGTATGTGCTCCCAAAAAAGCACTAAAACCAAAAGTATTTGAAGAATATTTAAGCAGTAATACTCATTCAGAAACTATTCCCTAACAGAGACAATGTGATATTAAATCAAGGACGTGAATGAACCACAACTCACATATTTGCATTTTCATATCAGCGGCCAAAAGCCAGTGTCTTTAGATCAGTGTCTTGGGCCACTACGCAAATGACTACTTTCCAATGTGACAGTGTGAGAGACAGACAGAAAATTGAAGTTGGTGTGCTTTACATGCGTATATGTGTGTGCATGTTAGTGTGTTGTTGCTTCTAGGTCAGTGTGGTCAGGGTGAAGACAACGCAGAGGGCATGCTCCGTTCTGTCAGTCACGGTTCATTGCAGTAAGCAACGCCTGTGTTCGAGCTCACTATGTGTGCACAAGTAGCTTCTGGGAGAGAACAAGAAAAGATAAACAGTGTGTTGTTTACTTGGAGAGTGAGTATATTTATTTAACTGCAGGCTAATTTGATTCTGTGTTGAAATGTTTGCAACATCAATTACAATTTAATCAATCAATACTTTTTGTGTAATAAAGTGAACTAAGTTAAACATGTAGAAGAAATCCAGCATATGGCAGACAGGTTAAAGGGCTCTACCAGGCACAAACATCCTCCAGAAACTTTAAAAAAAAAAAAAAAAAGCTAAGCTAAATGTTTCCTTGTCCTTTGTCTGTCACCAAAGCACATGCCAAATACGTTTGTATAATAAAGAGAAAAAAAAAAAAAAAATCCTGGCTCATTTTATGTCAAACTGTTACCTACAATGGCACTTACAGCCAACACACATTGCACACACATGCACAAAAAATACATAGCTCCACAATGTCGCCCACACATAAATGGCAAGTACTATTAAGTATAGTGTTATACAAATCTGTCTTTAGGTTTTCCTTTTTTTATATACATCTGTTATTATTATATACAAATGAGAGCCAGTAAGAGGTGTACCTTTTATTGTACCATCTCAATGGTCCTCTCTAGCATACAATTTCAGTTGTGTAAATGCGATACATATTTTGTATTAAATTGAAAAGTGCAGCTTGAACATCCAAATAATATATTATCTAAGAGCAAAACTCTAAGGCATCAAATTGTAAATTTAAGAATTGCATCAACTGATATCGACCTGTCAACCACGTTCTATTGAAGTTAATAATCTTATATCCTCTATGAAGTTGTGAACTGTTTCATCTCATAACATGAACCAAGCACTTATTATTATTTTTTTTTGACCAGCACTTTGTAGGATATGTTCTTATATGTTTAAACTCAGACAATCATTATCACATTAAAGATGCACTGTATTTCACATCAGCATTTCAAAATCACAATAAATGTTTTCTTCTGCTGTCAGCACCACTGGGAATCAGCACCATACTTTGCAGCTTGAGTGTAAATCCAGAGTGGTAAATTAAACAGTGTTTGCTCATACTAAACCATTTCCAACCTGATATCTCTTTATTACATATCTAGCAATGCAAATTGACTGGTGGAAAAAAGCTACATGTTTAGCGTCGCACTCAGAGGTATGCAATTCAGCAACCAAATCCTTCTTATACAACTGGATATTTTTCTAAAACATGTTGGGACCCACACCAAAATCTAATTGATTTTTCTTTCAACAATAGTCCACTTTTACACCCATTAATCTACATCAGCCTGCATATTATGCTAACAGATGGGGAAAAGAGGATTACATTGTACTGCTCATGTTGCAACAGTTGGCAAAAAGGCTGTGTTTTATGAAGCCTGGTCAAAAACAGCTTACAACAGTGCTCTTTCAGTGTACATAACTTATTGTGAATCCATATATGAAATTATAAATCAGTTCTTGTGAAAATGAAGTCCTCTTTTAAATGCCTTTTCTTTATGACTATCTTTGTTGAGATGCAATAAAACTGATGTCCCAGCATGCAGAGTGAGGTTACAGCAAACTCTAATCTGTCTAACTAATCACATGCCATCACTCACAATTGCACTCTTTTCTAACAGCTGCTTTATTGCATTACAACCTGTAGTACAACTAAGACGCAGGCACAGGCATATCCATCACACTCCTCACATCTTCATATGTAAGCAGACAGGGCATGGGCATCTCTTGTTATCCCTTACAGCAAAATATCAGTTATCTGCAGGTGATTCATAGGTGAAGGAAGAAATAGGTCTTTTTTTGTTTGTTTTTCAGAGTGCACAGTACACATTATGTTTGTGCAAAAACCCTGTCTGGGATTTTAGAGAATCAGTCAAGGGTGGCTTAGAGGTTTCTTTTTCTGTTTTTAAAGGCCTTTTGCCTTTTGAACTTTGGAGACTTTCCTGTACAACAAAGGTCCTGATAATTGTTGTTTTTGTTTTTGTGTGTGTGTGTGTGTGTGTGTGTGTGTGTGTGTGTGTGTGTGTGTGTGTGTGTGTGTGTTTTGTTTTTAAGTATTTGATTTATTTTAAACCATTCAGTTTTTTTTTAACTATTTTTTACTGAATTTAACAAGAACTGAAAGCTTACCGTGGGTGAGGTCAGTCGCTTGAGGCTTTCTCCCAGTGAATCTAGGTTCACCCGTCTCCTCCTGGTAGCTCTCTTGAGGGGTATACAGGGTCCTTGCTGTTCCTCGCCCGCTGGGCACGCCGACCTCTCGGAAGGGCTGCGGCCGTTCCAGAGAGCCGCTCTGTGGGAGGACGGAAAAGAGGAAAAGGGGCAACCTCGGATCTCGTCCGCCGGCTCCAACCCACTATCCCCTCCGTCTCCCCCGGGGCTTTCGAGCCCACAATCCGAACCCACCGAGCTGCTGAATGACTCGGAGGAGATCTTACGCGACGACGAGGACATGGTGTTGTTGAGTAAGAGGAGGAGGATAGTGATGATGACAGTGGATGAGTTGAAGACGAAGATGATGATGCTACAGTAGGCTCCGTACCACGTCCACCTGTGCGCCGGGGAGTCATCAGACAGTGGGGTGGAGGTGAGAGGGTTGGCGGAGGGTTAGCGAGGTAAGAGAGACGACGTCTGTCAGTGTAATTAGGAATGTATATGAGATTTGTGATGGCGTGCGTGCGAGATAATGTCCAGGTTTGTCTGTGTCTATATATGCATATGAGATGCGTCCGCCTGCGTGTGAGGCTCAGCAACCTATTCCGAGGGAGAGGGGGTCGACCGAGACCGAGAGCACTAACGGCACGCAAACATTTATGTAAGGGGGAGGAGGAGGTGGGGTATCTCTTAAAACAGTCCTCCTTTACCCCTTAGGTGAGCCCACCTTGCTCCCCGGTTAAGCCACACTCTTAGCAATGGCTGTCTACAATGGAAACAGAGAATCCTCAGCTTTTTCTTCTTTTTTCCCCCAAGCTTTTTAAACGACAATTACGCCGCGACTTGGCTACTTCAAAGCAGACGTTTCCTTAACTGGCCAAACTACCAAACAATGGTCGCCAAAATGGGCAATTTTCTGGTCCAGCATGGTAGTCCCAGTGCGCCTTTTTATTATTATTATTAATCTCACCCTCGGTAAATGTTGGCATTCAGAGGAATGTGGTGTCTCGCTCTTTTCGTCGGAGCGAAATTCCCAAAGTCACCGCAAATAGCTGCTTGCCTCTCTCCTCCGTCCCCTGTTTTCCTCCTCCTCTGCGACAGCGGTTCTCCTGTCTGTCTGAGAATTAACAGTCTTCTCATCGTGAGTCCATCCTGCTCTCCACCGTCCTTCACCGTTACCCGGTGGCTTTTGTCCTCTTTTCTTTCTTTTTAAAGGTTGTCATGTGGATCAGGCTTGGTAAAAAGAAAAAAAAAAAAAAGAAAAAAAAAGTGGCTGAAGTGGAGGTGCGAGAGATGTGGAACAGCGAGAGCGCGCGCGACAGCTTGTGCACCACTTGTGTGATGCGCTGTGCAGAGGTTCATTCGCGCTCTGAAGCGTCGACGCGCGTTCTGCACAGAGTTTGACAACACAACGGAACCAATCAGAGGACACATAGAGAGATCTTTTTTTGTTGTTGTTGTTGTTTTTGTTTGTTTTGGTTTTTACCCCCCCCCCCCCCCCCCCCCCCCACACACACACACACACACACACACACATATATATATATATATATATATATATAAAAGTATTGGCTCACCCGCCTTGGCTCTTATATGAACTTAATAGATATCCCATTCTTAATCAAATGAGTGAAATATGACGTTGGACCACCCTTTGCAGATTTAACTCTTCTGGGAAGGCTTTCCACAAGGCTTAGGAGTGTGTTTATAGAAATTTTTGACCATTCTTCCAGAAGTGCATTTCCCAAAAAGTTGGGAGCAAAATACCAAAATCTCTTGGTATGCTGAAGCAATCAGAGTTTCTTTCGGTGGAACTAGGGGGCCAAGCCCAGCTCCTGAAAAACAACCCCAAACCATAATCCTCTCTCTCAGCCAAACTATACACTTGTCAAAATGCAGTTATCCATGCAGTACTGTTCTCCTGACAACAACATAGACCCTTCCACCAGATTGCCGGATGGTGAAGTATGATTCGTCACTCCAGAAAACACATCTCGACCTTCAGCATAGACAGTATCACACTAACTCTTTAAAGTTAATTAGCAAATAACTGCAGGAAACGTTCCATATGTTTAAGTTAGCCTCAAGGAAGGTGTCAGAGGTGAACTCAGGAACGTTCTTTCTCTGTGAACATAAATAAGGCCACTGGTATGAATGGTCAGATTTCTATACTTACTTCAAAGCAGATGCTTCCTTAACCATTAAAAAATGGTTGCCAAAATGGGCAATGTGCTGGTCCAACATGGCAGTCCCAATACACCTTTTTTTTTAAATCTCACCCCCGGTAAATGTTGGCATTATGACAAATGTAGTGTCTCGCTCTTTTCTCTAATTGCAGATTACAACTGGTCCAGAGACCTCACAGATGCTCCAGATCTGTTTAAGGTGTTACTTTCTGTAATAAAACCTTTTTTGTTATTCATCAAGCTGGCATCCATAGCTCTTTTTTACCTCCAACTAATTTTGTCACTTTACCTGCTTCAAGTAGTTCACATCACATGCACATTAACAGTCATAAAGAAGTTGCAGCTTCGACTCAGTTAGCTAAATTGAAATCAAACAACATGTGACACTAATCACACAACAGTGATGGTCAATAATCCAGAGTCAAGCCAATGAGCCTGATATTGGTAGACATGTCCAAAAATCGGCACCCTACTTAATGAAGCTTGCAACATTGATGAGGTCTTTTTGGCTCCCATCATAGAACAGAATGATGCTCTTGTCTGGGTCTAATACAGTATAAGCCATGACCTTGACCTTGATTAACGCAGCATGTCTGTTCATTTTGAGGCCCGAAGGGACCACCAGAGAGTCACTCAGACTTGATGCCAGGGTACGCATGTGCCTACAGCTGAGTGCAATTTCCTCTAGGTGCCCTCTAATTCATTTGACTCTGGAGCAACGTGATCTCAATCGACAACAGACTTTTTTTTTTTTTTTTTTTTGTGCACCTTACAAACACCCACACACTATCTTTCTCTCTCACACACAGCCTGCAACTAGTTTTGCCTCTTTTTCCTTATCTGCTGGTTGCTCTTAGCAATCAGCCTGCAGTCTATCAGTAATAATGTGGGCATTTAATAAAGCCAACACCACAATGGAATAAATAATGTCCCAGTGAAGATAAGCCCACAAGCATAGGGACTGCTTGGAGCTGGCCGGCAGCTAGCTGAGTGCAGACAGGGCACTAAGAGCAGCTCTTGGATTATTGTATTAATCTAATTTGATAGATAAATCTATCATGATGATATCACACTTCAATACTTTTATCATAGATATAACAAATAAAGCAATTCAACTCTGATCCTTTCTGACTGTGCTTAAATAAGAATTAAAATAAACCAATAGACCATGTAACAATTTGCATCCCATTGTCAGGGACCAGGACACAGAGAATAATTTCAAACTGGGTTTTATTAACACAAAGTTAATACAAAAATCCAAAAGAATGAATAAACTAGCCGGCCAATAAAATAGGTCAACTAAATTTAACAATACTCAAAAGTGTTACTTAAACAAATCAAATTTAACTGAGGAAAATGTGACCTCACAACGACACAATGAGAGTAACTCATATAGTGGTTTGGCCAAACCAAATAACACACATGGAAAACAAAATGGATAACAATAACTAGACAAAGGCTCAAAACTAACTAAACTTGAACCCCCTCAACCAAGAAATGAAGCTTGCCCCACCATGGTAACTCAAAACAAGAGAAACATGTTAAAACAAAGTACATAACCTTCCATGTTAAGGTAAACATAAACACAAATAATGCTTAATATTTATCTGCAAATAAATGTGTTGTGTACAACTGTGACAAACATTACCATTGTGAGGCTTGAGCCATCACAGTCATAATACTCGCAAGGAGTAATAAATGCCCTAATTCTAAAAGCCAGAAAATTTAAATTATTATATTTTACTAGACAAAATCAAGCTTCCTCTTAAAAGAAAAGAAAAAAAAAAAAAACAGGAACAGACTAATCTGACATATCCAAGTCATTAAACTGAACACAAATATTCTTTTGAGCAATAGCGTGGAAGCAAATTTTCATTAAGCTAGATTTATTAACAGTTTTGAAATATTTACTTAATCAAGTAATAAATTTTATAGTTGTACAGTAAACAGACTCATAAAGACAAAGTACATGAGGGAGGAAATTACTAGCATGTTCTGCAGACAGATTTACAGTGTCATCTCAGGTACAACCCTGCTTATTTACATGGAGCCTAAAGACAGAGATGCAGAGAACACACACACACACACACACACACACACACACACACAGAAGAAAGTTTAAGTAAGCTGAAATATGCTCAACAGGAGCACACAATACGATGGAAAGATTCAGTTCTATAATTCACAGCACTGAGTCAAAGCCAGGTGTCTTGTAAATCTGCAGCGAGCGTACCTGTGCTAAGTGTTGTTATAGCAGGCACATCGGTTTTAATTTCGGTGACACAAGACAAGTCATTATTGTCGTCCTTCATCCTGCCAGTATACATCTTCTGCCCATACTGATTCAGAAAGACGTATAAAAGAGAAACCATAGAATTTGAGGGCGAGAGAGAAAGTGACAACCAGATACAAAGATGTGGTGGATACAAACAGCTTAATGGCAGTGTCTATAAAATAACACAAGAATGGTCATACGTGTGTGTAAGGCAGACATGAAAAGACAAATGGGTGACTCGGTCATAAATCTGCCCTCAGCTAATCTAACTGGTCATAGCCATACTTCACTCCATGTCACTTTGCTACTATTACCCACGAACCTGTACCTCTCCATCACTGGAGCAATATAAATAATCTATAGTGTTGCTCCAAAGGGTGGTTTCTGAAGTATAAGCAGGGTTAAAAGGTAACAGATTGTAAATTTTAAACAAAAATTATAATAGAATTCATCAACTTTTCCTGCAGACAGCCACATTATGCCATGCCCTTTAGACATAAGACTCACTGAAGAATTTTTTTTTTTGTTCCATCTTATACCAAAATCTTGCCAAAGTGAGGGAGCTTGTCAGCCACAGATAAACAAAACAATGTTTCACAGTGCTCAACATGGGCTAAACCAAAACAGAGGAAGAGTGTGAAAACTCACACAAAAATTCAATAATCTGTACAACCACTTTTAGCAGTAAAAACTTGACAATTGGGGGGATTTTGACCCACTCTTTTCTACAACAAAGATTCATGTCATTGTGGTCATTGCAGCACTTTGAATCTTTTCTTTTTCATTCTCTTGTAGATTCGCTGCTGAGTTTGCGATCATCCTGTTGCATGCTCAGATTTCAGCCAAGCTTTAGTTGCGAGACAGATAGCCTCACATCTTATATAGAATACTTTGCTATTAAGACTTTGTGTTCAACAAGCCCACATCATCACCACTCCACCACCATGCTTGATAGTCAGTATGTTTGCGCGGTTTAGTTTTTACCAAACATTTCCAGTTTGGTCTCACTTTGTTCAGAAGTTATTTTGTAGTCTTTAGCTGTGTTGGCATGTGGTTTCATGACAACCTTCCCAAATAAATCATACTTTTTCCATCATCTTTGTGTTGTCATCAGTTTTAACATTGGCTTATTTGCAGTTTCTCTGAGCATTGCATGGTCTGATCCTGGTTGGAATTTGTGGGATCATCTACTCCTAGGAAGATTAGCATCTATCCTGTCTGTCCTCCACTTGTGAATAATCATACAAGCTGTATAAAGGAATTGTTTGAAAATGGTCTTCCCAGACAGCAGCAGTTTGCTTCCATATGATCATTGCTGATGTCTTTTCCCCTTTTAGTGTATTAACACACACTTTAAGGCTGCCAGCACACTGCTAAAATCTATATAATGTTCACATTTATTGATAATCAGTTAATCCAGTGTATTTGATTACCCCCTTTACCTTTTATTTACCCTTAAAACCTCACGAGGAGCTCCTACAAACCAATGTAAAGCCTGAAATTACATTGCATAATAATTATAGATGTGGGTTCATTATTCTTAGTTGTGTACAAATACTGCAATAGAAAATACATTTTAGTCTTCATCTTTTCTGATTAATACTGGCTCAGCACTAGCCAGCTGCATCTGTGCATCAAACAGCATCAGAGATTTAACGTGAACATAGGGTCAGTCTGAAGACATGAACTTACCATAGAGCCAATAGCCTTATTTAAACATAATTTAAAAAAAAAGATGAGGTCACACATTGGGGCAAACTGCTCATCAGACAAGGTACGAGGGCTGCAATGCTGTGACACGTGTGTGTCTATACCCATGTGTCTGCGATGACACTAAAACCTCAAAGAATTAAGTGAGAGCTGCAATGGATCATGAGGCCATGGAGCAATAAATTAAATCCAAGGGCTGTGAGCAGGAAAGGGCAGTATTAACAAAGATGCTTGAAAGGTTGGGGGTATAACATGCAGGCTACAGCTTCAGTTCATATCTCACCTCTGCTTATCCAATATCTAGTTTTATTCATGTGACATGAAATATTAAAAAGCAACAGACGTCAAAATTATTTCATTCATTTTCATTACAGAAAAAAGTTCTCAGATTATAATATTACATAAAATTTTACATCAAATTCCTAACATTATGGTAAAACATTGTCTACAAGGTACAGGTTGGTGTGTTTAAACCCCTCAGTTCAGTAAAACATGCATGACTCTGAGACTTATTGTTAAATTAGCTCTCAGTCTTGGTACAGTCGTATGGTTTCCACCACTGTGCAAACTGCAGGACTTTTTTCCTCTGGTCATCAAAATTTTCTCTAATTGACTTTCTCCAACGTCGTGGCTCCAAGTCCATCATGCCTCCGACCACTTCCTGTAAGGAAAAGTGGGGTTGGTTATTTTGAAGTTTGCTATAAAATTAGACCAACCCAGCATTTGTTAGTGTTTTCTCTGCATTGAAATGAAGTAAAAACTATGAGTTACTTAAATTCAAGCTCATGTTGAAGTTGGGGTGATTTGGGTTGGAGCTCTTTTAAACAATCATACACAAAAGATTTCAGTTAATTCTCAGAACTAAATGACAATTACTCCTAGGAGCTATACAAGAGAGGAGGAAATAGCTGTTTAATAGTCTTTAAACAACCACTGACCTTGCCAAAGTAATAAGGAAATTTCTGTTCGTTTTCAATGACATGAGCAAACCCTCCCTGCAGTCCAAAGTCTACAGCAAAGTAAGGCAGACCTTGAGGAACCTAGAATGGGAAATGATAACAATAACAACAATAATTAACAAAAATCTGGTTATACAAGCGCAGCAAAGAGAATAAGAACAGAGATAAAGGAATATCAGAGCAGACAACTGGAGGAAAAGACGTACAGCCCGACGGACGTCTTTGGAAGAGAGGTCAACAATCTTCTTGTTCATGGCCCACTCTTCATCACACTCCATGATAGCTTTCTGGAAATGGACAAGAAAAAACAAAAGGTAAAAAAAAATAAATTTTAGGAGTTAATCTTAAACTTACTACAACAATGCATGTTCCAAGTGTAACATTTGAGGAAATTATCCATCAAAATGATGAGACACTGCACATTCCAACCTTGAAGTATATAGGTGCCATATCACCCAGCTCTTTGGGTAGCGGGATACACTCCAGGACCATGTGTTGTCTTCTGCGTGGATTCATGCACGTTTCCATGAACACACAGTCCAGCTCCTGAGACTCAAACATTCGCACCAAAGTACGTCTGAACAACTGAGAACAGAAATATAAGCAAGTTTGAATTTTAACACCTTAGCACAGTTATAAAACAGCAGTTATTAAAAAGTTGCTACTCTGGCCTGGGTGGCTTTGGAGCTCTAATTGACTAACCTGCATTTCTGACCAGACATCCTCATCCAGCCCAGTGGCAGAGCAGTGATGCTGAAGAGGAGTGATGAGACAGTGGCCATCCGTCATTGACACTCCGGCAGGCAGGCTCAGATATACCTGGTGGCAAGATCAGATGTACTTTGTGAATACCAGACTGGGAAATTTTATCACAAGCTAAAAATTTTAAAATCTAAATTTAGCAAAATATCAATTAGCAGATTTAAAAAGAAAGAAGAAGAAAGAAACCTGACAGACAAATCAAAAACTAGAACTAATATTTTTTTTTTCCCTAATAATTGACTATGTCTGGGTTTTTTGCTATTTGTCAAAAACAAATAAAACAAGACAAGTTAAATGCTTTTCATTAAATTGTTAACTGATATTGAAAATTAATTATGAAAATATGACAAGGAGAAAAAAAAGGCTTGAAAACTGCTCACGTTTGAAATGGCATAAACCAAAGAATGGTTTTCGTCACATCTTCATAAATAACTTGATTTTAGCTACTTTAACCACCCTGTACCTTGCTGCCTATGGCCACTATAAGATGCTTCTGGAGTTCTTGGCTGCTGAAACAGTACTGGCATTTATTCATGGAGGCGGCCAGCTTCCTACTCTCCCCGATGGCTCTGTTCCTCATCCTCTCCTCCTCCCTCCCCTCGCCCTCCCGCTGAGCAGCACTCGACACAAACATGTCGTCCAGTGTGTAGTTGTCGCCGTCTGTCTTCCCCATCATCTGGAGTCAAGTGGAGTAGTGATGGATGGAAAAAGGAAAAAGAAGAGCAGTGAAAAAAGGAAAAATGTTAATATGTAGACCTAGTATATTTTCTTTAACCCCCCCCCAAAAAAGCAATACAATAAAAAAAAGTATCAAAAGTATTATTACGTGTGGTCAAGTAAAAAAAAAAAAAAAAACATGTTTAAGTAAACCATTAATATATGTTTATCTATCTAATCGTGATATGTTACTTTTCCTTTTAAGCTTGTACTGAAAGAAATACACTGCACATTGTACAGAATTTCTACAATGATTGGCAGGCAGCTTCAGGGAATGGGACACACAGGTGATTTAACATTACATCACCAGTTGTGACACAGCCTTATGTGTGTGTGCGCCTGTCTATGTGTCTGTTTTAAACTTTTAACGTGTCGAAGCAGGACGCAGAGCTTTGACTTTGCAGTTTCTGTGTCTGGTCGCCATGGCAACCAGGCAACGGGCTGGAATTGGTGTGTATGTGAGAGAGCAGGGGGCAGGCATGGCTGGAGTGAAGTGTGTGTGCATGACTCGCTGTGTAGGAGTGAGTGTGTGAGTGAGAGTGAAAATTGGATTAGCTTAGTGACAGTGTGGGAGGGAATGCGTGCATGTGTGTGTGTGTGTGTGTATAAAGAACTGTGTAAAATTATGCAGATAAACATGCCACGTTTGACCAAAAGCAGACAGTTTAGTTTTCTATGAACATGCCATCACACACACTCTGATAATTGAGTCTAAACTGGCACTATATGAAAGTAATAAAACAACAATGCTGCCAGACCAACTTTACCGATGGTAAAGTTTAATCTTATTTTCAGGAATATGCTGTTGAGCAGAAGTAACTCATTTAAAAACAACATTCATGTTTTAGCACCAAAGTATATCTTTATAAAAAAACACCTGCAGGCAGTAAACACCTCAAGTTTCAAAGAAATTTCCAAAGGAAATATGGAAGAATGAATGTAGCATTGATCATCTTGTTACAACCAAAATTCTGCTTCAACAGCATGGCTGTTAAAAGTCATGTGAATGTTATTCTTACACAAGGCACACACCTAAACAAAGACCAAGCACAGCCACTCCATGGCAACGGTTGTCCTCAGCCTCGGAGGGTTTCCCCTACAAGACAATGATGCCCCCTCCAATAACTGCCTCTAAGTTGTATAATTTAGACAATCGGTGTAGGAGCAGTGTACTTTCATATCTGCCCAGACTCATAGTATATATATTTAGAGTAGAAAGGAATTTATGAAGAAGTATGAAAAAAAATACAAATTTTAAAATACTGATTTTTCAAAGACATTTTTTTTAAGTCACACCACATAATATCTACAAAAATCAGCCCAGTTTTAAGGCACACAAGCAAAGTGCCATCTAATGAGACTAACTGTGAAAGACCGGTGCTGTTGAATCACGGCAAAAAAAAAAAAAAAAAAAAAAAATGCTTCAGAAGAACATTGTAATGTAATGCTTTCTGTGTGAAACTTCTTCACTATTAAGGCATTCTTGAGGTTTGCCAAAAAAAATTAACATAAAAAAAGGCTTTTGTGGGGTCTGTGAGGACTGTAGTGGTCGTTACTCGAGCTCAAGTGAATATTTCTGCCTTCAAGGCATTCCTGAGATTTTGAGTTCATGAGAATGCAACAGACAGATGGACAGAGAGACAGCCCAAGAACATAATGCCTCTGATAACAACTGCCGAACACAGAGACATAAAAAGACTGAAGGAGACATGGGAAGAAAAAAAAGCACTTGGGGGGGGGGGATAAATAACAAGGGAGATAAGCAAAAAGAAGACAAATGTAATACTTTAGGCATGTATTGTTAATGATGAATAAGTAACATGGAAATTTATGAGTTCAAACTGATTTTGAGAGAACTAATGAGAGAATTAAGAGTGAACTAATATTATCATTAGTGCCAAATAAAGCCAAATGTCAAGCAATGCAAAAAAAAACATTACTATAATTAATCATTTATACGCGTCCATATTTTCCCCCAGATTATCTGGAAAAAATAAAAAGAAAGAGTAAAATCTATATGTGTTCATTGACTATAAAAATCCCCTTTAAATACATTTTATTGACGTTATTTTAGATTCAGAAGGTTAATAGTGAATCTTGATCTGGGGCGGACAGTTGACACAGCAAACTTACAACCAGTAGTCTGAAGCTTAGATTTTTATTAGAAAAGATAACTGAAAACAATTGATCAATGGCTCAGTAAAGGCGTGGGAGAAATAGAAAGAAGATAAACATTGAAGATTAATAAAAGTGACAAAAAGATTGACAATCAGATAAAAGGATAAGACAGAAAATTATAGACGTGAAGACGTAGAAGGGGAAGACGGGTCAACGTTTAGACTGTAATACAGAGAATGAAAACCATTAACTGTCCCTAAAAAACACTGATCTATGGCTGTGATTAGTAATGGTATTTATAGACGCCTTGCCATGGTAACTGTAGATGTATTTTTAGTGTTACTCTTTGTAGGTGCAGAATGTTTCTGTGTGTGCTTGGGTGAGTATTTTTATACGCATGCATGTGTGAATATATGAGAGTGAGAGGGACTGTAAGTTAGTAAGAGCAACCAATGTCAGAGAGCGTAAAAGCATGGACAGATACAAGTTATGTCTATTTATTTATTTTTTTTTTTTGTTTGCTATGGCAACACCTCTATCCCTTTGTTTAAAAAGGAATCAATTTCTCTCTTCCACTCTCACAAACACACTCCTATCAAGAGAATTTTATTGTCATATCCCAACGAAGAAAGATCTAAACAAGTAAAAAACAGAAGAAGGAAGAAGAAAAATATGTCTTGGCTGATGGAGAAGTGCAGTCTGAAAAACTGCTGGTAAACAGACAGACACACCACAAACTGCCACTACCCATCTGCTGCTGGATGTCTCAATTTTAAGTATAGAGGATGAGACACACCGAGATGAGTACACGTACAAGCGGTAGTGGAGAGAAATGGATAATGACATGGGACCAAATAAAAATTTGGCAGAACTAATCCTAAATGTGTATCTTGACAGAATTAGTCTTAGTAATCTACATGTACAGGAAACAATAAAGCACTGAGCAGAACTGCCACTGCTGATATTACTGTAGTTGTGACGGGGGATTAGCCTTCAAAATATGAATGACCAAATGATGGGGCATTAAGATTATACTCGTGAAACAACATGATTGGTGGTCCTTGTACTGTTAAAAGTAAATGTTAGACTGCAGCTGATCTTATCTGCTGTATGTAACACACTAGTTCATGTTTTAGTTTTCTCTGTCCTCATATTTTTCCAACTAAGATAAAGAAAATAAAAAATAAAAAAGAACTGACCATCAAAATCAATCTTTACTGTAGGTAGTAATTATTAGTGTAATAGAAAATCTCCTAACGTAGGAGGTAGTGACATCTATCAACATAAATTAACATAAATTGCAACCCTATCTCTTGTCCTCTTTCCAAACATGTATGAAAAACTATGGTGGTTGGAAAAAACCAAAAGGATCAGAGATGTTTAGATATTTTTCATTACTAGGTAATAATCACTCAGTTATTCTTATCATCTCAGTGATTAACATTAGTAGAGCTTTGAATGTTGTATTATTCTGGAAATAAATCACACTTAACGTTTCAGCCAGGTTAAGACTAGACAAAAAATTTGTCTGATAAGATCAGAGTTGTTTTTCCCACAACTGAAAGATTTATCAGGCTCTGATATTGACCCAATTCGTGGATTGGATATCAGGCTGCATTCCCCGATCCAGTCACTAATTTGGATAAATTTCAGTCTGGAAACATTAAAAGAAAAAAAGCAAGACGGGAACTTAAATGTGTGTATAGCCAATGCAAAAAAAAAGTCAATTGACCCATCAAGTTTACAAAAAACAAAAAAACAAAAACAAACAAGCCATCTATTCCTGGATGTCTAATGGCAGTCATCAAGGCTGCAGTCTTGCATGTTTTAAATGTTTCCCTAATCCAACACATCTGTTTTGGATCTCCTCAACAGCTTGTTGTAAAGTTCTGCACAAGCCTGTTATTGACCCATTAATCTCAGTGAGGTGTATGGAAGCAGGAAACATCTAAAACCTGCAGGACCAGAACTAAACAACCATGCTTTGGCCTGTTAGCAGAGAGGAGCACTATGTACTCAAAATGGTCTGTGTCAGAACACATTGTGAAAGATGTGTCAAAGCCAGATGTGGTGGGTCTAGTCTTAATCTGCTTCAAATGTTCCAGCTTCTGCTACAGTATTTACTGAGGGTGCTGCAGAGCCTAAGGGTCTTCATTTACAGAGAATAATTTAATATAAAAATATTTTTCCAGCAAAGTTACACTGACAATTCCAAGCCCTCCTTTCCCCTGATCTATCATTGAAAATGTATGACTTTAGTGTACAAGAAACAGCCTTCATAAAAATATTACAAAACAAGTCTTTTTTTCTTCCTTTTTTTAAACCAGTGCTGTCAATAGACTGCAGTAAAAGGTTTTTCTTACTTTGGCAGCCATACGAGAGTAAAGGGCATTCTGATCCTGCGCTGAGCTCATCTTCTCCCTCCTCACCATCTCCTGCAGACCAACGTTGTCATCATTCTGGAAGTAGCGGACACGCTGCCCATCAACATGGGTCTCAATCTGAAAGGAAAGGTCACAAAAGACAGAGACAAGGTGGTGAGTGGAGAATTTTATTGGAAATTAATATATTGAAATCTACAGAATTACAATCCCCTAATAATTTTTTTTATTTGCAAAAAGTGCAGTGACACAAGTTAACTGGTTTTCTCACAACAAGCCTTTCTTTATCATGTCACTCATCTACTATCCATTATCCCTCTCTTTTTACCGGTTTCTTCTTCCGTCGTCCTCCATGAGGCTCCTGAGGTCCAGAGGGGCCCTTGACTGGCCAAGCCCGGCCTGACTGATCTGTTCTGAACAGCAGAAGTTCCTGGTCTTTGCTGGACTGAGCTGTGACCTGGAAAACCAAAACATTTCTAGTTATTTACTTTTGTGAAGGCCGTTTGTGTATTTAAATTTCAGCATTTAATATGAGAAAGTATCAAGGCCTCAGATATGAGTTTTTTGGGATTTAAATCACAAAGCAAAGGATGATAAAAATGTCAGCTATCTGCATCCAGTGCCAAGTCACAACTGACCCATTAAGTAACATAAATGAAAGCAAATCAGCTTTCATTCCAACAATTTTGACATCAACCCGCACAGCTTAAAGTAATGTATTGGCACTTTAACGAAATATAATCTTTTTATTTCAATTGAACTTAGTGAAGCCTGAGGAACAAAAATACATTTAGTACAACTGGTCTGCAGCATCAATTTAACCATTATTTCCATCTAATTTCTACATTTTAATCACCTCCTCATATAAAACTAAAGAAAGGGATGAACTGGACATTAGATATTTGGCAGCTTTTTTGGATCTGGGTGTTCTGACATTGAAAGCAGCTGAGTTTCAACTTGCCTCCCCTGATAATGAGGCCTCCCGCTGAATAACATGCATAAACAAATAAATAATTATAAACACCTCTGAGCTCATTCCAAAGAAAAGTCATTTTTAAACTGGCTGGATTTAAGCTTAAATAATGTGGTTTTCTGTGGTTGTTGCTTTAATTAAGACTAATCTAAAAAAATAGTAAAGAGCATTTGTAAATGTGGAAATTGTCTTTTTTTAATCTTAAAGGATAAAAATAACAAGATCCACTTCCTGTTCAAAAACTCATATCCTGATCAAATAGCTGATTTTGTGTAAATTTAGCATCAAACGACAGGTTCAAGGTTTTCAAAGATCAAAAAGTCTGCTTGTTATGAAGAGCTGAACATGATTTGTGCGGGAAATGTAGATAAGAGCCTTTATCTCAACAAAGTGTGAGGATCACTTACATAGTTCTCTGATGGGAGGTGTAAATCACATTAATTACATTCACCAGAAACAAAACAACCTCATGAAGGAATGATTACACAGCCTACAAAAGATTGAAGTTCAACCTGACAAGCAGAAACATACAAGACTCAGGAAGGAGTCACAGATGATAAAATGAAACTGGTCTGTCAGAAAAAAATAAAATAAAAATCTTCACCTCACTGGCTTTCTATGCAGAAATACACTGAACATGAGGCAGACAAAAAAAAAAAGAGGCCAAACATTTTACAGTTAAGATCAGCCAACAGTTTTCCATAACAAGACAAACTGGGGGGGATCTCCAATGACTGCAAATCAAAAGCATCTCATGCTCAAAGTGCTGAAGTACCTCTCGTCTGATAAGTGCAATAAGACCTAAGAATTATGACATCTTCCATGAAACTGTAGTATTTCACCTCAGCTCTTCGTGAGGACTTTGTCTCCCTCTGAGGATGAACCTAACTAAACTCACAAATAATGATTTATAGTTCAAATAATGACCAGAAACTGCAGTCTGTGAGTTTGGAAAGTTCTTTGGAGTCAGTTCATGTCAGATATACGCTGCCATTTATCTGCACAAATATCTGAGTGTGTGTGAAGTGTGTGTGCCACTGAGAGTAAGAGTAGAAGCGGCAGTGCAGAGATGTTGGTGCACAGCCATGGCTTCCAGTGTTCCAGTACAAGAATCACATAAAGAGACATGAAAATAAGGACACCGGGCCTGACCCCTAGAAGGAGAGTGTTGTTAACACACTGAAAGACATTTGTCTCTCATTAAGGGTCTGCTGGAGTAAACAGTTTCCATACAGATGGCAAGTCTTAAGAACTGATGGGCAAAGAGACTTCAAACACACAAATTCCCTTTTAAAGTAGTAAAAGCAGTCAGCCGAGTTTATTCATATCTTAAGAAAAGTATTTGTGTGTGTGTGTGTGTGTGTGTGGGGGGGGGGGGGCTTTATTTATATATTTTTTTTAGCTGCATGGTGATAGTGATGGATTCTGCAGAAACCTGATGTTTATGTGTGTGTATGTCTGCATCTGTGAGGTTTAGAGAAAGTTTAACCTTAAGTGTTTGGATTAGCATGTGTAGACTGTGGGGGAGGGAAACGCATCAGTCAGAAGATAAATCTTACAATAAGGGTGTGTGTGATGTTAAACGCCGTCTGCTGACCTCTGCAGCTATGCATTACTATATGTGCATGTGTTTACCTCCGTGTCTGCTTTCAGAGTTTATGCATATACCTCAATCTGGGAGTTTATCTGATTATACATGTGAAATATGCAAGGTGTTCCAGGGAAGTCTGTATGTGTGTGTGTGTGTGTGTGTGTGTTGACTATATATAGTAAATCTGGATGAAACAGCACTGTGTGGTTATCAGCACAGGGGACAAAAGCACTCAGGAATGAGAACAAAAAAATTAAATTATAAAAAATAAAAAATAAAAAATAAAAAGAGGAAATCAGTCCTTCGTTGCTTTCCGTGTGTTTTAAACCATTTAATCTAAATCTGTTTTGTTGAGGAAAACTGGTTTTTGGTTTTCACTCCATCTAAAACAAGTGGAATAATGAAACAGTCCTGAAACCAAGAACACATGAATGAAGAAAGCATTAACAGCCTACAATCACTGAAACTGCCATGTTCAAAAAGGTATAAGACAGTAGCAGAGGCTTAGATATGAAAACTGCAAACCTGGTTGGATTTTGCCATTTCATGTTGCTTCTTTCTGATGGCATGGTTCTCCTTGGCTTTATGAGCTGCTTCCAGTTGTGATTTTAGCTTCTCGACCATGGCCTGAAATAGACGCACGCACGCACGCACGCACACACACACACACACACACACACACACACACACACACACACACACACACACACATATATATATATATATATATATATTTCTCAAACACAAAATGGCTTAACTTTGTACAATAGAGATTGAGGTTTTGTGTATGTGTGTTTTGGGAACAGAAAGTTTCTGCACTGTAATGAGATGATGATGAGAACTCCATCTTATTAAAAATGTTTATAAATACAACAGCTGGATCACAGTAAACACATTTCTTTACCAGGACATCGAAAACTAAGTTTTAAATTAAATAATTATATTAAGAACTTAATGCAACACAAGTCGTAACACGCTTCTGTAATTAAGGTCCAAATGTTTGCGTTTTCTATGCTGCATTCTTCACCTTTATCTTTTATGACAGACTCAGTCTCCTTCAGCACAAAGAAAACTGTAGTGAACAAGTCATTGGAGAGATGTTTAAAGATTTTCTGTCCATCAGCTCTTTGCTGGACAGGCTGAGCTGCTCTGCCTTTCTCTTTCAAATAATCATAAAGTTCATCTGCTGGACTAAAGTCAAGAGAAACCAATAGTCAAAAGTCAACTTAGTCATGGTTTCCACTTTTTCTGCAAGGCAGCATACTGTACTCTGGGTCATTATCATGCATGCATGGTTCACGGTGTCTTAAAACAATTTATCCTTGGAGCCCCTTCATGAACTCTTACATTACGAAATATCCATGAACTGTCACAGAAACTCAGATTTCAAATAACATGAACTATTAACACCACATTTTTTAACAGAAGCACAGATATGACCAGTGTCTTTTCACTACAGCTAGTATATACCTCTGGATTACTGCTGCATTGAGGCTATAAATATGTAGTGCCTTTTAAAATCAAGCAGTCTTTTGAGTTTTTTATTTATTGCAATAAAACCTACAGAAGATCGAGCTGATGGTAAATGATTTCACAGCTGGAAGACAGTCCGAATAAAGGACCCATTACGCCAATCTTGAAAAATGCTCAGACAAAAGTAAAATCATTCTGGTTACGAGATTACAACTATATCTATAAGATCTGATGTTAGAAAACAGTGGAACCATCTTACAGACTAGATTATGTACTTTGACCACTAACAGAAATACATAAGTGACCCACCTGATTGCCCATCATCTCTGCCTTTATCAACTTTGACCCCAATTTGTTCATCTCCTCCTCTGACAGCAAAGGAATCTCCTCTTCCTCCTCGCTTTCACTCTCGGTCCTAGGCAAACATAGAAAATTTGAAAGAAACATGAAAACTAATAGTGGAAAAGGGGACTTAAGAAACTCTACATTAAAAAATGGAAATGAAACATCCAATGTATCGCCTCAACAAAACCTTACAAAGCAAAGATAAAATTCTGAGTATCTGATTAGCTGGTCCTAAGTTTTACAATCACATTCCAGTACTAGTGATACAGTATTTTATCACTTGCAATACTGTGATACACTAGTGTATCACTAGTATTGCAATGTAATTGTATTACCTCTATAACTCATCACTCACCATCTGAACACTTAGCATTTAGCAACCCAATTATTCCACCATCCTACAGGGGAAAACCTATTTCTAAAGGGTTTAATTTAACCCTTTAGTTGTTTGCTTCTGAACCTACTCACAATGTTTATCTGTTAGGATTCATTTCACTCTTTGTGCCCACCTGGCGACCATTACAGACCTGCCTGGAAGGATCCAATCTGCAGCCTGGGAAGAATTGTTCTAGGCTATTAAACTTCTCATAGCACCATTTCCCTCTGCTACTACACCACAGACTCATTTCATGCTGCAGGGGTTCTGACTGCCAGTTTACCCAAACAACTTAGCCTAATGAGGCAAAACACAAGGCTTTACAAAGAACTGACATGTTGCCAACAACATATACCAGTAAAGTATGAAAATATGAAAACGTGGAATGAATCATTGCTGTTTTTACATTTACCGTTCTTATATGATTTAATATGATCTCATTCAATTATGTTTTCTATATAAAAATGCAAAAATAAAATTCTGTAAGCTTTTGTGGGCTTGAGATGCTACAGCATGTCTCAGTTTAAACAAATACTGTGCTAGAGTCATTTTGTAGCAGCAAGACGTTGCATTCATTATGAATTATCTAATGCATAACAACCAAGATAAAAAAAAATTGACAAAATTTAAAAAAAAGGAAAATTGGCCTGGTAGTCCTTACAGCTACATTTCAGTCAACCCTGTGAAGTGGACTGATTGTGTGGTCTGGAATCAGACAAAAGAAAAATTAAAGATCACAAAAATATTAAAACGAGAGAGAAAAAGAAGATTATCTGACAAATCACAGGGGTTTTTGAAGCTTGTTAGTAATGCTTGTAGTAACAACTACACTGTAAAAAATGAAAGTAGATGACAGGAAAATAGCTTAGAACAGATTTTTTTGTCACTCCTCTCCTGTCACAATCTTCAGGTCAACAACTTGCTGTACAACAAGCATTTTGGTCTTTGGTTTGTAAACTCCCTTTTTTCCCTCTGATTTGGCTCCATTTATATGCCCAAATAACCCAGAAACCTTCTTTGTTATTGTATTGAATATGGGGCTGCTAATGAAGACATTTCCACAAATTTTTACAAAATAATATGAACATTTTTGGACATGGAATCGTGGTAAAAATATAAAGAAAAAACATAAAATCAACTTCTCTAACAAAATGTGTTTCTATCTATTTTCATTGTGACATCATTTCCAGCCAGAAACAAAAAAGATATTTGCAGCAAATCAAAACTTGGCTTGAGTATAAATGTTTCTGGGTTTAACAGTCATTTTTAAACTAATGTGCATAAGCAAAGAAGATAAAGACCATAATGACTGTCACATCAACTTTTAGTAACGATATCAACATAAGAAAATCTCTGGTAAAACCCTTAAGTAAATAAATTTAGAAAGTGCATACTTTCTGCTAGGTACGTACGTGTGGGAAAAAAAAAACAAAAAAAAAAAAACTGTCCTCTGAATTAATAGAGTAATCTATATGTCTTTCTAGCTATCTAACTAATTTATAAATCAACATGACCCTATTTAAAAGGAATGTCATCAGTGTTGATGTTAGTGATTATTTCCTTTTAAACCGCCATGTTGAATGTTAAGCCAGTGTAGCATTTACCTTTTCATAAATGTTGATAACCCTGTTTCTAGTTTAATCAGGTAGATTCATTTAAGACGTACCAAACAATTTAAATATTCAGCCTCTTCTATTAATATCAATGAAATGAAAAGCCTCAAACCTTGTTGGCACAGAATCTTGAGGAGCGACTACAGTTTTCTTTGCCTCCATCTCCTTTTCCTCTTGGAATTTTTCAAAGCTGTCAGGTTTAGGAGAAGATGTGCTGCTTTTCTTCCAGACAGAAACAGTGATGTTGTTTGGACGAGGGTCCTCATCATCAGAGCTGGGTCTCACGAACCCTGTGGATGGACGTGCTGCAGGACGACGCTGAGGTGCTGAACAGAAACCAAAATGTAAAACTATTTTTTAATCACTGATTTGTAAGATAAATAAATCACATTCATTATCATTTTTGTTGATCTTTATCAAATCTTAAAGAGACACACACTAAACTAACTTAATAACTAACTGCTTTTTTAACTAGGATTCTCTTCCATTAGACATTTAAGAGAATGAACCAACCTATACCGCTGTCCTCATCCTCTGAGGGTTTAAGGAAACGGCCTTTGAGTGATCCAAGAGAGAGGGAACACTGATTCCAACTTTGGCCAGATGATGATGCTACAGTGGATCCATCTTTTTCTTTATCTTCTGCCCTATACCTATCCCTCTCTCTGTCCTTATGTCTGTCTCTGTCATTTTCTCTGCTTCTGTCTCTTCCTCCATCCCTTTCTCTCTCTTTGCCCCTTTTGTCTCTATCCCAGCTTCTGTCTCTTTCTCTATACCTATCTCCATCTCTGCCTCCTTCCTCCCCTCTTCCTCGATGCCTGTCCCTCTCTTCTCTCCCTTCACCATGGTATCTCTCTTTGTCACGCAAAGGTGAATTTCTTTCACTTTTTCTCCACCAATCCTGGTCTGGACCATCTTCTTCTTTTCTCCTCCATCTTTCCCTGGCCTTGTCCTCTCCCTTCCTCCACCTGTCTCTTGCTGAGCTGACTCTGTCATCTTTGTTCTGACCATAAACAGCATTCTCTGCATCAGCAAGTCTCTTCTGAAATTCCTCCATTGACTGTCAAAAGGAAAAATACAAGACATTTAAAAGGCTTGGAACATGTACCCAGGTTGTGCAGTTCAGAAAAATGTTTACAAGCATTTAAAAAGATCCACAGAGCCAAAAAAAAACAAAACAAAACAAAAACAGCAAAGTCCACAAACCATGGCTCAGGTTATGTGTTCAATAGTTATTGTTTTGTTAAAAGAAATAATTTAATTAAAGAGGAATAATCTTCACAAACATGAGAACAAGTTTGTAAAAAACAAAAAAATTGCACTGTTTTTGCCAGTTAAGCTTAAGAAATCTTTCTCTCACACACACACACACACACACATATATACAAACACAATGTTCTGGCAGTCACATTTTCTAAACTGTCAACTTGGTCAATGCATGCTGAGACAGCTGAACGTGACTTAAGGACATTAGGTGCTGAATGCGTGCAGGCAAAGACATTAATAATAGAACAAGGTGTCTAGTCACTCAATCTTCATGGTATATGTGAGCGTGTGTGCATGTGTACAAATTTCTTTCTTATCTGCCAGGCCAGGCAAGTAATTCTTGCTGCTATTTAAAGTGGGTAAGTGTACTGTGTGTCCCCTACTGTTGAACTGAAAAGGGGGGGGGGGTGACTGATGAGTCACAACAATTATATAGGATACCATGAGTCTTTCTCAGCACTAGGGAGGGAGATACACTGATTTGAATTGAGACAGATGTTTGCAATGCGACTACACCAGTAGCATCAGATACAGCTACTGGCTAAATGCGCAAAGTAATCGGTAAAACCCGCGGTTACATAGATTATTACATTACACTCTTGTTTTTTAAGACACCTTGAATGCATCATCACCATCTTTCAGCAATTTGTTATTAAAACATACGGGAGCCGGGTGGTGCAGCTGCAGTTAGTAAGCAGCAAACATGGAGGGAAGCTAGACAACAAGTGAAGAGGACATATTCAGCATATGTTTTATAAGTGTTTTACAAAACATTGTAAAATTATACACAGAGAACACTGTTAGTAAAAGGATCTGAGAAAAGGACTGTTTGTGAATGTGTTTGTTTGTTTTTTTTGTTGTTGTTGTTTTTTTTAAATCAGGAGGCCAAAAGAAATTTCCTAAATACATGTATTGTATAACTGGAGAGTGAGATTAAAAATATTGTAATGAAAAAAAAAATTGTTTATATTTTAGTGTTCATTAGGAATAAAAGAATCCTCTTGGTTTGCTTTATAAAAAGACAATGAAGTATCAAATACATCCTTCACAGGGAAAAAGAGAGGACAAAATATTTGTGATGTTATTTAGAAACCAGATTTGGCCATGTCAATTTTTTCTATTGTGTCCAGTCATTTTGAATCACATCATAAATCATATAGAAACCAAATGGAATTGTATGAAACCAAATCGTTGTCAAATCATTAATGAATCGCATCGCACTGAGTCGTGAACAGGGGTGAATTGTCACATTGCATCTTATCACCAGGGGGCTTCACTGTTTCGCTAATGTATTGTATTGCTGGCAGAGTATCGAGATGTGTATCAACTCAACCTCTTAAGTGGGGATTCACATCCCTAGTCAGCACAGATGGGTATCACCCTGGCAGTCCTTTTGAAGGTGTTTGTGTTAGCTTTGTATCAAGTCGGTGTCCCACCCCCCACAGACCCAATCAGCCTGGTGGAATTACTGGAGCAGATACAAATAATTAGCTTTATGATTAAGCTTATGCAATGCATTCATTT
This sequence comes from Melanotaenia boesemani, assembly GCF_017639745.1. NCBI lineage: Eukaryota > Metazoa > Chordata > Actinopteri > Atheriniformes > Melanotaeniidae > Melanotaenia > Melanotaenia boesemani. The sequence continues at coordinate 23,695,826 of NC_055690.1, read as the reverse complement.
GTTAGATATTTTTTCTCTCACACTGTACAGTTTGTGCCCACTAAACTGAGCATGTGTGAGGGCATCCAGTGTTCCTTCATTTCTCACCCCATATCTCTCAGCCACCACATCGCTGAGGCTGCGCTGTTCCCTCTCTGCCTGCTCCTTCATCCTCTGATAGTTCTTCCTCAGCCAGCTCAAACCACCATCATTCACAACGGGGCCTGCAGGTACAGACAGGGAAAAAAAACATTTACAGTGAAAGACATATGAAGGCTTGTCTATGTCACTGAAGCAATAGAGAATGTGTAAAAAAAAAACATCTCTACCACATAACAGTGTTTTTTTAGTTTTGTTTTTTTTCCTCAAATGGATCAAATTCACACGAGTTAAATTTAATGTCTCTTCAGTGAGTGTAATGCAGACAGCTAGCTCCATCTTAAACTGAATTAAAATGGAGATTATGTGTTGAAAAATAAGATAAGAAAAATATTAAAAAGGCAGCAGACATGAAACAATTTAAATTGATCTTGAAAATTAAATGACTTCAGATTATTGGTATATAAACGTCTAGGCCACAAAACCAGATTGGTATGTTATATAAATGTATTGAAAAAGGCACAGGAGTTAGGAGAGAACATAAGAAAAACACTGCTGGAAAATACATAAACGATATAGAATTATATATTCCCTAAAAAGCTGAATCAGATACTGGTAAATAAGAAAGGCGAAATATAGATCCAGGGTAAAACGAGAGGAAAATAGCGCAAGAGAGAAAAAAAGGTCAGATAAAATTAGTTTGGAAATCCAGGCTGATACAACTTCCCAGAGTGATAAGACATGACAAATGTACTGAGAAAACCCAATAAAGTCTCTGTGGTCATGGCAAACACTGAGAATTTGCCTAAGAATGCCTGTAATGCACAATCAGCTGTAGGTGGGCAAAGTAGCTGGAAAAAAAATGTCAGTTTAAAGAGAAGATTTCTTGTGTTTAAGGCATTTTCTTAATGCAAATAGAAAATTTTTCAAATCACAAGTGAAATTAAGAGAATAAGAAAGAAATTAGAGAAAGCATGACCAATGAGCTGTTAGGAAAAGACAAAACTTGAGATTCTCTTTATCTTCTTGTGGCTATCGCCTTTTCTATTTGGATTCGATATAATCATCCACTTTCTGACTCTTCTATTTATAATTTATACAACTGTTATTAATGCAGAACTGATTTATAAATTACTGCACTCTTAACACATGTCTTCATGCAATAACATGCAATTTAAGCCATTTTTTAAACAAAACAGATAAAATATATTTACCCCTCTGTTTCCTGTGAAACCTGCCACATATAAAACTAAACTTAAGAAACAAAGTTGTTATCAGGTACAGTTTGCACACAGTCGAATGTGTCTGTGTGCAGTTTCTGGATACAGCTTACAAGAGCAGGGGGGGGACACATCAACTCTACAGAGGTTTGTACTCCTGTGTAGAGACAAGCACAAATACCTGCACTGGTTTGTCAGTCCAACACAGCTTACCGTCATTCCCACCCCATTTACTCATATTCCAAATCCAAAAACTCTTTCCTCTGTCTTTGCTCTCACTTCTCAGTTGCATCCGCACATTAATGTTTATTCAGATTTTTACTCATAGTTTTAGTTATAAAATGATCTTTGGGTGACGACTATGGCTATAATCACATAAATTTTTTTTGACCACATTTAGTGCAAAACATACATGGTAAGGATGAAAAAGGACAAGAGTCCAACTCTAGGACCTCAGAAATATGAATATCCACAAAACGATTACCCTTACAAAAACCTTAAATCAGATCAATCAAAGACCAATGCACGGGCAAAAGAAAAGCAGATATTTAGGAAAAAGAGGGTGGCCATTGTGGGGAAAATTAAACATTTAAGCAAACTAATGTGCCACAATTTAACAAAAAATATATCAAAGGAGAGCCAAAACAAATCTCCTTATGATATACCCTTTTATTGAGGCAGTTTTGTTGAATGTTGTTTCCAGAATCAGGAATGAAAGTTGACAGTTGAGGGAGCTGAGGAAAAGCAGTAACTAACAAGGGACCGACTGGAATAATAGAAGACAGAGAAATGAAGGATGAAGGTCGGAGCTTCTAATAGACATGGAGTAAACACTGTGTGTTATTGCTGGGGAGCAGGACATGCACACAATTTTTGTTGCATCTTCTCTTCACTAAAATTAAGAATAAGCTGCCATTTAGGCAACCATACATACAGGTTTGTAGCTGCCCTGATAACCAGCGTATGGACGCTACTTTCACAGTGGAAACTAAAAGTTTTACTATTTTACAGAATGAAAATGGCACAGTGTAAGGTTTATATGTAGGAACTAAGAAAAAAAATATGATAAATTCTTAAATGGAAAAAAAACCACCCTGCTTTCTTACTACTAAATAGTGGCAACTAATGCAGATCTTACCTTTTTTTCCTGCAGTATCAGCAACCTCCTCTGGAGGCAGACCAGTTCCCCCATCTTTCCAGTACGGGTTTAGCTCCAGTTTGTGCAAACCAGCCTAAGAAAAATCACAAACATATTTACTAGAATAAATGCTATAAATAACACAACATGGGAACAAGTGCTAAACCTTGGTAGAAAACACTCCACACACATTAATCAGAATTACACAAACCAATATGTGACGTGATGAACTCTGTTATCTTTGTTTTCATACAGTATATAATAGAAAACATGAATGTACAAACATGATCTCACTTTCAGAAAGACCAGATTATGAACACACTCTTCCAACATGACAGTGAAACTAGAACAATAGCAAAAGCACACGTGAACACACCTGTTCAATGGCCTGAGTCTTGGCTCGCTCCTCCTCTTTCTGCCTTTCTTTTTCAGCCCGCCTTTCTGCTGTGGACGTTGTTTTCATTGCCAGGAAGTCAAAAGTCATCCATTCATCTCTCTGCAGGGCAGAGACAAACAGTGATGGCGTAGTAAGACATAGCAACTTGAGATAAACAGGCAAATTAACACATGAAGCTTTAAAATGTTTTAAAATGTGCAGCTTTTTGGAAATAGAGTAATGGAGCTATGACAGTGTGTGTGTGGTTATAAAGCAAAATAGGCAAACAAAGGGTTTCAGTTCTTTCATTTACATCTAGAGAAGACTTGTAATGTGTGTGTTTATGAACAGACTAAAAACTAATCACAAACTGATGCTCTAACTGTGGGGCAAGGGACAAAAGTTACCTGGGCATTCTGGGCAGGGCTGCTCTCTGAAGTCTTGGACTCATCTGTAACTTGCCACGCTTTAACAGCCTGCACCTGAGACTGAGCCTCAACCCACTCCTCCCCCGAGTCCTGACGCAGGATCAGCAAAAATGAATGAGACAGAGAATGATGACACAGGAAAAAATAAAAGCCACAAATTAGAATTTATTCTCAGTTTTAATCATTTTTCTTAATGATATACATTCAGTGCTTTTTTTTCTTGTATAAGAAAGAAAAAAAAAAAGATTATCATACTACAGCGTCTTAAGGATGGCGGACTACAGAATTTTTGTTTTAAAAAACTTTCACTCAAACCTAAGTCACAACTTAGTCTGGGAGAAAATTAATAGCTTAATTCTTTACTTTTATCCAGCGTAGCAGAATTTCTTTGACATTATTCTGGCATCCCTTTGAGACTTTGTTTAAAGAAATCATGAAGTGGAAAACAATTTACCTCTGAACTGCCGCTTGAGCCATCTTCTGTCTCTGTCGTCTTCTTCTCTTTCCTAGACTTCTTCTTCTTCTCCTTTTTCTTTTTGGATTTCTTCTCTTTCTTCTTTTTACTCTTTATAGATCCCTCCTGTTGGATTTTTGGTATATGGTATCTTCATTATCTTCAATAATTATCTTAATTTCATGATAATATGCATTAAGTACATTTGTTGTTTGTCAATCCTTCAAGTTAGAAAGAATGAAATATTCCTCTTCATTTCTTTGGCTGTCCAAAATAAAAGTTCAAACAGAAAAGTGTTTCTAAAAATACCTCTGACTACACAATCAGAAGATCACATGGGAAGACAGAACTGTCATGATTTAGAATATGAATTAACTTGGCAGTGAAAGTGTAGAACAGAACTCTATGTGTAACTGAAACAAGTTAAACAACAGAAGATTTTTTTTCTTTTTTTGAGAGAGGCAGAAATGCCTAGATAAGTTGTATAATGCAAAAGAACGATAAAACATCTCATCTAATTAGGTTAAATCATTATGATCCAAGACTTCAGCCATAAAAGCCTTCAAAAACATGTGACTTTTCTGAAAACTAAGAAACTACAAACTTTAAATGAAAACCATTCTATGTATGTGGTTATTTTTTCCTTCTGATCCGATCGTGAAAAGGTTTAAACCATCCCTTTAGATCGGATTGAAATTCTTTCCGATCGAGGCTGATCAGATCAGCTGACGTGACGAATTTTTATTCTGATTGGACATTTGATTGGATTAAAAGTCCTCCATGTAAACATGGCTAATCACTACAGGCTTTAAAAAGGTAAAAACACACATATGATCATAATGGGTTAGCTGGCATGTGGTTAATAACATGATAGGGTTTGGTGAAACTTTCTGAAGTCAAGATGGGGTGAGAATAACCACACAGAGAGTGCCATTAAAGAAAGTATTGATTTAACATTGTAATTTTCATGCTGTCCCCTTTTTTTTTAGATCCAGTTCATGAGGATATCCTAGTTCCAAAATAAATAAAGATTTTTTAAAAAATCATGCTTTAACATTTTATATGTATACTGGCACACATCCAGGGTGTACCTGGCTTTTCCCTTATTGCAGCTAGGATGGGCTGGATTAAAAAAAAGATAGATGAATGGAGCACTTATATATTGTTCTTTCACACTTTCAAACCTGTCAATAAACAATTAGCAAATTGTTCTGTTTTTTTAATACATTTCACAGACAATACCAACTATTTTGGAAACTGATTTGCAGCAACATGTGACTTGCCATAATGTTAATCTAACTATCTACTCCATTGCAACAATCAAGCACTTACTCATATCATGTTACTGTCTATTTGTTGGAAGGTTAAAAAGAGTGCATCTTACTTCCTCTATCTGCTGAAGCCTCTGGTTGACCTCAGGTAGAAGCCATGTGTCCTCCCCTCTCTGTCTCTTCAGTTCCTTCCTCGTCTCTTCCCTCTCATACTGCTGCTTAGCCTGGATGACAGTATGGAAATAAGATGGATTATGTAACACAAAAATGAATTAACAATTCAGTTAGCATAGACCAGCACGAACATTTTCAGGCATGACAATACTCCAACCCAACTGAATGTAGAGCTGAACAGATGAGGTGGGCTGAAGGAAAAACTTAAACTTGTATAAGGCTTTCTGTATGAGCATGTCTGGGGCTGGGCAATAAATAAAGATTTTCAAATACACACACTTTTTCATACACGGTTTAGAATGAGGGAATATAATTTATATTGAGTTAGTTTTCTTTTTGCATTGTCCACAACTGTATTTTTGCACATTGTATATTTCTGTGCAATATCCACTTTGGGCAAAATATACTGTCAACACTACCGTTGTTGCACCCACTTCCTTCCTTTTTTTATATGTATCAGACTTTTTATATTTTTTTATTTTTATATTGTGTTTTATGCAACTCCTATTTATAGTTTTACAAGTACACTGAAAGGTCTGCACCTTACTTTTCATTGTACTCGTTGCAATGACAATAAAGTGAATCTGAATCTGAACTTATGGTCATTAAAAAGTATTTTCCGTTCATTTTGTTTTAAGAGCATTTAATTTAATGTACAGCTACTTTAATTTCAGTCAACTGTTTAAATACACATGTGCTACTGATCCTTAATAAAATTGCATTTAGCACTCAAGGCTGTAAATTAGAATTGTCTCTTTGATCATTTGACACAGAGCAAACAGACAGTTCTTAAGTCATTATTAGCCACTTCCTGTTCAAACTTTGTTTAATTAATCAGACCCATTAATACTCATTGCTCAGGCACAGGTGAGCCGAGCAGATAAGGTGTTTACAACATTTTGTCTTCATCTATGGAAACCATCTGCTACTCTGTGCGTGTCTGTGCAAACCAAGCTGCACAGCATGAAGATAAGATTTGTAAAACGATGTACAACCGCAACAAGGCTAGCCTGATTCCTAAACTAGGCATAATAAATAACTGCGGCCGGGACATTAAACAAACTTAAAATAAAGGCGCAGGTCAGGTATCTGTCTTATTAATAGCGGGTTTAGTACTTTCCTGCCTCTGTATCTGACAGTATCCGCTGGTCCAGACACAAAATTTATGACCCAGATGTCTAGTCACGGGAAATGTCAACTTGCCGAAACAGAAAGAAACTAATTTACATACAGACTGAGACCATTCCTTAAAAAGACAGCAGATAGACTAACAGTAATCAACGTTGAAGAAACGATAGCTGTTAGCATTCCTAGCTTTCATGCGGATATTATGGAAATTATTTAACCTGTAACTCGGATCCCAGTAAAATACAACCACATATACATATAAAACTGCTTTTTCCAAAGCTCACAATTCATACTTTGTCAATAGCCTCTTGTCGTGTTTGTCGTTTCTTTTCCTTTCTTTCTTCGATGCTTCCCGAACTCTCAAAACTAACACCAAACGTCGCCATGACACTGCCGTTAATATTTTTGCCAAGTGTCGTAAAGCGTTACTCTTTACGTCAACAGTTGACATGTGGTTCTTGTAGTGCAAAAAAAATAAAAGAATTCGATGCACACACACACACACACACACACACATATAGATAGATAGATAGATAGATAGATAGATAGATAGATAGATAGATAGATAGATAGATAGATAGAGAGAGAGAGAGAGAGAGAGAGAGAGAGAGAGAGAGAGAGAGACAGACAGACAGACAGACTTTTAAAGTCTATACAGCGCAGATATTAGGGAATGTACTGAAGTGTAGAGCTGCCACCAAGATTAAAACAAAAAAGGACCTTATAACGTGAAACGTTATCTAGGGAAAACAAACTTCATTTTATATTTGAAGTAAAGCACAACGATGTACCCTGATCTGAAAAGTGACAACCCCCCACAGAGAAGGCTGGAGCGACTCATCTCTGACCATAAAACTGGCTAAAAAATTGTGTTGCTTCAATACCTCAGTGCACTTTGTCAGCTTGAAAAAAAGGGGCTTTTTTAGATACTCTAGAAATAGATTACACTGCTAAGACTTTGAACATATGTCCAGGAGATGCAACCATGTCCAGGATCCATATCTGAAAAAAGAAAAGTTTCTACATCTTGAATGTTAACAGACCACACGCACCCAGAAGTGTCACCTTACAATGCAGCCCTTTAACTTGAAAAGGTCGGGCATATGATTTACTGCTATGTTGCATATTTGTGATTTCAATGCTGACCTGGAAGACTAGTAAATAAGCTAAAGGTTTAAAAAAAAAAAAAAAGTATTTAAAAGAGTGAGTTACTCTCAGTTATATTAACTGCTGCAAGATTTAATTCAGCAGAATTGTTTAGACTGTCAACCTTCAGACTGTTTTATAATTGCATGTTTGAGTCCTGAGCTTTAAGAACTGTGCAAATTCAACTTGCCAAAATGCTACAGGCTTGTATGAAGTCTACCAAAAACCCAACAGCAAATATCACAGTGAATAAAACTATGCACAGGCAGACTGCTTTATCCTTCGAAAGGGGATGGCCACAGATGAGTCAAACAAGAAAAAAAGCACAAAGACAAAACTAGGAACATATATAATGGCTAGATAGCTACAAAAGCAGATATGCAGATGTGTAAAGCACAGATGTACGACAAACATGTAACTGTGCAGGAACGTTTACAAAATCACAAGAGCTGAGATTTTGATATATATTTAAATTTAATTGCATTTAACAATCCAACAAATGACAGCTCATTTCATTAAGTATTTTTATCTCAAAACATCTCATTTCTTTACCAAAGTCTGGACTGTACCAAATGAATATTTGCAGGATAGTTTTTCTAAATTGTCAGTCCTTCTCTAACACGACACACCAGTTACCCTGGTCATGATAGCTGGTCAGCACTTTGACTTCAGCCACCTGACCACACAGCTGCTCCAGTTCCCCTTGTTGGAACACGTGGTAATATCGATGAAAAACAGGTACTGTACTGTTCACTGACTCAGACTTTAAAGTACAACCAGAAGCCTGAGAGGCTTCATTACTTGGACTGGGTTTCTTGCCTGGGCTGTGTTTGTCAGGCTTTGGTCCAGACGACATACTTGGGTTAAAACCTGGATCAGTTCTGGAACTTAACCTGCAGGTTGATTCTTCCTCACCTTGCATTTTTCCACCTTTCAGATGCCAAGGAACCAAAAGGTCCTGGGAATTAAAAGCTGTTCGATTAGTGTGCAGACTAAGTTTGCCAACATCCTGCATGTTGTCAGTAGGATTGGAGCAGTGTCCTAAATGGCAGGGGGTATGGCCACTTGCTTCTTTTTGAGGTTTCCAGCTATCCTCTGATGAACTGTGAGTGGGGCTTTCTGCTCCATGAGGCTCTTTGTCATGGTCTTTGAGATATTTGGACTTCTGCTTGTTGTACTCTTGTTCAAAAGCCCACACATAGATAAGCGCACGACCTCCAGGCTTTAAAAGTCTCATCAGCTCCTTTACTGCTTCCAGTCGGCGGTCCTGCAACACACACAAACACTTCAATAGACTATTTTAATCTGCCAGGTCCAACAATTCCAGAAAACTCTAACTCAAGGACTCAAAATAATAGTTTGGTTTGAGTAAAGACTTTTATGTTTTAAGTAAGGAAAAAGAAAAAAACATTTGTTTACTCTGAGCCTGCAGTCCCTCCGCTTTAAACTGGTAAGGAGGTAATTCAGGTACATGTTAAAACTTAAATGTTTAATTTTAACATTAAAGGATGTGTAATTCAGAAGAGCTAATTTTGCAACTGCACAGATCTATTTCTAGCCAGAAAGGATCTTTCAAACTTTCAGGAATCAAAGGGACATTTTATTATCATGTTATGTTGAAAGCAAATCTATAATTACATTGCAACAATAATATCTTATTATTTCAATCCCCTCAGCTTAGAGTCCCAGCAGGGGCACTGGAGACCCAGCAGACAGAGACACATATTTGTTAGATCTGTTTTTTTTTTAAGTTGGTTTTGCACAAGCATTTTTGTTTGAGTGCACTTACATTAAGCAGATGTCAGCTATTATGTCTTGCTTGTCCATGTAATGCTATCTTATTTGTATACCACATTTCATTACATGTAAACACAATGTGCTTTACATAAAAAGAACAAGAAATATAAACACAAGTATACACATATGTACATATTCATTATATTATATTTACATGTATGTAATGCCTGTAACTTTTAACTTAACATGCTTTAAATTACTTTAATTTAATGATGATTGATTTTTTTCTATTTGTTGCTGCTTTTTACTACTTCTTAATGCTTTCTTGTACCATCTGTAATGCTTTTAATGTTGTATTAATTATTTTTGCCTCCTCTAATATATGTAATACACATACCTGTGTAGAAAAATGGTGTATTACAGCAATGGAGATACAGGCATCACAGGAAGCTGTTCGCAGAGGGACGCTAAGAGCATCTGATAAAAATGCATGGAATCCTCTCTCTACACAGATCTGGATAAGGGCGCTGCTACGATCGCATCCCACCTGAGACAAAGCACATGCATGGTGAGTTCACTACAGCAAGAATACAGCTTAAAAAAAAGAAAAACAGAATGAGGCCCTGACTGGACAGTACTGTACAGAAGTAGAAGAGGGGCAGATTAAGTAGCAAGAATGATTACAAACAAGAAAAGTGGTGGAAGAAAATGTAGAGGAATGTTTGAGGAAGGGAAGCCAGAAAGAAAATAATAACAATGAGAAGGGAGGCTGCTGGATGGCAGTGCTGAACATTTCCAACACGTTCAGCCTCAGAGAACAATCCAAACGAGCTTCATACCATCTCCACCCAAAAGAAATGGGGTGATAAGAGATGAAGAGATTTACTACACACATGCACAGGCGGACACACAAGGTCAGCCATCTTCATTTCAATTAGAGCTGAGAATATTAACAGTGTTAAACTGCAGCAGGAGAAACTCAGGAGGGGAACAGGAGATGGAGAGAAAGATGAAATGATTAAAGAGCAGGAGAAAAAAAACCAGAGCGAACAGGAAATTGGAGAAAACGATAAAAGTCAGAAAATTGGTGCGTGACCTGCATAATCAGTGTTCTCAGTGATAATTTATTACAGCTACGGTTTGAGTCAAGATAAGCTGTTTACCTTAAAATCCCAAACATGAATATTTCTGTGTGCATACATAAACAGAAAATTAGGATATTACCATGGAAACTGAGTAAAAGCAAAGATGACATCCTGCTGAAATCAGAGGGAAAACATGGATCTCACCCTTTGATGTGCTACTAAATGATCCATACATTTTGACTTCAAGTGAGCTCTAATACTGGAGCGGTACCAAAAGCATTTTCTATGACACCAACCTGAAGAACATCAGAAAGCAGAGAAACTAAAACCTTTTGCTCAAGGAGCGTGTAATGATGAACAAACATGATTCTGGAGCAGATACATCTGGCCTATGCAACCCCCAACTGGCTGCTGACAGCGTCACACAGCTCCTCTGTCTAAGTTTTATGAGAATGCTGAGCACCAAAACTGAATGCTGCTGTGTTTGTCGATGCACAATTTGAGGATAATCACATGCAAACCGGAGGGAGGGTTTAGGAATCATAGCTTTTCATATCTCAAACTGCTTCTTTTTTTTTAATTCAATCTAAATGGGAGAAAGAAACCAAAACATTTCAGAAGAAATTACTGGACATTCAAAAGGTCTTAAGAGGGTTTTCAGTGTCATTTCCTCTTTCCCCCACTGGTAATCTCTAAGCCAGGGCTACTCAATTCGGTCCTACGAGGGCCGCAATCCAGCAGGTTTTCCATGTATCCCTGCACCAACACACCTGAGTCAAATTAGGTGGCTCTAACAGCCAATCAGGTTCTACACAATGACTAATTAATTTGTGTGTTGGTGCAGGGATACATGGAAAACCTGCTGGATTGCGGCCCTCGTAGGACCGAAATGAGTAGCCCTGCTCTAGGCAATCAACTATGTTTTGCATTTATTTTCCAGGAAATGACAAACCTTTTATTGTTTGGCCTTAAAATGACATACTATAAAATGTACACAACGAGTCATGTTATATCCCAACAAACATGTTGGCAGATGGCAACGTTGTGTCCCTGATTGTGGTAAGAAACTGGTACCCAGTAGGAGGCCGACATGCAGATGGTGACATTGTTTATATGTCCCATGAATGACATTATTAAAATATAAAGGACATGTTTTATGCCATTTATGAATCTACAAATAGATTTTCCTAAAAATGAATGTGACCATGACACTGACCATGAAAAGTATTCTTGTTTCAGAGTTCTTACACTGTAAACAATTTAAGGCTGTAATGTGAGCTCTTAAATAACGTTGGTAACGTCGGAATGATGGGCACTTCATTATATCACAATAGGAGTAAAATATCATGCCACTCACTGTGACTAGCTGTGGATTCACGCCAAGGTACTTTCCATTTCCACAGCCTACGTCAGCTAGCACGCTGCCAGGTGGAAGCGAGGATAGGAAGTGGCAAACGCGAGGCCAGGGAGTGTGGCGGGTACGGCTGAAGTGGGAGGCAATGGCATCGTACACTCGGTGCACATACTCCTCCTCTAAACGGGCTGCGGAGGCATGGTAACTAGGAATTGAGGGGAGGGATGACAAGGGTGCTCCCTGACTGTCACAAGCAGAGGGAAAGGCTAAAGAGAGATGGAAGAGATGAAAGGTGATAAAAGGTGACATGGATTAAAATCATGTTTCCCCAAAAGGAAACATTTAAATATACAGACTCACACAGTTATTGTATCCTCCTGTTCCTCCCTAAAAACAAGTCTGATAAATAAAAAGGTCCAAGACCATGAAGACATTTATAAACAACTAAAAGAACCTTAAAATAAGTAACAAGGCAGATGGATGTCCTCACAGTCAATGCAGGTTCAAACCTCAGGAGAACAACTTAAACTACTGGTATGTCCTTTTGATATGTGTGCCACTCAGAGCCATACATGTTCCAGATATGCTGATACACTTGAAGAAACTTAGGGCAACATTTACCATGAAGAGCTCATCTTTGCCCCCACATTTACCAAAAATGGCTTGTCTAGTACTGATAATGATAGAAATGCAACTTGTAAGGAGAAAACATTCTCACCACAGCGGCAGGGTTCATGTCTGATCTTGCGGAAAGTGAAAGATGTACGAGTACCCCTCTTGCTCAAAGTGAGACTGCTACCCAGGTCAGACGTCGTATGAGCAGCAGAATGTGGCTCACACGCTGGCACCATGTCAAACTTTCTTGGAGTAATCCTGACAGATGATGGAAGACAGTTGTATTTGATAAAGTAGGCTGTGATACACAAACTGAAAACAACAACCTTGAGCACTCAACTAAAGAATGTGGAGGTGACATAGTTCAGCCAGACCAGGAGAAAAAGCTACAGTGCTGTACAAAATGAATGTCAAGGCCTGGAGAAATATCAGAAAATGCAGCTGAATAATATTGTGCTAATGCAAATGAAGCCAAAACTCATAAACTAAAGATTCTGTGCAAGAAAGACAATCAGTCCGACACAGTTTAGCTCACCCATGAGTCCAGAGGTATCTGCTTTCTCCCTTCATCACCAGGAGACTCCTTCCTGGCAACACCACGGCAACAACGCGACCGTCAGGGTGACGGAACTCCATCACTGTCTGTAAGAAAATGCAGACAAGCAACAATTAGCAGTGACATACAATCTTTTGTTTACCCTGAAAACGAGCAGCACAGAGACACGGAACAGTCCCAATCTAAGAATGTTATGTTGAGGAAACTTATAATAATTTACACAGAAATACAATAATAATCCAATCCACACAGCCCTTTATGAAGTACAAAGTTACAATGGGTTTCTCAAATGTAGAAATTAAAATCCAGACTTAAGAGTTCAGTAGATGGTTGAAAGTAAAAAAAAAAAACTTTGGACAAGACTTAAAACTTTTGGTTTAATGCCAAAACTCCCCTTAAGGCACCCTATTTACTTATTCTGAAATCTATAATCCCAGAGGTATAAATGAAACTGAATACTCAATTAATTGTCCTCATTCAGGTGATATCGATCCACAATTACCATATGAACACAAATGCTGGCAATATAATTCCATCAATCTATATGGAGTGTGTTTGCCGTCTCTCATAAGCAGCACAAGCATCTCCACCCAACACTGGTGCTTGATCCTAACGTTTCCTTATAGCATATAACAGCACGAGCTCTGCTGGGAAATTACATCCACACTATTTCAAACAGCATCTCTCCAAGTTCTGACAGCAGGAAAATTGGATTTTGTGAAGTAGAGGTGTGTGTGTGTGTGAGAGAGAGAGAGAGAAAGAGAGAGACCACAGTGGGACAGACTTGGGCTTGTGTTTGAATGTGAAAGGGACTGCAACTCAGACAAATGATCAGGTCACCCCCGCCCGCCCGCCCGCCCGCCCACCACACACACACACACACACACACACACACACACACACACACACACACACACACACACACACAACCAGAGGCAGGAGGAGACTGCACTGTTCGTCTAAGGAGTATCAAGCAATCAATGAAACTGGTGGAATGTGACTAAATCAATGGTGATGCTGGCAGCTACGCTTTCCTACAAGACTATTCATCAGTCTCCCTCTCACACACGCACACACACACACATTTAAGTTCATCTTTGTGAGGCCATTAAATGATATAATGCATTTCCTCACCCATTTCCCTCATTGTAGCCTTAATCTAATTTTACTTTTGGTCCTTAATCTCTCTGAAAGCCTGTTTGTGTTGTCAGAAAATGTCCTCTTTCTTTCTGAACTCATCTGGTCCTTTGCAGGTCGTAAAGTTCAGTAAATACACCCTCAGATGAACAGCACATAAACTATGACAAGGTATTATAAGTCATCTGTTGTCGTTCATGTGAACTGTATTTTTACTCAGTGTTAAGCTGTAACAGGGAAGTGTAAAACCTTACTGAAAAAGTATTTACTTTCTGTTTCACATTTTTCTTCGCTAAATCATTTCTCCATTTTTATACGTCATCAGTTTCATCAACTGCATATAGTCTGTGTGAGGATATAATTTTGTTCACATGCAAGCTTCATGTTTATGGTGCAAAGGGACAAATAAAGAAGCCTTGCATCACAATTTCCAGCAACAGATTATAACATATAATGAAGGCTCCTGTGAATAAAGTCAGCAGCAAAATACTCAGATTAGCAAAAGCAAGACAAGTTAAATTTAGATTAAAACCATTTAGGGAATCACAATCATCAGTCATCTTGTATCTGTTCTTTTTTTTTTACTTCAAGAGCACTGATTACAGTCTTCTTCGCCACTTCCTGATGAAAAAAAAAAAATCACATAAAAAAAAAAATATATTTTTCAGTCTGCAACTGTGTGAACACACAGCATGAGTACATAACAATGAAGAGGAATCCACACCAGAGTCTTTATGCTGATGACAACATAACAATGGGACAGCTCTGAGATCTTCAGCATCCAGCAAGATGAAAGTCTGAGAGTCAATGATTCTGATTTAAGCTTTATCTCATTGATGAATATTTTTAGATTGATGGACAATTGTTTTCCTCACAATTTTGTGTTTCTCTTTTTCCTTATTCCTCTGTTAAGAACTGACCAGGGACAAGAGAAAAAAATTGCCCTAAGGCTAAGTCTGGCATATTTAGAAGTGTTCCTTTGTTTGTCGATATGCTCTGTTCCTGTCAAATAAACAAGAAAGAAAAACAATATTTGCCAATAAAAAAAAAAAATAAATAAAAAAAGTACAGTTCTGTGATACAGTTGCACATGTGTGTGGATAAACCGGCATTGATAACACACTGTAGGGCTGCAGGATGCTGGGAGCGGAAAAAAGATCTGATGTTGTAATGTTTCATTTTGTATTCTAATATAAACTACCAGTCAGACTTTTGGACACACTAACCTATTAAATCTAGAGGGTAAGCGTGTACAAACACTTGACTGGTACAATATACACTGCCATGAATAAAAAAAATAAATAAAAAAAAAACTAAGCACTTGATGGGATTTCTATATTCTTTTTGAGTGTCCTAAATCTCTACTGAATAAGGAAGGACAATGACTGTACTGCATTTCACACAAACACAAACACACACACATTCAGTCTGTCAGTCTAAGGATGGCAGATGCCGCGACAGATGACACCTGATTGCTAACAGACTAGCCTCTGCTTTCCAGTCAAGTGGGGACAGATGGAAGTTCATCTTCGGCAATCAGCCCAAAGAGATTAAATCTTCCACATTGTTCCATGTAACAGCACCTGGTATAATCCAACACATGCAAAGACAATGTTGAAGAGAAAATCTCCTGCATGTATCGTGTGTTCATGCACTTGTCCCAAAATGTCTGATAGCTATATTATTAACTGTTAATTACTAAGCACAGTGAATATGGGAGTCTGCCAGTGTGTCTGAAGGAGCAAAAAGAATGAGATGTAGCAAGACACACAAACACACTAATGAAAGCATCCTGAGATTAATGAATCACAGGTTAATTCATTTGATTGAACCAGAGGAATGACACTATTTTACAATGAATATTTTCAATAAAAAAAAATATCCTAATGTGAGAACATAAGTTTTCATTTGACTCTTTAAGTGTAAAACTTTTATTTCAGTTATTAATGATGGACAACATGATCAATCTGGCGATGACAGCAGTGTTTAAACACGTTTACCTTTGCCCCAAGACTCAGAGACAGGATGGTGTCCTCAAAGGCAGAGTGAGTGTCCACGTGAGGGGGAATACCTGATCATGTCGAAAACAAAAAAGAAAATCATCAAAACAAAGGTAAAAATTCAATTTGAAAATCAAATCACTAGGTCATGTAATAATGTAGTTTAGAGTATATGGCTAAATTAAGACAACAGTAGAGTTAGGTGGTAAACTACAGTCATCGTTCCTGTTTGTAGCAACGTGGCAGGGTTCTGCTGCCACCTTGTGGTTTCAGTAAGTAAACTTTTTCTCTGGTTGTTTTACAAGTACAGAACAGCCAATTAGGTACGGAAAAAAAAGAAAAAAAAAAGTCCTTTAAAGTTTTTCTAATCATTACCCTTTAAAATATACACATTAACTAAAGACCCATGTTTAAAGAGTGGAAGAAGCACCACACGGCATTTTCAGAAAAGTATTTAATATGAGCTTCTATGGTTTAAACAAAACTGTGGTCTTAGAAACAATTATGTTTTTTATAAGAGGGTCGAAGGATTAATAAGAGAGTCATGTCTGCTTTTTATTAGACTGTGGAGGAAGAACTAAGAGTTCTGTATAAAAGTAAAATGGGAAGCAGAGCTAAAGACTCAAATGAGAGAGGAAGAAATGTATTAAATGTTTGATCTACAAACTTATTACTGTAAAGGGAATTCTGATGGAGGAACAAAACTTGCTTTTTCATTAGACTCCAAGTAAAATGTAGGAAACTTGTACTAAAACAGCACGGCTAAAAGATGCGTGGGAACAAGGACTTGACAGCTTGCATATTTTCTGGAAGTGGAAGATAAGGCTATTTTAGGAAAATGTTCCTTTTTTGTATGTTTTCGCATATGAAATCTGCCCTTTAACAAATCTTGGGAATATTCTCGATGTGATCATGTGAGAAGATGTACGTCTTTGTGCAAATATTCCAAAATCAGAACAGTGGCTGAAAACCATACAAAACATTTCAGTCATCAAGAAGCAAACCATTCACGTCTGCATCCTGGCTAGTTGTGGAGACTTACCAGATAAGGAATTTCTTCCTCTCGTGTGACTAGTATGTCAGTGACGATAGAGCCATGTATTATAGTAATAAACTCATGGCAAGCCAAGTCTGGGCAGAACCATTTACTACATACATAATGACAGTTAGATTTCTGTGTTCAAATGACTATAAATATCTCACAAGTTCAAACAGATTGTTTTTGGAGCCACGTGCAACTGTTTTTCACTCCACAAATGCAAGGCATGATGGTAAATGTCCAGTTCTCATCTCATCATAGAGCTGGTTGGTTAAAATGTTTTTCAAATGCTTGACATTTTGAAGGTTCTTTTTATTCATATGATAAATGCTGTGCAGTTTTTTATTGTTTGATCAAAGAGGCAGAAAGCCTTGATATTACAGATCAAGCATATCATTAGTCTGTTGAATATTAAAGGCCTATCTGACTGACTTAACTCTTAAAGTAGAGGAAGATGAAGATAGTAGATGTAGAAGTAGATGTGAAATGCTGAGTATCTGATTATGTCAAAACTTAATGGTGAAACTGTATTGTAAGAAAACGTCTTAGTTAGACTGATTTTCTGGTTAATTGTTGATGTGTTTATGCCTGTGTGCGGCAGTCAGACACATAGTCCAGAGTAACTCACCCTGTCCAGACTCATACTGGTTAACAGTCAGCTGGTCTGGCATGAAGCTAATGTATCCTTTCTTCAAACACCCCTCCAGAATAGGTAAACACTCCTCAGGAAGACCTTTAATAACAAAGACACACACTCCACTGAATATTCTTCTTAATTTCCTTCACACTATTTTCATCAAGCATCCAATAACGCACAACTTTCTGTGAACCTCCACTGACAGTATGCAATGAGACAAATTCCACCGGAGTTTGGAACATCATGATCATAATCACTAAGTGGGATGTTAACATGTTTGACAGAAATAATGGCGAATTCTGAGAAACTGACTGTTAAAAATCTGTTGGAAACAATATTTACTACAGATTTAAAAGAAGAAAAGAAGAGAGAGATGATGCTTACCAGCAGGTAAGGGCTTGTCCTTGTCAACGTTGTTGTTGTCGTAGCGAAATTCAAAGCCATAATGTTTCACTTTTCTGTGCTTTAAAGATTTTTGAGCTAAAAGGAGTTTAAATATTTTGAAGTTAGACAATCATGTCAGTATCCTTTTTCTAAACTGAAACAAGCCTTAAAAAGTTAACTTACTACTACTACTAATTATAATAATAATATAAATTAATACTGTCATCTTGTGTGAAGGCATTTTGTGCAATTCTACCATTATAAACCCTAATTTCTCAAGACAACTGCAAAGATTTTTCAAGATGCATTACACCCCATGCAAACACTACGGTGAAAAAACTTACATTCATTTTTAAAATGCGTTTTGGTTTTTTAGTGGTTTACGTTGGGGTTTTTTTCTGCCTCTTTAGACTGATTTAAAGGTAATTTATAAAGACGAATATTTTCAGAGTGAACAACCATGGCAGCCTAACTAGAGAAACTAATTAAACATGCATGCATGCACCTGTGACTTCATCATGAGTGGCTGACCAGTCAACAGCAGCGAGCAGCATCACTTCTTCTTCTGGAGACACAAAATCCTCCACCAAGACTAAACCTTCTGGCAAAGGAACAGACGTCTTCTCTTTATAGGTTACTGGACAAAAACATACATAACACACACAGTGAGGATTAAAGTGCAGATTACAAAAACAGGTTTCTTTTTGTCTGGGACTTCTAGAATAATTGTGTTCATTAACATAAAGATTAACGTATAATGCCTACCAAAAGAAACGTGTATTTACATGTTAATATCCAATGAACATACCTGAGTCAACATAGCTGAGGTAGAGTGTGACACTGGTTTCCCCACATTGCAACTTCTGTCCATTAAGGTGGGCGTGAGCTTTCTGAGCACTGTCTTCACATCTGGAAACATAGTGAGAGCAGCATAGTGGGTCTGAAACCAACATGTATGTCCAACGCTGTTATTTTCAAGTTAAATTGTTTTTATGCTTTTTTAAACTTTGTTGCTGTAAAGAAATCCATAGCTTATAACCTAACTTTCTTAAATGCTTCAATTTTACCTGTATGTGACAAAAGCATAGGGCTTGTGAGGAGGCATGACCAGGCTCTCCACTTCTCCCATCTCTTTCAGGACTGCAAGGAGCTCCTCTCGACTAACGTTGTTCCCCAGCCCTCCGTTAGACACCACCAAGCTCTGCAAATGTGATAGATTTTTGTAGATTTTATACCGGGCACTGTCACAAAAGTTACTTTAAAATATTAAATACGTATGTGCAGAATTCCCTCTTTGGTCATTTCTAATAAAAAACAGTTTTAAATTAACAATGCTTTTAACATTTAGAGCTAATACAACTTTAAAAAGTGATACATTTTCTATTGTACTTCTTATACTGGAAAAAAATACAAACTTCAACGTATTTAACAGGTTCAATCAGCAGCGAGAATTACGTGTTTCTAAGCTAACTCTTCTTCTGTGCTTGGCAATAATTAAAGGTTTTTTAAAAATAAATATATAATTTTGTTGTTGTTTTTCGTTTACCTTAGTGGGCTTTGATGTTGTGTCGACACCTTCATGCTTCAGTAAAGTGTGACTGGCTTTTATTTGTTTTCTTAACACTTTCTTCTCCTCTTTACTCTTTCTTACGGCCTTCACGTTGTTTCCCACAGTAGTGTCCATGGTGCGTTTCCCTAACTTAGCCGGGTGCAACACGGATTAAAAATAGTTTTGTTCCGCAGCGAATGGAAGCTGACTACAGGACACACAATCACCAAGATTATTAATTAAAAACCAAATTAGACATAATGAAGAGATACATAAATCTGTAATTAAAATTTGTGTCATTCATTCAAAGCCCAGTGAGTAACAAATCGGAGGTTGTCAGCTTTGACATAGCTTAATTTGTCTGTTAATCTGATTTAAATAATTCTGATTGCATACAGATATACTGGATTTCCCCATTGAAAATGTTTTTTTAAAAAAGTGAAAATTAGTGTATTGGTCATTTTTGATTTTCCAACTGGAACTAAAGAGGATGTTATTTTGCCATTTTTTTCAAACTTCAGTGTATCTTTAGCTGGCAAAGAGCAGAACAATCATTTGTTGTGTGTTTTTTTATAGGTCTCACTCATCACTTCTTTAATTTTTCTTTTCTTCTCATTTTTTGTTTGTTAGTTTGTTTGTTTAACAAAGCCAGAGTGAGTGCTTTATCAAAAGATCTCAATAACATATTATTTTTTTACAAATGCCTCTTTCTATGGAATACAAACATGATACTCCACTGCAAAACCAAAAATAGTAGTCATTGTTTTTTTTGTTTTTTTTGTCGTTGTCGTTGTTGTTTTTTTTTTTTTTTTTAATAAAAACAAGGCAATGGCGATATTTGGTATAAGTGTGTTATTAACTGTCAGGCTACTTTTGATAAACAAAAGAAAGTGTGAGAGAAAATAAATGAGCTGGCATTTTACAGCTTTGTTGTTTTTTATGCTGCCTCAAAAATCCTATATTCTTGTACTGTGCCATAATGTTGTGCCTTAGATACTCTGGAATACATGTACTACTGTACATTCCACTTGCAGGACATTATTCTCATATTTTGTTATCTGTTGTCATGAGTGCTGTCCTTTAGCTCCATCAATATTCCATGTATCATTCAGTTGGCCCTGCTTGACACTAAGACATAAAATGTAAATGTTCGTGAAATGACAGACTGACCTTATATTTTGGCAAGTGAGAAGAAACTTGAACCACCTGAGAATTAATAAAATCATAAAGTGTTTCTTATTTTTCTCCCCCTCTTTTTTTAAAAACACAACACCTCATGCAATATCATTTTCATTCAGACATGAATTTTGATGTATTTTGTCCATCACTTTTTCATTCTGTTCTGTTCACTCATCTTCTGCTACCTCTCTCAGTGGGCCCAATTAGTTCAGATCCTATATACATCCCATGTTCCCCAGCCAGATTTATGACTCCACAGCCCCTTTGGTTATGAAAGTGTATTCCACCGTGTAAGTGTCTTTCTTCCTGTGAGGATTTATTCATCCATGTGTGCACATGGATTTATGCATGGATGTGTTGTGTAATCAAGCCATCACCTGTCTTTAGCCATCTCAGTGTCATTCTGAGCTGCTGGCCTGCGGGAAGCAGCTCAGGCCAGCAGCACCCCGTTTAGTCTGCAAAACAACAGCTGGTCAGGCAGAAGAGCATGTTGCTGACCTCTCTAATATGAAAACAACACTCTGGACCTTTTTTAAAAGCACTCTAATACAATCCTCACTTATTTATCACCATTGGCTGACATTTGCCACTGCAGGATATACCACCAGGAGTTATTAATATTTTCCCTTCAGTTTTTAGCATTTAAAAACTCTTGATAATCATTCAGCAAACCAAGATGAATATCTGTGTTACTGTGAGCCTGAAATTGTTTAATTTTGGGGCGGTTGAGCAATTTTTGGCATTTAATGACAAAAACAAACGTTTTCCCTCAGCCTTTTGACGAAGCAAAATAGTATAAATGTCAATAGATGAGAGTCAGTGTACCAAGCACAAATAAGGCTGTGTAAGCCTGTTTGGAAAGATTTTTGTCTTGTCATACAGAGCTCAAGGGTAGATTCACCTCAAACATTGTCCAAGTGCTGAAAAAGCAGCGTTACAGAATGGTGTGCAGTCACTTGTGTAAGCTGATGTATGTCAACACCCTGCAAAATGCAAGGCCAAAAGCCACTGGCTAAACTCCTGTTGCTGGCATCAGTGTATTCTAATTAGTTAGGACTACAGGGCAAAGTTGGATACGCAAAGAAATTAGATGCTATCTTTTAAAATAGTGGTGGTGATATTATTCAGTACCACTGAGATTAGCTGGGATTACCCTTAACTGTGAGTTACTGGATTATGTCATGAACAAAGATTTACATAACTATTTTGACATGGGAATTTGCATATTATCTTTTGCTTAGAGTAATATGGGTTTGATAATACCACCCTGTGTGCTGCAAAGCAAAAAGATATGAACGTCGCATTGCAAACAAAAGTTTTGTGTTCTTTTTTCTTTCAGATTAACCTATATTGGACGATTTACTGTTTGTAGGTGTTGGTCAGCCAGAGGAACTTGTTGGAGGACCAGGCTGTCCTACTAATAGCACAAACAAATAGCAAAAATAGTGTGGGGACACAGATCAAAAGATTAAGTTTTCCCAATCATTACACATTATGAAATGAGACTGGAGTGGGGAAGCAGAAGGAAGCTAACTTTTTCACATCCTCTCTTTATGCTTAGCTAAGTTAGCTGTTAGAGCTTTTTATTGGATATTTTAATGTAATTTTTTTTATAAACAAGACATATTAAACTGTCCTTTATTGGAAAACTTTATGTTACTTTATTAGACCACCACTCCAGTTTCCTCTAGCATAAACCACCCTTTTCATATATATTTAAATATGCCCATACTTTCTTATTTCATGTTTTTTTTTCTCCAGAAACATGGACTATTTTTGAGAACTTAAATTACAAAATGTAATTAATTGTTCTAATTTAATAATGTATTTGCAAAATTATAAGTTTTTCTCAGTCTGTTATTATGAAGAAATATTAATGCTGTGATTTAATTTGGCAACAATTTATATTTATTTTTCCATGATGTGAATAGCTGAGAATTTTCCCCCTCATTAGCTGTTACTTCATAAAAACCTGTACACACACGTACATGTACTCAATGGTGTCTCTGAGGCCTTGTTGACACCCTCTGTCTCTCCACTGATTCAAAGGGCAACTCTGCCAACACTTGCCTATCTTAAACCCATCCACAGCTGCTGGAGTGGGTCATGGTCCACCCCGCTCTGAGATGTCTGTGTGCCCTGCTCTGCATTATTCAGTCACTCTAGCACAGGATCTCCATGACAATGGGAATCCCTGGGTCATATAGATGTTTGTCTGAAGCTGGCAGAGCAGCAGCAGGATAAAACAGCAGCCTTTCTGATCTGTTAAGTCCTCTGGGAATGACATTGGAATCCTTTGATGGAAATGTTCAAGGGGACTGTGCCTGTACTTGTGCTTTGTCCTGGCGTGGCCCCTCCGTTTGGAAGAGAAGGTATGTGTGCCAAGGGGCTTTAACACTAGCTCAGAGATAACTCTTAGCAGCTGTCGAGTGTGAGATGAGCTGAGAAATTTGCTGTTGTGAACTGTCAAAACCCTTTTCTTAGTGCCAGTGTAACAAAGAGAAGATGCATATAAAATTCCAGTTGGTGTAGCCTACATAACCAAAAAGAGGGAAGATCAAACAGCTCCACTATGTGGGATAGTTTTGGCCTGTATGTGAGACCACTCTTATGGCTGGGAGGTAACACAGACTGTGTTAGCTTAGCTTAGCTTAGCTTAGTTTAGCTTGGAAAACAGGGGAAACAGGCAGGTAGCTTTCCCCAAAGGTTACAAAATCCAGCCGATGGGGCTTAAACTTAAAGCTGACTGATTTACATTTTATTCCATATTTTTAGTCCATATTGTCACACATCTGAGATTTATTGAATTTTAATCCTGTGCCCATCAATCTGTGTTTGCTCTGCTGAATGGAAAAGAAAATTTATTCCTGCATCTTTTAATACATCAGTCAGGTGAAACAGTTTAATGACAGGTGTTATATGAGTGTATACTCAAGAGCAGGTTATGTGCAGTACTAGAAATCAGGACCTCAAAAAAAGGAGGAACACATTAGATTGCAACCAATCCCTGCCTCCATCACCCTTCTGCCTCCAATGGCAAACTCACTACTGCCAAGGATTTATGTTATAGCTGAATTTCTCTCACGTCTATGTTTGATGGTGTCACTAATTGCTGATCAGTTCTTTGTTGAACTGTTACATTCATAGAAATTCAGCAACAGCATCAGAATTTGTTGCTTAAATTGTCCTTTACTTCACAGTTTTAGTAAAACCCCTCTAAAAGAAGCAGGCATTTTAAAAGATAAAAGTCTAAGAATTTTACTGGATGAAACTTGAACAGGTTTAAAGAAGAACTTAGTTTCAAAAGAGATTTAAATTCTATGTTAATAATGAACAGCTACCATAATGCTAACTTACCATTCACTTCTTGTAAAAACAGAACCATAAAAAGCTCAACTCATTCTTAAAGACCAGGACCCTTGTTAGTCCTGTTTGTTTTAGTTTGTTTGGTTTTTGTTATTATTGTTGTTTTTCATTTAAAAAATACAGAGCCCAATAATTTGTCATATTTTTGACAAAAGCATATTACAAAATCACTCTGGTTGCACAAAAGCTGAGAGTTGGTAGGAGAACAGTTTCTAAACTGGGATTTCAGCTGTTTTTAAAACCACATTGATTGCTTGGATTTTCTTCTCTGCTTCAAAACAAAGTCCCTCCCTTACTGAATGATACGGTTATAGTTTCCTATATCCATCAGATTATTAAAGTCTTGTGTTTGGAACCACTGTAAGCCACAAAGTATCTGCAACAAGGTTGTAAAAATAACTCCTCTCTGTGTGTGTGTGTGTGTGTGTGTGTGTGTGTGTGTGTGTGTGTGTGTGTGTGTGTGTGTGTGTGTGTGTGTGTGTGTGTGTGTGTGTGTGAGACTAAGCAGGACTCTGTATGGTTATGGATGGAAAACCCTGCAGTGGACAAGATTGTGGAAAATAACCCACTCAATTGGTTGTTTAGTTGGAGTGTGACATCAGCCTGTATGTGAGTCATGGGCGGTCCACTGAGGATGGCTACTTTAGGCGCAGAATCTGCCCCTGGCGACAGCAGAAAACTGGACAACACCAAGCAACAGATGTGACAAAGGAGACCTGTAACAGAGAACTAACAAGCTGCTGTATCAGAGGAAAAGAAGTAAAGAAGAATCTCTTCCATCTCCTTTGTGTTCATTGTGAGAGCATAAAGGGAAGGTAATAGTTCACTGTTTTCATCTAAGTTTCTGGTATCAGCCTTAGTAGTGTTTAGTATTAGATGTTTTACTCAGGTTTAAAACCTCTGCAGTAGTTCTGCTAGAAGATGTTTAATCTGATTTCATAATGTCTACATGTTAACTATAACATATATAATTCCTTCTTAATCCGTTCCCCTTTAGGCCTTGGATTAGAGTCCAAAAAGGAGCCACACCTCTTCACAAATATATCTGCATCCTTGCATTCTCTTCCTTCTTTGCAATCCTCAGCGGCTAATCCATTTGCTCCTCACCATCTCGCACTATTATCTCCGCCTGCCATGGACCGCTCGACGCGGGAACTGTTCCTCAACTTCATGATTGTGTTAATCACTGTGCTGCTGATGTGGCTGCTGGTGAAAACTTACCAGGACTGAAGAATGGAGTGCCAAAAAAAGATGAGCGAGAGGCAGAGGGGATTATAGGAGATGGAGAAATATGTGAGGAGGGAGGCCAGAATGTGAGACTTTGCTAGGGGCTGAATTTTGCTCAGATATAGTGTTTACATCTTTTCATATTTTTAGTGTAAGGTGATTTGCCTGATCCAGAGCTTTGGTCATATGAGATCATAAAGCATTTGATTGCTAAAGTAACATGAAAAATGACTAAAGTGAAAGGTATAGTCAGCACTGAAATGTCAGCAGCAACAACTGCCCATGTCACAGCATCGTTCGTATGGTTTGACATACTCTGAAACATGCCTTTGTGTCTACTCTTCTGTTTTTACAAAGTGATGAAAGTCCCGAACACAAATACTGAATTCACTGATAAAACAGGATATCAGCACAAATAATGAATTATTTGATCCATGGTCATTTCTTGCAATTAAACACATGCATCGGTTTCTGTTTTATAATACAAGCTTCTTATGCACTCATGATTTTACATCACAGAGCCAAATTTTTTCACCTTGTGACTTCTTAAACTTGAGATTATTGTACACTTTATAGCTACAGCTTTACTCTGTGATTAACAGTAACAGATTAAGTAACAGACTTTCAGTTAAACTTATGTAAGACAAACAAGGCATGCGTGGATACATGACAGTTTAGTAGCAGAATAAAGGCAAGCTGTGGGTATTGATGTGTTTGTTTTTTGTGTTTGCGTATTTAGATCAATTTTAAATACTACTACAGCATAATAGCTTTCCACCAGTCATAAATATAAGAGTTAGGAAAGGAAAATAGTAAAAATCACATGGGGAAAACTAATTAGCTTAATAAAAAAGAGTATGTTTAATATTCTGACACACCAAATCAATTAAAACTCTGTTAAATTACTTTGTAAAGTCCCATTTCTTTTTCTTCTTTTTTTATTCTGTAGGAGAGCTAATACATCAGCTGACTGTGTGAATAGATCATACTTTTTGAATTTCTAGACTAGATTGAATTTAAAATAGCTAAATAAGGCTCCTCCATAGGAGCGGCAATATTAGATTCACACAATAAACATCCCATGACAGCCGGTACTTCACACATAAGGATCAAATTTACTTGAAATGAAAAAACAAATAACTCTGTTGGCTCAGGAGCTTTTGTGATGATTTCTGAAATGAGGCTTAGGGTTAGATGAAGACTAATTCTTATTATTGCTCTTTTCCGGTGTAAGCTGCCTGCGATGTGTACAGGTTAAAAAGACAAGGGAGAGTCATGCACACAAACACCAAACATCTCTTTGCATGTTGAGCATGTCTGCTGGGTATCATTCTGTGTCACCCCATGGATCTATGTATCTGTTGAAGCTAATTAGCTGGCAGTGGAACTCGGTGAGAGCTCTGGGCATGGGAGCCACTTCCTCCCATTGACTCCTCCCACTGTAGTACACCTGCACAGATAAATGGAAAATTTATGAGTATGGGTACTTCATATAAAATTTTTTCCCTCAAGAACTGATGCCCAATCAGAGTACATTCAGAGATACCTCTGAACAACCCCAAACATCTATTACCTTTAATCACAATGATTGAGATTAACAGCTTAGTCAACGAGAGGGAAAGCAGGGCAGCTTTTATATATACAGTCATGGACAAAATTGTTGGTACCCTTCGGTTAATGAAAGAAAATATCACAATGGTCACAGAAATAACTTGAATCTCACAAAAGTAATAATAAATAAAAATTCTATGAAATTTAACCAATGAAAGTCAGACATTGCTTTTCAACCATGTTTCAACAGAATTATTTAAAAAAATAAACTCATGAAACAGGCCTGGACAAAAATGATGGTACCCCTACAAAAGACTGAAAATAATGTGACCAAAGGGACGTGTTAATCCAAGGTGTGTCCACTAATTAGCATTACAGGTGTCTACGATCTTGTAACCAGTCAATGGGCCTATATATAGGCTACAGGTAGTCACTGTGCTGTTTGGTGACATGGTGTGTACCACACTCAATATGGACCAGAGGAAGCAAAGGAAAGAGTTGTCTCAGGAGATTAGAAAGAAAATTATAGATAAGCATGTTAAAGGTAAAGGCTATAAGACCATCTCCAAGCAGCTTGATGTTCCTGTGACTACAGTTGCACATATTATTCAGAAATTTAAGATCCATGGGACTGTAGCCAACCTCCCTGGACGTGGCCGCAGGAGGAAAACTGATGACAAATCAAACAGACGGATAATACGAACGGTAACAAAAGAGCCCAGAAAAACTTTTAAAGAGAATAAAGGTCAACTTCAAGCTCAAGGAACATCAGTGTCAGATCGCACCATCCGTCGTCGTTTGAGCCAAAGTGGACTTAATGGGAGACGACCAAGGAGGACACCATTGTTGAAAACAAATCATAAAAAAGCCAAACTACATGTTGACAAGCCACAAAGCTTCTGGGAGAATGTCCTATGGACAGATGAGACAAAAATGGAACTTTTTGCCAAGGCTCATCAGCTCTATGTTTACAGATGGAAAAATGAAGCATATGAAGAAAAGAACACCGTCCCTACTTTGAAACATGGAGGAGGCTCTGTTATGTTCTGGGGCTGCTTTGCTGCATCTGGCACAGGGTGTCTTGAATCTGTGCCGGTACAATGAAATTTCAAGACTATCAAGAGATTCTAGAGAGAAATGTGCTGGCCAGTGTCAGAAAGCTTGGTCTCAGTCGCAGGTTATGGGTCTTGCAACAGGACAATGACCCAAAACACAGCTAAAATCACCCAAGAATGGCTAAGAACGAAACATTGGACTATTCTAAAGTGGCCTTCTATGAGCCCTGACCTAAATCATATTGAGCATCTTTGGGAGGAGCTGAAACATGCCGTCTGGAAAAGGCTTCCTTCAAACCTGAGACAACTGGAGCAGTTTGCTTATGAGGAGTGGACCAAAATACCTGCTGAGAGGTGCAGAAGTCTCACTGACAGTTACAGGAATTGTTTGATTGCAGTGATTGCCTCAAAAGGTTGTGCAACAAAATATTAAGTTAAGGGTACCATCATTTTTGTCCAGGCCTGTTTCATGAGTTTATTTTTTTAAATAATTCTGTTGAAACATGGTTGAGAAGCAGTGCCTGATTTTCATTGGTTAAATTTCATACAATTTTTATTTATTATTACTTTTGTCAGATTCAAGTTATTTCTGTGACCATTGTGATATTTTCTTTCATTAACCGAAGGGTACCAACAATTTTGTCCATGACTGTATATATATAGATTGATTTTTCTCTCCCACCTGAACTTCATCAGTGATCTCGTCAGGTGAGTAATCTCCTCCCAGAATGTAGATTCTGTCTTTCGTGCCCACAGCTCCAGCGTTGAACCCAGCACATTCAAATGACCCTTCACCCTTCCACACACACGTTTCTGGGCAAAAACTATAAACCTGAACACAAAAAAGTACATTTTAATATTATATATATATATATGGCAATGGCCAACCTCCTGACCATTTCTGTCCATTCATAAGTCATCATCATCTTTATCTGTCCCCTCCAGGAATTTGACCAATCAGAAGTATCCTCTCATTCTCAGAAGGCCCCTTCTTACAGGACAAAGCACTTTCTCTTTTTGCAATAATTGTAAATTCTTTGTAGTTATGATGGATGTAAAACTAATCTAGAGATAGCCTAGATTAATAATTAAATGAGTTGAAACAATCATGTCAGGTCCACTTTTAACAGTCCTTTTCAATAAACATAATGATTTAAAAAGGGGGGGGGGACACCCCATGCATTTGTGAAGTATTGCATTAAGAATCACTTTTAGGTTTTCAAGTGCAATTTCTTTCAGTACAATACTGAACAATTACTAAAAAAGCCATTAAAAACTTAAAATTTGACATTTTAAATATTTCATGATCATATTTGAGATGGCGTAAAATTTTATGGGTATCTGAAAACTTTTTTCCACCACTCTATATAAATAGTACAATTGATGCAATTCTTGTAGTTTATTTAATCAAGGAACATCTATTGACTCACCTTATAAGTGGACAGGTCACAGAGGTGGAGAGTATTATTGATTGACACAGCCTTAACCAGTGTAGCATGGAAGAACTGGCCAAACTCTGCAACCAGTCGGCTCCACTGGTCTTGTTGGGCATCATAGCGAAAGAAGCAGTCAAGTGAAGGATTAAAAGAGTCTGTGATCTCCACCTCTGACCCCAGTGTGTAGATTACACTGCCACATGCACTGGCCTCTGGGTAGAAGATAGCAGTGGGCAGTGGGCTGACAGAGGACCAGATTTGAGTTAGAGGGTTATAATATTCCACCTAAAGTGTGAAATAGAAAGAAAAGATGGATTTTTGCACACATTAAAAAAATGCTCCTTTTGAGTTCTAATGTCTTACTAACAAAAGATTATTCCAATCAAGGAAACTCACCTCCAGCAGATTGTCGGCCTCCCCTCTCGATCCTTTGGTCCTTCCCCCAATGACATACACTCTGTCCAGGCAGGTTATAGCTGTGTGCATGGTTCTGGGCTTCAACATGACTGGTGCAGGTGTGCAGGTCAAGGTCACAGGGCAGAAACACCAGACTTCATCTGTGGCATTGTGATATGGTTCAGCCACATGGAGGCGAATTGCCCGGCAACAGTTTCCTCGACAACCACCGGTGACAAAGATCTTAGATCCAATGAAGAAAACAAAACAAAGCATCAAGGATATGAAATAAATATACATGTACAATACTGTGCAAAAACAGATTTTGCTCTACTCAGCAGCCAAAATAAGATCATGGAATCTTAATTTTAGCATACTCCAATCCTGTCCTGACATGTACCTTTTCAGCATAACTGGTAAGGTAAGATCCTGGTGGATCTGGCATAGAGGCTGTTTCCTCTCCACGCACTGTTCCCAGTTCTTTCCACTGATCCGTTTCCAGACAGTAGCAGAAGGTGTGGCGGATCTCACCATTTTCCTCTGTCTTGTGGGTGTAGATGTAGGTTTGAGTGGTGGCAGGTCTGGCATCAGTGAGTAGGCCATTGTACTGAATCTGTCTGCACTGAGCCTCTGACAACAGTGCAAGACAGGACTCATCACAGAGGAGAGTATCAGAATTGCGCAGAGCCTGAAAGAAGAGATGAGTTTTAAAAAGAATAAAATAGGGGTAACAGAATAGGCAAGACAGTGGTAATATAACAAAATGCACAACATGTAAAGTGGGTTTATACTTTTAGTGCAGATGCAGGCAAGTGGTGCAGCCGGGTCAGAGACAACAAGCTTGGTAGCAGCTTCTGTCTTTCAGCCAGATTGTGACGAATCCATCTGAGAAGTGACATCACAACTGTTGCTTCACTGGACACGTTCAGAGCATCTGACCTTAAGCAGGCCTCCAAGATATTTACCTGAAAAGAATAAAGGAAACTGTAGAAGAACACTCAGGAAGTAAAGAGAGCACAGATTTTTAAATGTAAGCGGAAAATTACAAGTAAGAAGCATTTTGTTATAGCTTTAGTGTAATTTACTATTAAGTACAGTATCAACAATGGTTATGTCCATTGTAATAATGTTGAAGTCTATAGAAAGTCCATAGAAATTCCCACACTTACACACTTACTTGACATCACATTTAAAAATGTCTAAGAATTTTTCATGTAAAGATCAAATTTGTTGTCAATAAAGGACTGAAACTCTGTCTAAGTTTAAGTAGATTTAATTAGGTACCAATAAGTAGAGATTAAATAGATTACAAAAGCTTTAGAAAATATTCTGCTACTTTCAGGAGATACCTCTCAAACTTTTCTGCATGAGCATACAATATTCAGATTCAAAATCACCTGTATGTCCAAGAAGTCCTGGGTTTGGGAAAGATCAGAATAGTTCTGAACCACAAACTCATTGGCACTATTAAGGAGAGAGACTGAGCCATATGCCTCAGCCAGGGATAACAGGGACAGACAGTTACAAAGATCCATGGTGCTGATTAGAAAGTCACTGCATGCTTTGGAAAGGACAGAAATCTGTAGAAAAAGCAATAACAGTAGAGGATACAAGTTGTAATACATTGAATGTATATTGCATGTGCTGTTAAATTAAATTAAATTAAATTAAATTAAATTAAATTAAATTAAATTAAATTAATTAAAAATTTTAAATACAGCATAAACCTGACAAAATAATATGTGCAATGAAAATAAATACATGGCCAAAGCAATTTATAATGATTGCAAATCTACCTGCAGAAAAGTAGCAAGCTGAAACAGCATGTCTACATTGCTATCAGTGATGAGTGCCTCTCCAGAGTATGCAAAGTCCAGGAAAGAACCCACAGCCACTGGACACTGATTACTCAGCATTACTGAACCATCACCACACTCTCGCATGTCTACCTCGAACATAGCCCTAAACACAAAGCACAGATAGACAACAGAAGATGAATAGATAGATAGATAGATAGATAGATAGATAGATAGATAGATAGATAGATAGATAGATAGATAGATAGATAGATAGATAGATAGATAGATAGATAGATAGATAGATAGATAGATAGATAGATAGATACCTAAAGAAATCGCTACATGCTGCAAGAACACAGCGATGACAGGGGAAGCTGTGTTCCTGGACTTTGATGGTGAAGTCAAACAGCAAGCCTTGTTCCCTGAAAGATTTAAGCACTTTCAGCAGCTGCAGTCCATGAGACTCAGACACCCGTAGCAGGGTCCGCCTCTCTGGGACCCCGTTGCATTTTGGAGCACTGTTAGATATACAGCTAGAAGTGTTGCTGCTGCTGGAAATGTGGGAGGTGGTTAAACCAGCAGATGACTTCGTAGGTTCATCCATATTTACCCAAATCTAGCACTATAAAAAGAAAAACAGAGAGAAATCAAAACTTGCAATACTCTTTATAATAATAAGGATTACGTTGTGCTTGATACTATATAACTTTTGGTGTGGCAGTGGGTGGGTGATAGGGATGCGGTAAGAGAATGTAAAACAGCTAATTCAGTTCACCAAATCTGTAACAGTCTCTACCATTGTTACCATACAAGCATATGTCACAGTGTCTAGCTCATTCAGTGCAGTTATTCAAGTCAACAGTAAATATGTTGCACATATGTTTGTGTTAAAAGTCATAGAAGAATCCATGTGAAAATACGAATAATTAGTCAAAAGTGCAAAAAGTGCAACTTACAGTGTCAGCACCTCGGACAGCTCTTTCTCATGCCGCTTCAACTTCCGGAAATGTGAAATCACGCGAGGACTCAGTTAGCTTTACTTTCTCTCTTTTTTCCGTTAAACCGTTAAATTGCAGATATTTTCTGTAGAACGTGCACTATTTTATTAATGAAAATACAACGTTTCCCTCCGCTATAATATCTCCCCAAGCTATAAGCGTATGTGCACCTCTTTGTTTTGGTAGAGGCGCAATGACTGCTGGGAACTGTAGTTCCCCATTACCAAGAAAAGGCAGTTGGTTGGCAAAGCTAAAGCACTGGAGGTGAAACCCATGAGACTGAGTCGGTTCGGGTGTTTAATTGTAGTAGTGTGACTGTTTTTCTTTCTTTCTTTTTTTCTTTTTTTTTTCTCTTCTTTTTTTTTTAACATAGGCATAAGACAGGAGGCAATAATGCATCAATGCGCCGCACGGTGGCAGCAAAGTAGGTCAGAGCAGACTTTATTTTATGTCGTTGACACCAAATTATCATTGTTCTGGCTCAGATGGTGTCTACCGCGAACAGGACAACTATTTTGGATTCTACAGATCCTTTTTAACATTAGCTTGTATCAGACGAAAGTTCCTGTGCTGTGGATATCCTTCATTTTTCCTGTGAGGATCATGTTATTTGAATTCTGTGTGCTTTTAACACAGTTAAAGCCTGCACTGTCTTTGAGAGTTTCCAGAAAATACAGGTAGATACCTTCACAACTGCATCGATTTATGACTACCTAATAAGTAGACCAGAGGTTGTGAGACTCAGATTTATCTAAGATGGTGGTCAGAGGCACAGGAGCCGGGGACTGTGCTTTAATTTCTCTTCATGCTGTGTACCTCAGACTTTCAAAAAATTGCTGGTGTCTCTGCAGTTATAGGGTGTATCAGTGATTGACAAGAGGCTGAGTAAAAGGAATCACTCAATCAATTTGTGGGATAGTGTAAAAACAATCACCTCATCTTAAACACAAATTAACCTGTTAAGGCCCGACCCATGAAAAAATGGTAAGAAAAGTCCAATTTTTAAAATATGAGGTCTTTATTTGGCCCTTTAACAAAATGTAACAAAAAATGTTTACATTTTTTAGAGGGGGGTATCTACCATTTATTACCATATTATATGGTTTTCTGCTTCTGGGTATCTATTAGGGGACAGAAGACAAGTATCACATTGTGTTCAACAGGATTTTGAGTAAAGTTTATATCCATAAATTGAAGCAAAATGTCTCAGAAACTGTATGTGACAATTATGTCACGTCGGGCTCTTATGGGTTAAAGAGATCATTGTTGATTATAAGAAGAACAGGACGAAGATATAAGTACCATTTCCACCCTAGGAAGAGAAGTGGAGGTGGTAGAGAACTACCTGTGAGTTCAGTTGGACAACAGACCAGAAGCTAAAGCTAAAGCTATATATTTCTATTTTTTAACTACTTCTCTGTTGTTGTGCCTTTTTATTCCACATTTGTGCATGTAAGCACCATTAATTCTGTATAATCTGAGGTTTAAACACTAAATAAATTGGAAAAGTTGAAATTTTTGTCAACTTGGGTGACGGCTGGTCATTAACGACTGACAGTAGGTCTCTAAACCAGACTAGTTGAGAACCACTGTCTTAGGATATGTCTCTAAAATTCTTTAAGGAAAAACGCTCCCGTTCCTTTAGGTTGGATGGGTTCCACTGTTGCACAGCAATCTTGCAATCTTTAAGTCATGCCATAGATTCTCAGTTGGAGTGTAGTCTAAACTTTAACTTGGCCATTTCAACACAATTAAATAAATGAGCGGTGTGGGGTTTGCACCAGACATGACGTTTTGCTTGATGGCCAAAAAGTTCCATTTTAACAAGATGACCTTCAGCTCTGTGGAGTGTACACTATACAGCTTAGAGTGGTCCAATGGAAATACACAAGGCTCCAATCTGGAGTTCTCTAGCTCCTTCAGTTACCTTTGGACACTGTGTTGCCTCTCTGAATAATGCCCTCCTTTTCCAGTCAGTGAGTTTTGGTGGGCGGTCTTACAGTCAGATTTGTTATGGTGATATATTATTTCCATTTTGTGGTAATTAATTCAGTGGTGCCACATGGTGTCACTTGCTTGGTGGAGCCTCTTAATTGGTGCTTTTTCTGACTCTGGAGTCTTTCACAGTAGCAGTGGATCCCAAACCTTTTCTGCAGGGCCCCCTTTTCATTGACAACAATACTTGTACTTTCACAAATTTGTCCATGTTTAGCTAGCAGTGCAAAAACTATGTTTTACATAGCCATGCTGCGCTAACCCCTTGTCATAACTTTGGGCACCCCCTGGAGGGTCTGTCCCCGCCCACCCCCAGTTTAGGAACCACTGCACAATAAGTACATAAAGACTGAAATCGTGTGACATTGAAGTTACACACAGGACAACCTTAGTTATATGATTATGTGAATTATGAAGGTAGGTATGAACTGGTAGCACTAGATCTTATATTGGGACTTCATAGCAAATTGATCCATACACCAACTTCTTCTTGTTTTTTTTTTTTGTTTTTGTTTTTGTTTTGTTTTTTTGTAGTTTTTTTTTTTTTTTTTTTTTTAATTTACCAGTTTAGACTACTATTTTTTCTTTATTCCTCCACTTGATTTTTTGGTGTTCGTGCCTCCTCCTCTCTTTCTATTCCTACATCCCAACGTTGGCTTTGCTCAAAAAACAGCAAACACTAAAATAAACGCATTTCAGTTTACTGGAAAAATTAAACAAATAAGAAGCAGTGGGGGAGGAGGGGGGTGCTAGTAAATAACATGCCATGTAGACATCGGGGCTATCATTCCTTTATGGATTCCTTACCCTGGAAGGAAATTCGTTTTCTCTTACCATTATGTTCTTCGTTTCGTCATTCCCACTTGGGCATTAGAAATTCCGATATTTCCCGTTTTTCCCGAATGCTACTTGGTTATTGGCAGTCTTTGCGTGTTGCTGCAGTATAATTTATGACCACTTGATGACGCTGCTTTGCTTTCAAGAAAAATAGTGGTTACGCATGGGGCAAGACAGTAGACGACGTCAGTATTGACCAGTGAACGTGAACTCCTGACTATGCTGCAGTTTCGTTTTTGCACAGTGCTGCTTATGACCAAATAACAGAATTATAATCTAAACCATGGTAGTATGAATAAAAGCACTACGTTTACAACAACAACAGCGATAATAATAATAATAATAATAATAATAATAATAATAATAATAATAATAATATATAAAGAGTTAATTTGATCACACAGCTCCTGCCTTTAGGACAGCTAAACTATTTATAGTAATTCTGTCCTCTCATTTAATAGATAAATGAAAAAGCTATGCAAAATCCTTCACTCATTAAATATGTCTTTTTCTTATTCTTCTTTAAAACGATTAAATATATTGATTTACCAGGTATACTTATTGTTAGGTTATAATTAGACCCCCTCCATTTAATGTTGTTGGGGTGCACGTGCCTCCTCCTCTCTCCTTGCATCCCTGCATCCCTCCCTCCCTCTCTCCCTCCCGGCAGTGCATCCCCATCCCCCATACAGTGGCCGTCTCTCCGGGTGAAAGCTGTCTTCTTAGCGCTACTGGCTCGATAAAACGCTGCTGTAGCAGAGCCAGTCCGCACCGATCCGAAGCAGAGTATACACACAGAAGAGAGCGCGTTCAAACACGGGGAGTCTTTTATTACTCGACCGAGTGGTTTTGGTAAGTTTATCACGGTACTTATTGTGGAGGGCAGGAACGTACATGTGTCGACTTTTTAGTTGTTGGTTTCTGTCCTTTTTTTTCTCTCTCTCCGTATCCCTTCAATTGTCCTCAGCGGTGGCTACAGTGGGGAACTAGCTGGCTAAGCTAACCTGCTAGCTGAAATAGCGGGCTTAAACTGATACTACCTGGCGGATCGGAAATGTTTTTAATTCAAGTTGCGCATTGCCCTGTGCGTTTTTGCCATACTTATTTTTTCGGTGCGATCCGACCTGACCTTCTGTGATTGTTTTTCATTGTCATTTGCTAATCACGTACCAGCTAGCTTGCTAATTAGCGGTTTCGGCAGCGTGTGTCGATGGATGCAAGGATGCAACGGCGGGTTTGTGGCTCTTTTCAGGCTAGCTTGCAAGCTAAGCTAACGTTAGTATTATGTGACTCGTAGATTCCTGTATGCGGTGCTTTGGAATGGTTGCATCGCCATTCTAACGGTAGCTAATCTGGTAGTAATTGGCAAGATGGCATCTCGAAGTTGTTATCCAGAAATCGGTGGATTTTCAAAATGGTGTCTTAAGCTTGTTTGAGTGTGACCATTTTTGTCCAACCATTGCTGTTTTGGCGTTGCTCGCTATCTCTGGTATGCAGTGCACTGCCAGTGCATGCCACACTCTGATATAACTTCATGTGGTAAATACAAATACCTGCAAATTAGACAATGACTTTGGGTCTGCAGGCAGTGATGTTTTGGATTTGAACTTGTCTTTAATAGTTTGTCTCTGCAGGCTCCAGTGCTGTCTGTCCAAACCGTATAAACAGCATATGTACATGTTTGCACACTGGTTTTCCGCGTTTTACTACACTAAAGCTCACCACTAAGATGTATTTCCTGTCATTATTACCAGTCAAGAGGACCATAATTCTATACAAAAATATGTCATCAGTGTCACTGAAGACCATATCTGTAACCAGGCTGAGGTTAATTTTAAGGAATTTTGTATGTTAATTTTCAGAGTCCAAAATTACGTTATTCATTTATTTATTTTAGATATTTCAGTTCAAATCTCAGTGTTTATTTTTACACTGGTTGGTGCTTGTCAGTTTTGCTTGATAAGCAAATGTACTATGTTTTTTTTTTTTTACTTAGTCATATTTGCATTAGGACAATGGATTTTATTCTAATTATTAAAGATGCAGTACAGAACTTTTGCATTTTTTTCAGTGACCCCTATCAACAGCAAATTCGGCATCCATCTTGCACCCTACCTGTACTGTGAGAGCTTTCCAGCCAGCAAAAGACTGTCTTATCTTAATTCTTATTCTTCCCCTTTCCCTTTCTTTTCCTCCGTTCTTCAGATAATGTGTTTATGCATTTCTTTGCTGAAGCAGCCATGATGCGCATTTAAAACAGCCTGTGTGTTTATATCTGTTTTGTAGCGTGTGAAGCAAAACTCTGCTGCAATGTCACACGGCGTCCCAGATGAAAAAGTTTGGTATCTCATCCTCGGGACGCTGCTTGGCAGCGCAGCTCCAGAAATGTGCGTGATGGATGTCGCTGTGCCATCAAACAAGTCAAGTTTTACCAAAGAGTTTTAAGTTACGCAGTTCGTCTTTTAAAGGCTGGAAACTGAAATATGTCAAAAGACGTCATATTTTTATTGGAAGAGGTGCGCGTCGAGCCTTCGCAGGATTTACCCGTTGCCTATAGTGGCGACACAGTAACCAACCTTACGCAAACGTTTACGTTAGAGAGACGCAACCTTATGCAGAGTATAAATCCAGCTTTATGTGCGTAAATAGATACATCCTTTTCAAATGTTGTCACACGTTGCCGTCCTCAAAACTTCCATGCGTGTTTTGTGTTGTCATGGTTAAGTCAATTCCTCCACTAGTGGGCAGTGCTGAGTTCAGAGTTCACTCCCGCAAGTCGACATCAGTTTCAGACACCGGTTGGTGGCGGTAACGTGTCGCTATAAGTTGTTTCCAACTGCCCGACACCCCCTAAATGCTCGCATATAATCTTTCTTAAAAAGCTTGTGCAATTTCTACAGTTGTGCTTGTCTTTATTCTTCTCCTGCCTTTTTTGTTCCCATCCTGACTCCCTTCTTCTTCTCTGGTTTGTTTCTTTCGCCGGTCACACCTCAGCTATTCTGCTTAGCACTGCTGCCGCAATTTCCAGTGGTATTTCTCCGTCTTTTGTGTCAAGTGATGGATAACTAAGTTCCCTGAAAACTGACCAAATTACGCGAGTAACAGACGCAGAAGACAGAAGAAACTATCCGTCTGTCTGCGTATCCGTCCTCTGCATTAAGCATAAATGGGCCTTGACTGTTTTTTATCAGTGAAACTGATCCTATTTGCAGTTATCTCTCTCTTTCTTTGGGAGGGATTATTTGGTTTAGTCACTTAATAGTAATCCTATTTTATTCAGGACACCTTATGTGTCTGGAGGGATTTCTGTCATTCAGCTGTTACTTGTGTATCTGTAAAGCAACCTAATGCAGTATAACCTGTGTACAGGTTAAACTGTAGTCTGCAGACTTAAAACAAACGTTTTCATGAATTGAAGTTACACAGATGTAGATTAAAATCTGTTAATGTTTGCAGTTCTTATACACATTAAAGTTACACTCCTTCATAGAAATGAAAAATATGTAATTGATTCTGTCTAAGTTAAAACCAATGTAATATTTAATATTTTCTGCTGTTAAATCAATAGTTGTTGAACAGAACTGCATCTGACAGATGAAGGTATATTCAATGCACGGACAGTAGGTCTCCTGTTTTTTATTTAATTTTTTTTTAAACTTCATCCAGATAAATCTGTTATTTAAAAAACGAAAACCTGCTGAGCTAAGCTAATTATGTATCAAAGTGTTTTGATGTGTTTTCTGGTTTTATTATATCCTCTGTTTAAGATGAACCTCGTCTGTCATGCTGGAAGAAGGTGGGTGGCATGAGGGCTTTGGCATGTGTTGAGCTCCTGTATGAATGGTGGATTGTACAATGCAGCAATAAAACTGTCTTTTTAAAGCTGGAGTCATTTAATGTTTGACGATCAGTGGCTCTTTAACAGACTGTTGTCTGTTCAGAACTTAATTCCTCTTGGATCTGAACGACCTTATGATTTGCTCATCACACTTCGCTGAATAAAACACCTACAGATGGCAACAAATAAATTCTGCTTTAGCTGGTTTATCTTGTTCAAACCACTATACCTCAGTGTGATCCCTTCGTTGATTCATGCTGGCAGATGCGAGGATTTGAATAGCTTTAATGTGGATAAAGCGTAAGGTTCTAATGATAGCTAGATATGTGATATCCTAATCTATTTATCTTTTATTTAATTTTTTTTTATGAATTAGTAAAAGTAAATGCAGTTTAAATTTTGTCATCGCTTGTCACTTCTAGACACACTTGGATTTTTAATACTGAGGAATTCTTATTGTGGGAGTAATTCTTCATCCCCTGCCTCTAAGCATAGTTGGTTGTATATTGATGCATTTATAGTCAGATCAGGCAAATAAATGCATACTGTTTTGTCGTTTCATGGTGCACAAAATGTATTTTTGGTATGTTCCTGTGTGCTTGGGATAATGGTTAAGAGATCCTTTTGTGCAGCAGACGATAAACTGTTACACAATCAAGAACAATTTGAAAGTATTTGTCATTCAATATGTGAGTTACAGATTTATAGGTTTATTTATTTTTTTGCCCACTGTACTAAAACCCTGAAATAAAAAGAAAACGTGCACAAAATAAATTAAAATAATCTCCTGGTATTTCAGTTGTTAAGATGGACAATACAGCTATCTTGTTTGAAACAACTTTTTGGGAATTATCACCTAACAAGGTGATTATATACTTAACAAAAATTTCAAATATTGTGTTTTTGGATTTTGTGTGAAGGATAATAAGATTGTAGTTATAAATTGAGAAAATAAATGTTTGGACCACAGGACAGGGGATTTATTTACAGTAGAGCTGGGCGATTAATCGATTAAATCGATAAATCGAATTTTGCATTTCTGGAGATTTATTTTTATGAAAATCTGGATTTTTTTTTTTCCATAGTTAGCAGCAGACTTGGCCTTCACTCCACACCAGAACGGTGTTTGTCTGACAGATTTTCAGTGAAGTGACCCTTTACTCACGCCTGGGATTTAGCTGTGCGTATAACTGCAGTGAGAAATGCTGCTCTCTACGAGATGCAGAAGTCAACTTAACCCTCAAACCCTAGTAAAGAGACGACCTTCATCAGGGGAATTATTTCTGCAGTGGATCCTGTATGATAAGGATCCAGATGGAAAGAGATCACGGATGCATTGTGTTGCATATTTCTATGTAAGATATGAAGTCGTTTATATGATGGAAAAGCTATGACATTATATGCATTATTTTTGCTGGCATTCATCTATATAAACAAATAAATGTTTTTAATAAGTTTATGTTTGTAAAAGAAAAGAAAAATCGATTAAAATCGGATTTGGTTATAAAAAAATCTGAGATTTTATTTTTAGGCCATATCGCCCAGCCCTAATTTACAGTCACATCCTTTTCACTGTACGCAGCAATAAGTAGAACGTCACATTTGCAACATGTTTGAAGGAAGGAAACTGATTCCTCTCTTTTGTAACAAAGTACTTTTCCACCAACAATGTCACTAATGTTACTGGAAAAGCAGGTTTTATTTTAATAAAATGTCCTATGTAAATTTACTTTTCAAATTTATGAAATGTAGAGATATATTGTAAATTCCCATAATTTTTTAAATGAAATCACAGATGTTTTATGGCAGTATGTACCAGT
The DNA here is from genome assembly GCF_017639745.1 of Melanotaenia boesemani. NCBI lineage: Eukaryota > Metazoa > Chordata > Actinopteri > Atheriniformes > Melanotaeniidae > Melanotaenia > Melanotaenia boesemani. The sequence continues at coordinate 23,654,823 of NC_055690.1, read as the reverse complement.
CTGTTTCCTGAGTTTGATCTGAATGTGAAGATGACTACCTTGTCTTAAGAAGCTTTGCATTGTCTAGAGGTCAGTACCTGATGATTGATCCTTTGTTTAAGGGCGTATGCATCTATGTATACATGCATTTATACATCGGCAGGTCAGAGATGTCAAGAGGAATAAAGGATCGAGACAAAAGGTTGAAGTAATCCCCGCAGGCTAAGTTGTAATGCATTCAGCTGTCAGTCATATGGTGGGATCTAGAATAGTATACAAACGCACACACGGACATACATTTTGATTTGTGCCGCAGGCTGTTATTTCATTAATGACGCCTGCCTACATTCTCATTAATAGTAAATATTTTTCATGCTCTTGTGCAGAGGTGCTGTTTAGAATAAACATTCATGGAGTTGACAGTTTATATGTATCTGGTTAAAACGTGTATTTGTATGGAGCAGCATTAGAATCAAACCCACTACGTGGTGGCAATAATGTGTTTTATTGGAACTTTTGTTGGAAAATTTTAATTTAAATTGATATTTTCGGGGCTTGTTTGCTTTGAGTTGTACTGTGTGTAATTGTTTGGGATTTTTGTCTACCAGATTAGGCCAAATCTAGGCAGAAATATTGAATCGGGCCTTTTTCATAACTTTGAGCTTACTCAGTCCATTTTGGTCTTTAGATCTCTGAATACAGCAGGAAATAGGAAAACCTCTTCAAGCATGAATGCAGGAGCACTGATAGGACCTGGCTTCTTCCTTTTTTTTTTTTTTTTTTTTTTTTTTTTGCCTTTTTTATAGGGTAGCCTATATGTTTATAAATATGTATTTATTTTGTGTATTCCAGACAAATAGCAGAATTTCTTCATCAGACGCTAGTTTTGTAGAATGAGTGATTTTTATCTGGCAGTTGCAATGCAACTAAACCGACTGTATGCTGACAAGTTAACCACAACTAGAAGCAAATGTTATCAACACGAATATCTGTTTATTTTTACTAACATCAGGAGAGATTGTCGCTAAATGCTTATACTGATAAGCTGTCTTATACTAGCTTACTGCAGATACTGATTCCTGAATTAAAATCAGCTGATAACATGTTGTACAGCTTTATCTAAGTAATAATGTATGATGTTGGTATAGTTTTCCTGTTAAGAAAGCTTGAGGTGTTTAATTTCTGTAACGTAAAATGTTCCATCTAGTTTATATCTTGGTCTTAACAAGCATCTAGAGGTTTCAAAATTAATTATTTAATATGCATGCTTAAATGTTTATTTGTATAAGGACAGTTGTTTAGCATTATCCAATGCTGCACACCATATTGTTGATAACCACAGTTAATTTTCAATGCAGTATTTATGGTTGTGAAATTGTTAGTGTTCTAACTGCATGATGAGCCATTAATATCCAAAACCCACTATGTTTTACTGCAGTGATCCCCAGCCCTGGTCCTCAAGGCCCGTATCCTGCAGGGATTAGATGTCTCCCTGCTCCAACACGCCTGGTTCAAGTTAAATGGATCTCTAACAAGCTCTGCACAAGTCTGCTAATGAGCCATTAATTTGAATCAGGCGTGTTGAAGCAGGAAAACATTGAAAGTCTGCAGGACAAGGGGCCATTGCCCATTAATAAGAGCAATGTTTAGGAGATGCTGCAGTTTTAATTGTAATAAGATCATATTTAAATTATTTATTGATTTTTCTTTCCTCGTGTTTTAAGTTCCACCACAGCCAGTGGTGTCTGTTGCCGGGAGGTATTGATTGATCATCTTGGGTTTACCTGTCAGGTCTTGGCTCATAAAACTGAGTTTGTGAGTATGTGTTGGTGTCCAGACATGCTTATTCTTTTTCCTGCAGAACTCCTGCAGATAAAGTGAGAATTTTGTGTTTCCCCAGCAGCTCATTGTTTACTCTTATAATTGGTGTGTTTGTATGTTATGTGCTGGTCTCTAACAATCGTAGTATGGAGCCCTAATGAGCTTTGTTCAGAGTTGAGCGGCAATATGGTATTGACATACTGAAATATTAACATTCTGTCCTTAAGGTGAAATTCTTTGTATTGTCAGAAACACCCTTTCATTTTTATACTGTCACGGAGAAGCTCTGGTGGAACATTTTGTCCACACAAATCACAGAGTCTATAAGAAAGAAGATTATTTTATCCTTCAACATTTTTGAGTTTAGATCGGATCATGCAGAAAACTTCTGTCTAAAGTGGAAAAATGTCCTGGTTTTGCTTTGCATCTGTTCCATGTTTTTCCCAACTTTCAACTTTTGTAAATACACATCTTTGTGTTTTTGCTTCGTGCTGTTGGATGAGGCAGTTTTAAAGATAAACGCAATGATCTGTAATATTGGCCGTTCTTGTTTGGGGTGATTTATTTAATTTTATTGGTCCTGTAGCTTTGCTCTGTGTTTCAAAAGACAGAAGTGATGGTGGACAAAGAGCTGCTTTGTTTTTGAGTGTAGCTGAGTGTTGAAAATGATTATGATTGACTAGAGCAGCCATTGTCTGTACCTCTAAATCACAGTTACACATTCTTTGTTTTTCACACACTCGCCTTGTGGTAAACTCTATTTTGATCATCCTCTTTACAACTCAAGCTGGCTGTTAACTAGTTTGCTTGTGACTGCACATAGATTTCATGCTCCTGGTTTTTGAATGAATTTAGCTGTCTCAGTAGCCTCTGCATTGGATCTGTAGGGTAAAAGCTTCTGAAATTGATCTAAATGTGCAGCAGTACATGGCAAATGCAACTTGACTGTCTTTGGTAAATGGACATTATTTAATCTTGCAAGGGTGTGCCCACTTGGTTCATTTTAAGTACTTGATATTGAGTATTAAATCATTATTTTATAATAGGAAGAAATCAAATGATTCAATATCCCTTTATTAAATGTTGCTGGATAACTTTATTCCAATATATCAGTATATGTTCTCTTTTTAAACCTACATAAAGATCACAAGGGCTTTTTTATAGTTTCAAATATAGCTCTAAGTCTCTGTAGCTTCACTAATTTGTCTTTAAGCTTTAAATGTGTTGTTGGGTTTTCGCCTATTATGCAAACATATATGTACTTTGATGTGTTTAAAGAAGGGAAAAATATCCCCATGAAATATTGATGTTTTCATCTTATAGAGTACAAATACAGAATTTCACCGTCAATAAAAACATCATACATGTTCTAGTTAGACTTCTTGTTTCTGTTTTTTTTTTTTTTTTTCTTCTTTGTCTCTATTCATCCCAACGAATGTTAAAGATATCTCTAGAGTTTCCTTTTTCCTTTTGTTGTCTGCTGTGTAATGAGTGTTACAGCCTCTCTTCACGATTAGCTCCATTGTAGCCTTGTCGGCTTGTTTCCAGCATTGTTCAAACTTTCTATTGATGCTGTAATTTCCTAGTTGCAGCTAGAAATCATTGAGGTGTCAGCAATGCATTAAAATAGACCCCTACAACATACTCTTTGCTTATTAATAATTTCACTGTTACTTACATTTTACAGAACATTTGTCAACTATAATGTGCTCCTGAGCAGACGGTGGCCGAGTATTCAGTCATGACATTTCAATCTACATTTTTTTTTTTATTGCCAGCAGTACGAGGTGTTTTTTTTTGGGGGGGGGGGGGGGTTAAACCTTAATAAAAATATTTGAGCTGGTTGTCATATTTGGGCTGCCCATTTTGCAATAGCTGTAGGTTTACTTCAAAGTGCAGAAGAGCAAAATATTATTTTGTTATAAGTGGTTTTGCATTGTTGTTGAATGGTAGCACAATTTAAGAAAATGTCATTCTTTACTGTAGCACTTCAAAAGAACAGACCACAGCAGGGGCAGAAATCTCCACAGATAAATGACGTATTATATTTAATCATACAGGCAGTATGTGTAGAAACCATTTCCATTTTCAGTAGGATAGCACAGTATTCTCACATTAATCTAGAAATGCAGACCCCATGAGGTGTGTGACTGATAAGATGATTTTGAAAAGAATAGAAAAGGAGTCGGCACAGAGAAAACGGGAGATACTGTCCCAAAGTGTATAGTGCTGTCCTAGATCTAAAATAGCCCAGAGCTGTGTGGAGCTCTTTGCTGCAGGCAGGTCTGATCGTGTGGAAGGCAGGAGGGATTTCATCAAGGATTCCTTCACACTGCTTTTCAGTGCTGTGATGCTGTGGGTTTTAGGTCTAGGTATGATTATGGATATCAGTTCACAGTACGATAACAGACATTAATAGTCTGACCTGTAAGCCTGCGTTTTTTTTTTTTGTTTTTTTTTTTTTTAAATATCATGCTGTAGTTACAATTTCTACTAATCAGGTTGGATCTATTAAAGCCAGCTCTGACAGAGAACAAGATCTTCTGCCAAATTTTTACAGTGGACAGATGTATATTTTTTTCTCTGTGGCGTTTAAGAGCTGGAAAACGGTGATTTTTGTCATTTAGATTTGATTTGATGTAAATGAATTGATATTTTTTACCAACATTTGAACCTTAAATGTGCTTCCATTTGTGTATTCTTTAAATAAAATGTCAAACAAGATGTAGAGATTGAAATTTAAACTTATACAATGTTGTTTTGCTTTTAATTCATATTCTTGAGAGGCATTTTTGTTTGGATTACTGCATTAGTGCATGCACCGGTGTCCGTGTCTTTTAATCCTGCGTGTTGTATACATTTCTGTACTTTCTCAACACCTCGATCAGCTTTTCAGTAAAAATATCCGTTCAGCCTTGTATCAGCAGAAAGCACTGGATGCTAATAAGTCCATGCTACAATACCTGTTTAAACAACATCATAACCTCACTTAGATAAAGAGTAACAGAAAAAAAACTGGATTAAGTAAGTGGATTAAGTACAGTGTCATTCACTTCATCTGGATTTTTAAGTGGATTTTCCTTCACGCTTAGTCATAAAAGAGATGCACTTAAGCATTGTGCAATTAATATGCTATTGCGGCATACCAACTTGAATTTTAAACCAAACACAGCGGCAGGCTAAGTCATGAGGATGTACACTGACGACGCGCCACGCTGAATCATTGCACTTGTCACGATGTTTGTTTTATATCTATATAACGATTTCAGAAATTAAGCACATACTTCCATTGATGATCTTCAAGATGTGAAAAGATATGTTGCAACAGTGCATTTAGATGACGTTAATGACTGTAACGATGACAATAACGATGACGTTCAACAGAAAATATCTCCCCAAGCTCACCCTGCCTCCATGCTCCAGGCCCAAACCCGACACAGGTGAGCGTACCCATTAATGAATCCAACACACCCACAGTGCCACCCACAATTACCGGTGATGTCACTATGCATGTGCACACATACATTATATGGGAAAATTAAAAAAACCCGACATAAATAAAAGATAGTGGAGATAGGTTTGTTTGGTTACTTGAATTAATGGATACAGAATGGATTTTAAAGTAGGAAGTAGCCACAGTTAGAAAAAAAGCCCTGAATGTGCAAAAATTATACATTGAAAATCCTATTTATATATATATTTTTTATAACCTAATCAAATCACTCTGAATCGTAATTGAATCGTGAGGTACCTGAGATGGCACACCCCTCATTTCTCATTTAGTCTGAAAAATGAAGGGCCAAACTAATATAATAAGAATAAAAAAAACCTTTATTAGTCCCTCAGTGGGGAAATTGTTTAACTGAATTTTCTAAATTTAAATGCTTGAGAAGCAGCAACTATGATTTTTTTTTTTTTTTTCCCCTGTTCTTAATTTTAGCTTCAGCTTTTTATTAACCTGGTTTAAATTATTTTCCTACAGATATAATCCAAAAATATCCTGCCACACAGCATTGACAAGTTATTGTCTTATGATTTTTCTTTTTCCTTTTCATATGACCACAGTGAAAAACTTTCCTGATGGAGATTTTTAAAAGAAAAAAACAAACAAGAAAATCTTCAGTTCTATTCTCTCTCTTACCGAAGTGTGATAACGCCCACCAGTTTTGATTTGTTGCTTAAAGAGTGGATGCCTGGTGAGGCGTTATGTGGGAGGATGGAGTCGGTGTGGGGGTTGCATTGAATTGTATGCGTTTTTCAGGAATGGTAGCTCTTTGTGTGTGTGTGGTGTTTATTCTTTCACAATCTTTCCCACCTCCTTTTCATCATTACCTTTTCAGGTTCCCACTGCGGCTACTGGACTCTCACACTAAGATGTGGGTCTATTATTAATATTTTAATCTTTTAGAAAAATGCACTTTTTTTTATATTGACATGGACTAATTGAATGTTAAGGCAAGGCATTTATTTTAAAAGATGTGAATGGCATGGAAACATTCAAACAGAATTACCAGCTCTGTTAGCATGCAGCTTTGTAAGCTGTGTTTTTGTTCTCTGGCCTTGAGGCTACAGCTTGTGAGTTGAGCCCAAATGAAGTCCCCCTAACAGAGTTTAATCTTAACAAAGTCTTGAAAAATAACTTGGGTTAAGCCAGAGAGCTGGAAGGTCTCCTTAATAATGTCAGTCAGCAGTGAATGAATCCCTGCTTATTGCACACACAAGCAAGTTAGTGAAAAAGCATCCCTATTCCATTCAGATGCCAGTGCATCTACCAGGGTATTCAGTGATTTGTCAAAAACAAAAAAGCAGTCAAACACTATGCTTAAATGTGTCTAAAACGATCTCCAACATTCATTGTGCTGCTAGAGCTTCACTAAATTAATCCATTGTGTGTAGTTTCACTTTGGAAAGAAAAATATCTCTGTTCTTTAATATTCTGCTGCAGTTCGAGTAGGCAGCTGAGGCTCTGCTAATTCTGGCTTCCAACTAAAATTACATTTCTGTGATGAAGGCAGAACAGCTAGCCAGTTGTTGGTTTGTTATAGAAGGCACAGCAGATAAGCATTTCAGGTCATTATAAGGGCTGCATGACTTACAAGCACTAGTGCTTTACTAGTCTAGGGAAAGGATGCTGTTTTCATCTGTCGACAACAGTTGTCTCATCATTTAAAGATTTGTTACACGTTGCAGCGCTGGAATCTTTTCCTTTAGGAATTCACAATACTTGTTTGTTTGCCTTTGGCCTTTTTACTGTTTCAAATGACTGCAGGCAAACATCTACCTGTTGCCTGTGCAGTTGTGATCTTTACAAGCAGTGGTACATGCTTGGATGCTTGTTTTTGTTGAATGTTAGATCTAGTTTTAGACACCAGAGGGAAAACCTTTTAGACTGGAAGCTCTTGCATCTAAGTGGCATCAAATTATGATTTTCCTCCCTGTTAGGTAGATTAATTTGGAACCTGTGCCTTATGGTACCCAGCCTTAGACATATTAGAGATTTCTTGGCTGCACAATACAAATGGAAAACTGGTACAGTCATTTTCATCATGAGTAATCTACAAGATAACTGATAAAATACAAGACTACAGGACACTACTTGCTTCTGGTGAAGGACCTGCATGCATCGCATTGCTTTGAATAAATGTGCTGGATAAGTTAATGGTAGATCCGACTAATTTCTCTTTATCAAAAAGAGAGGCAGCAACTCCCTGTCTGCTCAATCCATAGTATCCAAAGCCCCACCAGGCCTGCACACCTGTCACTCCTTTCCTGTGTCTAGAGGAATTGGGTGGGTAATCCTTGTATGCGCCAGTCTCCCTTCTTAGAATTCTGCCCGGAGTTTATTAGGATCTGCTTCCTTCTCGCCCTCCTGCTTGAACCCTGAGAAAAAGCTGCAACTTTGCCGTGAGGCTGCACCTTTCAGAAACATTCTGCACACTACTTTCTCCAGCAGTGCTGATAGAGCTTTTAGCCTCTGAGGCACAGGGGGTTTCTTCTGACTTTTGCAGCATTGAAACTATATTTTATTTTAGGGCAAAGCATTCAAGTTGAAATAAATACTTGTCTCTTGGTTATGTCCATTTGAAATCAGGTCTGCTACCCTCTTTACCTGCTTTAGCCAAAGGTGGGCTCATGCACTTTAGTAGGAAAATTGTGAGTTTAGCTATTGTCCTATGTTCGTATCTTGGATTGGGTTTTGATGCTTTTGATCTAACTTTAAAATATACCGTAAACTGCATTTTCCACAACTGCTTGCTAGTTATTAAATATTTATGTAACTGTGTGTAGAAAATAAAAATTGTGTGTTAAAGTTGTAATTAATGAGCATTTTTAACTTAAATACGAGCTCTAAAGTATAGTACTTCATGTTTTTCAGAAGAAAACTTCAGTGTTTTGTTTTTTTCTCTCTCCTGTTGTTTCCAGGCTTTAATGTAACTGTCTGTAAATGTGCTTAAGCTCTGGAAAATGTAGAGGAAACTAAAAATAATAGAGAGATCACTGTATTACCTTACCTCACAAATTGGGTCATTGAAAGGAAAAAAAATAAATAAAAGCATGCTTTTAAACTATTGAAGGTCTGAAATGATTTTGTATTGTAATTTTGTACTTGGATGATATCCTGGTAATGAGCTACCTACAGATAGCATTTTAAATCAATTCAGAACGCATTTCCCACTATCACACTGTCTTTGTGTCAGTTACACGACACAAAGACAGTGTGATATGTGTGTGATGTGACAAACACACTTCTCATGCTTTTCATCATTGCTGTATCACAGACAAGCAGCAAAAGATATTTCTGATTCAGGTGCAGTTATGTGTTGAGGTTATGATGAAGCCAGAGCTTGCACAAACTAACATGATCACTGGTTTGCTGGCCATGAACTACAGAAAGTATATTAGCCATCAGTGGACAACTGAAAACACTTCATGTCTCACGTGTAGGTTCATCATCATTACTGTCTGTGTTCCCTGTAAGCAGCAAGGCTTTGATAGATGGGGTTGCTACACAGCAGAAAGCACTGCTGTCTTCAGGATTGGATGTGTTTGTATCAAAGAGAGGAGTGAAAAGCTGGATAAAGAGCTAGTAGACAAAGCAGTGTGTCTGCATTTCATAAAGTGTAATGGTGCAAACAAAAGAAAACATTTGGCAAAAAGCATTTGCACCTGCAGAACTCCAGTTACCTCCCAGTACAAGCTTCCTGTTGTGCAACTTTAAGACTGGGCTGCTTTCTCCCCTTTTTTACTCACCTGGTTATGTCTGCTTTGTTTTTTCTTTTCTTTTTTTTTTTTCATTTGTTAATTCAAGCTAGGTTCTTTTGTGCTAGTCTGCGTTTTCTCTTTAGCTTTTCAATCTATAATAATCCGTCCTTACACACATCAAACCAGAACTTTGCCACTCTTACCAACTGTGTTGTCACCACTCAGCTGATTCTGCAATACGACCCAATGTGTGCAAGCCCACGCTGATGCAGGGAGGAGCCACATATGTTTGGCATCTGTGAATTACAGAACAGAAGCTTGTTAACAAAAACTTTTAAAAAAAAATTATTACATTTTTCTGAAATTTTCCTGCAAATGCAACCAACACTCATTTCTTCACATTTTCCTCTTGTAGTGTTTGGTTGCTTCATAGAAATATTATTTGGCCGAAGCAAGGCATTTCCTTAGAAACTGAAAAAATCTTGTCTATTTTCTAATTATCCATGAAATGCATAGCTAATCTGAAATGTAATCAGGATCTTGCTATATATTTAAGCATCAGAATTACTTTCTTTTTAGGCTAGTGTATATATGTATTTTCCAAGAAGGATTTGATGCCAAAAAAAAATTATGAAGAGCTCAAACCAAACAAATGAGTGTGTGTTTTTTTTGCATTTTTAACCAACAAACAATATGTTTTTTCTTTCCAGTTTTCTTTGTGGTCTATTTATGCCACATATGGAAGAGACTTACCTCAGCTCCTTTACACTCTTATCTGCAGATAGATGTACAATCCCTGCCTTTGTCTCTGTGCAGTGAATGATCTCTGTAGCATTGTCTGTCGAACAGAAGGTTTTCTGGTTAAAAAGGGGCTTTTTTTTCCCCCCTCTGTTAGTGGAAACCTTCTCATCACCTCCCCCTTGAAAACAAAGAGTGTTATGGTTGAACACTCCTACTCATCACATGCATTCCTGCTGTCCTCTGCTCCTCACACACACACCCTCATTAGATGCATTGTGGTGCCCTTCTTGTTCTCACTCATTCGTTTTCATCACTTTTTTTTCTGCATTCGGACTCACTGAAACAGGAAAAAACACCCGTGTCTGACTACTCTATTCATGCACAGCTGTAATTGGGTACGTATGTGTTAGGAGGATAAGACCTCAGGGTCATGGTAGCCACCTGTCCATGTGTTAATGCCCCCCCCCCCTCTTATTCCATTATAGGTCAGAATTTCAGCGTGTCTATTATTTAATTCATTGTCAGGTCAAAAACTAATCATCAGTTCTCGTCCAATCCTCTTTTATTCTATATGAAGTCCTAATTAACAAATCTTTAGTTGTAATTTTGCAGTGCTGATGATGAGCTTTCTTTTTGAATTTTTGTCATAATCCAAATGTTAGTTTTCCTACAGAGATGGAGATTAACCAAGGTGGAGAAAGCTTATGATAAATTGAACACAGATGAGCCACAGTGAGTTATAAAATGCAGGAGGCTGAGCAGAGCTAGAGGAAGACATTAAAGCACAGATGATGCGGTAGATTAATGAGGAATGTACTTTGAGATGCGTTTCAGCAATCGCTTAATCAATTCCCTTGAGACATTCTTTTGCTGTGAGACATGAATTGAAGAAGTGAACTGGAGCTGACATACCACTCTTGTTTAACAAATACACACACACACACAGGTTCATGTTTCCGGATGTGTATTAAGGAATTCATGCACAAAAACCACTGAAAAGCAGCTGCATTCATTTGTCGGTGTCTTTTGCCTTTTTGACGTCAGTGTTCTTGGACAGAGCTTTGAAATGCTTCCCATCCTAATTCTAAGTGTCACTTGGCGCCGTTTGACATTACTGTGGTACAATATATGCCCACAAATTGCAATTCTGAAGCTATAATTGTGCAAAAATGTGGTTTTTGTTAGCTTTTAAGTGACTGTGAAGCATTAGCGCAAGATGTATCGCCTCTGATTAGCATGATCTAAGAGGGACATGGATTATTTGATATATTTCAGTAAAAAGTGTGTATTTCTATCAGCAGCTGAATTGGATGGAAGATTTTTATTATTTTAATATTGGATGATGAATTGGTGAAATGTACATATGTTTAGAGGACTAAATATTTGCACAAAAGGACCAATGGAGGACAAAATATGACACAGAACACAGCAGAACCACACTCGGACCCACACAGGAAAGGCCTAAGGAACTGAAGTCACAATCGGCAAAACACACACATAAGCTCATATAACACACAGCTCATATGCACCTTTCCTCTCATCATCCCCCCACACCCCTTTCAACTGCTTCGCTCTTTGTTTTTTGCAACACACTTGTGGTTCTGGCTCATAAGCATCCTGGATCATGCCTTTTCATGGCCTGGTGCAGAACTCTTTCTTATGCTATATTTTGTTCTGTTTTGCTCTCTTGTCACTTGCCTGCTCACTGGGTTTGTTGTGCTGGAATCAGTGTTTGCTTTGCTGCTTGTATTGGTTCTGTGCAGGACATCACATGTGCAGATAAATTCATATTCATTCCTCACTCACTTGGATACAAACATCTTACAGGCTCCACAAACGGAAATTGATTATAATGGAATTAGCAAGTACTTCTGAAACAACATTGTAAGCATCATTCACTGTATGCACAACACATTTTTTTAAATATCCATACACTACATTTTTTATTGCACTTTATTATTGGTTGCTAAAGACACAGCAGTTACCTCAGACACTCAGTCGGAGCCACACGCTTCCTTGCTGCTACCACTAATCATTTACCGTTGCACTGTTGCCTGCTTTTTTGCTGTTTATTTTTTTTTCTATATTTTCCTGCGTTCATTGTAATCATGACCTTTCGCTGTTTTAATTTCAGATTTGCATATCCACTTCCACTCCTTCCTCATTTGCATACAGCAAGAATGGCGAGCGGGCATCCCACAGACAAATTCAGTTTCATGTATCAACCAGACACGCACAAGAGGTACGGGGCACGCATGCACACACACTCTCACATACACTAATACACTTACACATGCCTGTCCTCCTAATGACCAGGTGAGTTAAAAGTAACAGAGGTGTACTTAAGTTTGGGGGGGGGTCAATACTACGATGAAGAAAGATGGCTAACAGGAAGTGCAGTAGAAGATGGTCTGTACTTATATTACCGGCTGTTTGTGGAAACTTGCCAGGTAAACTGTTGTCTTTGTTGGTACAGAAATGAAAGAAGCAAATTTTGGTAAAATGCTGTTAATGCCACTGGTGCTCACGGCATTATTTCTCAATGGTTCCATACCATCCTTGTTTTTCTGTCATTAATTGTGCTTATTGTTATTTCAACTGTGTGTATTTTTTATGCTGTCTTATATTAAGTCTGCTTTAGGGTGATGAATCATGGAGTTTCATCTTTTTCTTTTTTGTTGTTGTAACATTCTTGGAGAATCCATCAGCTGAGCGTTCCCAGAACACTGGGGGATTTATGTGAAAGTGTGCGTGTTTGATAATCATAAAAACTTTCTATTGACCCTCTGTTTCCTTTCTATCCCCCCCATGCCTCCACCCTCTCTTTGTTTTTCTTAGTAAGAACAGGTTATCTTCAGCCATGAACCCAGTCTACAGCCCTGTTCAGCCCGGCACTCCATATGGAAACCCCAAGAACATGGCCTTTGCAGGTAAGGCCGATATCCTCACACATTATTTCTTTACCAAGAACATCAATGTTTCCCACAGACCAGGTAGAAATTTGTGGCGCTCACCTGACGCCAGTGAGGGAAACGAGTGTGTGCAGGGGCCACCGTTTAAACACACACTTTCTCAGCTGCCATATTAAATATAGACCTGTATGCTTATCTACTGTGCTTCAGTCACCTGCTGAGACAATTTTAGAGCTACAAGAAGCATTTAAATTATTCAGCTCAGCCTTACTACTTTAACATAAGATCTAAACCATGACTGTGGCTTGAGGGTTACAAATGAACAAAATATCTATGTTACCATTTTCGTTATATGCATAGAAAGGCATGGTTCGGGATAATGAATTACTAACAAATATTAAGCGTAAGCCAACCTTCACTTAGGGAAACTTTTTTTTTTTTTAAAGTTTTTACACATTTAACATCTGATGACCACTTAAGCTGTAATAACCTGCAAATTATTTTCTAAAATCTAGGCCTTAAGAAAAAAACAAAACAAACATTCTCATTTGTGCCACCCTTTTCATGATGAGTGCCCCTGCCTGGCCCCCTCATCAAAACTTTTCAAGACCTGCCTCTGCACATAGTACAGAGGCAGAGAGTGATGGGAGCAGCAGAGTTTGCGGAACAGTAGCTATGCTAGGCTATATGTCCATACACGCCCGTGTATGGGCATATAGCCTAGCATAGCTTGTCTCAGCTATAACCGCATTTCATCTTAATCGCATCGTTTTCTGCGTTAGCAGCGTTATATGCTGACTTAGGGTGCGGGATGTTCAGTGTTAATAATGTTTAGTTCATAAGGATAACATTACCTTTTCTGAGTTACAGTAATCTTTGGGCAGGTGCGTTTGAGCGCAGAATATCATACTAACCTTTTGGTAAACTCCAGATTTCATTGACCGTCTTCTCTGTGCCAAATACCCGGCTGCTTTGGGTTTATTTTGATAAGCTTCGTGCATTGTGTGTGTAGAGGAGGAGTCGGCGAATCAGCTGTCAATGTGTGTGCACGTATCAGTGATGTGTGGATTGATCCACAGTGAGCGGTTGTAAGTCACCAATAAAGACATTTCTTAAAATATTCAGATTTAATTCTTGGAACAGCATCAAGGAGGGGCAGGGAGGAATCTGTGACATTTGGGGTTGGTTCTGTGGTGCTGCGCCACACGTCGGTCTATGTTGGGGAAACCCTGAACATGCTTTATGCATGGAACTGTATTTTTTAAGAATGAAAAAAAATCCTGAAATGTAATAACCATGACAATCACTTTTATATCGCTGTTGAGTCTGTTTCAGAAGGCAAATTTTATTAGAGGACATTTAAAGAAATTATTAGCATCACAAATATTGTGTTTTGGACAATAGTATGACATCATCACAAATATTTGAATTATTTAGTCTCCCTCCTTGTCACTTCTCCTCCAGCTATATGTTTTCTTGAAATGTAAAGTCAGTGAGCACATTCTAATAAGTTTTAAAAAGGTTGAAGTCCGCTTTGAGTCTGCAAAAAGCTGCTCAATCTCTAGAGAGCTTTGAATATACAGTACATGCTGTAGAGTACATAGCTTCAGGATAGGAAAGTTTTTAGTTTTTTCTCCCAAGCTAATGTAGCTGCATTACAGTTTTTAAGTAGGCAGGTTGCTATGTAACCTTAGATTTGGTGTTATTGGCTGAAATACTCATTATTTCTGTACACATGGATGCCAGTGTTGGCCTTGAGTCAAATCATTCAAGCAGAAAATTGAATAATAGAAGTACATATAAAAGCACCCTGTTTTCCATTTCCTAACCCTTGGTAAGCATTATTACACAAGGTCAACTGACAATCAGATGTAACAACCTAGTTAAATCTAGCTGAAGATTCAAACATTAGGCTCTAACCACAGCTCCAGACTAAACTTTTCCTGTGATGGGTCTGTATTGATAATTTTAATAGCATAAAAAGGAGCTCTGCTTAAATCGACTTTACCGTAACAGTCTTATTTTTTTCATTTTGACTGCATAAGTGACTACTTTGGCCTTAAAGCGAAGACACTACAGGTGAATAGAGTAAAATTTAATACTGACAGCTGTCGACATGAAACTTTCCTGGATTATTCCCTACATTAAGACTATTTTTTTGTGTTGCAGGTTTTCTGAAATTTTATGTTTAAATATACAAATTATATATTATATAGCCAAAATAGGAAAAGATCTGAACACTGGATAATCCAGGTTGACAGTTCTTTTTAAGTTTTGTTCACATACTAGAGTCAAAAGCTTTTACAGAGGGGATTTTGGATATCTCTATCACTTCACAATTCATAAAATACTCCAGTCATGCCATGTTTTTGGGATGAACTGTTCTATAAATTGATAAATATCAAGGAGCCCTTCTGTAAAACCTTTAAAAACACAGACCAAAGCATAACTGGGGTTTTTGACCCAGAGTATGAGGAAGAAAAAACTCATTTTGAGAAAACAGCGTTTTAAAGGTTTGGATTGTAAAATTCAAAACATTTTTGCTCTTCAACACTGTTTACAGACATATGCAATCAGATTCATGAGAGCAACAAAACTCAACATTTCTAACACTTGAAAGCTGACAAATGGACAACACAGCATGTGTAGGTGCTTCATCTGAACACAAACTCAGTAACTCAGTCACATGTTCATACATCTACTACTGGCAGACCGGAGAAAATGAACTTTTTTGTTAACATTTTGATTGTAAAATTTAACATAGTTTTGTCAGAAAACACTATTTGCAGACATCAGTTCTAATCACATTTATAGAAACAACTTTGCAAAACATCTATACCACATCAAAGCTGACAAGATGAAGCTGTTGTGTTTCTGGAAGATTTTAGGTCAGTGCAGGAATTCTCAACTTTTTATTTATTTATTTTTTTGAGGGTTGCATTTCCCAATCCTTATTCATAGGCTAAGAGAATGTGCACACTGGTGTCATAAGCAAAATCATGTCCTGTTGCATCCTGGGAAGTAGAAGGGAGGGGGAAAGGACGTGTATACAGAACTTCTGCAGTGATCTTCTTTACAGAGACACTGGAGAAGCAAACTTCTGTAAAACCATGATTTTATTAATTGATCTTCACTTTGAATCCTGTCCCTGTTCAACTGGGGAAAATAAATCCACTGATCAGTTCATTCCAACATGCAATGTGAGCTATGAGGCACCGCTGTGCTGTGCACTGATCAGCTGTCACCATGCTCCTGGTTTGAATCACAGCTTTGTGGCTATAATCTTTCGGATGTTTCATCAGCTGATCTCGGTCATTGCATTGTCCTATCGTCTATTACAGATGAACGTTACCTCCATCTTCTCTGTGAACATTTTAGGCGTCTTTCTTTCGGCATACATAGTCCCGCGAAAAGCCAAACGTGTGTCATGTGACCAATA
The DNA here is from genome assembly GCF_017639745.1 of Melanotaenia boesemani. Classification (NCBI taxonomy): domain Eukaryota; kingdom Metazoa; phylum Chordata; class Actinopteri; order Atheriniformes; family Melanotaeniidae; genus Melanotaenia; species Melanotaenia boesemani. Next base: position 23,638,728 of record NC_055690.1, on the reverse strand, counting down.
TGAACCAATGACACGTTGACGTTGAGATCAGCCAATGAGAGTTTGCGCTTGGCATGAAACCCTGTGTTTTACTATCAAGTTTAGCTAAGAATATGGGGAAAAGTTGTCAAGTTCAGATGAGATTACACCGTTCGGTAGCGCTTTCAAACAATACCAAACATGACGGGGTGCAAACAACCAACGTGGCGCTGTGCTTTTGTGTAAAAAGGCAAACTTTAGGTGAATTTGGAAGATTTGGGTTTGCATGCAGACATATTTTCATGAAATAAATACCTAAAATTTTTATTTTTAAAGGTCCCATATTATACACTTTATTCCCAATCTGAGACCATTCATTAATATCTAAATGAAATATTTCCGCCATGGTATGGACAAATCGACCCTCAGTTTGAGTGCAGCGGCTTCTCTTCACCTCCCTCTTTTTAGCAGCTTCAGAAATGTGCCGTTTATGGTGGGCGGAACCCTGGTGGAGCAGCTCAGCTGTTGGCTCTGCCCATCGCATCGCCCGTCATGAGGTGATTGACAGGTTAGGCCTTAGCGGTAACTAGACGCTGATTACAGCGTAGTGAAGGATAAACAAACGCCGGAACACCGGAACCCATTCCTGAAGCCCCCATTACCGACCCAAACCGCGACGCACGGAGAACACAGCTAGCTACGCTCATTAATCTGATGCACAATGGCACCGGATACAAACAGTAGAAACAGTGACTTGGCTACATTTACAACAGTGCTAATATATTTTCAAGCTATCAGACTAATAAGGCCGAAACGATAAAATAACTGCCAGCTCTTACCTCTCCAGCTGTGTCACGGACAGTTGGTATTGAACCTGGCTTCAGCTTCAAACGGTTGGCGAAGCCTGCTTTCCATGCACCCATGTTGTGGAAACAGTCCTCTTTGAAATGCTGGCCACAGACATGCAAAACCTTTGGAAGTTTTCCGGGTACATTTCCTCCAAAAATAAAATTAATCCACTCAGTCCTCGTGGGTTCAGTGGATGGAAGTAAAAAAACGTTTTCGTGTTCATTTATGCAGCCACAAACAGAACAGTGCTTCTGTCGCTTAGCCATGTCCGCTAACGAGGGTTGCCGAAAAGGATAAACACTGGGCGCTAGGTGATTTTTAGAGGGCGGGCTTTGAGAGCCGGTAAGCGGGTCCATCGCTCTGTGGGGAGTGGTTATTGTCCCTTATGACGTCTTAACGTACAGGCTTTCAAACTCGCTCAATTCAGCGCTTACTTCCCTAGAGGTGGAGCAGGGGGGAGAGAGAGCGCCTGAAAGAGTTTCACACTTACGGGTCTCCTACACATGCGGGGGGACCAGTATGACTGTTCCAAAACCATTAAAAAGTGAATTTTGCATAATATGGGACCTTTAAAGAAAAGGGGTGGGTGGGTGGGTGGGGACTCAAAATTGACTAGGTAATGAAAAAACCTGGTCAATTTTGCCCGCCGTGTCTCGCCTTAAACAATGCTACGAAACTGCCAGCTTCATCAACAGATCTTGCTCATTACAGTTTCTGCATCCAACTTATGGTACCTCTTCAAGGGTTTGTTTGTGGTAGAATTGGACATGTAGTTTTCCAACAAATGCGAAGCCACGGCAACAGCACATGATTTGAAGTTTTGTATTTTTTTCCCGTGCAAAATTATTACTGCACAGATTGCATCAGGGGTGATGGTGGGCTTCTTATTGACTGGACCTAGGTAGACAACGAGCCCCGACATGGCGTTGTTATGACAACAGGCTACGTGTTTGCTATTGATAACTATTGTCAAGGCTGAATATTCTTTAGATTTTCTAACACAGTTTAATAAATCACCTTGACAACGTTACATGTTATCATTTGTCACTGAGCTCAGGGTTACGTGCCCATGTGGCCATTTGTACCTTACCAGCGATTCCAAATGGAAAGGAAGAAGCAAATCAAGAAGAGGAGAAAGATACTTATTGATTAATTGTTCAGAAGACCAAAATGCCACTTTTCAAAACTGATACCCCATTCCTTGTTCACAAACTAACCAATACCAGTTCATATTTTTCAAATCAAACCTAAAAATGCATTAAATTGAGCTTAGTCTGGATTGCTCTGAAATTGTGACCAATGTCAAACTTCTTGAATATTGTCATTTACCATCACCGTCCGCCTCTGCAATGTGTGTGTGTGCGCGCAGATATTTAATAAACCTTCATCTGACTGTGGTTGAGCCTACAGCGGCTAAACCTCCTTATAGGAAAGACTCAAAACCACAGAGCAGATCATTTGTGGGACTGTGGGCCAATAATAGCAAACAGTGAAAGCAGCACTTCACTCGCTTTCACTCCTTTTTTCTTCTCGTCTCGCTCTGTTGGCGCTTCACATTATGTCAAGGAAAAGCTTTTTCTCAGGTCAAATTGGCATTGTTTGTTCGGCGTATGATTTATGACGTCTGTGTGTATGCTTCCTCCAATAGCTAATGTTTCTGAATTTATCTCCTCCCACAGCATATTGGCAGGTGTGTCTTGTCTGCCAAATTTGTGTATGAAAGACACATTCAGCCGACTGTGTTATTGGTGCAGACACGTCTCTAATGAGCACCATCTGTGCACATCTTCCTCCATGCCAAATATTACCTTACCTGTGTATATACATGTGTTTAGGTGTCCCTCCTTGTTTTTTTAAAGCTAAGGTTTCTAACACGTTCTTTGTCTTCTGTGAACCTCTTTCAGGCTATCCAGGCGGTTATCCTGCAACAGCCCCCACCTATACACCCAACCTTTATCAAACAGGCAGTCCTGGGTATCCACCAGGTGAGCTCGAACTTACACACAAGCACATAATTTTTTTTTTTTTAAATCAACATGTGGTGTCTTATGAAAGAGAACTGCCAGTCAACACTCCTTTTAAGTTTAAAAAGAGAGAGAATTATACCACCAAGATGGCAGAATGTGAAGGGGGTCCATTGAGGTGTTGATTTAACAGGGATATTATCATCACTTAGTATTTAGCTACAAAGAGAGGCATCATTCAGTGTGCGTTTTTGTTGAGAAAAAAAAAAACAGTACATCGGCACAGAAATATAAGGAAGAGTCATGAATAAAGTTAGGTCTATTATCATGCATCTCACACTGAGAGGTACAAACTGGAAATCTCACTTCAAGCCATTGTAAAGTAAATATCATTGTCGGGCCTAATAGATCACAGACCAGGAGTAAAATCTTATCTAAATATCTGTTCAAATACACAGTATTGCTGAGATAAATTCCAAGTAAAGAGATGACCATGAGGAAAACCTCCCTATTCTAATTAACAATGTGGAAACATTTTAGGGAATTAGATTTTACACTTTTGAAGTCTTAAAAAAAAAACAAAGAAACTACAAGTGATGAATTTTGAAGGGAAAGCTTTGAAAGCTGCTGGAGAGCAGGATTTAAAAAAAAAAAAAAAAAAAAAAAAGAAATGACAAGCAGATATTTATAACCGAAACAACCTCATAACTGTGCCTCTAATCAGTTTAGTCATTTTCCAAAACTGCCTGTCTCTCACACTGAGAAGCAGCTGAGTAATGTGTTGCTGTGAAATAAAAGTTAATCACTGTTTAGGTTAAGGTTGACCAAACATTTAATCTGTTGAATAAATTACAGTGAAAATTTGAATTTCATGTCAGGAGGATCCATTACTGCTGCTGCTCTGTTTCACTGCATAGCGATGCATTGATTTTATGTATTTGCTTTTCATACTTAACCTAAAGCAAATATTGGTTTCCCTGCATATTTTTATAATTGCCTGAGTCAACTGAGGTTGCAGTTTTGTCATAAATCAAACATCATTGTTAAAAATTAAATTATGATTACAATCAGTCATGCAGGCAGAAGGTAGCTTAGAGCTCCGAGGCAATATGGATTAAACGGTGCTCTCAGCCTAAAGGCATTAATGGTGGAGGAGTGGGAAGCTAGCCAGTAACAGCTGCCAGTGGCTGTATAACAGCAGATACATCTCTGCTGGGGTCCAGCGTCTGGTCCCAGAAGCAGATGGGGGTACACTTGTATTCATTTGTCTGTATGGATTTAGATTGTTTAGAGTATCTCAGTCTGAATTCAGGTGATTTTCAATTAAATCTGATATTTTATAAGATATTCGGAAACATTACAGTTCAACCATTTGGCTTTTGGAGCTGATATTTTCTCCACAACCGAAACGCTTGAGATATGTATCATATTGGTATCTTTATTACACTATCAGAAACCACAAAATGACTCATTACTGTCCAGTAACGTGTAAATTGTCATTGTAGCACTATAAGAATATTAGATTACCCCAATTCAAATCTAAATGCATATAACAGGTAAAAAGCCAAAGAGGCTTTCTGATAATGAAAAAATAAAAATAATAAAGCTGAGTAAACAATGAAAACAGATTAAACTTCACAAGGGCACAATTCATAACGAGCATGTGGAGTTTAAAAAAAAAAATAAAAAAAAATAAATAAAAAAAGGGAAATGAGATAATAAAGGACAATTTGGTGATATTTTTTATACTTCAGTGGGCCTTTCAGGACATTCAGTGTTCATGACAATTTTAAGAAGCTTCAGTCGTGCACAGTATGTTCATTAATTAAATCATACAATTTGTTAGATTTCAACTGTTTCTACTGAAGCTGCCTCCTCTCATCCCCTCCCTAAGTTTTGCTTTATCTTTTGGATGTCTAACAAAACATCAGATCTTCTTTGGCAAAGCTTGCGCTGCTTTGTTCTAACAGAAACCTGAATCTCTTTGTTTTAGGCTGTGTTGTTGTTGCTGCTGCTGGAAGACAAGTTTCTCTCTGTGCGTTTCCCGGGGCTGTATATTTTAATACACCGTGAAATAAAAAATGTTCATGCTGTAAAAAAGTAAAAAAAAAAAAAAAAAAATCCATCTAGCTGCAGTCTGCTTAGAAATGTGTTTTGGTCATTATTTCTTAAGACCACTGGCAAACTGTTTTCTATCAGCTGGGCTTTTGTGTAATTGTCACAAATCATTGTCCTCTAATACGTTACATTCATGCTCGAGCAAAGAATGACTGAGAGCATGCGTGCACACGCATACTCATACACAGACTTTTAGCCACAGAGCAGCTCCAGCATCTCTTTGTTCCCTTGTCCTTGTGTGAGAGAAGGGCTTTCATAAGCTCTACAGCGACAGCAGCTAGCTAGTAGCATGTTTGACCTTCAGGCTCCTCCAGGTGGTCACTCGAATGTATTGCAGCTCACAGATCAGAACACGGATGAATGTTGTGTGAACCTGATGCCCTCACTCCCCCCCCCCAGCCGCATGCTTTAGGTGGAGACTGTGTGGAATGGTGTGTTTTCTACTGCTTTACTAAAGTATAATCCAGGAAAGATTAAATATAGTCCATTTGCAGTGGCCACACAGCTTCTTTCTCCTTTTCAATAATCAATCTGACTGTGTTGTGTTCAAAGGTGAGGGTTAAGCCAGCCAAATGAGACTTTTTTAAGACAGACTGGCTTGACTGTTGTTTTTCAGACTGAAATCCCTTCGAACAGGGAATCTAGTGGGCTCTATAGGAAATGCAAATATTGAAAAACAAAGACCAATGAAAAATCAATGCAACCGCATACTTGGCTATTTCTGCTCCATTTTCTATGTTGATATTGCTTCATTCTTTTGTAAGTTATTGTTAGATCACATGAAAGCTTTTTTTTTTTTTTGTCAATTCATGATCTCCAGCTGATCAACTCAGAAATCTTTTCAAATGGTGCAATGGTATAATCGATTGTGGTGGCAAAAGGCAGTAAGAATCACTCATTATTTTAGTAACAGGCCACATGGCAGGTTTTGATTTCAAGAGAGCTTGGTGGAATGCCTCGGCTAATCACATGACTCCACAGTTTCCTCCAGTTCCTCAGTGTTTCAGCATCTTATCTGCAGTCTTTCCAGTGTCATTACTCTTATCAGTGTTGTATCAAGATGTAGCAGCTAGCTTCCTCTATGTGGAATAATGGTTTAAAGTTCTTCCTGGCCAACACCAAGTAGCAGGCAAATCTTTCTCTTTGGAGGTAAAGAGTTAAAATTAAAATAATAAAATAAATACAGCACAGTACTAGATCTACCAAATTTATAATTAAACAGCTCTTTGCTAACGGATTCCTTACAACTGCTTAAAGATGTCAAATTGTTTTTGATTGTCAAAGAAGTCAGTTATCCAAAAGTAGAAAAAAATAAATCTTACCTATTCAGTTATGATGGAATTAAAAATCCTCTCTTCTCCTTTTCTTCTTTTCTCTTTTTAGGATATACCACAGCAGGAACTCCATACAAAGTTCCCCCCACTCAGTCAAATGGAGCACCTCCTCCCTACACTCCCACTCCCACCCCATACCCGACAGCTATGTACCCCATCCGCAGTGCCTACCCTCAGCAGAACATTTACGCGCAGGTAACTGTTTGAGAAGTGACAGCGTTACTGTGCAGAACGCTGCTGCCATGATGTCTGGGCAAAAGATGTCTATTTAAATGTTAGTCATCAAGAAAATGGAGCATCCATTTGTTTTTGCCTTGTGTGCAGAAAGTGTTACAAAGTCACATAGTTAAAGGTCAGTTCAACACAATTTAGGGTTTTTAAATAATTGCTCAATAATTATAAAGCTGTGACTTGTTTAGAGATGCAGTTTCACTAAAATAATGTGTTTTGTTGTAATTCAATTCTTTGAAAACTGCTTTGGAAAGAAGAATGTGTGTGTGTATCAAGCTGCTGAGTTTTTCTGCTTGATTCTTTTTTTAATAACAGACAGCGACTGCAAAGACTTTGTTCCTCTGAGAACTCAGATAAAATAAAGAGTTAAATTGTGTAATAAGCTTCATAAATCAGATGAGCCCGGACCTCCATCCACACCAAGCCACCCCATGTGTTTTTTTTCCTGGCAGGGAGCATATTATACCCAGCCAGTGTATGCGGCTCAGCCACATGTGATCCATCACACCACCGTGGTGCAGCCCAACAGCATCCCCTCCACAGCCCTCTACCCTGCCCCCGTCCCCGTTCCTGCTCCTCGCAACAACGGCATGGCTGCCATGGGGATGGTAGCCGGGACAACTATGGCCATGAGTGCAGGTAGAACAAATGTTTATTTCTATGATACTAAAAGCTCTTGTAGCTTGTGATTGAAATTAGGTAGCTGTTACTGTACACCTGAGTAAAAATTAATTTCACATTCATGGGGGTGTTAAATATTTGTAGGGACTCTGCTGACAACGCCCCAGCACCCCCCAATTGGAGCACACCCAGTTACTGTGCCAACCTACAGGCCCCAAGGGACACCTGGTTACAGCTATGTACCGCCTCACTGGTAGAGCCCACCCATCATGTGAGTGTCTGCACAGCTGTTTACTCTCTCAGATGGACCCTCACCTCCTCAGCCCTCTCTCTTCCATGTGGTCCCTCCTCCTTTCTCTTCTCTTTTTCATTCCTCCTTTTGTTCCCCTCTTGTCTCTCTTGACTTGTGCAAACCGTGTAGCCTCACATTTCTTTTCTTTTCCTCAGAGGCAGTTGTAAATCAATCACCCATGTGTGCCTGTGTTTTCCCCCCTCCCTCTAGATCTGGAGTCCACCATCGTATGCAACTGCTCCAATCTTACACGAGCTCCCTGCGGTAACCATGGGAACTCGGCACCTGTCTGCAAGAACAAAACTAAAGTGCAACAGCCACTTTACTATTATTATTATTATGCGACATTCTCTAATGTTTTTACAAAAGCTGCTTTTTTTTTCCTGTTCATTTGCCAACCAGTCATTACTTTTTTTTTATGGTTGTTTTGTTCAGTTTCCTCATTTACTTTTGCTGTGTCTGTCATTGGAACTCCAGAGGGACTCTTGACCAATCACAGGTGTCGGTCGCTCCTGTTTCCTTGCTGTGCTGGTGTGTGTGTGGTCCTGCCTGCTGCTGCTCAGTTGGCTGGAAAATATTGGGCACTTACTCTTCATCATCATCTCCATCAGTCACTACAAAGACTATTTGACTAATGCTGCCAAATTTTCTAACTACTAGATATCAGCACAGGGTTTTAGCTTCATTAGGATTTTTGTTTTGCGGCTTGTTAAAAGTTTTTAAATGTTTTTATTTTATTTTATTTTTTTGCTACAATTAATTGAATTACCTTTTTCCTGTTTTTTTCTGCCTTTTGTTCTTCCTTCTTCATCCTTTTCTGCCGGACTTGTTTCATTGAGCTCAGTCGTCTTCCAGCGCGAAGCTGTCAGTCCCAACAGTAGTCAGTCTGTCGTTCTTGTTCTCATGTCTCCGCGTGAGTGTCAGTCGGTGCTGTAAGCACTAACTGACCTCCACCCATTGTGCTGCTTGTCTTACCTTGTCCACATTAGTGTTGTACCTAGTACACACTTAAGAAAAGAATCCCCTATTTCATGCTACATACTATGCAGGCTGGTATGTTGTGACACTAAAATCTTAACATAGCTAGAGAACATTTCAAAGTTGTTTGGGTAATTTCAGCTTTTCTTATCTAGGTCAGTACATTTAATAACAATAAAGGTGTTTAACTTAATGTCAGCAGCACGGGCAGTCGTGCACAAGTTCACTCTCACACACACATAAGCACACACACAGGGGCTCCTGTGGCACATCAGACAACACAACATCACTTAGTGGCACTTACTGTACAGTAGCCTCCCAGTTACAATGTTAACACACGCATACATGACACATGGATCTTTGGGGGTGTCCACGGCAGACACAGCCAGCAGAGAACGGAGTTTAAAGGGATTGTGTTGGCGCCAGGATGGGAGAGCAGGGAGAGGAAATGGCAGAGGAGGAAGGAGATGACATACTCACAGCCAGTCATTTTCTTACAAAACAGTTTAGTTTGTGACATCTCACCTGCTTGGGAATGCACAAACATAAAGGCTATTTTTGCACTGTTTGTTTTGTACATTGATTTTTCTTTTTTCGCTGTGGTTATGTAATCTCCTCCTCCTCCCTCCATCCAGGCGAGAACTAATAACCAAACGCAGCTGTTGAGAAAGTTAGCCTACTGAGGTGTCTGTTTAGAAATGAACCATTCAAACACCACCCAGTCCATATAATTGGTGTCAAGATTATAATACAGTCGTGTATGTGCAAGCACAAAAATCAGCCTGTAATCAGTCAAGTAAATGGTCATGGTGTTCATGGCAAGTGTGCATTTAAATTACATTTCTGTGTGCAAAGGTATTGAACTTTGTGCAATCCATCTTAATCTGGTTTTAGTCCTCGCCTGGAGAAGATTTTGAAGATTTGGGTGGGGGGTAGAGGCTGATATTTGGGTGAGGCTTGTGGCATTTTTCAGGATTTGCAAAAAAAAAAAAAAAAAAAAATTAGGACTTGCATCACAACTCTATGATCTGCAGAGTACAGATTGGTATTACAAAGAAAAACCATCACTGCACGGGTATGTGGACGAAGTGGTTTGATTATTGCAATAAAATAAGAGGGAACACCTCCAGCTGTTAACGTACAGTAATTACTTTATCAGCCTTTTGAATTGATTTTTAAAAATGCTTATTGTTATATCTAAACATGGATTTAAGGCCGTTTATGCAGCCTTCATTCAATAATTAATACAGTTACTGCTAAGAGGAGTAGAACATATCAGAAGTTTGGGTATTGAATAACATTGTGAGGAAATATTGCACAAAAGATAAAAAAAAAAACAAAAACAAAACTTGACTATACTACTATAATTTAATGCTAAGTAACAGGTACTTAGGCTTTGTAGTGCAAGATGGAGGAAGAAGCAATTTATATTCTAATTAAAACAATAAGGTTGAGTGTTTTGAGGTATTCTTAGTCCAAATGTTTGTACACTAGTAGGTTAATTCTCAAAGTGTTGCATTATGCCGCTGTCGGAGGAAAACCACATATATTTGAACCTAGTTTAAAACAATGACTTGTGTATTTTAGATAAGTGGATGTTATTGGTATGACAGTCAAAGTTCCCACAATGTAAGGATTGTGTATATTTTAAATTGATGCCAGTAAAAAAAAAAAAAAAAAAAAGTACAAGCTGGATTTTCTTGCGACAGCAGTAAAGTTATTCTACATTAGGATTATTTAACCGACCACTACCTTTGTCAGTATTTCTAAATTAAATCTTATGTTTTGCTTTTTTATTTTTTATCTTCTCTCCCTTTGGTCAATTAAGCATAATGGGTATGCGTAATATTCAGGTGTATTTCACTATAGCATTGGATTTCTAAGTTTAAAAAAAAACAACAAAAAAACATGCAGTATATTTATACAGCAAGTGGTACATTAATGTATTTCTAGCTAAGCATGGTTGCATCAGTGTGGCAGCTACTGTTTGTGCTTTTAATAGTTTTTATTTTCTTTTTTTTTTTTTTTCTTTTGTTTTACTTCTTCTGCATCTCTGTCGTCTACATATCTGTCACTACGAGGGGAGACGTTAACAGTGTCTGTAAATAATATTAGGACTTGTGGAATTTCTTGTTACCAAATTCCCATATTTTTGATTGTCGCCTGAATTTACAGACATTGAGGGAAGTAGAGGACGAGTGCCAGAACTGAAATGGACGGCATGTTTTATATTGACTGAGAAAGGCCACTTTGGTGCTTTTTGAAGCCAACTTCCTGGTCCATTTCTGTTCTGTGAGTATTGAATAATGTCTTGAAAACCCTCAACCTCCATGCCCTTTTGTTCTGTGCCATATTTCACCAAATTGTTGTTTAGTAAATATTTGTTCTTCTCCCAAATAACTGGTGAACTCTTGAGTCCTTATGTCTAGCTTCCTGTGAATCTGTGTTTTCCTGTTGCTATCCTATTTATCATGTTGATGCATATTGTCTGACTTTTATCTTAGTGTATTTTCTGTCTTTATCCTGTTTCCACTTTGCACCCTTTCAAGCGTTTTATCACATTCTGGGATGCAAAAGGATGTTGGATCATATGTACTTTCCCTCCCTTCTCCACCTTATTTAAACTTCCTTTTTTATTTTCCTACACTTTTGGGATTTTTGTTCTGACCTTTGCTACCCTCACCACCCCATCTGAATAGCATCACATTCAATTACATGATGCTTTTTAAATTTCTGCCATAAGTCTTGGTTGTTACCACATTTTATGGCATTTGTGAAATTTCACTGATTTTTCCTAAACACTAGATGTCGCTGTAGACAAAGTCTAAAAGTGGCAGCGTGGCTTTGAGCCAACATGATAAATTCATCAGGGCCATTTACATTTAAGAATTGGATCTCACATTTTAAGCACTGAGATTTTTTTTAGTGGGGGGGGGGGGGGGGTATTAGAGTCCCCCCCCCCCTCTTTAATTTTCAGGCATTTTCAGAAATGCTGTTTTTACACAGCAAAGGCAAACCTCCAGATGAGGTGTTATTTGTTGTAGTTCTCGGTGAATTTAGCAGGGCTGTGGGCCAATGCTCTTTAACTGTAATTCAGTTGTAATAAGGACACTCAGTCGAGAGGGGGACCCACAGAGCAAGCATGAGAGTCGAAGGATGTTTTGCAGGATGCTGTAACGGCCTCCCCATTTCACTCCATTCCTTGCCCCTTATATATTTCAATTTGCACTTAATTGAAAATGGGTGGTTGAACACTTGTGTTCAGGGAGGAGAGGAAGAGAGGGAGGGGTGCAAAGTTGTCTTAATCATGGATTTTTTTTTTTTTTTTTCCATCTTCATTCATCATCCTATCATTTCCAAACCTTTTAAAGGTAATAACTATTAATAAGGATTTCTTGGTTGGTTCTTCGTTTTTTTCCCCCAGTGTATTTTAATCTTGAACTTTTTGCTTTTCAAGTGAAAATGTGATCAGAAGCATTCATTATGCCCCCTCTCTCTTTCCATTTCCCCTCTCCTCTCTCTGCTTCTTATGCCTTGCAGTTGCTGAGTCTTAGTTTTTCATGAGTATGAATTAAAACACTACTATCACGATGAATAGTAGGCTCTTAAATGTCTTTGATGTTCTGCTGCAGCTTTTAATTTCAACTGTCAGAGGTATCTCTTAGTTTGATTTGACACTAAATGTGATGCAAAAAGTGGGAAATTCCTCGTCTTCCAAAAAAAAAAAAAAAAAAAAGAGAAAAAGGAAAAAAAAAAGCATATACTCGCATCCCTCCATGATCGAGTATTAGGAACAACCCCATCTTTGGAAGTTTTAGTTTGGTACCCAGTTTGCACATGCTATGGTATATCTGTTACCGTAAGGTTGTGTTTGAAACTGAAGCCCAACGTCTGTTCAGCGTTGAGAGAAGTGAATTGTATGTTAGCTATTTGGTCCAGAGTGAAGGACCTGCGTCAGGCTTGTGATATGAAGTGTAAATCTGTTTTAAATTTTTATTTTTCTTTCTTTCTTTTTTTTTTTTTTTTTTTTTTTTTTAAATTTTGTTGAGGTTTTGGTTGTTTTTTTTGTTGTTTTGTTTGTTTTTTTTTTTAAGATCAGTTAGTGATCTTAGTACTATAACTAAGCCAAGTTTGTAATTGTATATTTACTGTAAAATGTAGAACATTGAATAACTATTAAAATTTTCCTATAAAAGGAAGGATCGTGTCGTCTGCCTTTTTTTTCCTTCTTCAAATTCCTTGTTAGATCAACATGAATGACTAAATAGCCTCTCGTTGTCTTTTATTCGTCAATATTCAGACATTCACAGCTTCCTTAAATGAATCAGACTTTCTGAGTATGTGTGTATGCACCCCTAAGCTTTACATATTATACCTTTTTATATGTTGCTGCTCATTATTTAAGAAGTGGAGCTAGTAGCTAGAATGACAGAATAGTAAGCATTATGCAAAGAAAAGTTTGTTTTTTTTATATAGGAATAAATGTACACTGAGGGTTACAATGGAAGCAGTTCTCAGCTTTTTTAAATATATAGTTAAATAAAAGTGAATAACCTTGTTTGTACAATATCACAATATGCAAAATGGCTGCCACCTAAATGAATAATTTACAAGTTTATAACAAATATTACATTTAGAAAAATCCTCAATATCCTTTACACCCACACAGCCCCACATTAACACACTCCCACAACTGCTTCACTATCCAGACATATATTCTGTGATACTCTTCCCTAAATTCACACCAAATATGCTGGACAGCATCTGAGCAAAACAAATGGCTCAAATACATATGCCTATTTTAGTATTTATTATTTGCAGTATTCATTAAATTATGTGAAACAAACTTGCTAAGCCTTTCCTGTCTTGGTCACTGATCCTCCTGAATCATTTTCAATATTTACCATGCATAGTCATGCAGGTGTACATAAGGTCCACAACAGTTGCTAATTTAGCTTTTTTTTCATGTAATTAAGGTAACTGGAGGTATAAATCTAATCAATTTCCTTTCAGTGGTTGTACACTTTCTACCCAATGTGTCAGCAATCACAGTATTTTTTCATTTTAGTAAAGGCTTTCCATGGTTGTCTTTGTATTCATAACAAATTCTTTTCCACTCTTAGATAATGAAATTAATTGTGAGGTGATCAAGTTTTTCACAAGGGAATATTCGTTCTTGTGTACGCCTACTTTCAGTAAGAAAAAGGATGCATCATTTCCCTTGCGACCAAAAATTACTGCCAGCAGCAAAAAACCCCACTTTCAGTTCTTTCTGGACTCATCACCAGACATCTGACCGACTTGAGCAACCATCTCATACGGATTCATATGCCCTCAACAAATACTGTCACATGCCTCTTTGCACGCACACATGTGCACTGCCCCACCAAATGCGCACACATGCTTGCACTAGAGGAGGAAAGGCACTAAAATTCTTTGTGGATACTTATGTGGAAAATAATACTATAAACACCAAAAATATGATTAAATTTTCCCTCATTTGTTGGAATCTTGCAGGACTGACCAGCTCAAAGCCTCTCAGCACTAACATTAGCATTAACTCACATGGTCCTTTTAAGAGCTTTTAGCTGTTGTTTGAAATAAACAAATTTTGCAATTAAAAAAATAAAATAAAAACCAATGACCTTACACAGTTGTTTTGAGGGATTAAAACAGACATGATGACAATCTAGAAAAACCAGATGCAGGTTGCAGGCAGCATTCCACCCTGCCACCCTGTTGTAAAGCAGCCAGACGTACATGACAAGGGTTGTAATCAAGGGTAATTGGCTGAGTTGTGGGTTGTTTTAAATTAAAAAATACTCGTGAAAGCATCACATGCTGACTAAAGACTAGTCTTGCTGTAAAGTAAAAATAAAAGCAAATGATTTGTTCATGTTGTCATTAAAAAGAGCAATATGACTGATCTAAGGCAGTTTACATGACATTTATAGGGAATTTTCTTATCTGCAGAAAACTAAATACATTTCCTTACATAAAGTGCTTCCTATAAAGCATCTTATATAATATTTTGCTCACTTTTCCTTTCCTACACACTGTCTTTGTACAGAATTATGCGAATCAACCTTAAATATAATCATTAACTCATTAAAAATCAGTCCAAAAAAGAATCAGATCCAGACCTTTTATCTATGATTTTTATGAAACAGCCTAAAAGAAGGGTGTGGCTTAAAAATGACAGTTTGGATCAGAAAGGCATGTGCATTACAAAATTTACTGGTGAAGCTTTGAGCAACTCCATACCAGTCTGGATTTCAACATGACCAATGAGCTCATTCAGAAAAAGAGGTCTGCTGCAGTGGCTGACCAGTCAAGCTTTTAATCATCTAAGTGCTTTGATGCTCTGTCATATTTTCATCAAGGATAGAAACACTTTTAGAAATGGTACTGATTGATATAGTTGTCCTCAAGTTGTCATGAAGTGTTCTTTGTTTACTAAATCTGACTTCTAATCTTTTCTGCTGTGGCAAATAAATCCCTTCCATAATATAATTTGAACCCTTTGACTCTTGTATGTTTATTTTGTCCATAACTTGTAAAGGATTTAGTGCTGGTTCAATATTGTGCTGTTGAATGGTAACTGTCTTTGCAGGCAAATGATAATCACACATGTACTTTTGGTCTCTTTCTTTGTGAAGGATGATTGTGTGTGAAAACAAGCGTTTCCATGACTTCTAACCCCAGACAAATTGCCCTTTATTATAGTTATGGCTCTCACACACAAACACACAATGATTAAAGAGGTTTCTCAGTGAGCAGCCTCTTGAGATCTGCAGCCTGTTTCCTCAAACTCTCTTCAGACACAAACTCACTCAGTACAGCAGCAATAAATAAACCTGTAGTCAATAAAGATGATAAACAGTTTATTAGTGGTTCAATACAATGGCATTTAAAGAGAGGAATTGTCTGTCAACACAGTCCTACCTCACGAGGAAGGTTTAAATCTGAAATCAACCATTCACACTGAATAAGTCATAAATTAACATTAGAGGGGAGTGACTTGACCGTTCCTCTGCTGCGACTTCTGACAGCTTTGTCAATATTAAGTGATAGTAAGACTTGTAAATAATTAAAAAAGTCGGAATGCATGTCGAGACTCACTGGCCTCCACACCTCAGACAAAAATCCACAACACGACGTGATACTGCTCATACTACAGGTCTAATTTTGAGCAACATTAACAAAATGTTAAAATAAAATTAACACTATTATCAACCTTGTAGCGGCAGCAAGAAAGTGGAGGGAGACTAAATGAGTAGGTAATACATTAGCATATAACACCAAAAACATAACACTTTCAAAAATGCATCCAAAATTGCACAAACTCTGCCATCGCCCTCTTATCAGCTGCATTTTGTTGGGAAGCGGATGCTGAGCAGGAAACAACAATGTTGACATTTCCCCAAAGAGTTCAATAAAAGGGCCATAAAATTCCAACAAAATGAGACACAGTCACACATCTCAGCTCATTCAGTCACACTCTGCATCCTTTGGTTTTCTTTTTTCTTTTTAACTTTTATTTTTTACTCTCACTGTAAAACACTGCCAAGTGTATAGTTATTCAACCCATATTTGTCCCTACAGATAATGCAAAAAGCACAAATCTGTTTTCCTCTCTTATCCTACAGCAGGATTACTCAGTTCAGAAGTCCTGCAGGTTTCAATGTCTCCCTGCTCCAACGCACCTGACTCAAATTAATCAGTCATTGTGCAGAACTTCATAGGCTGTTTGAATAACACGAACAATTGAATTTGAGTCAGGTGTGTTGGAACAGGGAGACACTGAAAACCTGCAGGTCTGCGGCCCTAGTGGGACCAAACTGAGGAATATGAGGGACTTATGAGGAGCCCTGTCCTATTATAATCCACTTTGCTTAACATTGTGGTTTTGTGCTTTAAAGGGATTGATATAGCACGAGTCGATGCCATTGGACATATTGTGGCTTAATTCAAACTCGGCCTGTATACTGTGCAGTTAGTGGTAAGAGGTTAATGATTACCAGAAAAGTGTAAGTGTATAAGATAAGATAAGATAATGTAGAATTCACAGCCCTGGAGGAAATTTGACTTGCAGAATTTGCTGTTAAAATACAAATAACACAGTCAAACATTAAATAGGCACACCCTGCCCACTGGACAGCTCTCATTGTTGCACTATATTATAACACAAAGTATTTACAGTAGGATTAAGCAGTTTCATCAACACCGGATTATCAGGAGGACTTGCTTTGAGAAACTAGTACTCTGGTCTGCTCAGATCAGAAATAAAGTTTTGGGTCTGTCTCATTATTGTTTCCTCAAAGGCAGTCTTTAGTGTAGAGTACTGCCCTGCTTCTATTGATTTCCATGACTTTCTGTGTTAAGTCTTGTAATCCAGGCTTCTAGCTGAGCTCCAAGGTTATCAAACCAGGATGAGATACCATATCAGAGGATGCTGCGAGCATGTGAGACCCTCGGCCTTGATTTTAACCTGAACACTGCAAGTAATTTATGTTATCAACATGTATGCCCTGGTATATCAGGAAGATTGTCCTGAAATATGCTCTGATCCTATTTTCTTGGTGTTAAAACAATATTCATTCATTGATTAATATTCATATTCATCACCAGATGTAGTCCTAAATCTCATATTTGTGTATAGATATATTTGATAAGTCAGACAGTAGATACAGGATAGCTACATCATCAGACATCAAAATGTAACTGTGAACAGACTGGAGAAATAAAGCACCCTGGGGGGGGGATGCTATAATAGTTTAGATTAACTAATTTATACTCTAGCAGCATTTACACATCAGATAACAAACTGATATATAATTCAGAGTTTCTGGACCACAGTGTTACAGTACAAATAAATGTATATTTACAATCACTACTCACTTTATTCAGTACATCACCTATTCAGTTGTTAATACAAATAGCTAATCAGCCAATCATATGGCAGCAACTCAATACATTAGGCATGACAACTCGCCAAAATTCAAACTGTGCATCAGAATGTGAAACAAGGAGAATTTAAATGACTTTGAATGTGGTATAGTTTTTGGTGCCAAACAGGTTGGTCTGAGTATTTCAGAGACTGATGATCTACTGGAATTTTCACCCATAACCACCTCTAGGATTTACAGAGAATAGTCTGAAAAAGAAACAAATATCCAGCGAGCTGCAGTTGTTTAGGTGAACATATTTTGTTCATTAAAGGTCAAACAAGAAATGGAGCACTAGTTTGAGAATAAAAAGGCAATAGTGACTAAAATAACCAGTCATTACAAAAGAGGTATGCAGAATACCATCTATGAATGCACAAGATGTCAAAAACTCTGAAGCAGATGGGCTATAGCAGCAGAAGACCACACCAGGTGCAGAGACCTTACAACTAATAATTAGAAATGGAGCGAGGCTTCAATTCACACAGGTACCAAAACTGGACAACAGAAGATGGAAAAACTTGGGCTGATCTGGTGGTAGATAGATAGATAGATAGATAGATAGATAGATAGATAGATAGATAGATAGATAGATAGATAGATAGATAGATAGATAGATAGATAGATAATAAATCACGAGTATATTTCCTTGTAAGGCGCTCTTTGACTAATAATTTTATAGCATTTTAAAGAACGTTAATAATGAGATTTAATATGAAATGGTCACAATAAAAAGCTCAAACAATAATAAACCTTTGTCCTGGGAATGAGGCGTTATTGCGCGTGCGCCATCTCCGCCGTAGCGCGCGCCTCTGCAGTTCAGCAGTAGCGCGTTGGTGAAGCGTGGCTGCAGCAGCAGGTTGGTGTGGTACAGATAAACAGTCACTTCAAGCCTCGGTTGTTTAGAGCTCTAGTTGGCTCAAGCTTTTCTTACTCTGCGTTTTGTTACAGAGACGAGCGAAGGAAGACGAAATCTTTTCTAATGGCCCACCCGACTTGTTAAAGTTGTATCCACAGTTTCTCTGTCACTCAGGGTGAGTTGTATTTGCTTATGGTTCTGTAGTCTACTTTTCCCTAACTTTACCCATAGGGAGTGCAGAAATATTCTCATGATAATAATCAAACTGATATATTAATGGGGAGCTAAATGTGGCGTCTAGCTAGCTTGCTGCTATGGTGATAGTCCTGCTGTGTAGCTTTTTGTGCCGTATTAATGAATTATTATGACATTCGTTGTTACAAAGGCGGTGAAAGCGAAATGGAGCCTGCATGCACAAAGCAGCAGGTACAAACTTAACAAATGAAGCATACTTTTTCTTTTATGTTTGGGGAATATTTCTGTCCTTTTACAACAAGTGAAACTTCCATTCTGCTTTTGTTCTTCGCCTATCTGCTATGACAGATTAGTTTGATTCCTTTCCTGTTTTCTACGAAGCTATTAAATGAACTTTCGCTCAAAACACACGTGATATCCTTATTCCCAATGAGAACCGGATCCAGTGTACCCTCGGGCTCGAACTACCCGTTGTCATATTGCTTTCTTAATAATGTGAATTATTTGTGCTCACAGTTCGTGGGATAACTTGCCACTTTGTTAGTGGAACATTAAAAATGATGGTCGTAATCCACAAGAATGCGGTCCTGAAATCATCTTGTTAAACATGGCACTTATTACAACAATGTTGGTGTATTATTTATTATGGGTTTTGCTGAGCAAAAGGTCATTTTTAATTCTCAAATACCTTGTCTTTTAAAATGCACTCCCAAAATCTTCCCAGACAAATGTGCATGGTTGCATAATTTATATAAAAATTTTACCCATACTGCAGTATGGTCTTGCTCAGGAATGTTTTTGATCTTTGCAGCCTTGAAAAATATATACACAGAGGAACCAGCTGATTTTATATTAATGAACTGCAAACTTAATTAGGAGAAAACAGATTCAAATCTATGCACTCACATTGATATTATCAAAGTAATTTAGGACATTTCGATTAATCTGCTGTTTTTCATGATAACTGTCTGATATAATTAAAGGCAGGAACAAATTCTACCAGCAAAGATCAGAGCCAACATCATCAATCAAATGCAACTCATATCCTCATACCAAAGGAAAATCTCAAAATATATATTTTTTCACTTACATTTTAGGCCCCTAACAGTTTTGATTTAAAGTCACAACTGATAGGAAAGTAGCATTTCTTCTCTAATATAAGTGAGATAGCTTTTTAAAACAACTGCTAAGGCAATCCCTTAATCACGAAATCAGTTTTATCTTCACTTTAGACTTCTGAGTTACTTGACTGTTGGTAATGGATGCATATTGTTAGCTAGTTGTGAGATTTCCCTAGTTTTCCACACACACATTGCTGTTTTCTCTGTCATTTTCCCAGAAGTAATAAAGTTGCAAGGTCCAGCAAAAATGAACTGTCATGCCACAGATGTCTGAGATTAATTTAGACAATGCCACGTGTAAAGACCTGGCACACTAACAATGGGACTTTAGCTCAGTATGTGTTTTTAGTGAGGATGCCTTTCTGCTAGGAAGTGGCCAGGCTTCTGTAGGTGTTTTGTCTGCCTGACTGGAAACAGATTAATGCAACACTGGTTTGGAGACACAGAGGATTACAATAGAGTGGAGATAGCCAGTTAGAGGCAGAGAATCAGGGCACAACTTGTTTACAAGACATAGTTATGTGTACAGATTTATCTCAGTAAATTACCCAAAGATCTTTGGCAGCCATTCTTAGCATCCGAGCCAAGTAGGCACTTTAATATAAATGTGTACATATAAATCTGACTTCTCTAGTCTCAATAGGAGATCATTTACAATTTGGACCAAAAACTGTTGCAACAAAAGCTAATGTAAAAAACAACAACAAAATCAACACACACAAACAACAAAAATAGCTCCTGTAGATTTCAGCTTTCACCAGATTGGCCTTTTCATCATCTCCACACCAAAACCCATGACAACAGCAACCACAACGCATCTAACTGAAACTTTAAACTCAGTAAGGCCTTTGATAAGCTTTTTAGCTGACTAAGTGTGTGCAACAAGATGTTACAGTGACCTGCAGCAGCTCACGTTTGGAAAAACATGTTTTCTTCTGAAGATTAAACAGAAGTACCATACTGAAAGAAAAACAAGCAAAGACTTGAGAAATGTAGAAATTATCTGTGCATTATGTACACATCATCGTAGTGTTAATGAGGTGTAGAGTAGAAAAAATAGCTTTTTATATACCTGGTTGTTTTTGTGAAATTTTGACAGAAAATGTGTTTAGCTGTGAACCAGCCAGTCAGTACTCAGTGATACCAATAACTGGGTTTCCATTATCATCTTTGATCCATATTTAGAAGATTTAAAAAAAAAAAAAAAAAAAAAAAAAAAAGAAAGAGGCAAATGAAAATGGTGAGAATTGCAAAAACTTCCACTGATGTGCAGAAAAAAGTGCATGCTTATTTGAATTGTAGGTTACAGACTGGGAATAAGATGAAAGAACCACCTTAACAGTAACTCTTTCTTTTATCCTCCTGTGGATATCCACTACAGTCGCTTGTCTTTTTTTGTTTTGTTTTGTTTTTTTAACAAATCAACCGAAGTCCATTGCAAGTCTTTTGGCCATTATTTGGCTGCCCCCTTTTTTTTCTTAAATGCTGGGAAGACGTTAGTTAGTGGTGTAGCCATATTGAGAAGCTTGTCTCTTCCTAAAAAAATGCTCATTTCCAATGTATGGATTTCCACAGCTAGGTCAGAGGCTCAGAGGAATTTTAATACTACCTCTGAACAGTGCAAAGGGATTAGAAGGCTCGTATATACAAAATAACACCACTAATCATCATATCAAGAGGAAATTAGCCAACATGAGCATGATATCCTGTTGAACAACTCATGCTAGAAGGAACCTTGCGGCATATCCACATTTTGGTTTCAGTGACCGATGCCCTACTGCTGTCAGTCTATTTGACTTCTTTCAGCAAGCTTCCTGTGTGGCAATATCTTGACATTAGGAAGTTTTATGGAGAAGAGCATGACCTGCTGTAAATCAGTCTACACATGCCTTAAAAAAATCCTCAAATCAAATTCTTACCCCAACACGTCTCAGCATGTTTTTGTCGGCCGGTTACGGCAAATTATTACAGTGTGCTGTAAACTGTCAACTGCAGGTTTATGTGTGATCCATGTGAAGTACTGCTTCCCACCTGATTTTTTTAATGCACTTAGTAGGTGGTGAAAAATTTAAAAGGGATTTTTCTATACTGGATTACGGCATTCATTTCTATGCTCAAACATGCTAATGTTTGTACTTTGAGACTGGCCTGTCAATCAATCGGTGCAAACATTTTGTTCCTGAGAATAACAAGAAAATGAAGAGTTGCTTAAATTTGTGACTGATTGTAGATGAGTCTCATGAATTAAGCAGCTGTTGCATTATCTTATTGACCATATGGTAAACAGTGTGCTCATTTTGGAACAACAGACCTCCTCATTAACCAGCTATCTATTTATTGAGTAGCTAATTAGTTTAGATGTCTTGTGTAAGGGCCACAGAGTCTGCTCTAACAAGTGACAGACTCTGTATGAACCCACTCAGTATTAGCTCAGGTAATTATAGGTATGTTTGTTTTTCTTATTTAGACAAAGGGCTGCCAGAATGCAGCTTATGCTTTATGTGAAGTGATGTCTGTTGTTACTGTTGTTAGGCTAATGTTTAACTTAATTTATCTACATCTTTTCTACCGTTTTCTGTGCATGACATTAAAATATTTCTGCTGAGTATTTGGATGTGGATCCTGGCTCACTATAGGTGTATATGTGCCTAACTGCTTGGCTCATACACTATTTAATGTGTTGTGCAATCACTAATGTGTGATGCAGATCGATGTTTCCTTCCATGTCAGGCTTTTTCCATATTAACTGCAGACATAGCATGTGGACAGAGGATGTGCAGCAGTGGGCTTGAATCTTTGATTGCAGCTTCCAGGGATGGTAGAAATCACAGACAGGAAAGTAATTAGAGCTGAATAGGGTCCTGCTTCCTATTCTGATCTCTACATCTCTCCCCACCTTCTGTTCCAGATACATAGTTTCTCTGAGCACAGTGCAATTATACATGTGGCCTTATCTGCCCTTTACCTGCGTTTTTACATTAGATTTTCTTCAGTGCAACTCTGAGGTCAGCTAGATGGGAAGAGTGTGGCTGCCACAGTCAAAGGAATTAAGTTATTGCGTTTCTATGCTGGAAATCGCAAAATGGTGCTGGTTTAATCAAAGTGGTGAGTTTATATTAAGGCACTAAACCTTGCAGAATATTTTGTGATTACAATTGATTTTAGTGTCTGCCTAGTTTTCCAGCAACTATCTGGGTTTGTATATATGTAAAATTCAGCTTTTTCTAGACTTGTTTATTTCCATGACCTGTTTTATTTCTGTAGAATTATCGGGAGGTGACATTGTAGGCAAATGTACACACAGTTGTAATAAACAGTGTAGTAGCTAATGCAAAACAAAATCCAAAGGAAGAAGACAGTAAAATACAAAACTAGTGACCTAGGTCAAATACAGGAGAAAAATGGAGAAACGTCTCCAGGACTTTTCTTTTTTTTTTTCTTAGCTATTTTAAATAGAAAAGGCAAGGCAAGTTTATTTGTAGATCACCTTTCATGTACAAGACCATTCAAAGTACTCTACATAAAACATTAAAAGCACTACAGATGGTGCAAAGCATTAAAAAGTAGTAAAAGGCATCAACCAATAACAAAAATCACAATAAAATCATGATTAGTTCAAAAGTTACTGTGCAGATTTCATGCAGAGGCGCATGAGAAAAGAAATGTTTTTAACCCGGATTTAAAAATGTCTATGTTTGGTGAAAGTTTAATCTCTGCTGCCAGTTTGTTCCACTTTTTGCAGCATAACAGCTAAATGCTGCCTCCATGTTTAGTCTGGACTCTGGTCTGGATTAGTTGACCTGAGTCTTTGGATCTATGAGCTCTCCTAGAATAGAGTCGCCTATATTTCTCTGTGATGACTGGATCTAGTTGACTGCTGTTTGTGTGTTGCACTCAAGTGAATGAAGTAGCTGGCAGGTTTGCTTATTCAGCAGTGGTAGTCACCACAACAGAGAGGAAGAAGTAGAGCAACAAGAGACATTCTGTCACATCATCATACGTTTAAATATAGCTACAATCACAGCATAGACATTGTTTTTAACTTGAGTGCTAAACTTGTGTTGCTGTCTGACAACATGAGCAGGAAAGTGTGTGCAGAGCAGCTATCTTGGGAATTCTGTATTAAGCTGCAGTGTATGTAAACACAGTGTAACAGAGACACTGTGCTGCTGCTGGGTTGTGCTAGCTAGTCTGCAGACAGACTCTGCCCCAATACAGCTAAACAGATTTGAGACACTTGCTTGTTTTTTCCAGTGGGGCAGCAGACTGAGGGTTCAGCCTTCAGAGCAAAGTTAAAACAGCAATGCAAATTGGTTAAAAAAATATAAAAGAAATCATCTATGTTTCAGCAGTTTCCATGGAACTCAGCTCATAAACTGAGCAAGGCCGGCTTTACGCAGGGGCAAGAGGGGGCAGTGCCCCCTCAAACAAACATTCTGCCCCCTCAATCAAATGCGCCGAAATGGGCAAATCTCTCCAAACGCTCTCTCCCCTCTGTACTGAACTCTGTGTGTCGGAGCTTCACAGGATCCATTGTACTGTCTTCAACAAGTCCTTCCCACCACCACAGAAAACAACCAATCAGTGTTTAGTATGCAAATGAGTTGACATACAGCCTGATCTTGCGGTGTCATATTTCTCCCCCTCGTAGAGAGAGCGGCTGCTGAGCTCCAGCGGTAAAACTTATAGAGTAAAGCTCTGTTAAATGTGTTGTAGCGATACTGAATAAATACTTATAATAACAGACGTATTTATTGCATCTATTCTGTCAACTGGGGTTTGTTTCTGTTCTATTTAAACGTGTCTACGCCTGTTAGTAGGAGCAGTGATCAATCACGCACGGGCCATAGATGTGACTGCCTCCTCGGTACTAGACTGAGGGAAAACGAGCTGCGCATATGAGACCCCTCAAGCTCCGCCCAGCCTTTAGTTCAGCATGCTAGTTTGAAGAAAAAAATAACAGAAAGTTTCACTCTACATTCCCGCTGCTTTCAGCAGTTCAGCTCAGAGCTTCATGTATGCCTTGTTGGTTCTTAAAATTTTGATGAAGGATCATTTAGTTTTTACTCATTTTCATTTATTATTATCATTATTTCCCCCTGAAGGTTCACTGCCTTATTTTGGTAGGGGGTTTAATTTTTTGCTCTGTTATTGTTGTGCTTGATAGTTATGATTCTTTAATCATTATGGTCTATATACAGACAGAAACAAACACACAGATAGTTGAGTTTATTGTTATTAGTTTCAAATTTATTCAAAATGCTTAGACATCTAATGGCTGTCCAATAGGGCAATTGTTATTTTGTTGGTTGTTAAAGCTTTGATAATGGATCATTCTTTTCTTTTTTCTTACTTCATTTTGTTATTGATATTTTCTGTTCCCCCCCTGAGGGATTGCCACCTTATTGTGGTCAGGGGGTTTGCGTGCCTCAGTGACTCTAAGAGCTATACCAGCAGGAGCTTTGGTTTCAGGTGGGACACCCAAGCTGGACAGGTCTTAGAGTAGAGGCCTGACAAAGTGCAATCCATTTCTTTGAAGTTGGACTCCACTAACAGCACAGTTCCGTTAAAGAAACACTTAAAAAACAACAAGAAAATGCTGAAGTATGTACTCATAATGCCCCCTTCAAATTTATGCCTGCCCCCTCATGTATGCATTCCTAGAACCGGCCCTGAAACTGAGTCAGTTTTGTTAATTTTTTTCTTGTAATTGTGCAGCTCTGCAAAAGTGTGCTTCTCAAATTCTCCTATTTAGGTTTAACACTGTTGTGTTTCGGGATCCTTCAATCTTACTGGGGATGTGAGTAAAGAGAGCATTGTCAGTGTTTCTGTTAAATTCTTTTTTGTCTATGGTCTTATGAACCATTTTTTTAAAAAACCCTGCGTAGCATAAAAATGAAAAGTAATTACAAATTAAGTTTTTACAGTTCTGTCCATCATTTCAGCTGGACAGAGAGTCAAATGAAACCTGTGCTGAGTTTTATAATGATGGAGTTGGAGACAGCCCATTTCTTGAAACCATCTCTACACTAGTTAAAGCATCCTTTTGTCTTTTGTTAGTGTAATAAACAAGTTTTCATAATGGCATCTATCAGCTAGGACATATATTAAACTGACAAAGCTCATTATATGAGATGACCAATATAATAATATAATATAATATAATATAATATAATATAATATAATATAATATAATATAATATAATAATACAGTGTCTATTTGAAGTTTAATATTCACTTGAATTTCTATTATATTCTGATGAAAAACCTGCTTTGCTAATTATTGTCACTACTGTAGATGTTGTTGATTTACTCTGGATTGACTTACATTCTAAAATCCTGATGATAACAAAAAACTTATCTTCCAAAATCAAACTAAATTTGGTATAAGATTTACAAACCGGTCATGTTTAGTCTTTACTGTGCCATACTTGTCCTGAGTTGCAGTCACAGTTTATAAATAACCTTGAGTCACACTCAGCTGTGCTTGCTGGCTGACCTCAAGGTGGAGAGCATGCAGCAGTATCTCTGCTGTCAGTGTATGTGTGTGTGAGAGATAAACAGAGTGTGGAGTCTGGACTGTCACTGAGTGGTGAGATTACACCTGCTTTTCTCTGCTAGCAGCTGGTAGGGGAATTAGCTCAAATGGTAGAGCGCTCGCTTAGCATGCGAGAGGTAGCGGGATCGATGCCCGCATTCTCCAAGAAACCTTTTGACAATTTAAATGTTCAGTAAACAGCTTATGGCAGCATTAGAGGCACAAATGATGGTAATGTTTTCATTGATCAAATTACTTATTTAAAAAAAGCTGCATTTCTCTCCAGGAAGTGTAGACAATCTGCAATCTCTGCACATCTTAACATCTGCATTAGCACCACTGTGACAAACAGCTGCTGACAGGATAATAACTGCTACGGTATAAAACAAGTACTAAGGGAAATTTATTATTTTATTCACACATAAAAAGTTAAAGTAGGAAAAATGTGGCAACAAAACATTAAGGGTATTAATGTTCATACTTTATTTGAACCCAAGGTAGGTTTCAAGGTACATAAAGAAACACATCAGTTAATCTTTTGTGCAAAATGCCCTACAGCAACAAAAACAATCAGTAATCCACCCAAAAATGACTAATGTAGCCACACAGCAATACTCAGGATTAACAGTGACAAGATAAAGAACACTTCATCCCAAATCACTGTTTCATACTGTTTCACACAACAGTGGCCGAGTAATCTGAAGATAAATAAATAGATGACTAAATAACCTGAAAGTCAGTTGTAGCAATAAATTTTACTGTATATGATGTGCACTTTGTGTTGCTAGTTTCAGTAGTGTACATAACACTACTGAGTGGATATTTACCTTAACTCTGTTTACATTTTTATTTAGCTTACATGTCTATATCAAAGCAAATATGAACCAATTTGTATAGATGCATATAGATATAGACTTTTTGGTCAAATATGTAGATTTTGATTTTTTTTTTTTTTTTATGCAGTGCAAAAGTCACAGTTTTGCTCACATCGCCTGTTGATATAGTAGATGTGCCCATTTGTAAACAAACAAATAACTGTAAGTTGGTGTAAATAAAACAGAAAAGCTTGTGAGGATAACATGTATAGGCAATCTCAGGAATGCTTCCCAAAAAAAAAAAAAAAAAAAAATACTACAGCTTTGTGGGCAGATAAAGTTCCACTGAGTCATAAAGCAGTTAGATGATGCTTTCACACCCATGATGACACAATAAATACAAAAAAGTCCCGCCTCAGCCCATGAACAATATTTTGATTAGTATTCGCTGTGGGTGTCGGGGTGTGAAAGCATTGTTTAAATGACTTCATGACTCACACAACTATACATTTTTTTTTATTTTGACAGCATAAGATTTGGCAGATACAGGCTCAAAATGAATAGAACGGCTGATAAGGTAAAAGTTTCCATTGTAGTGGCTAGAGTCAGGGATCTGACGCAGCATCATCTACTTTTCTCTGACTGTGAGGGTGATCGGTCCTGTGCTGAAATGCAGACGTGGTATGCTGTGTGATACTATAATAATCACTCTGTTTAGACTCTTCAGTGTTAGTTTAATGTGTTTAACTTTCATACAGTCTTAATAAACAGGATGTAAATCTCAGCAACCTTCTGAATTATGTATTCATGAACTCTATCAATTAACAAGTGTTAATATGACATATGTGATAATCACTAAATAATTTGAAGTCACGTTGCATTCAAAAAATTTATCGTGGACTAATTTTCCATAAATGACTGAAATGCAACAACAACAAAAAACACTCAGGACAGAACAAATGTAAACTTTTTAAATGTCCTTTATTCAGTGGAGTTGCTGTAAAAATTCCTAAAGTTCAGATCTCAGATAACATGTTGATGTTAATAAGAATATTTCATCCAATTATAGCCGTAATATGGAAAATCCGACACAGGAAGCAGCCTGGACGTACCGTCATATAAATCTGATAAACAACATCAGACTCTTTCAGTTTTTATAAAAGGACAAAATATCAACCAATTCTAGAAGAAAAGTGGCTTAAAATGAATTATTTTGTGACTTGGTGCTCTATAGAAAACTAGATCAAAATAAACATATAAAGGTATGACTGCAGATGGGAACTGAGCATTTGCACAACATCACCAAAATCATTAAGTTTTGCTATTTCACTGTTTAAATTAAGTTTAGCTATTTAAATGTGACACCTGTAAATTCACAAAACATAAGCCACATCTTTTAAATTCTGAAACTGTTATCCATTTATATATCAAGAAGACTTTATGATATGTTAAAGTACAACTTGTAAACCTTGAAAACTATATATAAATGGACATAAAACAGTAAAGGTCTTCCATTTGATTTTTCTTCATTCAGATAAATATATGTCATTTCTTTGATGCTCCTTCACCCTTACAGATGTGGCCATACAGCTCTGAGATTGCTGTGTGGCATATTAAGTGTGGAGAAATTAAAAATAAAGCATGCTATACTCTGTAAATAGTATGGTGTAAACGTAGAAGCAAACTCATGCATCATCGTGACAGCCAAACAAAAATACTAGCAGTGTAATTTGAGTTGGTGGCGTGTATCTGTTTTCATTCAATAAATATTTCAATTTGAACACATCAGTGCTTACTTACAAGCAATATGAGGAAAGTAAACCTTATAGTAAAATTCTTTTTCCCTGCACCCTTATTATCTAAATTGATGAGGCATATTTGGAATGAAAAGCACAGAACCTGTTCCTATGTTTTTTCCTAATTTTGTAGGAAATGTGCAATAAAACCAATTAATTAACCATTAACCAATTTAGTAGAAATGTATGTTTTTGTTTGATCCCATACAAAATTTGTTTAAAAGGAAACGTATTCTTGGTTGTTGGTATTGCATGAGCAGTTTCTTCCATCTTTAATAGCATCTGATAAAATGTGCCATTTATTGTGAAATTCAAGGTGAGAAGCAGAGTTGTTCCTGCTTTATTGATCAGATCAGCTATTATTTCTGCTTCTGTTTGGAAGGTCCTGTGGGATACAATTCTGTTTTGCTTTGATGAAAACTTTGCAGCATGAAACTCAACTAAGGAGTTATGGTCATGGCCTGTTTAGTTCTTTCGAATAGTAAATATTACATTTGGTTTTTTGTTACTGCTCGCCTTCTTGCATATGCATGCCAGTTTGTTTGAACACCAAGAAACTCCTCAAACAAGAGGTTAGTTTTAGTTTAAACATAAGAAAGGTTTTATGGATGTCAGCTTAAATCTAAGTTGACCAAATAAAAGGGGGTTCTTTACATTTCATCTGCAGAGGGTTGTCTTGGTGAACCATCAGGTATAAACAGTCAGCCCTTCTCAGTCGTTATCAACCATACAAAACATTAATAAGAGATTTAAAGTGCAGATTTAAAATAAATAAATAAATAAATTTAAAAAAAAGTTTTTCTTGACTTAAATTAAAAAAAAAAATCCAAAATATACTGAAGTCATTAGATAATGATGCAAACCATAGCACACATTCATTCATTCATTCATTTCTATACTGCTTATTCCAATTCGGGGTTGCAGGGGGCTGGAGCCTTTCCTAGCAACTATCAGGTTGATAGTCAGTGAAATGACTGGCAACTTGTATCATGGTTTACTGGCATACTTCTGTCTCCTCCTCATCGATGAGACTGCCAGTTATAAAACAATGCTCCACTGCTGTTTGCAACAAATGGTTCATGCACCCACATGAAAGGGTTGGCTCAGACGCACACCTCTTAAATGCAGTCTTTGAAACACACAGAGTCATTTTTTTAAATTGGTTTTTAAAAGAAACCTCACATGGACACACTCTTAGAAGAGATAGAAGAAGGTAGAAGTTGTGAAACACCATGATTCACAGTTTAAAGGCTTGTGGAGGAAGCAGTTTAATCCAGTCGCTTACACAACACACTGACATACAAGAGATGTGGAGATAATTATTTCAGTTTGTCCATTAATCTCTGTCTGTTCTAGACAGGCAGTGTTGAGGTTTGAGTGGGAGTCCAGACAGTCTGTACTGATTTTCATTTATGAGCTAGTAAAACTGAGGGAAAGCTTAAACAATCATATTATCTCATTTTCTGGCTCTTATTTAATTTGGTATTTTGTATTGCTTTAGTTTAGTTGCACTAACATCTTACCAACTGATGAATACACAGTGAACAACCTCTAACACTGAGCATATTTGGAAGGTTTTACTGTGTTGGGGGCTTATTTATCATTCAGTGTACACATAAGTTTCAAGATGCAAAATATTTATATATGTAAAACAAGCAATAAATAATACAAACAACTTGAATGAGCTTGAACTTGAACTACTCACCTCCCTATAATCGGAACCACTTTTAGCTGCAGTTACTGCTCTTACTGTCTCTCAATGGGCTTAGCACACCTTCTGGGATTTTTGCCTCAAAATTCTAACATATTAATTAAATTAAACAGCTGAAATGTGCAACCAATTCCAAGAAAAGTAAAACATAAACAACATATCAGATTGTACCACCTTATGGAAAATATTAGTTCATTTTTATTTGATGGCATGTTTAAAAAAATTTGGAATAATGTGGTTTTTTTTAACATTATGAGGCATCCCCTTCTTCTTTTAAAAGCTGTCTGTAAACGTCTTGGAAGTGAGGAGACCAGTTGCTGGAGATTTAGGAGAGGAATGCCGTCCCATTCTGGTCTGTTGTAGGATTCTTGCTGCTCAACAGTCCTGGACCTTCATTGCTGGATTTTCCATGTTATGATTTGTCCAATGTTTTAAAGCTCTGAACTAGGAATGTCACAGTGACTTAATTTTACAATTAATCGCGATATTATTTGTCAAAATAATTCATTGTATAGATCCCGGAATATCGTCACTTTCTACAAAAGATTATGTCTAAATGATGTTGGTAGATCAGCTTAAGTTACACATCTGCTTCTTGCTGCTTTTCATTCTGTGCAAGTTGCAGAAGAGATGTGTCTCAGTGGGACAGTACAGCAGAGGAAGCATTATTCCCTCCAAATAAACAGGTTAAAGCATCCTTGTTGGATTTATTTGGTTATTTTTTGACATAGTTTTGCTGTTCAGACATAACCAACATGGTGTGAGGTCGATGCCTCTTAGTTGTCAGTGTGCAATGGGTTGCCAACAAAAACAGCATTTAATTACAGATTTGTGGTCTTGTTTCTTTATTTTCACTGCTCCAGTATTATTTACATTACAAACAGCAGCTATTCTGCTAAAGGGCAGCTGGAAATTGAAGCTTGCTGGTTTTTTTTTTTTTTTTTGCTGGGTCTCAGAATTCTCTATTCAGGTTCAAGCAAAATGTTCGAAAACATTTTAAATAAGCTTCCCAGGTCAGGATAGAAGTCTTATAGTCTTTTCCATCTGTTTTCTCTGTCAGAAATGTAGAGTTAATATGTAGGATTTATTATTTACAGAGCAGAGGTGATCTGTCAGAATCAGACTTCTTGGTTACTTTGCTTCTATATTATTTTTTAATTGGACAGTGAACTGTGCTCTCAGACAGTGATTTCTTGAAGTGTTCCTGACCCCATGCAGTGATTTCCAGGGGAGAATTTAATGCATTAGTCTCTACCTGAAGGTCTTAAGATCACAAGCAGCCAGTTTTGACCTTCAGGTTTGTCCCCTGCACACAGAGATTCCTCCCGATTCTCTGAACCTGTTGATAATATTTTATGCTGTAGGTAGTGGGATCTTCAAGGTCTTCACAATTTTATGATAAAAGACATTTTTTCTGAAATTTTTCCACATGTGAACATCTGCTTATCTTTACACTTGAGAGGCTCTGCTTCACTGAAATGTCATGTTACTGACTAAAGCC
The DNA here is from genome assembly GCF_017639745.1 of Melanotaenia boesemani. Classification (NCBI taxonomy): domain Eukaryota; kingdom Metazoa; phylum Chordata; class Actinopteri; order Atheriniformes; family Melanotaeniidae; genus Melanotaenia; species Melanotaenia boesemani. The sequence goes on along the minus strand of NC_055690.1, from coordinate 23,606,899 downwards.
ATTTAACCTAATTAGTTGTGAAAGTAGTTTGACTTTTAGGGCAATAAAATAGTTGATCGTATTTATGCTGCAATTCTATTAAACAATGCAGCATATTCATTCATTTTCTTTACCTGCTTAATCCAGTTCAGAGTCATAGAGAAGGCAGAAGTCAATCCCAGCTGCCTCAGTACAAGAGGCAAAGCACACCCTGGACAGGTCGCTAGTCCATCATGAAGACAGACAAGATAAATAACCTCACACTCATTTCTTGGATCAATTTCGTATTATCTGGTTAACCTAATATGAATCTTTTGGATGGTGGTTGGAATCTGAATATCCTAGAGGGAGCTCACACACAGGGAGAATATGCCAAGTCCAGACAGAAAAACCCAGATTGGAGCTGAAACAGAAACAGCCTTCCTGCTAACCATCACACCACTGTACAGGCTCTAGTGCAGCATTTCATCATGTAAAAGTCAAACCATTCCAGATATATTCCGCCCTCTGGTGGAGAAAGATCCTCTCTTTACTTCTCATTCATCACAGAAGCTCTAAAAAAAAAGCTAAAAAAAAAAAAAGAAAAAAAAAGGTATTATAATTATTATTATTATTTTGCTTTATCTAAATTGTTAATTTGTTTTAAATTGGTTTAAAAGTTCAGCCATAAACAAGCATGTGTCACTGATAAATTCATGCTAATCTTATGAACTGATAAATAGCAAAGCTAACTGACTGCTGGTGTGTCATTAAAATTTACTTTTGCCTCTCTTACAGAATGCAAAGATGCCTAATTCTTTCAGCTCCCTCTCTACTGAGGCTCTTATCCAAAAACACTTCCCTTTCGACTTGATTTCCACCGGCATTCAGCCTACAAACTCCTACACCACAGAGGGCTTCATCTCTCCAACCACTAACAGCAGCAACAGCAGCAGCATTCCTTCCTGCACCTACAAGGAGGACTTTAAGCGGATTTTACTCCCAGCTGTGTACACTGTTGTCTTTGTGCTTGGTATTCCTCTCAATGCCACCGTCATACTAAAGATATGGAGGACGAGTCCCAATCTGTCCAGGAACAGCATCTACATGCTCAACTTGGCCATAGCTGACTTTTTGTATGTGATGTCACTTCCTTTACTCATTTACAACTACGCCAGTCATGATTATTGGCCCTTTGGGGAGTTTACTTGCAAACTGGTCAGGTTTCAGTTCTACAGGTGAGTTCTTGTCTAATTCTGTCTCTTTAGTTGTTTAAAGTAATCCACTTAAGACTGAGAAGCCTGCATTTATTAGGGCTTAGTTTGCCTCTGATAAGTGGTATAAACACAATCAGAGACCATGTTATTGGGACCAAAATGTTGAAGCACAGCAAAAAGAACAGAGTGATAAGACTCAATGAAGAATGCAAATTCCAGATGATGAAATATACCAACTTTATAGTATCCAGTGTCAGATATCTTTAGTAATACAAATTTACATTAGAGCTGTTGAAATAATTAAGTGGAAAAAAGTCTGACAACAACAAGTTAATACCACAGTCTACCAATACCACTACAAGATAGATGTAAAACAGCACTGTCATAATTAACTCAACAGTTTGATCTGTTTTGGTCTCCTTTTACAGTAATCTTCATGGCAGCATCCTGTTCCTCACTTGCATCAGCGTACAGCGCTATGTGGGCATTTGCCATCCTTTCGCAGTATGGCACAAACAAGGTGGTCGCAAGATGGCGTGGTGGATCTGTGGAGGGGTGTGGCTTGTGGTCACCATCCTGTGTGCACCAACTTTTTACTTTGCTGCAACGGGAACCCAACGCAACCGCACGGTGTGCTATGACTTAAGCACGCCAAAGCAGTCCATAGACTACTACCCTTACGGCATGGCTCTGACATTCCTCGGCTTCTTGCTGCCCTTAATGGGTGTGATGGTTTGCTACTGTCTGATGGCCCACATCCTCTGCCGGCCTGTGTCTTACCAGGGAGTCTCTGTGGCAACGGGAGAAAAACGGGAAAAGGCTGTAAGGATGATTATTGTTGTCGCAGCAGTGTTTTGCATAAGCTTCCTTCCATTTCACCTTACTAAAACCATGTATCTGATGGTGCGTACTTTTCCTGGTGCACCCTGTGAGATGAGAAACCTGTTTTCGATCATCTATAAGAGCACCAGGCCGTTCGCCAGCATGAATAGTATTCTGGACCCTATCTTATTTTACTTCACTCAGCCACGCTACCGCCGGAGCACCAGAAGGTTTGTGCTCAGAGTCACCACCTTAAGGGACAAGGGTACTACTGTGTGAGCAGAAAGTGTTAAAGTGTTAATTGTGAGCTTTAACTACAGCGTTACAGCCTCAATGCTGCATCAGGGGTGGAACCAACAATAATGCATGCTTTACAAAAGGTGAAGGTATTACAACAAAACATGTTTCCTGGTTTTACTTCACTCATAAGCTGTTGTCACTCATCCTTCCAACTGTTGTTTACTGTTCTCTGTAAAGAGTTAATATGATGGGAAAGACGCTCCACTAACACAAAAATTGCAGTCTTGTAATATGAATGGAAAACATCAACAGTGTCTTTCTTTTATCTTTAGTAGGCATTTCCTAAGCACCAGACTTTGGGTGTGTTTTACTGTATGAAAGCAGCCTAACATGTGACTCTGAACATACGGTCGGATCAGGATATTGACATCAGGTACTGATCCTGTTGTTGCACAAGAAACATATTTGTTTAGATGTGTAAATGGGCAAAGAGAGAATGATGGAACAGATATTTATTTATCTTAAAAACCACTATGGGACTAATCCAGAATAAATTCTTGAAAGTTATTGCTTGTTATTAATTGCATGAGGCATGGCACTTACAGAAGTGGGGAGATTGAGACTGGGTATGAAAAACCTTTGCATTTTTTTATATTGATTGAATGTTAATATTTTCATTTGAAGGACTCTACTGTTTTGTTTTGTTTTTCTTTTTTTTTATAGAAAAAGCTCCACGTTTCTGTTATATTGTTCAAGCTTATTAAGATGTTATTACATGTTTTCGCCACTAGATGGTGTGAGAACAGCACTGCACTTCATCATGGCCTTACCTGGTATATAACTGGTATGATTTATGCAGAATGAGTCAAATCTTACCAATTACAGTCAATGATAAAGCAAATCTGGCACATCTGTCTCCCGGAAAACTACAATAAGCCATCACCAACCTAGGCCAGTAGGCTAGCAGCCAACGTTAATGTACCACATAAAGACTGTGGAATGTTAGATTGTCTACAGTCTAAATTATGGACTATACTGATGAGGAAATTTTAACTCTCTTATGGAGAAATACCAAGTTACTGATTTTATAATTAAGTCATTTATATCTATGAAGTGAACTTAACTGCAGATTGCACTGTGAATGTGCATACATTGTGTATATATATATAGTATTGTGTTGTTTGTAAATGCATTTCTTTCCACAAACTGCAAATAGTGGAATTTACTTTCTGTCCTTTCATTGTATCAGTGCTCTTTATGTTCAGGTTACAGATTTCATTGACAGTCAGCCACCTTTTTATTTTTGTCTGTAGTTGTTTTAAAGGCTCAAACAAGTACTTTTCTAAATGTTGTTAATGTAGAAACTGTGAATCTGCACCTCACAATGGACTTTTGGCCAAACACAACATGCTTTCCTTTACCATAAAGAAAAACCTGATGATAAATTTGGCGTCAGCATTGATATCTGTTGTAAATAAGTGTTTTCAAATCTTGAGCTCAGGATGCCATGTGACTCTGATTTGGTAGTGTGATATAAATATAAAAGGTTTCATTTCACCATTTCCTTTTCAATGTTTAAATGTAACTGAGAACATGTTCATAATATAGTGATGTTTTCTATGTTGTGCTGCTTCAGCAAAAAAAGATAAACTGATTAGTTGGTGACATGTCTGTGTTGTAAATTTTTGTGACAATGATTGCTATATTATGTGAACAGTCACTTTGGAAAGAGGTCTGTGCACTGTGACAACATGTTTGTGTCAATCAGTATTATTAAGATTTTTTTATTTCTGTAAAACTGCAACTGAGATCAGTATCAAGAATAGTATTTCCATGAAAATGTTTTAGATGTTTTTTTCTTTTAGACCACAAAGCTTCTTTTATTTGTGTATACATATGAAAAATGTTGTTGCCACAATGTAAAACTACTGAAAACAGACATTTAAGTCATGCAAACAGCACCATTATTTGACAAATTATTAAATGTGAATGTCTTTATAAGTTCTCTTGCTCTCATTTTCTTGATTGTGTTCTTCTGAAGGTTTTTACTTTTCCAGCCTGTAGATTCTTGTGCAGCCTGAACTTTTTAGGTTCTTTGGTTGTGAACATGTAGCAGGTAAAGGTTAAAATGACACAGATTGTTTAAATTAATTACATGCAGCTTCCAGTAAACTATAGGGTGATTAAGCTGTGTTTTGGTCGACCCTTTCCTCCACCTGTGACCTGATGTAGGGGTCAGCTGGTGCAGGGTGCTGCAGTGACCATCCGCCTCCTTTCTGAGGGACTGAAGCACAGAATTCCCCCTTTGGAACAAAAGGATCGGTTAAGCAGGCAGCCACATGGGAAGCACCACAGAGAGGTTATTGTGCATGAGTGAAAACTTTACCCCCCCCCCCCCCCCCCCCCACACACACACACACACACAAATGCTGACACGCTAATTCACCAGCACCATCATACCAGGCTGAGCATTTGCAGAATATACAATGATTAAAGTTATTCTAATTTCTTTTGTGAGCATTTAAATCTAAAGTCATAAATACTGTCAAATGTATAATCCATCGTGTAAACCAGTACTTAGATTAATAATTTCTTTTAAAAAATGATCCTGCAGGTCCAGACCTTTGCTTCTAGATTTGCCATTTATTTCCTGACAGTGCTGTAGACTTTTTCGCAGGGGAAAGGGCTATAATTACATCTAGTTAGTCCACAGTATCTCCCCTCTATCAACAAGAAAAAAAAAGCTTTTCCTCTCAATCCCCGAGGGGGTTATGACAGCCCCTATACCCCCTAGTCCCGCCCACCCCCTCTGCCCTATCTCAAGCATTAACATGCAAAAAAAACAACATAAGTCACGGAAAAGCAAATCATACCAAAATAAGGAATCCACAAACAGTTTAGGGACTAACAGTGGATGGTGCGTTGGGCCCGTGCAAGCGTGCTAACCTGGCGATGGGCAGAAGTTTACCAACAGAAGGGAAAACAATGGAAAAGGTGTACATGTGAAGAAGCTAAGGAGGTTTGGGCCAAAGAGACTTGTTTCGACTTTCCATATTTCACGAATGCCTTTTCAGGATTCTACAAATATGTAAGTTTTGATAAGAAGGCAGCTTTCACCTACTTACTCACTGAACATTTCATCACTTACCTAACCTCGTTACAGTGCATTTGGATGCTTTGCCAACAATCAGGTCTTAAAGAAAAGACTGGTTGCTGTTTGGGGTTTCTTGCCGTTTGGCTGGGGGGGAAATGGACCACAACTCGAAAAGGCTCTTGGACTAGAGTTAAAATGTGCGTGTGAACGGTAACAAAGAACGACATGAACAATGGCAGAAAGAGAGGGGAAGAATGCGGTCGTGTATCACAGCGTCTCTTTCAAAAAGTTGGGGTCCGGGGGCGCCAACAGGAGTGCAGACCAGCAACACAAACCAGAAGATTTGGAGGCAGTTGGCGTCGCCCTTCCCCCGGAGCCCAGCAAAGCAGAACAGTCCTTTGCGACGCGTAATGTCAGTGTGTCAAGAAAAGTTTCCAAAATCTCTGCCACCGCTACCGCCACAGCCGGCCTCTCAACCGCAAACCAAAAGACAGGCTCCTCCGCTCCTCTCTCGTCTATTTCTCCATCTATCCGCCAACTTACTGAAAAGTTTAGCAGCAGCAGGACGCAACGAGCCTTACCGGGAGACGGTGCGGCGGTGACGCGGGGAAGCAGCACTCTTCCCCGGGCCCGAAGCTTCAGAAGAGACGGATCTCCGTTTCGTAAATCTTTTCACGAGGACAGCGCTGGAGGATATTTCCATGATAGTGACACTACTACAACAGAGTCTCTTTCGGACACTAAACTGCTGAAGTTTCACTCTGGCACTGATTCTGTGTCAGGCTCGGATTCGGAGAGGAAAAGTGAGAAGCTAATTTTTACACGTTTATCAACCGACAGCAGCACAAAATCTGGTAAGAGAGACTATTCTCAGATATATGCACGTCTCTCTGATCTTAAAAAGACTTCGACTGCAGATGAAGAAGTAGAGGATGTTTGCAGAAAAGGAGTCCCTCCACCCTGTAAATCTCACAGAAGTTATCTCTCTACCCACCACAGTGACTTTATTCCCTCACACTCTGACAAGTGGCCCTGTGTAACGAAAATTAGACAGCTTTTTGATGAGAAACAAAGCAAAGCTTGGCTTCAGCACAAGTCTGACACCTGTGAGAGTTTAAAAGCAGCTCGCACAGCTCATGTTCAGGCGCTCAGCTGCAGTGAAAGTGCTCCTCTCTCTGATAGAGGTGACAAACAGTCCCTTTGCAGTTTTGCTAATGAAGCCAGTGACCTGTATTTGCGTGACAAATGCATAGTTGGAGCACAAAGCAGAGAGAAACACTCTGCTAAAGAGACCTTTTGTCACGGTATGGACTTGTATACCAAAGGTGATCACTGTCATTACTCGGATGATGAAGAGGCAGATGTAGAAATACCCGGAGTGTCTGATAAAATTAATTTTCAAGGCAGCAGCAGTCAAAGTCACACTGGGGGTAGTCACCACCATAGGATTACCTCATCTCCATACAGATCTCGCTGTTCCAGTGCTGAGGCACAGGCAGCCCATAAGACCCCAAGAACCACAGGATTGACATCTGACCCTAACCCTGACCTTCAACCCCTTGCTACTTCGTCTTGGAGTCAATCGGTGAGCGCAGACACCTCCTCTTGCTCCTCCTCTCTTCAGCAGCCGACAGAAAGGGAGAAAAGGGATAGACAGGGGGTCGGGCTGCCCAGGGATAGTTTACATTCCTCACATAACTCCTCTAGAACACCAGCCCCCACCACCTCCTCCTCAACTCCAGCTCAAGATAAAGCTATTACCTCCTCCTCCTCTACTGTAACTCCCTCCTCTCAACTTGGAGCCCCAACAGTTACTTCTTCCCTCAGCTCCAACTGGAAGTTAAGCTCTGGAGACGAAGAGGAGGTGCACACCAGGAGAAGAAGAGGAGGCAGCTTGGGTGCTCCCTCTGGCCCTACTGCCTCCATCACCTTCAGAGGAGGGGAGAGGGGTGCCACAGAGCGAGGGAGTGGCTATTTATCCCGCAGTAAAAATGGTTGGTGGGGGGCCAAGGCCATCGGCCGGTCCTCTGGCAGTGAAGAGGACAGTCCTGCTTCTTTAGGCTCCCACTGTCGAGAGGCAGTGCGCCGCCGCTCACTTAGAAAGAAGAAGAAGGTGAGTGGCGCTGCTCCAGTGGCAGGCCGAGATGATTACAATGACCATGATGGTGAATCAGAAGACAGTGACAGTGACTCTGCATTAACGATGGACCATTTGGAGAAGCAGCAGCAGGAACACTCCGGAGGACAGTATGCAGGCTTAATACCTCGCAGCCACTCTGCACGAGAACCCAGCAGTCATAGCAACAGAGCCAGGGTGCAGCACTGGGAGCGCATCGCCTCACCTGTGATGTCCACCTCACTTCCTGGGGTGTCACGAGTGTCAAAGGTGAACATACCCCCCTTTATTTCCAGTCCTGGTGATTCTCGCTGCAGTAGCCGATACTCCAGCACCGAGACACTGAAAGAGGAGGATCAGGCTGGCTGTGCCCCTCGTGCATCACATGCCTTCTTTAATGTGGGTGGAGCAGAAGGCAGTACATGCAGAACTGCATCCTCATCTGTGCTGAGTAAAACCTATCATGGGAATTTTACCATGTATCGCTCCCCAAGCTTTGGCCATGGGGATAACTTCTCACGGGCCCCCATGCATGTGCACCCCAAGATTGCGTCAGTAACCCCATTACCTGGTGTTCATGCTAGAGAAGGTAGGGGATCTTTGGGTGTTAGAGATGATGAAACGGTGGCATTGAAGAAAACAACAGGAGGAGGCAGGGTAAAAGATAAGGATAAAAACCAAATCTCCATGTCCAACCCTGACATCACGTCAGAAACTATGACTCTCTTAAGCTTTCTAAAATCTGACCTGTCAGAGCTCAAGGTGCGCAAAACAAACGGAGGAGACAAATGTGGGGTTATGGAGGGGTCGTCGGCATACAGAAGGAGCTTGGGGCCTAACGGTGGGACCCTGCTACCTTCTGGTCGTCGCCCGTCGCTAAAAGATCTGACCGCCACTCTGCGGCGTGCAAAATCCTTCACTTATTCGGACAAACCTACAACAAGCATGAGGTGCTACTTGACGGGTGGCAACACAAAGAGGAGTTCCTCTGAGCAGCAGCTTGACTTGGATGGAGAAAAGGGTGGGGGGAGGGTGGTGTTGTCAGACAGGGAAGTAGAAAGTGATGGTGGGGATTTTAGGATTGGAAGAGGACAAAGAATTAGGGATTATGGACTGGATGATGATGATGATGAAATGATGCCGACTCCACTGCAGGAGAGGTGTGTACAGGAAGCCAGGCAGGTCATTCAAGACATCTGCCAGATGTGTACGAGGGAAGATGATGATGATGTTGGTGTAGGGAGAAATGATGATGATTTCAAGGATGAATGTTTACAGGTCAAGAAAACAAATGAAGAGAAGCAAGAAGCAGGAGGCATTAAACATGAGACAGGAATAGCTCAAGAGACCAAGTTTGAGAGCACAAAAAACAAAGATAAACATGAGCTGGAAAGGGAGAAGAGGGAGAGGAGTGGACAGAGTATGCAGCTGGAAAAGCTAAACAGCAGGGGCACAGAGTGCTGGGAGAAGTCAAAGAGAATGAGTAGAGAGCTGGAGAAAGCATTACTGAAGTGTGACTCTGAGGAAAGCATGCTCTACGACCGCTCTGTGGATGAACTTTCAGGCCACGAGTCAAGCTTAACTGATGAGGGGATTGTAACAGAGCCAGAGACAGGCCCTAGCGACCTCTCTGAGAGGTTGTTCTTGGGATCAGCAGGGGTTAATTTAGGGTCAAAAATAGCTAAGGATGTGCTAGGCCAGCCTGTCACTGCATGGAAGCAGTCAGCTCTACATGAGGCTGAAGGGTTCAAACAGGAGGGAGAAAAGACAAGAGAAAACAGCTTGAACTGTGCAAATCGTCTGAATGAAGTCAGTCTTCCTTGCTCCTTGGCTCTTCCTGTATGTATGGCTGAGAATGACAACCGTATTATGGATCTGAGCACTGTTGCTTGTATTAACATCACTGCTGCCAGTGAAGGGATACACGCCAACAGTGCTGTGTCGCAGGGGTCAGCAACCACTGCAGGAGGAGGATTTGAAACCCCTGCAACTCCAAGTGCTGTTCGTCGGAGGCGTAAATTCTCTCCCTCTGGTAATAACAACACAGGGTCAGACTCCAGTAATGGCAGTCATGCAGAGTCAACAATAGCAGCTGTAGGAAATGGGGAGTCTGCAGTCTACCGTTCTTTTAGTGACCCCATGCCCCAGCGGCGCTGCTCACTAGCAGAAGAAGGGAACAATAATTTTTCATCTGTAGACAGCAACCTTCTAGGATCCCTATCTGTCAAAGGAGGAGGAGGAAGTGCTCCAGAGGGCTCTGCTGCAGCTTCGTTATCAGAGTACAAGGGAAGTGTAGCTAGTGATTTGTCTGTTTACAGTGATGGTGGGCTCCGTGAGGACTCCATTCGTGATTACAGTGGGGTGATCAGGAACATTGTAGCTGAGCCAGGTGCAATGGACAGACTGATGACAGATGACCATGGCAATGGCAAAGCTCCCAAGAAGAAGTCTTTCAGTGACCCCAGTCGCCGTGGTGATGCCCCTTTACTTTCCCATAATGACTCTCAGTTCAGAGGTCAGGCTGGCAGCACTCAGCCAATCAGTGAGGTGGATCAGCCTGGCCAGATTCCACCTTCCAGCAGTGAGCCAATCTTGAGTGAGCAGAGAGAAGAGCTATGGGAGTCAGAGGCTAAGACCACACAGCTGCATCAAACCAAGATGGCCCGCTCCCTCTCAGAGTGCACGCCTCACTCTGATAACCGCAATGATGAAGATGATGTAATAGACCAAGAAGGAGAGGAGAAGGTGCAGAAGTTCAACTTTGACCTCAAACTAGCTGAAGTTTTGTCTCCTAGAATGATTCGGCGGCCTGCTAGAAAACGGCCAAACAGGTTGGCGTTTTTCCCTCACGAGGACCCTTTTGAACCCCTTGAACTGGGTTCAGAAGGCCAGGAGGAGCATAGCAGCCAAACTAAGCTCCACTCGTCTCCTCCAACTTTACTACCACAACTCAAACCTAAAACTACATCCAAGCACATGCGCCATGCCAGTGAGCCCACCACCTTCATCCCCATCTCCCCGCCTTCACAACTCCAGCCCCTGAAGGAAGCGGACTGCATCGCTGTCCAGTCTACTGCAGAACCTCCAACCTCGAGTAAGCCTCCAGGAGATGAGGCCCCTTCTCTGGAGGATGTGACACAAAAATATATTCTTCAACTGAGTACCTCTGAGAGGGACGCTGAAGGCCCCGGACCTTCTTCAGGGGCGAGGGATGAAGGTCAAGGTTCAGTATCGGCTTCAGAGGGAACCAGCCAGACCAGCAGTGGTGGACTTCAAGAAGCTGGAGCTCAGAAGAAGAGCACAGAGGACGCTGCATCTGTCTCAGCTTGTCAAAAGGCCAAACCCAGAGAGGTGAGTTCAGATTTTCTTTATTTTAGCATTGTCATGGTGTTTATGTGTGTGTGCTCTTGTGATACATGATGCTTTGAGCTCTGATGCTTCAGCTTCAAATATTTGACTTCATCACATATGACAATACAATACACCCAGTACTTCATACATTTAAAGGAATATATAATGGAATTGTGTAATTACTGTGTTTTTCATTAAATGAGGAAGAAATTAGTCTCTTTTACCCACAACATTTGACAAAACAGATGTTTTTAAATTGTTTTGGTCTACATTAATTCTAAGAAGTATGTTAAAACAACTTATCGTACTCTTGTGGTTTTACAACACCACTCAGTACTTGTGTTTATTTGTTCTGAATCAGGCCTCATATGGCTGGTTTAAGAGTGCATTTGTGTTTCAACACAGAAGCCATTAGAGGCTGAGCCATGTTAAACAAACATCAGAGGATGTTATTAGTTTAATTAAACAATACTTGTACAAAGAGCATCAAGGAAGAGTCCAAGGCCACCTGTCTTTTTTTATATTTATATATTTAGCCCAGTATGGATTGTGCCTCTGACAGAATTACAGAGTCATTGAGAGGAAATACAATAAACAGTTCATTTAAACACAGATGGGGTCTGTGTTATGTGGGCTACGTTTAGTGTCTAAACTCGGAGGAACTCTTTGCCATATTATGTAATTGTAATATCTGTAATAACGGTACAAATCATAGTACAGGCTGTAAATAAATGCATATTATATATACAAACACAGGGTTAACTAAGTTTTATGTAAACTTACAGTATAGCTCTGCGTGATTGACTGTGTTTGTAATAATATAAATACGGAGAAAAGCAGATGCTCTGTTCTGTCAGGTTTGTTAACAATGGCTGCTCACGTGATAGTGCAGAGCAATGGGAGTTAAATGGGACTGGCGCTCAGTCCGTCCTGCAGATCTCTGACTCAACTCAAAGTTTTACAGTCATGGATGTGATTCGGGGGGGTGTGGAGAAAAAAAAAGACAAGGAACTCATAAAAGGCCGCAGACACAACATCCAGGATTCAGTTTTGTTTGCGGCACAACTGCTTTTCTTTCATTGTCTTTCATATTCTGCAGTCTTGTGCGCACTTAAGGGGGAGGCCTAACGTTGTAACATGTGATTTGTCACTGTGTGTTTTTCTATAATGTAAACCTTTTTTATCTGGCAAAAAAAAACAAACAATTAACTTGTTTTGCCTGTCACTCCTTGACTTTGGCATCCTCTCTGCTTTGTTTTTTGCTAACATCATTTCCATCTATTATCCGGGTATTCATTAATTGTCCTCTCTTGTTGCCGTAGCGATAGCAGTAGCTGGCAAACGATGTCACCAAGCAGGAAATGGGTTTGGGGAAATGGGAAGTTGTTGTGGTAACAGAAAGGTTTGATAATATCCAGCAGTGTCTGGCTGGTGTGTGTGGATGTGTGTGTCATTGTGTTAAGTGAGTCTGGTGAGTTGTCTGCATGTGTGTGTATTATAAATTAGTTTCCTCTCTTTTTTGTGTGTGTGTGTTTGAGCCTTTGTGCGTATTGTTTGTCTGGAACATATCACTGCCTTGTTCAAACGTTTGGAGCCAGCTTTCTGTGTTTAAAGCAGTGCCCTGCAGCTTTGATGCGCTGCAACACCCTGTGTGATTTGGCCTGAAAGAAACGATGCTTGCCAAGCTACAACGAATCACAGACAAGTTCTTAGAGCAAGGAAAGGGAAAATAAAGGAAGTAAGATGGTGATAGAAGGGCAGAGAAGGAGCTTTTCTCCTTTTCGGGAGTGGAGTTTTGTGTGTCTCCTTAACTTTTGTTGTTTCTCAGCTCTTTTGTTTTGCTAGTCATAGCCTGTTGTTTGCATATCTCCAAAGCCGTATCAGTTTGTTGCTTGTTTACGTTATTATTTGACCGTTTTTGGCTAATTCTCCAACACTCATAACACATGTTATCTTATTTCTTGCTGTTGTCTCTTTCTGTGTCTCTGGAACATTGCAGTGAAGTGAGGTCATAGCGTTTATCTTGGTGTAAGGCAGGCCACCGAGCCAAATGTCAGGTAGATGGAGACGGAAAGATGGAAGGAAAAAAAAAAAAGGGAGGGGAGTTGGTGGAAGGAGGCATGCTGACAAAAAAAAAACATACAGGATTAAAATAGAACTGAAGAATGAAGCTGCAATGGGGAGAGAGGGGGGCAAATTGAAATGAAGTACTGGCCTATAGTTAAACAAGTGCTGGGTCTCAGTTTTTTTTTTTTTTTTTTTAAAACACATATTATGTGGAAAATCTATTCTGATCATGTTATATTATCCCAACAATTTGAACATCAGACCAAAAGAAGAATGCTGTCCTGGCTTTGTATATATTTTTTTTTGTCAAGAATTCTGTTACATGTGGTGAAAACATGTCTCCATTTCTTTGCAGTGGGTACATCTTGGGGACTGAAAAACTCTTCTTTCACCACAGTTAAACAGATTCAAACAAATAGTATTTTAATGATACTAAAACCACCAGAGGCTGGGAAAAGTCAAATGAGGTGCACACATTGATTTCTTTTCTTTTTGTCACCATGTGATGGACTGTGATTCTTCTTTAACTAGTGTGTGTCACATATTTAAGTAGTTTGCAGTTTAATAGTCAGCAGGAATGTGGTGCCCGTTGCATAACAGTCCTGAACTCCCCAAAAGAGCTAAAAATCATAATGTTTACATCAGTGGCCTGAAGCCATTACAACATAATTTAGTTTTTGGTATTTCATTTAGTTTCATAATCTCATGCTCTGTATTCTGTCCAACAGTGACTCAGGGTCACATGACATGAATTTTCAGGCTGTTATCTTTTCTTATTTTATTGATGAGGCCAGTTTAGGTTTAAATGGGGTATAGGTTATGGCAAAAATAGGAATTAGAGATAGAACATAGTCAGAAAAGTTAACAGAGATAAAGATTGCCTTTGGCTTCCCTTTTCACAGATTAGATGTAAAAATGAAGTGTTTATGCCTCCAGTTTTATGGCTGACTTTATTTAAGTGATGAAGCCACCCACATTGAGTCACATACTCTTCTACTCGATCTTTTTCTTTAACTCAAATAGTACAATCCACACTGCTACCTAGATGTAGGAGAATAGTTGACCTGGATGTACCCTACAAGTAAATTTGCTATTGTCTTGCTGGTTTAAATAAGTAAATAGTGTTAAACAACCACCCAATATCTGAGATGTCATTAGAAACACTACAGTGAATGAATAAATTAGACCCCTGTGTTATGGATGTTTTAAAGTCATTAATCCAAAGCTGCAGCTGGGATTTACTCTATTATTGAAATCACTGGGGTGCATCTCAGTGAGTGATGTTGCATAATCAAAAGTTTTCATTTAAGACTTTAAAATCTTGTGTGGCTGTGCATCAGCTGGAGCTTTTCCTCCCCCCCCCCCCCCCCCCCATATTTAAAGTTATTGATTGTTGCTTAACGTTTCAAACAATCACAGTGCTTTGACATTTTTGTTTGTTTTCAAGGTGCTGTACATTATTTTCAGTTTGCAGAAAATAGTTTGTTTGCGTGATATCAATGTTACTATTCTTCTGATTGCTAGTAGGAAAAGGTATTATTATTCCATAACTCTTTGTTGCTCAATAATGGAACAAAAAACACCCGCAGGATAAAATACACCACGAAGATCAGTGGAGAGGAAGGAGGTCATCCAATAATAAACTTTCTTTGAAAGCAGACTTAAAAGTTAAGTGAAAGGGCATGTAACAAACACAGAGGATATTGTGTGGGTGCAGGAGTTCTTTTTTAACATGCAAAGGTCAGCCAGGGTTTGCTGTGGTCTAAAAAGTGGAGGATGCTGGGAGGGATAAAATTGTTGAGGGAGATGAAAAGTTTTGGATATGGTTTGTTCTGGCTGAATTTAGCAAAGGCTCAGCAGATAAGAGAGGAGAGGTGGGATGAATCAAAAGATGAAAGGGAATATCAGCTTCATCACTTCCACGTCTGCATACACTTTTTTATTTTCTTGTCCTGGCTGAGACTACTGAGACTACTGTTACTGTTAAGACTACTGCCGAAATTCAGTATGCTTCTTTTTTTAATGATTAAAAGATTTTTAAATTATTCATTAATAAAAAATCCGGCCAGTTTTGCAGTTTCAAAAGCTTGTTATATTACTTAATATTAATTAATATACTTAGAAACGAAACAGTGAGAATGTCACCATTTTCTTTTTGTGTTTATAACCCCCATGCATCTGTCTTGAACCAATAATCCCACCTCTCCCTTAACTCAACAGCTACAATACAAAAGTGACTGTTTTGCATTCGTGCTGCTGAAGCAAAATGATCAAATGTCTCCACCATCTTCTTTCTGTATTTGTTTACGTTGCACAAGTTTATGCTCATGCTCCATGTCTTATTCTCTATTTTTGGTACATTTCTGTGGCAGCATTACAACACCACGTACAGGCATTTTTAAAACCAAATCAGTTCCATTTTTGTGTGGATGTAACCTGATATTCTGCCATCTGCATGATAAGCTTGAGCCAGTTAGCTAGTTGGTAATTTTAGCGTATAAACTGGAAATGACCAGAAACATTGTATCTATTACTAGATGGAAATGATCAAATCCACATGCCAGCGTATTAATTGACAAGTCTGTTAAGTATTTATCTAAAATAATGTGCAAAAATTTGCACAAAGTTGTGGTTTTAAAGGGTGCATTCAAAGTAACGTGACTGGCAAAGAATTAGCTTGGAGAGGCAGGCCTGATGAAACGCTGGTGTACACATGCGTACAGATATGATGTGTTGATCTGTGAATTTTAGAGCTGGTTATTGGCAGACTTTGTTACCATCTGTAACTGAGCCAAGCAGTTGTTTAGTTTTCTGGCGAAGCTATCTTGGTTGTATATGGCTAGCTGTGTAAAATATGAAGCTAAGCTAAAATATGAATGACAGTGGTCGAGACATTCTGTGTGCTGTCAAAACGTAAGCAATTAGGTACATTTCTTGTCATTTCAACCTTCAGTTTTATTTCAAAGTTTTGGGATTGAAAATAATTCTTAAACTGAATCCACTCCATATTTTGCTTGTATGGAAAATAACAATGAAAACCCCCAAAAAATTAACAAAAAGAAAAACTTCAATGGACGTGTAGTGTCTCTACAAACAAATCCCAACATAAGGCTGCATATGTTTTCTCACAGAAGGGAAAAACATCTGTGGGAACACGGCTCTGAATGTCCTTGCCCTTGGTTGGTGACAGTTGCAATATGCTTTGATAATCTTTAACTTGCCCTTTTACGGACATGCCTTTTTTTTTTTATTTTAAGATCGCTGTAGCCCACCAGTGAAAAGTCTGTCAGTTCAAACTGGTAAAGTGTACAGTGGCTATGTATGTTCTTCCTTCCTTGTTGCTCCACTCCTGACTCCTCTCTCATTCTAACTCTCTCCTCTCTCAGCTGGTGTGGATCCGCCCAATGTAATTACAGAGCAGTTTGCTTGTGTAAGGAAAACCTCCCCTGAAACAGCACTTTCTAACAGACTTGCTGTTTTAGCTTTTGTGTGCTCAGGCAGATTTTGACAAACCTAAGTGTGTGTTTGTGCATATGTGATGTAAACAGTTCCAGTTTCACCTGATTCTTTAATCACTTTGAAAATGGATTTATCTGTTAAAGGTTGTTTGTGTACATGGCCCAGATACACAGCACACTATGATTTATTTGTGTTGTGCCTCAGACATTTTAGCCTTCCCTGTAGTTTTCTTTCTGAGTCATACATCTGCAGTCCACTTGGGTACGAATATGTCTGATGTGACAACTTCAGTCCTCAGTTGATGATTTTCATAATGCACAGCTGTATACTGCTTACTGATGTATGTTATTAGAAATCACCAACTGATTTATAATTGCAGTTATTGGAGTGTTTATTCCCTCAGATGACAAGATTTGGGTGAAACTAACAGAAATATGAAATTTCTGCAATGTTTTTCACCATTTGGTAGAGTTGACTGATTGTTTATTACCTTATCTTGCATGTGCAGCAGGCAAACAGGCTCATGAAGTTTTGCTTTATGTTTCTCAATTAATTTCCAAGAAACGCCTGCCATTCTTTTTCAGTATTATGTGAATTATTGAATTATTGGTGGACTTATAACGGTAATGTGTCATAGAAATGGTCAAAGACAAAAAGCAAATTCAAATCATTTGTATGGAAAATAGTTGGTCAACTTAATGCTTTAAGACAAGAACACAGAATGAAAGTGGATGGCTCTTTGTTACATCACTATTTGTGTTTGCATGCAGCATGGGTTTGTGAATGTGCATATCTCCACATGAAGACCAGTCACTCACACAATGCTGCAACTGTACCACTCTCGCGCCATGTTGCATATTTCATGACATAGTTCACAGCGTGGTCGGACAATGGCGCACACAAACGCACTCATACACATGATCTGGGCCTTGGTTTTATTGTGGAACGATTCAGCCACTCAGTATTCTTTTGTCAACCATGACATTAGCAGCACTCTTCCTCCTTTCCTTGTCCCCTTCCTCATCTCCTTCTCACCTTGTCCTCTGTGTGCCTTATGGCATCAGTTCGCCGGTTTGGATCATGCTCTAGCTGCCAGTTAAGAAATACTCCTAAAAATGGGAATGGGAGACGCTGGAAGTCTCATAGCGCTGCTCCTGAGTGGCTGCTGGGATCCCGGATTAAAGCGCAGGGCGAGGATGAAGACTGGAAAAGAAAGTCAGGAACAGCTAAGGCCAGAGACGCCTCACAGGCAGGTGGAGATGGTTCTCTGTGTGTTTGCATGGGATTCAAACTTTTTTCTTGATATTTTCCCTGAGACTTGGGTAGATTTAGTTGAGAAGTGCTGTTTTTTATGACAAAAAAATTCTCATCAGGAATGTAAGTTGTGAAGTTTTTGGAAAAAATCTGTAGGAATTCAGAAAAAAGTGGACTTTCTCACACAGTGGGTGTTGATTGAAAGTTTAAATTTGTCTTGTAATGTTAGGGTTCGGGTTCATGTTGCTGCCTTTGCCAGTGACATCCCTATCATATTGATTTTATCTTCATGCACCCTCATGCAACATCATCTTCAGCATGTGCATGACATCGCTGTAGTCTTTTTCATAATATTTATGTCTTCATAGCAGAGAGAAAATGGTGTTTTGTGATCAAAGTGATAGATTCATTATAGACCATGGGGTGCCCAGCTCCGGTCCTCAAGGGCCACAATCCTGCAGGTGTTTGATGTGTCCCTGCTCCAAAACCACCTGACTCAAACTGATGAGTCTTTGTGCAAAACCTAATAGGCTGTTGGATCTACTTTTTTGAGTCAGGTGTCTTGAAGCAGGAAACATTGGAAAATCTGCAGGATAGCGGCCCTCGAGGACCGACTTTGGACACCCCTTCTATAGACATATTAACAAGGCTGGCCAGAGCTTTTGCACAACCTTAATCTCTGCAGACTAAACAGCACGCCTTCACTTGGACCACTTTAAGTCTTTCATAAAAACCTGGCCACTTCTATTTCCTGTGTAAAACTGGATTAACATTGTGGCATCTTTTTATATTTGACTGCACAAGCTAGTATGTATACTCATTCTGCATCCCATACCAGGATGCAGCATATTTTCCAAAGTCTGTAAAGATCTCTGAATGGGTTATAATCACAGGAGATGCCCATGAGATTGAAAATTATTCACTTTTATGGTAGAGCCATTAAAATGGAATTTATTTCTTTACACATCAGCAGTTTACATACTGTATGTCTGACTTTAAGAATAACTCTTAATGATGAGCATACAAAATATTTAGTGTTTTCCAAGTCAAACTGTTCCGTGTTGTATGATATTCCAGAAAGGGAACAGGACTATTGTAGCTCTCCATCCTTTGTCCGCCTGGTTCGGTGTACCTGAGGCTCTCCCTCATCTCTGTCTATCTCTTACCATATGTCCACGAAGCTTTGTGATTGGTTGCTATTTTGATCAAGATCAAGGAGTTTGGCACTGATATTTATGTTCGGTACAATAAGCTCACACAAATGTAGAATCCTTGGAGTCCACTGTAGATATATTGGTAGTTTACAAGGTTTTGCAGCCCTTTTTGTCCCTGAGATTTTGAAATGGAGCAACATTAGCTAACATTAGCACATCATTAGCTTTGTCACAGGGAGTTTGAGCCACTATAACAAAGCCTCAAGGCATTGATCATCTCTGTGTGTTGGTTTGACAGAGCTTCACCATGGCGTAAAATAATTAGTGTTGCAAAATGAAGAAGAATCGGACTTCTTTGGAAATATTTGCTTCTTTGTTGGGAGTTTGAGAGGTACAGTAGCTTTGTCATGTCTGTACATAATTTGCCTTTCATAGATTTGTACCATGCATGGCTATGGATTAAAAAAATCGAGATAGCCACTGTGGTGCAAGATGCAACTCTAGTTCAACATTTGCTTGTCGCCATCTTAGTTTAGGTGAAAGAGCAGTCACCTTTCGCTCTAAGTACCTGCAGTTAGCTTCTCCATTAATAACATACTAAGAGTAGCAGTACAAGTAGTGGCTGGAGACCAAAGGATGGGAATAGGGGACTCTTTTGTACAGTAAGAAATAATGGTCTTGGCTGAATTGTATTTATATACAGCTTGGACACTTAAAACTGTCTGATATTAAATTTAAAAATAAATCTGTCCTGTTTGGTTGATACTCAGAGCAATCACTGTGACAGAGAGGAATAGTCACTGTTCTGAGTCTAGCAGTCTGAGTCTCATTGTTCATTTAAAATAAGTCAACCAGAGCACTATCAAAGCTTTCTGTGTGTGTGCTGTGTCTTGGCTGTCTCATCCAGTGCGGTGGAATTTTTGCCAAAAATATCAGCTGCAATCAGCATGACAATGATGACGGTTAATGATTATGATTGCCGTTTATCTGACTACAGGAATGCATACTTCTGTGTGTGTGTGTGTGTGTGTTTGGCCCTTAAGATTTGTTTGAAGGGTTCACACAAAGCTCCCATCACCCATTGACAGTAGCCAGGGAGTTGCTGGTAATCGGGTCGTTATTTTCCTGAAACAATGTTGTCCTTCTTCACTCCTCAATGGGCTTCTTATTTTCAAGAGGGCCCCCAACATTTTCCCCCTTCAAACATTTTATTCACCAGTTGCCATTTCAGTTGTGCCTTTCTGAAATGTTATTGTGAAGAGATGAGTGAAATTATCTGAGGTTCACACAGTGCTCTGCAGAGATACAATCCCATTAAACGTTACTGGAAAATATATTTTCCCAATAAATGCCACACAAGGTCTGAGTGAGGGTGACTGATCTCCATCGTAATACAAACAGCAGAATTTGACCTTGTAGGGATGAAAAAACAAAACAAAACATGCTTGTAGCAAAATCTGGGGTCCGAACGTACAGTTTAATAACCCAATCTGAACTGAAACAAATTCCTCTTGATCTGACAGCTTCTAACTCACTAATACCAGTCAGGGTTACTGTGTTGCTTAGCTCTCTGTCGGCTGTATCTTTGTTTTCTCATTCATTGTTTTAATGCGGCTACAGCTTCATCTGAGAAGTTACAGTGTTGTAAAAAAAAGCTGAGCAGACAAAAAATTGTTAATGACAAGAACCTAAAAATAGTTTATAATCTGACCTTGAATTATAAGCTATTTCTTCAGAAGTACCGAAGGGAGTTATGAGTTTCTGTATCCACCAGAGGGTTTTTTTTTCTGGTTCTCTAACCTTTTAATTAGGGTCTGAGCCATACAAAGTATGGAAGGACCCTATTGTTGTTCAAATGTTTCTTCTTCTAAGCGCTTTGAGGCCAAATATGACCCCCTAAACTCCCATGAAAAGTTGTGAAATTTGGCACACACATCAAGCCTGGCGAAAAATTCGATATTCTAAGGTCTGCATACACTTCAATGCAAAAGTGGCTCAACAGCGCCACCTAGACATAAAAAAAATCCCCAAATGAATGGGTTCCCGAACGTCTACTTTGACATAGGAAGACGAAACTTGGCACACACGTGTAACACCCCAAGTCGAGCAAAAAAGTCAATTGAAGACATGTTGCCATGGCAACGGGGTGCCCGCCATCTTGGAGTTTACGGCCATTTTTTTCTCCATTTTTTTCACTTTACACTTTGAACGAACTAGTCTGAGGGGGATTCATGCGAGTGACTCTAAACTTGGTGGGAAGCTTCCTGACAAGTTGGGAACCAAATGATATTCAAATCTTTCTAATAGAAAAAAACGTGTTACCATGGTACCCCACGGAAAAAAGCCTTCTCGTCATGAAACACGGTTTGCTCATATCTCCATAGAAATACATGGGATCTGCACCAATGTTGACAGTATTCATACTTGTTTGGTCCCTAACACATTACAACACCTGTTGCCATGGCAACATAGGATGTTAGCCAACACGTGTGGCGGGGTCAAGAGGCTCGGACCCGATGGATGTCGCTTGCGACTTTAATTCTCTTTGTTCATTACCTGTTTATAACCTCTATTCTCCATCTGAATTTTAACACAGCTCACATGTTGTCTTAAGTTATTTAGCCTGATAATCAGGCTGAATTCTTATTTAATTTTACTGATAATCATACTGAGAAGCTAGAATTATGCTTCTTTAAAAAGGCAGATGTAAACGATTCTGAATGTAAAAAGGTGTTTCACTCTTGATCACAAACGCCATGTGAACCATCATCACTACTCCCCCCAAAATCCAGGTGTTATCTGTTTAACATATAGACTTGAATTAATGTATAAAAAGCAACTTATGCACAGCAGTGACACATAACTTGCTATATGATTCATAGACTGTGCATTTAAATGGTGGTTCCTTAAGTTAAAATTTAGATTTAAATAAAGCTCACTTAAATTCTGATAATCATAACATTCACTGTATTGATCAGTTTAATTGTAAAGTGTCTAATGCTGTCAGTTACTCCCAAATAACTAAAAAATATAGTTTCATCTTTTTAAATCCAGCCTGAAACTGCTTTACAAGAGCTAAATTGCCTTCAGCTTTACCTTTCTTCATACAGGCTTGGACAACATGTTTCATATTTGAAAAACATGCGGTATTGGTTTTTAATTGGAAAAATGTGTGCAGAGGTGAAAACAACATGGATCCTGCCTTTTAAGGAGCTATTTCTTCTGTGTTATCCTTCTTGCAGGAACCATAATTGTCTTCATTGAGAGGGCAGGGCAGGAAGTGGGTTTGGGGAGGGATTTTTTTCTTTTTCTTTTTTTCCTTTTCTTTTTCTTTGAGCACCGCACACTTACACATGCATGCATGCACGCACAACCTTCCTGCAGCTTTAAAGTGTTTGTCAGAGGAAAAAGAGAGAAAAGACTGTGAAGAAACTTTTTAAGCAGCTTGCTCTGTCTCAAGTAAAACACTCATGGAGCCAAAGACTTTTTTTTCCTTGGGAAACTTGATGGTTACCCTTATGTGTATTATTCGTCACCCATGGCAACCATGTGTGTATGTTGCCGTAGGAATGTGGTGACATCATAGGGGCTAGTGTTTCGCTTTGCGAGAAAAAGGACGAAAGAAAAAATTTGCAGCAATGAATCAAACTCTTCCCTGGCTCTCTGTTCACCTTCCCATTCTTTTATCTCCCACGGGTACCCAGTAAGATCGTCGTCTTTGTTTGTCCCACTTGTTTCCTCTCTGACCGTGTCTTGGTCTTTCTCTTTTTTGCCTCTTTCACCTCTTTCACTCTATTTTTATCTCCTCTCCCACCGAGTTCACATCTGGATCTTATTGACAGAGTGAGCACGCCTTCAGCCATAAAAGACTCTCTGGACTGTGTGTGTGTGCTGCATATATGCGGCGTGCGCCTTACAAAGCATGGCAGACCTAAATATAAATACAGCTCTAATAAAAATAAGATTTCACCAAACCAGACATGGATTCACACACACCGGATGTATGTACATCAACAGTTCAACCATGCAATGCTTTGATTTTTACTACAAAAAGCATATTTGGTTTACAGCCGGTTCATTGGGTGTAAATCTTTCTCTCGATTCTTCTCCTGTACTCATGCCGATGATAAAAACCCAAACCTCTTTACCTTTTACTTGTTATTCTTAAAACTTAAAACTATTTCTCTACTCGGTTACTTACCTGCTCCTAGTTAACCTTGTGGCGAGCTGAGACATTTGTTTTTAATTCTCCCTCTTGGCCCAATTTATTTGTATTGTGTTGCCAGTATCATGTAGAAAAACAAGAGCACTTAGGGTCACATCATCCACCAACACCACTACAGTACTTTTTAGCTTGTTGATCCACACCAAAACCTAGTGGGTTTCCAATAACAGTAAACTAACTTTTGCAGAGATGGGTTTGTTCATTTAAACAAAAAAAATCTAATATTTTATTTATAAAACTGTTAATATCACTATGTAAAATTCCTAATACTTCACACTTTGAGCCTGTTGGGTAGAAACTCTCAGTGCATCATAAATCTATCAAACACTTCAGGTGCTTAACTCTGGAAATACTCCCCTCATTACGCTCTGAGTTCAGCAGCCTCCAGGGTTGACAGCAGTCCTTTTAACCTCTCATCCCCTCACCTCTGCCTCACCTCTGTTGCAGCAAAATAGTGTGTTTTCACCCAACTTGGAGTTAACAGCTACTTACATGACAGCCCTCAATCTTTCTAATGGTAGGCTTCATTTCAGGCTAGAAAAAGAGAAAATTTGTTAACTGTAGAGGAGGGTTTGAGGTCAAGGACAGCCTGGTCGACTCATTTTTTAGTGTCATACTGGCTCTGTCAGTGTAAACATGCAAACAAGGAAGTGATTAGAGCTGGGAGTTTATAACCTGACGTGGTCAGAGATGAGTCTTGAGGCTCATGTTGTTACTAATGAGTGACAATGACAGGAAGTGTGAGACAAGAGCGTCTATGACGTTAAGTCTACATCATTTTGATCGATGTGTTTTGCGATCGATGACATAAATGCAACAAACTGATTTGCATTTGCAGTCTACAGTGTAAAGATATGGGCCAACTCTAGTGGTCTGGAGAGGAGTTGATGTTTGGGTAGGATGTGTGTGTCTGTGTGTGTGTGCTTGCTCTATTAATAGGGGGAGGAATGGTGCAGGCATGGGAATGTTGTCCCCTCTGGAAAAACAAACTTTTCTTTCCTCTCCTCTGTCCTTTTTGCTGTCCGTCCCCCTCCACGTGAGATGGGAATGACATGATGGGAAGGGGAAGAAACATTAGTAATAAGATGGAGATGGATTGCATGAGAAAGGATGAGAGAACCCATGAGTTGGCTGGAAAACAGAACTATTATTTATATTTTCAATTATTTTTCATTTTGTTGTCTCCTTTTGTATAATTTCCTTCCTTCACTCTGTTCTTTGCTTTTATGTCAGATTTACTGCTAATTAAATGAAAAATCTCAGCTGTTTCAGTGTCCCATGTCATTTGTTTTTTGCTTTCTTATAACTTTCTGCTTGCACTGCCTCCTCAGCGGTGCTTGCAGCACAAAAATAATCATCTTGTCAGCTATTTTAAATGTATATATCATGTATTGTTATTGTTGTATCTATTGTGATGTCTGTATAAATCTAGTTGTTAGATGATTGTGAGGATTTTAGGCATGTGAACTGTTTTAATACTTTGAAATGAATTACCCTTCAGTTCTTCACATTTGAAAATACTGAAGTTGATGTACATGAAGTGGCTTAAAATGTAGTCTTAACTGAGCACGATTTGGCAGTAAAAACATGTCTTTGTTTAAAATTTTCTTGTATTTTTGCATCTTTTCTGCCATCAGTAGATCCATCTTGTATTTTTCGTAGAGTAGCACGTCGTGCTGCCTTCACCATCATTGATTATGATAAAAAACAGCAGAATATTCTAACCACCACCACACTCTTCCAATGAATCATTTGGCAGGTTTCATGTTAAATTGTTTTTTATATCCAGTGTTTGATTGTGTTAAAACTTGGACTCATGATGGATATTCTGCAAAATTGCAGATTATTTTGCCTTTTTCTGTTTTGCAATTTGCATACACTTGACTCTTCTTCTAGCCCCTTAATGCTTTAGCCCTCCCTCCAGTTGAGGTGTAACCAGGTGAGGTTAGGAAAGACACAAGAAAAGAAGAGAGGAGCAATTTAATAAGCAATTAATCAAAAAACAACATCATTTCTAGTCAATTAATTTAAACCATCAATTAAATGTGACATGTGACATCGCTGCAGCATGTAACTGTTGTTTTGTTGCACTTGACCGCTGCATTTTATTATTTCTGCCACATGAGGATGAAAGATATCAATATTTTTCATATTATTATGTAGGACTTACATGTAACGCCCCTTACAGATTTCACTAAACATTGATACGTCTGCAAAAGATGCACTGGTGTACCCTTGTTTGTAGCTCCTCCAACAAGCCTCCTCTCTTCTTGTTCTTCTCTTTTCTGGGTGTATTTTAGGAACTGAGACATCCTTCAAAGTACTTGGCTGTAAATAACTTTCAGCTCATAGATGAGAGGAGGCACGGAGGCCCAAGTCAGATGGATGAGATGAGCCTTTGTCCTCTGATCATGAGGTTACGGCTATTGGTCACCTTCTAGTCACAGCAAATAATCTCCAAAAATGTTATAAGATCATTTGTTCCAATGTTAATGCATTTAAGCCATGTTTTACATGTAAGGGGGACAGGATCATAAACATGGTGTGTTTCCAGCTGCAGGCTCTTTCAGTCAGTCCCAGGCCCAGAAGTCACACAGGTCACCCATTTCACTGGAGTTTTATGACTGCACTGAGCTTACATGTGCAGCACATTCTTTTGTGCAGTGTGTGTGTGTGTGTGTGTGTGTGTGTGTGTGTGTGTGTGTGTGTGTGTGTGTGTGGACAGAGGCAAAGTTTGTGAGTGTGTTTATGCTGACATGCTACCTGGATTCCTGCATCCAGGTCACCTGGGTTCACAATGAAATGAGAATAAAAATGAGTGTAAAAACAAAGAGTGAGAAGATCCTGGCTTTTAATGATTTCTTTCATTCTGAGGCAGAGATCCCTGGAGTTACTTTGGCCCTGCAGCCATAAACAGGCTTTTTTTTTTACATTCATAATAGCAATTTACTTAAATTGTAAAGCACTATTTTTTACTAAGTGTGTCTGAAATAGTGTGGAATTGTGGGATGGGGGAGCATTTTTGAAGGTTGCTGACACTAGAAGCAGAGTACAAATGGTTTGGAAAAGGTGCTTTGGTTTGAATTTAGTCAGCATGCGTTTGCTGATCTAATCGCTCCCTCCGAGAGAAACACTGGGACTGAGCCCGTATCTCACACACACTTGTTGAGACACACACACACACACACACGTAACACTGCCATATAAGGAGAGAGCGAGAGGGAATCGGACATGGTTGAAACCAGGGGTCTTATTTTCGTCTCTTTTTCTCTCCCCATTTTCTGTCACTATCCTCAAGTTCATTGGTAGCTCCCACCTGTTCATTTTTTGTTATGATTTTGTTTTTGACATTGATTTTGGTCCTGTCCCATTCTTTGCACACTCATTCTTTGTGCTCTTCCCAAATCTGAAACAGCCTGTCTTTTTCTCTCTCAGCAGAAGTTACACACCCAGTATTTGAAAACCACTCTCAGTACCATTGAAACAATTTCTTTCCCCTCTGGCTTAACTCAAGAGTACACATTAACTAAATGTCCCTCATTGATACTAACCCAGTTCAAACACACGTTCACACAAAACTATTAGAGTTTTTCCACTACTAGAAATGGTGGTTTTTCTGTTTTTACATGCCAAAGGAGCAGACTTATTTTATGCTCAGTTTGTTTTTCCTTTCAGAGACTGAAGCAACCTGGTATTTCACAATGTGTTCTGGGTGGTTTGCTTTGACCCGCAAGAGCTAAAATCCTTTGTGTATTTTAGGAGCTGATTTTAATTAATTTACAATTTGAGATTTATTTTTGAATTTTTTCAGGAAACCCACAACACTTCGATAGTAGATACTCTAAATGGCCTTTATTGGTTCTGTTGTGTCCTTGATTTGTATTCAAAACCTGGTCTTTTGGACCCGCTGTGTCTTCATGAGGAGTCAGAAGGTTGAGTGTGACACAGTTAGTGAATATTTTGACAAAGCGAGGTTAATGTGTACCGTATAGAGATGACTAAGAGCACCTCCCGTGGACTCTGTGTATTCTCGATGTGTGTATTATGTAGTTTGGTGGAATGTGGTTGTTTCATGTAAGCAGTTAAAAATGGCTGTACTTTCCTGGGAGTATCCGGTATTGTGTGTCTGTGTGTGTTGGTAGCTGAGATAAAGAAAATGTGTCCTTTTTTTTTTAGTTCTGTCCCACAGGGAGAATGAATAACTTATATGGTTGGAGGAGGGAGGGCTCCCCAGTCAGGGTCTCCTTTTCTGTTCACATAAATGATGATCATGAAGGAGCTCTTGTTTAACAGGACTCCTTCAGCACAGGGACCTAACACATGAGATAATTGCTGCAATTGGCCAAAAGGCAAATAATTACTTTAAAGGTTCCATATTATGCAAAAGTCCTCATAGCCTGTGTATGAGGCCCAAAAATGAGAAAATTCTGTCACCTCTCTCACTCGCTTGCTAAAACTTTTAGCGAATGTGTGCTCAAACGGGTGAGTCTGAGATCTTTCCCTTTGTGTCCTCACAAATGGAAATAACCACTACCAGCAGTAGTGGAAACTGCCATTGAAACCACCCCTCAGGTAACTGAACCTGCCCTCTAAAATCACAGAGTGGGCGCCAGCAAAGGCCAGATCCTCTCCCAGAGAGGGACATGGACAGGCACCACTCATGAACATTTAAAGGTTCAGACACAGAAACAGCCTGTTCTTATTAGAGCTCACTAGAGCTACATTTGGCATGGCTGAAATTTAGAACCAAGGCTGAATAAGGGGTAATACACTTTGAAAACAATGTTATTGGACCTCTCACACCCATATGAAATTATTAAAAAATTGCATAATATGGGACCTTTAACATTAACAAGTTTTTGCCCCAGATAGATCCATAATATCCAAGCAGTTGTATTAGACAAGTTAATATATGACATTTGAAAACCTTTATGGACTTAAGTCTCATTTTAGTGTTATCACTAACAGTTGCTAAGAGTTAAAGTTTTGCTGCCACAATTTGAAGTAATGGCTACTCTCTGGCATAATTTTTAAATGTACAGGGTTAATGTTGATAATGGGGTTTAATCTTTAAACCGTTATCTTTTCCAAGCTTAAACCAGAGGTTTTGTACTTTAACATAACTAAGGAGCAAAGAAGAGTGAAACTTGAAGGGATAGAAGATTAGAAATCAACTATAACCTGCACAGCAAAAAACCAAACATCAACTCTAAATTTTAGCCCTCATATATCTCAGGCCTTATACACCAAGCCAACAATCATCTAGTGCTCAGTTTAGTGTATTAAAACCTTAATTCTAATCGAAGTGGACTCTAATTGTATCCATCTTTTTATTAGTCTCTTTAACTAAAAAAAAATGCATCATTCAGTGGAGGAAAATCTGCAATATCCTCGCTCTAAAACAGATGTTTGCATGCTCTCATACACTACTTTAGTGTACGTTTGCACACATGCTTTTAATCTGGCGAATGTAAACTAAGCAGGAATTGTACTGGAAATTTTGCTCAACAATTTAATCACCATTTGTGTTAATTTTCTAGCAAGATTGTACAACCCCATTTCCATAAAAGTTGGGACGCTGTGTAAAATGTAAATAAAAGTAGAATGCAGTGATTTGCAAGTCTCATAAACCTATTTTATTCCCATTAGAACATAAACAACATATCAGATGTTGACACTGGAACACCATTACCATTCCATGGAAAATATTAGCTTGCTAGAAAAGCAATGGTCACAATTAAAAAACAACTGGAGGAGCATTTGACAACTAGTTAGGTTAATTAGCAACAGGATAATAACATGAATGAGTATAAAAGAAGCATTTTACAGAAGCTCTCAGATGTCAAGGTGGGCAGAGGTTCACCACAAGTTGTCTAGAAATTGCAGCTTGTTATCAGAGTTAAAACTCCTGCATCTCTGAGGGTCTGGGGTTGCATAAGCGCCTATGGTGTGGGAAGCAGGGCTGCATGATATCAGGAAAACATGCACTATGCAATAACACTGCTGAAATTTGCCATGACGATATGGCTGCAACACACAAAACTTTGGCTGGATTCATCTATAGCTCCTTGTGGTCATACTGTTTTTGACAGCGGAGATTAAACATGTGTCCCCTGCTGTTTGGCACACGCATATTACATGTCTTGCAGAGGAACTGTGTTAGTAGTGTGTCATGTCTCTTCTAACCAACAAAGTTCGCAATAGCCAACGTGCTGGTTTGTTTAGCTACAAGTTCTTCTGCATCCACATTGCTCCTCTCGTCACCTTCCACCATCAACACGCTGACTCCATGTGCTCTATGCTACAGTTATTAGCATCTACATGGAGCAGGCATCCAAGACAGTAAGGGTCCATTTGATTCGCCATTGATGCACACAGAGAATGAATGCACAGCAGCGTTTGGAACAGCACCTTGTCACGTCCTTAAAATATGCAAATAAGGACCAGTTTAGGCAGTTGTTGCATATGTATATCGCACAGGCTAATATCACAATGAAGGTGTAAATTCTCTCATCCAGACAATGTTTTTTGCAGGGCAGGCCTTGCAAATTTTAGCAAGACAATGCTAAACCACATACAGCATCCATACCAACAGCATGGCCCTGTGAGAGAAAAGTCCTGGTCTAAAAAAAAAAGCGGCTAGAATCCTGCATTAGACAGGAATGGGAAAACATTCCTCTCCCAAAACTCCAGCAACTGGTCTCTGCAACTCCTAGTTGTTTAGACAGTTGTTAAAAGAAGGGATTCTGCACAATGGTAAACATAGCAGTTTTAGATGTGTTGCTGCCATCAAGTTTAAAATAGGCTAATATTTTCCATGAAATAAAAAAAATCTCTTAGTTTCAACATTCGATATGTTGTTTATGTTCTATTGGGAATAAAATAGTAATAATACTAGCAAGTAATAGTAATAGCAAATAGTAACTTTCTATTTTTATTTACACTGTGTCCCAAATTTTCCAAATTGGGGCTGTAATTTTATTGGTTTACATTCATCTGAGAAGAATAGGCAGGGCAGGTTAACTTGCTTTTATTTTATTTTTTATTTTTCATCATTGAAGCTTTTGGAACCTTTAACCAAACATGGATATAAATTACAAACTCATTGGGTTATTTATTAATATTTCAAACAAAGCACCTTGGGATAAAGGGATGATGAGGCTTATTAATCATTACTTATTTATTTTAAAAAGTGTCACTCAAACTTTAAACACTGGAAACGGTGATATATGACCTTCCTTGTATTTTGTTCCAGCTGTTAGTGATTCGGGACAATTATGGAAAATCCTTACAGTAATCAAAAAATATATCCAGTATGTAATGATGCACTTGTTCTGGCAGGCCTATATACTGGCTTTTGTGTCTTGTTTCACCATACTTGCAACATGATTGTCAGTCACTCCACATTAAGGTTTGTATTAACCTTCATTCTGTCAGTATCTCATTCAAGAAGTGTTGTATTTATAGAGACATTCATGGCATCAGCAGCAACCATAATGACTTGTTTTGATAAACCATCAATCTTATTTGGCACATTTTTCCAGCTGCATTATTAAGTGACCTACATTTTCAACAAAAACTTTCACAAGCACCTGTTTTCCAGCCTGTTTGAGTCTCATAGCCTGTTATCCAACTGGGTGTCCGTGGTGTCGCTGCATGCTGTTACTTAGGTGATATGTGACGCAACTCCACCGCTAGTGTTCATGTTTGTGTGTTGTGTGTTAATCACGGGGTTCTCTGTGCAGCCTGATTTTTCTTTTTCATTCATGTTTTTGTTGCATTCAGTTGTTTCTGTGGCGACCAGCGTTACATAGCGACTGACCAGCCAATAATAGAGGTTGATCTCCCTGCTTTTCTCCTGATTTGATTTTTCTCCTCCTGTCTATATTTGAAATGAGTTCATCTGCAGCTTTCTTGTTAGGCTGTCTGTTGTCATTGAACCTTTTGGGTATTTCAGAGGTGACAGCTGTAGCGTCTGATGGAAAAGATAATCAGTGCATCTTTTTTTTTTTTTTTGATTGCATGAGTAGTAACTGCTTCCCAACTCAGCAGGACTTTACCCCTGGTTCGTATCACTGAAGTGAATCGAAGTGGCATCTTGTATGTTTCTTGCCTTTTAAGGCCTATACTCTTTCCATCAATTAATAAAAATTTTCAAAAATTCTATAATCAGTTTACTGCAAACAGAGATGTTGGATATTACCGGCTTACCGAAGCCTCATTATTCATTGCAGAATCAAAAGCAAGATTGCATGTAAAGGCGTTACATTTCTCTGTAGCTTGTAACATTTTATTAACCGGAAGCACTTTTTATAACATGGTTGAGGTTAAACTGAACCGTCTGGGAAGCCCTCCATAGACACATTTTGGATAAAAAAAATCCATAGCAGGTGCTTGGTTAAAGCATCTATTAAACTCACAAATGAACTTCAGCCACCTTTCACTGACTAATTAAGGGGAACCACATGTAAATCCTTCCTGCCATCACTGATTATTGTTACATCTAAGAAGTGCCCTCAGTTATGAGTATAGGTTGCTGATTACTTCAAACAGGTAGCTTGAAGCCTGACAAGATGGATTTTCTCTTGAGTTTCACAAGACTTGAGCTGCTTTTGCATCGTAACACATTAGAAATGCCTTCACAAGGATTTTTTCTACTGAGAGTGACATGCCTGCGTGAACAGAGCCTAAATAGTCTTCTCTGGATTAATCAAAGTGAAAAATACCATCTAACCCTCAGTCTTTTGATATTTCTTCTCCTCCCTGCAACCCTCATGAGATCTGCCTTTGTTGTGAGGCATTGTTATGTCACTCTCAATTTATTGTGTTTGTATCTTCGTGTTATTGTTCTTCTAACTATTCATTGTTCTGGTTTTTCTTATGCCTGTGGTGCACAGTAGGTCTGTTTTGTCATTTTAGGTCTGATTCATGGGGTTTGAATGTCCACAGATATGATAAGAGATTTAAGTTCCTGTTCATTTATGAGCAAACCTACCCTCAAACAGTCATAGGGATATCAGGCTGAAAGGAGTCAAGAATGTTATTAAAAGGATAGAGATGGAAAAATGGAGAGAAAGAGGGATAATGGTGAGGAATAAGAACTAAAAATAGGAGTGAATGTGTGTGAGCATGAAAAGCCAATATCAGCCCTGTGTACATCTTTAAGAAGACACAGTTTCCTGGTAAATCCAACTGATAGTCTCTTCAAACATCACTTGTACCTCTGAAGATAACCAAACAGAGAAACAGGATAGAGATTTAGTTTTTCAGATTTTCTGTGGGAGGCCCAGAGAGAGACTTGAGGAGACTTGTAGAAACTAAAAGAGAAAGAAAAAAAGAGATGGCAGAGGGCATCAGAGATGACAAAACTGGGTGGGAGAGACAGAGACATAGAGGTATTTCCGGAATGGTGTTGGGGTTAGGACTACTTTCTGTGGCTGATGGCTATCTCTGGAGCCTGGTGCATTGTGGGATAGGGTGCTGGACAGGAAGTGGATGGGTTGTTAGATTGCAGGCTGCAGTAGGACTAGAAATTGAGAATGAAGATGCAAAGTGGATCAAAAGCTCCTCCTGGTGAGGCTCTGTAATGCTGCCTCTTCACAGGAACTTTATCAGTATCTTTCTGCACCAGAGTTCAGCAGTATCAGTAAACTTGTGTGTACATGATATTATTTCAGAGAAGCCATTCCCTTCCTCTTTGCAAGTTTCTTGTTTTGAAAATGCTTTAAGCTTTATCAATGGGACAAAAGTAAATTGAAACTGAATCTGTGACAATTAAATTTTAATTTGCAGTATGCTGTACCTCTGTGGTCCTCGGTTCAACATGCTCTGGAAATTTAAATAAACAGATAAATGAGTTTCTGCACAGAGAAAGTGGCTGCATCTCTGGATTATTGGATGGAGCTACTCATTTGGTTTTCAGGAGTGTTCCTAAGCTTGTGCAATGATTTCCATCCTAGAATAATATCTGTTTTCAATGCAGCACTACCTGGAAGCCTAAGCATCTTCAACATTCAAGACTGAGTTTCAGCCGAGAGCCTTACGTTCAGAGATTCTTCCCCAGTGGTTTTCACTAATTCTTTGTGGTTAAAAATAAAGTACAATTGGCTTACTTATTTATTCACAATGAAACACTCCATCTTCTAAAAGTACAGTATGTTTCTCTCTTGGATGCTCTTTTTATACCTTATCATGCTACTGACCAAGTTCCAATTCACCTAGTTAAATGTGTAATGTTCACCCAGATGTGGATTTATCAGA
The DNA here is from genome assembly GCF_017639745.1 of Melanotaenia boesemani. Taxonomy (NCBI): domain Eukaryota; kingdom Metazoa; phylum Chordata; class Actinopteri; order Atheriniformes; family Melanotaeniidae; genus Melanotaenia; species Melanotaenia boesemani. Next base: position 23,573,682 of record NC_055690.1, on the reverse strand, counting down.
ACAATCATATATCTGTGTTTTAGTGTTTGAGCTACTGTATTTTTAAACAAAGATTCTTAGCAAAGCGTTGAATTGAATGCAGGGAGGTTGAGATGTTATAATCCCTTTTGCAGCAAATATCTATACGCCTTTTCATTGCAAATTTTCTATGACATCAGGCAAAATATTTACAATTATTGAATATGTGGATGAGGAGGAGGAGGAGAATGAGAAAGAATTAAAGTTAAGGTTCAGTTGTAGGAGTATCTGAAAGTTTTTTTTAACACCTGGACTTAAAGATAAAGTTAGTACTCTGCAGTGGAGTTGTAGTACATTTAACAGATCTGTGTCAGATGATGTGCGTGTACAGAAGAAGTTCAGAGTAAAACTGGCTTTTTGACCACAGCCACGTCATGTATGTAGAGAATAAGAACAGATAACTGAACAGAGAAGTGTAACAAAGTGCAAATGAAGGTTCACAAAGTGTAAAATGATCATATTGTGTTTTATTAAGGTGTTGCATTGTATGAATGCTGCCCTGTATAAAACATTAGGCAACATAACACGTCCCCATCTTACAATTTTTGTTTTAGTCTTTTTTTTGTGACCGTTAGTGTTTTTACAGTGGACAAACAGCTTTACATTTAAACCAGGTGTATCAGACCATCTAATGGTTTGAAACACCAGGTTTAAATAAATAAACAGGCCAACATAGGATGGTCACAGATTCCACTTTTGAAGTTTGTGGATTTTTCCAACACCCAGTTTAAATTTCCAGAAAATCAAGTATGTCATGCATAGTTATTAAGATCTAGAAAAATACAGTGAGATGGAGGATTTTTATCTATATTCTTTTCTCCAGACTTTACCTTCAGAAGAGTCACTACTGAAAAGGAAGTTTTTGTATTGCTTCTTCTTTGGATATCAGTTTTGTTCATCAAAACATGATATCAGATTATCATCTCAGGTGTTTTCACATGTTTGTATGAGAGTCCATTCTGTGCTGAGTGTGTGGTTGTGTGTTTGTGACGGTGTGTATCGGTCCTGTGGCTGCTTGAGTCCTCGCTTCAGCCTCACCTCTCAGGGACAAAAGCTCTTTTCACCACATCTCTCTCAATAACACACACACATACACACAAGAATACACACCATCCCATGAGGGCGTATTTCGAGAGCAAGTAGATCTGGTTACCTGTAAGTTTCCTCTCATGTACACATGCAGTCTAAAGATTCACTGACAATCACAGCTCAGTTTTGATCCAAGGTGTTGCTTTTTGTTTATTTAACTCTCAATGGCCGACTTACCTGAGATTAAAGAGAGCGGACTTCATTATCTTTTTATATTATTACACAGAACCCAGCAAAGCAAACAAGTAGTTTATATTTTATCTAATCTCTAAGTGAAATCTCTGTGCATTATCAATTTAAACTGGGATTTTAATGGCAAAATGTGGCAGAGAGAAGAATAAGTTTCCTTTATTATAACTGCTGCCCCCTTGTGGATGCATGTGTGTTTGTACGTCACAGAAATCCCTAAAACTGAAGATATTGTGATGAGACCCTTAAGACTTGATTTTTTTTTTTAAATTATCCTTACATGACAAGTGTGAACACACATGAAAGGAACTTGACTCTTTTTTTCTCCGTTGTTTCCAATGTACTTACACATGATTAAACCTGATAAATGAATACTTAGTATGCAGATGTCACAAGCAACAAACACCTCAGTCAGTCTAAAGCTGATGTCTGTTTTCCTCGTCCTTTCTTAGTTTCCTCAAGTTAGTTGCTGAGTTTATCGGAGGCTGCAGTTAGAGACTGATCAATTAAAATAGTATTTGTATAAATAGACAGCAATAAGTACCTGGCATGGAGTCAGTTGAATAAAGAGAAGTGGGAGGTAGTGGGGAATCACGTAATGAGAGAAAAACAAGCAGGTATAAGTAGTGCGCTTAGGTAATTGTTTTGATCTTTTCGGCCAGTCATGCTTTCACCTCTCCTAAGGTTACCTTTTATGTCTCCCACACCTATGGCTCAGTGGGTATGGCTACAGGTGTTATTAGACCTCATACGTCTTTATTAACGACTGCCTTCGACTGAAGCCATTTGGGCGGTGTAACATGCCTCAGACTTTAATAAAGATGTCACTCGAGATGTCATTTAGTAGCTCTCAGTAACACTGACTGACACAACAAGGCAGGGAGGCTGAGTAAGACTGAACACACGTACATTTTAAAGCAGGGTGGAAAGGAAATTTGAGACCTGACCCTTATATGTCTGGTGCTCTGGTGTATGATGGTACATCCATATGGAACCATTAGTAATCCTGGGCTATTTAAGCTGATATTTTCATACCAGCTAATTATTGGGACACACAAATTCATCTATTCTTGGTGAATCTGCCAACTAAAAACTAAAATGTTCTTTTTACTTGTAAGAGTACACGATTGAGTCTGGATGACAGGTTTAATCTACACTCTGTCTCCCAGTCTGTACCTGGAAATAATCAGAACACACTGATCATTCCTAGAAATGATCTTCAGCCACCCATGTAGCCGAAGCCTGTTTGGAGGATGTGTGTTTGTGTGATGGTGAAGGTACGCCACTGGGAAATCTGGGTCACTTTGCTGGTAACACATGCTGGGAGAACACGCCATCCCCACACTGCCCACCCTTCTTGTGTGTGCGTACATTCACACATACAGAAATACACGCAAATGGCTCTCTTTCCTCCCATTCATTACCTAGCAACTGAATTAGTCAAAAACTAAATAGGAAATGCTGGGGATGCAAGCACTTTGGAGTTGCTATGGAAACAAGATGCTACAGATGCTGATGTAAACTATTTAGGTGGCGATTGTGACTACTGTCATGTAGCAATAAGGATGATACTGATAATAAATACATTTAACTAAATTTGAATCAGCAAATACCCACTGAGATGGAGGTTGGTCTTCTCAGCTGTACGCCTACGTTGTATAAATCCACAGCTTAAAATAATTCCCCTAACAAATTTCAATATTTGCTAAAAACACAAGCGCCAAGTAGTTATTTCAAAAGATGCTGTTTAGAATATAATTTGTTAGTAAAGTGATCCATTGTGTAAGATTTAATGCACCTTTAGTGCAAAGACCGGCATAAAGGATTCACATTTCTAACCCTTCTTTGGAATTGAATATTACATTAATGAGTTTCATGTATCTGTATCTTTGCACAGGCATTTTGGTAAAAACGTTTTGTTAGTGGTTGAAATCAGAACCCATGTTTCTTCAAGTGATGTTTTTTAAAAGCAATATCTGTTATATCGTTTAACCTTAGTTAACTTCTATAGAACGCAACATATTTCCCATTCACCACCTCACACATCAGCCAGTGCACCATTAGCAAGAATAGCCTTCTAATTTTATTGTTTTTACAGCCAGTAAACTCTAAATATGGCTTAAATTATGACAGCCAAGAATACTTTTAGTTCTTTTCACTGCAGGAGCCCAAACCACCTCTAATATTTCCTTTGTCCTCACATTGTAAAAGAGAGAGAGAGAAAAAAAAAGAGTTCTTGAAAAATAAAACTAATGCAAATTGTCCAAAACAGAAGTTGTCACCAGAAATGTGTCACTTAGATTTGTGTTAACTCATAAAAACATTTCCTCACATTGATCATGTTTGCATGACACCAGTCAAGTTAAGCTAACACACACAGATAAAGTGGTTGGTTATTGAATTACTCCATCATATGTTTGCTCAACTAGCCCCATCATTTTATATCTTTTTGTAAAACAAAAGAAACTCAGTAAAGCACGAGTGTATATTAATACAGATAAATTCTCAATAAAGCTCTCATTCACATATTTTTTTATGTTTTTGGTCTGCCGGCTAAATATGTTAAAAATTGTGAATGAAAAGCAACCCACTGACTGTCAATTCATGATCACTCAAAGTATTCTCTTGCTCTGCTTTGCAAAGTCCAGCTTTTATAACTGCTGCATCATCCAACAAGCTCACCATGCAAGTATCTCAAAAAGATACTGTGCAGTGAATTGAGCTATAGCTGCTTGAATGTAACCACAAATGGAGAGAACTGATTGTTAAGATAACTCTAGAAGCACCTGAGAGATTGTCTTTTGTCAGACCTTCAAAACCATCCCGTTATTCCCATGGCAACAGGGATTAAAAGCGGTTTCCTGTCATGAGCTTGACCTTTAAATGTCCCCCTGTGACCTTTTTGTGTTGTCTCTATCTGATCTCTGTTGGAAAGAAGACCCTAAGGTCTGTTTGAGTTCAATGCTGGTAGTAGAAAACAAAAGAGACATCACATTGCCATGTGAAAATCTTTATCCTGAAAATTCCTTATCCTTAGTAAAGCACATTACATGTATATTCTTGTATTATTTCTATTTTCTTCATGTGTGCTTAAGCTGAAAAATTTTGTTATGCTTGCATAATGACAATAAAGATCTTGAATCTTGAATATCCAATATGGCTGGTAGATTCATAAAATGACCAGCCAATCATAATTTCTACTCACCATTTTTTTTTGCAAGCTAGATTGTAAGTGCAGCTGAGTTCACTTAATCATCTATGTTTCTTTAAATCGTTCTTATTACATTTATTTTACATTATAAAACATTTATTTTATCATTCTTCATCAACATTTTCTCATTGTTCTCTTTTCCAGAAAGAAAAGAGCCCTGAAAAGCACTAAAATACCTGCTATAGCTAAGAAAAAGTCAGTTTAGTTCAAATAGCAGGTATTATTTATAAAGTTATTGATTGCATGTTTTTTTGCCTGCTTAGACTGGGTGTTGTTGTGGTGGTGATCACCCTTGTCTGGGTGGCTAGAGTCCTGCACTGCAGCCTTATAGCTGTGGCGTGGACCCCAGCCTTCCCCAATCTGGGTGGTCGCTATGGCGGCGGCCTCTGTGGACATGGGTGAACTGGCTCCTGGTGTGGATGGATCCCCATGATATTGTTTCCTCACAGCAGCATCAAGCAAGATGTTTATTATTTTTACTATTTTATACCTACACTCATTTTAGAGACAGAAATTAGGGAGTCATGTTTGTGCAGAATGGAAGAGGGGGTCTGCTTTGTTTGTGCGTGTATGCATGTATGTGCGTGCGACTGTGTGTAATGGCTTAATTTTAATTGCTTTATAAATATATATGCATATCATGTAAAGCACTTTGTGTTGCCCTCGCCATGAAAAGTGCTTTATAAATAAAGTTTGTTTTGATTTGATTTATTGATTTAATCCCACATTTACTGTGTCTGGATAGAGACAGAAAGCTCTGTGCCAATAAATGTATTTCTTTGCCGAACATTAACGGAGGTGGGAGGAAGGGAACCTAAGATGGTGCTTTCATAAAGTAATTAGCGCCTCCCGTGATATTAAAAACATGATATTATGGCAGAGGAATCGCAGGATAAATGTTAGGTGAGAGGTGGATTTAAAACATCCTCTCATCTCTTGGATTCTTTAATCATTTATTTATGGGGCGATTGGTCGAGCCTGGCTGTGTGAAGCGGAGCTGAACGCTGTGAGCGTCTGCCCTGCCTGCTGTCTCTTATTATACACACCCAGAGGGAGGGCCATGACACACTCGCACACACCCACACACACTGACACACACATGCGCGCGCTCTCAGTCTCTCCCGTGGTCCACACACACCTCGACAGGCGCTCAGATCTTGCTTACATCACCCATGCAGTAGAAACAGATCAAACACTCAAGCATACATGCTGGAAGTGCGCTCCTTCGCCTTCTGCTTATGCGTGTGCGCTGCATGACACACAGAACTGCACAGTCGAGACTATCTGCTACAGAAGAGACGCACACTCTGATGCCTGTTAAAGACACAAGATTTCTGGAGGAGCAGACCATTTTCAGAAAGATTGCTCTTTGAAGGACTGATTTATTTTATAGATTTTGTTTCTACAAGAGAAAAGACAAGGAGGACGATGGCCAGCTTACGTATCCATTACGAGGAAAGGTGGTGATTCCTTCCACCTTCAGGTTTCTTGCTTTTCCTAGTGGCTTCTTCCACCGGCATGAAGACTGAGTTTATGTGTTAAAGACTTTCTTTGGTTCTTGTTTGTGTGTCTATGTGCCAAACTGAGTGTGCATTTTGGCACACGGACTGGACCACACTGTATGCTGCAGATGGTCCGAACCTTAGCCCAGTTCAGCATTGCTCTGGAAGAAATGAATGAAAGTGGAGAAAATACAGGAGATGAAGGAGGAGGTGGTGGAGGCGATTGTGGTGGAGGAGAAGAAGTGGTGGACAGAGATGCAGCGGATCAGTTTAGGAACAACAGCAATGGGAACTGCGGTGGGAATTTGAATGGGAATGGACTTTGTGCTGGAAGCCCCAGTGGAGAGGTAGACTAGACCCTTTTTTTATGACCAGTTAAATGTCTGTTTGTGTCATTCTTGACTTGCACCATCGTTGGGTATCTAGGACATTATCGCCCACTTGTTTAATTCAGTATAGATTTGACTCCATTCAGCCTCTTTCACACATTAAATTCACTTTTTCCTCTCATGTTTCTACTCACACTTCTTCATTTGCTTCTTGTAGACTACTTATTTTCTGTTTTTACATTTTTTATGTTCATTATAGCCCTTCCTTTCTTTAACATGTCTGTCTCCACTGGATAATGTGTCTTTCACTAGGTCCCCCTCTCTCTTTCTCTCTCTCATGCCTGTCCATAATAGAATTAGAGTCGAGTGAATCACACGATTAGCTCCAACACCTAAACACTCAACCCACTCTCTGTAGTCACACTGTGTCTTCCTCTGCATCTATATTCTCACTGTCCAGTCTCTCGTCTCCACACAGCTGGTAGTTTCAGCCACTATTTGTTTTGTATTGCCTGCTTGCATGGATGTTGTATACCGTCAGGGTTGACTTGTGCAGGCCTGCGTGGGAGCGGATTTAACAGACACTTTAGATCATTAAACACAAACTATACACGACTTCAGTTCTGGTCATTTCAACACCCAAACTGTTAATCCACAGCAGGGATTTAAATTTATGTATAAGTCAAGTGGTTCTGTGAAAAAACCAGAGCTAAATTTGATTTTTCTGCTTATTTCCCAATAGTTAAGCTTGCTTCTATCGGCTTTCTGATGTGTGTTAAACTGTTAGAGGTTTCAGCACTTCTAAAATTATTATAGATTATTTTTAAACAAATGCACAGTTTGCAGAAGTTATGTATTTAGATATTTTGTATTGCCTAATAAGCCAATTTTAAAATATACAGTTTTTGATATCGTAGAGAAAGCAGACATTCAGATTATTAAACATTGCATCTGTAAATATTCATAATTTTGCCTTAAATATAACATAGCCAATAAATAAACAACCAATATTTTTTTTCAGTGCAGACTGGGAGTAATACGGTGTGGATATAAAATGCTTTAACTACAGTAATGGGCTGGTTTGTTCTATTTAAAATGAATATTGCAGAAGGAAAACTGAAGAGAAAGCTGTTATTACTTAAAATAATAAAATATAATTTAACAACTTGAGTCTGCAAGAAGTGACGGCAAAGTCATGGGGTTAACGGACAAGCTCTTAGACTAAGAGAAAGAGGTGATGATAGACAAGTTGGAAGGTGGATCAATAGTCTGCGTTTGTGTGTGAAAAGAGGGAAAACTATTGAACAGCGCAGAGTAGGTCAGAGCAGTAGGTCTCTGGCCTGAAAATAACAATCAGATAGCAAATGAAGAGACATTTTTATGCTTTCTGATGTCTGAATACTGAAAATAAAACTAGCAAAGCAGGAAGATGTTAAGATTTGTACGACTTTACTTGATTTTTTTTACAGAGGTTGAGGGATGAACAGAGGTGATGCTTTCGCTTTGGGCTAAGAGGAAGCCTGTTGTAGCTTTCAACAAGCTGTTGCCAGGGGATACAGAGGCCGGGGTAGGGGTGTGTGCGTAGTTTGAAGTGAAGGCGCAGAGATGGGAGAGGTGTGACGAAAGCAGTGAGATGAGGAAAAACCTGCTTTTCAGTCGCTGATGCTTTTGATTAAAGCTGATATTCATAAACATATTCCCTGATGATCATTTTAATTATTTTTTTAAGCGAATAAGTCTTTCAAGGAAAAAGTAGCTTCATCTAAAGGAATCATTATAACATTTTCAATTTTTCAATGTGCGCCAGTCAATGCTAAAATTAAGTTAAATTTAACCAGGTTATTAAAACGCAGCCCCTTTTAATTTGATATTGTTTAGTGTTTTACAATCAAGGTTGCAGTGGGATCTTCTACCAGCAAGGTGCATATCTAGGACATGATAAAATCTGTTGTTGAGCTCATCACATCAAGTAACCAAGACTTGTTGAAAGGTCATATCTTTCCTGCTGCCAGTATCTTGTTTTGAACAAAGCCAGCTTATATTCCTAACACAAATATTTCAAACATCAGTCTGCAAACATTATGTACATTTTGTTTCCCATTTTAAATCTCTAGGCTATTAATTTTTGTACTGCTGTAATAAACACTAAATATTTGCTTTATTAATTGCCATCAAGAGGTTTTTAGAATTTTTTTTTAATTATTTTTTTTCTGCCATCACTAGATTTGAAAACAAACAAACCAATAGAAGTCATAGGCCCAGAAAATCTGGGTATTTATCATAATAACTAATATAAATAATATCAAAAATAGAAAACAAATGATAAAGTTACAGGTTTGCTACTTCTAGATATGTTAATTTGTGGCATTGTACTCCCTTTAGCATTTCATTTACAGATGTTTCATTCTTCTGCTTATATTTACAATACTGTCTAAATTCATAGTAGAAAGCTTTAAGAATCAGTGGTAATTTAATAAATTTAGCTTAGTTGACTATTTTACCAGATTTAAAGTGACTATATTTGGAAAAGGTGAAGTAGTGCTAAGTAGTCTCTTACGCTTGCACTAGTTTTGCTAGCTAGGCCCAAAACTTAATGTGATAATTGTTGGGATGTTTCTTTATTTGTCAAAATACACAAAAACATTTGGGATTAACTGTACACTGTATATTAAAACTGTAAACATTTCACTCAAATGACAACAACATGAAACAAATAAATTTTTAGAAACCTATGCGTCAGTTTAGCTAACCCAAGCTAACTGTTACATGAAGACTTAATAATGAAAGAAAAAAACTTGCTTTGAGCCAAATCACAAGTTTTAACAGCGTCTTTTCTTTTTTTTCTTCTTCTTTTTTTCCACAGTCAACACATCTGGTGTGGTTATGATTTTTACATCCTGTTCATAAAATGTAAACAGTTTGGACCATGGATAGGCAACATCAGTTCTCGAGCTAGCCGCAGTCCTGCAAGTTTTATATGTTTTCTTGTTTTAATGCACCTGATTCAAATTGATAAGTCCCTGAGCAGAGCTCGATAACCTGCTGGATCCATTTAATTTTAATCAGGTTTGTTTGAGGAGGAAAACATTATATCCTGAAGGACTGTGACTCTCGAGGATTTATCCCCTGGGAGTTACCTGCCCCTGGTTTGAACAGACAAATATTACCATCCATGGAGGCACATAGCATGCTGCATTCACTTGCTCCTGGGCATCTGAGGTTTACCCAGGTAAAGGTCAGTTTACACAAAATAGAATTTAGTTAGAAATTTTGTCAGGATTTGACTGTCTATTATTTGGGATGACAGCTGGGGAGGACAGTCAGATTTTAGGGGTGACCCAGGCCACCCCTCTGGCCCCACCCTTAGACTAAGGACTCCCAGCATTCTTGTTTGTTTATATTTTAGTCCTTTTCTTAACAGACAGAAACAGGAAAAACTATATTAAACAGGACTGAAACATAACCGTGTATATAAATCGAACTGCTTTTTGACAGGCTGTGTGCAGCTGAAGTCTTTGCAGCTGTGCCCTACATTGACACATGCATGCCTTTTACTTGGAGGATGAAAACTGTCACAAGTAAAAAGGAAGCGATTTGGTGCTTGATGAAACAAAATTGAACTCAGCTGTGCTACTTGGAAAGATTGATCAGACCCTTCAGTCCTTTGTTGGTAAAATACCACCTTTATATATCTGTTTTAAAATGATCTGTTTGTTGAAAGCCAGTTATTTTTGTTCCAAATGTTGATGCATTAAATGTAATAATTCAGTACATCAAACAAAATTGCATGGCACAAAGCCGCCAGGATTCAACACTCTTGTTTGTTTTCTATTTAGCTCAACAACTATCTGCCTGCAGTTGTAAAGAGTAACTTATTTTCTTTACTTTCTGTGTCCACATTATTAAGAAACTAAAGCTAACACAGGTACTTTTGAAAGCAGAAGGGTACATGCTGTTCTAACACATGGACACACATTCATTCAGCCTAGCGAATGAGCTTCATGTCAGAAACCGAATGTTTGAGAGGGAAAGAAAAATCTGACATTTAAGGTGTTATTGCTGACTCATGAAGGTGAATTCTATCTCAAATGAACAGACTGTGATGTGCTGACTTGTCGCCCAAACAGATTGTAGCTTTGCTGTTTTGGGGTGATTAAATTACACAGGCTCAAGCTTTAAAGCCACATCATTCCTAAGATGGGGATTATTAAAAAGATCAAGGTTATTTGATTTCACTTCTAAAAAGTAAGTGACTCATCAAGTTTATGATGTGTGGTTAATTTAGGAGACAACTTTTTTTTATTTTTAAGATGTTCAAACACCGATTTGTAAACTGAAGTGAACCAGAATGAAATTTATATTAAGAATTATAACATATTAAATCTGTTTATGTGTGAAATTGTGTAGATACTTTTTCAGTTTAACAAGCAGTGATCTGTTATAAACACAAAATAGTCTTTTCAAATTTATATTTGTAGAATATAATTGGATTTACAAACCATAAAATTACCAAGATTTTTACCAATCAGGACCAGATGTGTTCAAAAACAGGATCATACACGATTTTATCTAAACATTATGCTGAATACTCTGTGACAGATGGCCACAGTGAGGTGAACTGCATCATTGAGTATCCCATGTCCAGAGCTCCTTCCTCCTCAGATTCTCTTGTTTGTGATGCTTATCGGATGCCGCTGCCAGATGCCTCCTTCTGCTTATAGTTGTATTGGACTTACAGTGCATTTTTATTTAGTTAGGTATTAGTTGATGCTAGACTCTGCTATACTGAGATGGAGATGCTTCATCCAGTCACCTGGAACTGTTTCCAAAAATCACTTCTCAAATGTTTCCATCTAAAGGCCATTTATACCCTATACTTAAGACAGATATGGAGCCATTTGTCTGTTTACTGTGTCCTTTACATGCGTAATTTGGCCCATTTTCAAAGAACTTTTGGTTGCATCCCCGATGCACCAAACAGAGCAGTACAACTGGAAATGACAAGGGCAGTGTTGAGCAGTGTAGCTTAAAAGCTGTGCGACCAGCTGAAGGAACAAAAAAATAAGAGTGTGCGATGCTGCAAGATTTGGTATCGATCCGATTACAAAGAGGGCTGTCAAAATAACGTGTTAATGCAAAGAGATTAATCTGTTGAATTAATGCCTTTATTTTTTTAACGCATTAATGCATAATTAACAAAGTTCCTCTCACAATAAAAATCTGAATTTAGCATTATCCCGGCAAGAGAAGCCGATTTTTGGCTTGTAGGTGCCTTGTAACAGCGGTGAACCAAATCCACGAAAAACCACCTTATCCTCTATATTTATCAATATTCTAACAGTTTTGAAGCCTTACATTAAAATATCAATGTTATCACACCACCATCAATTGATATCGATGCCAACATCGGTATCGATATTATCGGTATTTGGATCAATCTGCCCACCACTACAAAGAAGAATAATAACCTGTGATGCATGTAATGGCTGCACAGACCACAGATCACTACTGCCCGCTGTCTGTTTACCCCTCTCTCTCTGAGAATGTACATTATCATGATCTCCTCCACCGTCACCATGTTTGATATTGTTTAAAGCTGTCACATTCACCCATACACACACACTCATCCATCACTTCTGTTATTATATCCTAAGTGCTTTCTCCTATGATTGCACACCCTGATAAACACATCAGGAGGCAATGTGGGGTTCAGTGTCCCAAGGATCCTTCAGCATGTAGTTAGAGGAAACCAAAAGGAAAAGGAAAGAACAAATGTTTCATTTAGGAATTGTAGATGAATTTGACAAATATATAGTGCTTATTTCTCACCTCATTTGTTTGGAAACTTTAACTATTGTCAAATACATAATAATCAAAGACATGAAAAATGTAGAACAAATTGTTAATGTACAATTTGTACATTTTCTTTAATGTTTTGTCTTCATATTTATTTATCATCATATTCACATTTATTAATCGTTTTATTTAAAATTAGCTCCCCCTCAGACATGGCACATCAATGCAGAAGTTATTTTTATCTGCTCTATATTTTATTATTGTAAATGTCACTGCCAAAACATCTGAGTTGTATTTGATAGTGGAAACACATTACATCTTCCTTTTGTTAATGAAAACATTGCCTCTCATCAATATCATTGAATCAGCTGAAGCCCTGAGGTTTAGTATAACTCCTGTTGACATGTTAATAAAAGACTGCACACCAGTCACATGCCCTTTAAGTCCAGCTAATAATATGATTAAAAAGTTGGAATGTTTTTTCATTCTTTATTGCCTTGATTTTTCCATGCAGAACACCGTGGATATTTACACTGCATCACTTATGCACCAGACTGTTTATACTTTCTCAACAACTCAAAGTCATGTAGTGTTGTGGTTTAGGCTGCATTATGAAACAGACTGGGTTGCAACAGCACATGGCAGCATAGGCTGTGTTATGCTCACCTGCTCCATGCAACCATCCAAATACAGGAGTTATATTTCATATTTAAAATGTGCTCAGTTTTAGACCTGGTATATTACTTACAAATAAAATACCTTAGATAATCAGGCCAACTTGTTGCCCCCATTTGGCTGCTTTTTAGTGATGCGGTCTTGCCTGCTCATGTTTGATTATCAACCCGAATTATTAAGAAATGTAATCCTTTAATCCTACTACTAATAATCAGGAGCTGAACAGAAATTGGCGTCTCATCTAGCTTCCTCGAGGTCCTTTGTGTTATGTGTTTTTATCACAGAGGATTTCAGCTGACACAAACTTCAGCTCTACAGTCGACTTTGCTGTGAGACTAGCCTGTCCTGTGACCATTCAGCCTCTCAGCTGGGGTTACTATGGTAACCCGGCTAGCAAAATGAAACTGGCATTCCTAGCATTATTTCGCCATGTTCTGATGTGTGTGTGTGTGTGTGCATGTGTGTGTGTGTGTGTGTAAAATCTAATAAAGACAACCAGCACCGACCAGAGAAACATTCCTTTCTTTTGGGAAGTTCCCTTCTTTTTTTACTTCACTGTTACCCCCAAACACATATTACTGTATCACCTGTCTTGTTGTGTAGTTATTCCATCTTAAGTAAAGGTCTTAACTTCACTGCTTTTGGAAGACAGTTCTTGTGACTGCATGTGTGAGTCCACATATTTCCATACCTACACTGGAGTGACAGCAGCCAGTCCCTGATGGCTGCTGTTTCACTTCAGAAGTCATTAGAAACAAAAGAGTGGACATGCATTTGCTAATTTGATCACTGTAAATGAGGTTGTTGGAAGCTTCCCAAAATGTCATTCGCTTCTCTCTTACATTGCGTTGTAAATAAACACACATTTGCAACTAATTCCAATATTCTTTCGTTTCTTTCAAAGAGCGATTTCCAGCATTTACAAATATTTTGGCTCATTTCTTTAATGGTCAGCTGTATCTTCATAGCAAGCATTAACTATTAGTCTACCGTACATCTATACAGCTGATATTCTGCAGAAATTTTGCAGTGGGAAAATTGGAAACTGCCTGTCTCCTGGTGTTATTCATGTCTGAAACTTGTGCTAAAAAGTGGACAAAGAAGCACTATGTGGCAGCCTGCAGTCATGCTCTGGAAAATTGCTGTGGGTACCGGCCATTGTTTTGCAAAATTTTATGAATAGTGTATCGTTTTCACAGAGCAGGAAAAGAAAAAACATCCACATCAGTAACTGATGAAAGCCATCCCAAAACACTAAAAATAACACACAGCACGATAAATAGAAAAATATGAGAAAGAAGAAAAGAAAAATAAAAAAACTGAAAAAATAAATCACAGTGCTTTAATTTAATAGCTGGAAATTCAGCCAGATGGTTAATAGCAGTGTCATGACAGAATAGTGAACCACAAAGTATTTTGAATGGGTCTCTCCTTGGAGAATAATTGGTGAATATAAATTAGTGAGTGTTTACTGTTATATGCTGTTTAGTGCAGTAATTTTTCCCTCTACTTGTTGTGTTTGTTTGTCTGACATGAGTAGACTTGGACACAATCCTTCATTTTTATGAAGGAACATCGATCGAAACAAAAACTATATGGCAAAAGAGACGAGTTTTCTTTTTGTCATAACTTGCTCTTCTCAGAAGAAAAACATTAAAATAATGTGTTTTCCCCATTTTAGAGGGTAAGTTTGTCACAATCATTCTCCTTCTCACACACACAACCTTACACATTCCTCCTATCCACACGCCACCTTTTCACCCTCCACTGGTACCCCACAGCGCCCCTGGGATGTCTTTAGATGCCAAACACTAAACATGGCCTTTCTGGGAAGTTATTGTTAAGATTATTTATAGGGCACAGTGCTGCTGGCATCGTGGAGCAGGCGAAGATGTGGAAAAAAACTCTCCTCTGTGTATTTTTGTGGCCTCTAAATGTGTGTGTGAGAGAAAGAGAGAGAAAGACAGTGTGGTTATGTATGCACCACAGGGTTTAGCCTGTGGCTTTCTCTGATATTTATGAGTAATGCTTGATACCAAAATATTTTGGGACTCTCCTCTGAGACCCTTGAGATAATATGTTTCATGATCCTTAGACTCCCCTTGTTGGTCTCCCACATCTCTGTTTCTGTCAGTTACACTAAAATACACAAAAACTTTGTCTCATGTAATGAAATGGACTGAATGGCAGGAGAATGAGGGATTTAATTGTACATTTGTAGCTCAATCTCTCGTTTTGCAGCGTCCACTCTTGGTTAAAGGCTGACAGCAACTGTGATTTAGTTGTTAGTGATCCTCCTGCATTAAAAATGAACAGATTTTAATCATTTTTCATGTAATATGTAATCCAGATTTATATTTTTCACTTGCGGAAGATGTTTTTTTCCTTCATGTTTCAGTCGCCCGTCTTTAAATTGCTTTGTTGGAGCAGCTTGTATCCACGCATCATGAGTCATTGCTGTGGTGAACAGCTGAGTCATGTTTTGCTTGTGTGGAGTTCCTGGCTTCAGAAGCCTTTCAATTTGCTCTGTATGTGAGCGTGAATGCTAGTTGTGAATTAGCATCTGCTTTATCTGCGTTTTCCTACTGTATTTTTTTCTTATAGTCCCCAATGAACTTTAACACTATGATGTCTAAATAGTCGTTTGAACTTGAAGCTGTAGGAACTTGGTATGTACAGTATCAGTTAAAAGTTTGGAGACATTTGAAAGTGTGTCCAAACTTGTAACTGATACTGTAGGTAAATTAGGTTTATATAGGATTAGAAAACAGCCCTGTGGTCTGTGAAGTCTTGCATGCAATGAGACAATAGCAGATTGTGGTGATCTTTGCATTTCAGTGTGACTGGTGTTTGAAACATGACGTACTGTGTTGTTGAAAGGAGATTTGAAATGCCAGAAAAACAAGGAGCTGTGTTGTTGTTTCTCATTGTTTTTCACTTTAGTACGCATCAGCAAGAACAAATTACCATATAAATTGAAGTTTCACTTATATTTGGCCCATTTCCTTTGCTTGATCATCTTCTACTGTGCAGACTGCTGGCAGTTTGCTGTTTGAAACATCAGCAACAATCAAAAAAATCATCCCACATAAAATATGTATATTTACGTTGAAGTGATTTTTTATGTATATTTGAGGACTTTGTAACTTTCACAACATGAAATCAGAACTCCTCATAAAAGCTGCTGGATTCTTCTCAGAAAATGTGAAGAAAAGAAAGGTTAGGTGATAACTTAACCCTCAGAGATATGAGCAAAGAGCCAAAGATTCATCTGCTAATGTTGTAGTTTAGGAACAAGATAATAAAATTAAATGAAATTATGTAAAATAACCAAAATTGCAGTGGTATTAAATATGAAATGTCTTTTAAAGTAGGTTTCTCTGTTTTAAAAGTCTGGTTTCTTGTTGATTTCATATATGGAAACTAATTTTCTGACTGCTAATGCAGAGGTTTCAGTAGCATTTCAGCTACTTAAATTGATTAAAACATGTTTCTTATATTGTGAACAAACCCCAAACAAACTAAGCAAAAACTAGTCATCTGTGTTTACAATGTCTTCTTTTTCTGCATTAGTTTACTTAAGAGTGAACGGGAGTGATGGGGAGGTAGGGACAGGGATCTTCTTTGGGACCTGCAAATGTTAAGAGGCCTGGAATGCAACAATAATGTTTGTAATATGTTTTATCTTGGAAAAACTAAAGATAAAAAGATGTTGCTCCGCTGATTGTGCATTTCTACACTGCACTGTTAATCAGTAAATACACACCTCTAGTTGCTGTAATAAATTTAACAGAGGGATTTTTTTTTCTTTCCTTAAGGATTGCATGCTGTCTTCATACTGCTTCTGCTTTATATGCTTCTGTCTTGTAAATATAAAGAAGAACCATTATCCAAACGGAAGAAAATGTTTCCAAAATTTGACAATTTAGGTGATTGTTTTCGTTTTTTGCTGTTTTCTTCATGGTTCTTAACAGTGATGCAAACAGAAAACAGAGCAAAAGATGCCTTTAATGGCATGCAGCTAACTCATAGCTTCAGTTGCATGCTTATGTTTAAGAAGCATTCACAAAACCCCTGTCTCATCCTCACACAAGATTATCTCACATAGGAGGGAGATGTATATTACTGGAGGCAGCTGGCGGCGAAATAGAAAACACAATCATTTAGCAGCTTTTACGCTGGAAATCTGCATCTGTGTGTAGCGGTGTTTTTAAGTGTTCTGCATCTGAAGGTGTCACTGTGTTTTGTGTTCCTAGTAGAGGGTTGTCATGACATTAAGCAAGTTAGCAAGTTTACGAGAAAGAAAGAAATGCAAGGAATGAACCTCCTTTTTCTTCTTGTTTCTTTGTTGTCACAGGACATGAGGAGACATGTGATGATGACCCTCCTGGACACAGAGCAGTCTTATGTGGAATCACTGCGCACCCTCATTCAGGTAAGACACAAACACAAAGACATGGCTGCACACACTCAAGCAGGTGAGTGCACACTCTGCAGATATTCTTACTGGGCTTACAAATGAGTGTTGTTCACAGACATACTCACTTATTAAAGCTGCGATCACACAAAAGCATAAAAAGCTAAAACTGTTTTTGAATCTCAGACTGCTGAAGCCATGAATAACAAATGTAGGTAACAAATATGTTATGTAATCCACTTATTGCCATTTATCCTGTCAGGCTAATCTGTTAACCTTATCACATCTCACTGTCATCAGCATTATCTGCCCACACACACACACACACACGTACACACACGCACTGCACACACTCTTTTGTGTATATCCTACACCTGTCTGTGCTGTAATAGCTAACCAACCTTTCCTCCAAATCTCAGCAGCATCTTTCTGTCCCTCTAACACACTCATATCACCTTTGCTACCTGTGATCGCCATGTTGTATAACCTGTCACATGTTGATGTGTGTGTTCCAGCAAATCCTTATAAATGTGCATGTATTTATAAAATGTTCATACACATCCCACATACACAATGACTTTGCTTCTGCCTATGCATGTGTGCCTGTGTGGCCACAAAGTGAATAATCCTAGGCTGTGTTCCCATGACGACACAGGGAAAGTAAGTGTTACCACGGTGACTGCTGGGAGAGCACAGATCCTTGAGGGAGGGTGTCAGATGTGGTTCAGCTGAGACTTCTCTGCAGCACTGCTGTCCAGGGATGAAATCTGACTCTCTAGAGTTTGTTTTTGAAATCCTTCAGTGAAGCTTCCTGTCAATAATGTATTTAGTTTGAATAATGTAGATATCTGAGGTTGGACTAGATGGCTGCCCTGACATAAATAATTACTACGAGCTTTCATTAAACCTGCACTTGGATTTCTTTAATTTTACATCTAGTCTCCTAATGTGTTTTGATCAGATTAGCTGGTAAAACGAGGACAAAAAGGGCACAGTGTTGAACAGGTTATCTTAACTCTCTTTATAGTGTATCTACAGTTTAGAGACACTTATTAATTGTGTTTTGCTTGACTTTTATGGGATTTGTAGCATTTTTACTTAATAATCAGTCAACATTATTATCACAAACTAACCCATCAATGATAAACCTTTTTGTCTACAGAATATTTAATAGCAAAAAAGAACTCTGGAGCATTCAGAAACAGTGTCATTACATATATGCAGCACGCTTTTTCTGCTGCCTGAATAGCAAAGAATTTCAACTTGTTATAGCAGAGCCTCAAAACAAGGGAAAACCCCAGAAACTGCTCATCACCAACTTTCATTAATCATACAAACTTACTCCTGGGCCTTCATCAGTGTTTGACAGGTGATACTGAGCATGAGAAATGTGTGGGGTTTTTGAGACTTAAGGGATATTTTGAAACCCACCTGTAAAACACACTATTGAATTTGCTAAAAAACTCTTTTCATAAACGTATTAAAATGAAACAAAAAACATGTGTTTTGTGTTATAACATGTCTAAATATCTGATGTGAGAAATATGTGCATTATCAATTCAGAACATCATGAATTTTTTTTTATATATATATATATATATATATATATATATATATATATATATATATATATATATATATATATATATATATATTTTTTTTTTTTTTTTTTTAATTGTGATTGATTAATTGGGTTTCATTGCTTAAAATTTAAGTCACAGATGCAAACTGCAGACAGAATATTTCTGTAAATTTCTAGCAGTGACATGGCAGCTCTCCCGCATGTGTGTATCCCAGCTGTCTCAGATAAAAGTCTGTAAAACTCGAAAATGAAAACGAGGCAGATGTGGTGGTAATCCTCAATTCCTCATCTCTTTGACTCTGCAAAATCAATCTACTAAGCATCCATTGGCTGTAGTTACTCGAATAACTAAATTTCTCATAGTCTGTACACAGCCCTGGGACTTTTGCAGTGCAGTGGCTTCTCACAAAATTAATTCACAATGTGTACCTCCAGGAAGTACCTGCACATAGTCACCTCACCGTGGCACAAGAACATTAATTTGGTCCCTAAGGCCACAGAACAGGAATCTAATTCTGGTGTGGGGGTACTCAAACATCTGCATTGCTGCATTTTAACACCCTTTTTCACTAAATTAACTCACATTTTGTATATTTTGTCATCTAGGCAAAATGCATTTCTATGATATAGGTAGAAAAGTTAGTACAACATAGTTCTTTATACATGTTTTAAGCTGTTATTTTATAGCATGTATAATGTGTTGCTATGGAAACCTCTAAATGAGCTTGACGTAGAGTTACACAAGTGAACGAGTGAGTTTTGGCTTTTAGTAACTATCCAAATAAAAGCTGAAATCAGCTAAATAATATGTTCATTTTGTTTCCATAATTGTTGGAAATGAATGTACATAAACACAAAACTTAATTTATTACCCTGTCCTTATTTTATTTATGTACTTGTGTTGAAAGTGGCACCAGCCCCCAAAAAACTAGCATCAGTCTGTCCACTATTCAGCAACTTCAAAAATCTTGATTATCTTCTGCTTTTATCGAGCCAGCTCTTTGCATGGTAGCTGTGTGGAAGTAAAGAAGAGATCAACTGTAGAACTGTCTGACATAAGACAAGGCCACTGCTTGTAAAGTCCATCTGCTACAAGACTGAACAGTCCTATCCTGTGCAGATTGATCATTTTAGAATTTGATTACATACATAAACAAGACCAGAAATTTAATTTCAGTGCTTGCACTTGCTCAAAAGTGGAAATGGATTCCCTGCATAAGGATCCGAATAAACTTCTACAAATCAAACAGATGAAAAGCAGCTCAGATAGTAAAACAACCTGACAGACTGCTAATTAAAACTCCAGTTAAAAAACAAACAAAAATACAGGAAATTCATCATTTGTTTATGGAAAATTGATCAGTATCCACATGATGGTACTCAGTCCATGTTAGTCATGATCAGATGTACCATACAGTGCACCATATGGCCCATGATGAACTACTTGGGGATCACACACCTTCTGTCTCTTTAACCTCCCAGTCCTGACACACTCTGGAAATTCCAGCCAGTTACTGAATTCTTACATAACACATTCTTAAGAACAAGGTGAATCAGAACTGTATTGAAAACAACTCAAGCTCCTTTTTGTTCCACCTTTCTTTAACACAAATTGTTTTAACCAGTAGATTGAATTAGTCATCAAATGTGTCATTAAGTTAAGGCAGTGAGCCACACACTGCTGTTTGGACTGCTGCTGATTCTGGAGCCTTAATGTCACATCCATCTGAGTCTATTTCAGAGTAAATTCAATTTTCTCATTACACTCATGTTTCATGGATCACAGTGTTTCTCTCTAGGAGTTTGACTACCACAGTCAACCTGCTCAGGACACTGGTGACAGGACACTGTCAAATGTACAAAAGAAAGAAATTAGAGAGAGAATAAGGCTAAAAGGGAAAAGTGATTAGATTTATGTTCTGACAAAATCCAGTTTCTTCTGTTTTGGATTTGGCTTCTGTCACCATGGCTTATAATGCCGTATTGTTATAGAGTGTAATTATCAGAAATAGACATAACACTGTATGTTTCCACCAACAAGGTGATTCCCAAAAAGCTATTAGTAAAAATCTGGTTTGGGAGAGAGTTGTCTATCATGGTCTGGGGCTTCATTTCAGTCAGTGGTTCAATATGGCTGAAATTATGAATGCAAAAAGTACCGTCAGATTTTAATCTGCCATGTAATACCATCTGAAAGAGCCTGATTGGCAACAGCAGGTATTACCAATGTGGGTTTTTACTGCCAATGTAGTAAGAAAATACTGGGATACAAATATTTGATGGAACTTGATCAGTAGTCTCCTCAGAGCCTTGATTTCATCGTTGGAGCAGTATGGGATTATCTTGAGGGAGAACAGAACTATTCACCCTGCCCTCCACAGAAGAGATTGAAAGAAATCAGTTATCCTATTGTAAGTCTACAAAAAGTCTGTATGTGTGTTTGGTGGATTACTTCTTTGTTGTAACTATTCTTCTTGGCAATACGTCTTATACTGTTGGAAACCCTGTTAATTTTAATTAAATAATGCCACATTTTTAAGTAAGATGCATTTTTGAGATGAGCAGCAGAGTTTTGCCATGATATGGGATCTGTGTTGCAAAGTTAAATTCCAGTGAATATCCAGATAGTTTTGGTCACCTACATGAAATAGGAGACAGACTGGACATCCCCTGATCATCACTGTGCTGCGTAACACCATCATCTTTAATTACAACTCAAAATTGGAATAAAAGAGGGTGCCACAATGATGCTGGGAATGAATATGGAAGTTAGGTCAAGTCTCCTTAATTTCTACAGAACATTTAAACCAGCTGAGGTTAACCAAAGAGCTTTACAGCAGCCCTGGTCCTCAAGGCAGACTATCCTGCAGGTATTAGATGTCTTAAACATCCAGAAAGGAAGGTCTGTCCTCCTCCAGCTGCAGATACACCTCGTCTGTTCTGCAACGCTTTTACACACACACACATAAAAAATCCGTTGTTTTTTGTACTTACGACCATTCTAAGTTTTCAATGAGGGCCTTAAACTCAGTGTATGGCTATGTATGCTTCTACCCACTACTGAGGGCCTCGTTAGTTAAATGAATAAAATGTTATTCATAAAATAAAATTGCAGAATAAGCTGTTTGTGATTAGCAGAGAAGTTTTGTCAAGTTTTTCCTGAGTTCAACACACATATTTAATTCTGCTGCTCATCCCACAAATTTATTTTCCTTACAAATCTGGCACCATTTAAAAGGAAAGTAAACAAACATTCCAACAGTATGAGATTTATTACCAAGAAGCATTGTTAAAACAAAGAAATAATCAGACAGATTCCCTTACCTATAGTGCCAAGTTTAGATTTTACAGTGAAATTGTGAGAAAAACCAGATATTTTCTAAGCTTTTGTGAGTTGTGTTGACTTTTGTCTGTGTGTAATTTGACTTGTTGTGACAGTGTTGGCTTTTGAACCAACAGCTGTGGTCCAACATAGATTTAATTAAATATTTTGTGAACTGTAACAAAACCTGCAGAGTCTGTGTATCAAACAGACATAAACACACAAAAAAATCTAATGTTGAGGTTTTATCCAGACATCTTCTCTTTCTGCAGCAGCAGAGTTTGTGTGTGTTTATAGATGAAAGTCAATGCAGCAAACTAGTCTCTCCCAGCTGTGTATGCAAAGCTTATAACCACGTAAATGACTGAAAGCAAAAAAAGTGCATGCACGATTGTGTACGTGTGACAAGCTTGACACATTCAGTGCTCCTTGTCGGGAATGATGGTGAAACTGGTAAAAAACAGGAACATCTTGCTGTGTGTTACATGCAGACATGTACAATTGCTAAAGGCTTTTTCTGATAACAGTAACATTGGTAGCTGTGTTGTGAAGGAGGGGCAGAGATGGGAAAAGGGAAACTTCCCATCTTTAATCTTTTTCCAGAAAACACATCAACTCCCGTCTTTACCCCCTCATGGAAGCTGAACGCACACACTACATTAGTATGAGAACATGGACATGAAAGGAATAAGATTCATGGAAATATTACGGTGTTTATTTGTGATCTTGCAGATGTTGCTGGAGCCGGTTTTTGCAGCTGCCTCCAGGCTAGATATTATTTATGATTTATGGGCTTCCAACTGCATGTCGTGGCCCTCATTACTACACGTACTTTCCTTATTAGCCATTGTAACTGTATTGCTTTAGAAAAACACCTGTCATCACATGAACTAAGCTCCATATTATGGCCAAGTGATGATAAAATACCTCCATGACCATTCTCCATATGCTGATAAAGACTGAATTTGGTTTAAAAATTTGCAAGATTCTAAACATTTACAAAGAAAAAAAAGTGCATTTCCTGTGAGTTTTTTAAATTGTTTTAAATCTTTGGTCAATAGCTGGCATTTTTGTCCCCTCAGGGCTACATGCGTCCTCTCAAACAACCGGACGGTGGCTCCTTAGTGGACCCTCAGCTGGTTGATGAGATGTTCTACCAGATCCCGGAGATCTTGGAACACCACGAGCAATTCCTGGAGCAGGTTTCCTGCTGTGTCAGCCAGTGGCATGACAGGCAGACCATTGGAGACATCCTCATTCAATCAGTAAGTAGACAAGATAAAAAAATGTACGCAATGATCTGCTTACATTTTGATGTTCTGCTGTAAAACTGCATTCATGCTGATATGTTTACAATACAGCTTTATACATAATATATGAGATTATAAGTGGTTACAGTAGAGAAGCCGCAAGAAACATAAGCATGCAAAATACATTTAAAACATTCTTACCTTACAACATACTGGCAAACACACACACATATTACTGGATGCTACATTCTATTTAATTTAATTTATACACAGTTTAATTTGTAATAGGTCAAACTATCTTCATCAGTTTTTCTTTTAAAGGTCTCTGATGTTTTATTTTATAAAAGTGAATCTAAAAAGATGAATGAAAAACCATTAAAATACAACTACAGATACTCAGTTTTGATATAGAATGCTAATTTCACAGCTAGTTCAGAATTACATGCTGCTGTCGTACAGAATATGATCAGCTGTGTTTTCGATGCTACTCTGTGGTTGAGAAAGTTCAAGCTAACATGTTAAAACAGCACAGAAAGGTCTCTACTCATTTCCTCTGATTACAAACTCTCTTCTATATGCTGTGAACAACAAAACTGTTACACACACTTTTCAGAAATGTCATATACTTACAATAAACAATTTAACAGCCTACTTTCCAATCTAATTTAGTTTATGGACTGTAAATGTTTTTACTAATAGCACTCTCTCAATTCTGTTGTGTTGGCTTTTGTTTGTTCCTTTTAATGGTAGAGGAAGAAGCAAAGTTTCACGCTTGTCCCTGTTCTTTGTACCATAGGAATACATTCTGCACATGTTAGCATGGTTAGCTTCTGTGTGTCGAATGTAGACTGACAGTGTAAGATAGTTAACCTCTGCCAGCAAGCAGTTATCGCCTTACTTCTCCCAAGAGCCCAAAAAACAGTAAACTTGTGGTGTGAAAGAGACTTTAATTATAACAGCTTCAAGTATAACAGGATATTCTCAAGTTACAATCAATCCAGAACTAATGGAGTGTTATTTGGGTCTCTTAAAATTACACTTTCTCCTCCATGAGCTCCTCTATGAGCCATGTTCATTAGTACTATTTAAAAAAACTGGGTGCTCAGGCTTGAATGGATGAGCAGTTAAGAGATAAGGGAAAACTGTTTGAAAGAAACAAAAAAAGTGGTCACAGTTGGCAGCACCAGTTTTATATTTTGTTTTTCCACTAACTACTCTGCTCTTGAAGAAGAAAGAAAAAATTCCCATGACCTAAGATTGGCTCTCAACCTAGAGATTAAACAAGCAATGCTCCGGAGCATCAATGATGGGCTAAATGTTATAGTTCTTATCCTTGGAATAACATTAAAACCAAACCGATTTTTCTCAAACATTAAATAAACACACAAGCAGAAGTAGGTTTTAGGAGGAATTCAGTTCCCCTTATGTGGCAGCAGGTTTTCTCAGCGAGCATCTATCCATGTAAATGTAATAGAAGCAGATGAAGAGAACCACATAACAAAATGAAAACTGTTTATTGCTGAATATACATGCATGTTCTTTGTTTAAAGATATGGAGGCAAAAGAAAACTGGAGAACATTCCTTGAAGAAATATACGCTGAGTTTTCCCGTTCAGTCGTAGTTTCTGATCGAGCTTCCTCCCCCCACACTTTCTGCTCCAGCTCTTTAATCGGCCGCTACACGCGACAGGACTCGTAGTGGCCCTGTGTTCTTGTAATTTTCTTTTTGTGGTATTTTGTGGTAGTTTTACAGTGACAAATAGGTGACAGCCTTGGCTCATAATCTGAAGGTTGTGAGGTCCAGCCCCATATGGTGCTGAGTTTTTAGGGCAAGTCTACAGACTACATGTCTACTACTATAGAAGAAGCAGGTTTCTCTCTTTGATGGATTCCTGCTTTTTTTCTCTGTTCATATGCTGGGAGCAGATTTGTCACAATAGTTACATAAAGAACTTAGTTTTTGGTCATCCAACTATTTGATGTACCACTCAAAAAAGATTTTTTTTTTTCATTTAAATTGCCCCTCCTTAGAAAATCATTAAAATGACTGAAATCTTTTGGATTTGATTTAGTTTGTTGACTAATATGCTTAGGAAATAAAACATGTCAGACATTTTTAGGGATAAAACTGAAGTGCTGGATTTCTGCCAGTTTTTGCCAACATTTATTATGACAGAGAAAGGCACTGAGGGCTCAAAGTTAATTTTGTCGCTCAGTAAAATCCAAGAGAGCTGCCATTTTGACTTAATCACCACTGAAGAATACTGGAAAGAAAGGCTGAAATAACATACTAATACCACTTCAGTTTCTCCATCTATAACAGCCTTTAAAATGTGAAAAAAGAGACAAAAAAACACATAAAACCACACAGCAGAGTATTTTCACTGCAAACATCAGTGGATTAAAAAGTGAAACACAAAACACTGAATTAGTTCCTCTCTGATCTCTGCCAGCTTGTTTAATCTTCTTCTTAATGTTTAGAGGAGTGGACACCGTCTTAATAAAAGTTAAGAGGAGACCAGCCAATGCTATATTTAGAGGGAAATCTGCTGGAAAAGAACATTAAGTTTCACCATAGCACATTCCTCATATTTCTGCCTTTTGTGCTCTCTTATGACCCCCCCCCTTTTAGTGGATAGAGGACATGGAAGACAGTGGGACACAGATAATAAGAGCAGAGAAACAGAAAGCCTGTGAAGAATAGAAAAGGGTTGGTTCATTTGATTAGCGGACAAAAAGACGTTTAATATGACCTTAAAAAGGGTCTTGAGCTGTCGGTCTTGCTTCTGTTTGAGAAATCAGGTCAGGCTGAGTCATCTGGTTTATGTATATGTTTGAGAAAGAAAAACACATCCTTTTGGACTTCCTGTGTAACACACTCCAAGCGCAATCATTTTTATAAGACGTGGACACCCTTTCTGGACCATCTCAGTGTGAATGTATCATTGTTAATTTTTTTCAGTCATCAGTTAAAGCTGTTGTTTTTTCATGAAAGTGTCCCTCAGTATATTAAATATCATCTCCCTTCCACCAGTTCTCCAAAGAGGCTCTCTCTGACATGTATTCAGCGTACATTGACAACTTTCTGAACGCCAAAGATGCTGTACGGATTGCTAAAGAGGCCAAGCCGGCGTTTCACAAGTTTCTGGAGGTGAGTGCTGGAGCGAGTCACACGTTGACTGACAGATGATCTAAACTGTCTGTTTGTTTGTAAATAAAGTTGGAGCCATTTTGAACTTTTTATTCACTGACAAGATTTTATGCCCTCCCCCCCAGAAAAAAAAAAGAAAAGTGTTGTATCACATCCTGTTCTGTTTCATGTTATTGGTTTTGACAATGGAACCACATCGCCATCTTGTGGTGGTGGTGGGAAGTGCAGCATTGACCTGATTTTAAAGCTTTGTCATACATGTCTCGCCTTCTTTCTCCTTTATTTTAATCCAACAGCAAAACATGCGCGAGAACAAGGAGAAACAAGCTCTGGGTGATCTGATGATTAAGCCGGTGCAGAGGATTCCTCGTTACGAGCTGCTGGTTAAGGTGACTCATTTACGGCAAATTTTTTTTTAAAACTTAAGGACATTTGTATTTGGTTGATTATTTGACTAAATGGGCTTTTCAGTGATGTATAATACAACAACTATTAGTACTATTAAAAGGAAAAAATAAACCAAACACAAATTTCTTCCCTTTTTCTGCTGAGTTCATGTACTGTAAGTAAACAGTTTAAAGGGAGATTGATGAGTTTGTGCTGCTTGTTAAAGGACTTGCTGAAGCACACTCCAGAAGATCACCCGGACCATCAGTTCTTACTGGGCGCACAGAGGGACATCAAGCGTTTGGCGGAGAAGATCAACAAGGGACGTCGTTCTGCTGAGGAGGCAGAGAGGGAGGCCAGAGTTATCCAAGAGATTGAGGCACATATAGAAGGAGTTGAACATGTGAGATATTTGTTCATGTGAAGTAAAATCAAGATAATAATTTTACTTCATTCATGTAAACTTGTTTCTATTTGTTTCCATCCTAAAGAGTCATATAAAAGCTGCTTATGTTTATTGTTATGATACAAAGGAACCTGTATGTTTGTTTCAGATTCTGAATCCCCACAGGAAGTTCTTGAGACAGGAAATAGTTATGGAGGCGGTAAGAAATGATTTCTGATTTGACAAATAGGGAAAAAAAATTTGTGTTCTGAAATCATCATACATTTTTCCAGTGATAAACTTTTATTTTTGTTAATATTCAACTGAGATTTGAGGATGTCCAGAATATCTGAGCTTCTCCTGTCTCTCTGTAGAAGACGGTGGGCGGGAAGAAAGACCGTTCCCTCTTCCTCTTCAGTGATCTGATCATCTGCACCACACTGAAGAGAAAGTCTGGCTCGTTAAGACGCAGCTCCATGAGTCTGTATGTACATCACACAGCTGTTTTATACCACACTACTCCCTGATATGAAAGAGCACACACACACAGACAGCAGTCATCTGTTTATTCTCTACATTTTCTTGTTCTGCCCTCAGATATTCTGCAGCAAGTGTGATTGACACATCCAGTAAATACAAGTTTCTGTGGAAACTTCCTCTAGAGGACGTGGAAGTGGTGAAAAGTGAGACTACATTTCATGTGTACAGAAAAATTATGTGTAGGATTAAGTGTCTTTATTACGTGTTTCTTTGAGTTGTGAAATGTGTAGCATAGTTCTCTGACCATCAGATTTCTCTCTGCCACAGGCTCCACTCAGGCAACAAATAAGGAGAGCATCCAGAAGATGATCAGTCGATTAGATGAGGATCTCAGCACACTTGGTCAGATCAGCAAACTGTCAGAGACCCTCAGTTTCCCACATATGGTAGTCGACCAACACACATTAAATACTACAATTAAAAGTTCTTTCTTCGTCCTTTGTAGCTTTGTATTTTTTCCTAATCTGTTTGATCTTTGTCAACTTCTCTCAGTCATTGGACGAGGTGATAAAGGATCTGATGGCATCGGTGCACAAAGAGCTGTCAGAGAAACAATCTTTGGCCTTCAGTATGACTTTCCTGCCCACAAAGCTGGAGTTCACAACAGCCTCCGCAGAGAGCAGCTTCGTCTTTGAGTTTAGCTCGCCTGACACTCGCTCCAGCTTTGAACATGCCTTTGAGGATGCCAAGAAGAAGCTAGGTGAGTGAGAAAGCTTTACAGTGAGATGCCATGTTGCTAAATTGTGATCAGGACGATAGAGGAAGACACAAGCTGAAGGGGATTAGGTGTTTTTGTTTCCTCATCATCCATAAATCTGCTGTAGATCCATTTATACACGTCAAACTGAGTTATTTTAATTTGTGTGTTCAGCTATGAACAAGGACCAGTGGAACCCAGAGTTCCTGAAGGCCATCCCGATTATGAAGACCCGCAGTGGAATGCAGGTGAGAACAAAATGAAAATAATGCTCATGATATAATAAACAAAATAAAAGTCACATAATACCTCTTCAGGATTAATTAAATCAGTTTTCACTCATCTATCCTTGTTTGTGTCCAGTTTTCATGTGCCTCTCCCAGCCACAGCTGCCCCGACAGCGGCTGTGAAGTGTGGGTGTGTAACAGTGACGGATATGTGGGACAGGTGAGAAGTTGCATATGTTTATTCTGCATGAAAACATTTTTATTTGAATTTTGCAGCATATTTAGGTGATGTGGACTTTTTCCCCCCAGGTTTGCTTGTTAAATATTAAAGATGAGCCCACAGTGGAGGCCTGCATTGCTGTCTGCTCTGCAAGGATCATCTGTATTGCTGCAGTTCCAGGACTCAAGGGAAGGTTGGTGTATTAATTTGAGCCAGTTACTGCCACGTTTAGTCTTAGACTTAGCCAAAATGACTAAAAGATTCTCAGCTTGCACAAGCAGCTCCGTTACTTAGAGGTAAAGTGGAATTCAAACCTTAGTTAAGTTGCAGAGGACTTGTTCAGTGAATCTGTTCATGAATTCTTGTGTGTTTCCTGCTTTTAACCCATCACTTACACCTTTCAGGGATCGTGGCTCAGAGCCTGCCCATACCTCTGCAGCACCTGCTCACACCCAGCAGCAGCTCCACATTTCTATCTCTCATTCAACCCTGGAACTCCCAGAACAACCCACAGGTTAGTTTCATACCAACAGTATTCGCACAAACTCGCATAAAATCTATTCTACTGTAAATGAAAATGCATTTATGCTGATTGGTTGTTTTCAGGACCAGGGGCGGAGCTTGTGCCATTTGACAGCGATGACACAGATGATGAAGATTCACCCAGTCCTTCTTCCACTCTGCAGAGTCAGGCCAGTCATTCCACCATATCATCCAGCTATGGCAGTGAGTAGAAGCTTTATTTTCATCTTGTTACACCATCCTGGACCTCACCAGTCCCTCAAAGTCTCTTTTATTTTCCCCCCAAAGATGATGAGAGTCCAGGTTCCAAGGACATGGCTACAGAGACCACCAGCAGTGAGGAGGAGCAGGAGTTTCCAGTGGCAAGCTCCTATGGCGCTCCTGGGATGTTAGGGGTTGGGGGAGGAAGCCGTCCCCAAACAGAGAGCCCAATGGATGGCCGTGCCATGAGGCGATCCTCCCGAGGATCGTTCACCCGGGCAAGTCTGGAGGATCTACTCAGCATCGACCCAGAGGCTTATCAGAGCTCTGTGTGGCTGGGCACAGAAGATGGATGGTATAATGCACAAAAACCTGAATTAATTGCTTTCCACACATACATGTATGTACTAATTTTCCTATGTTGTCTTTGCTTCTGTCAGCATTCATGTGTACCAGTCTTCAGACAACATCCGCAACCGTAAGAACAGCATGAAGATGCAACATGCAGCCCCCATCCTCTGCATATTGTGAGTTTACCTGTTCAGCTGATTGTGCGTAATACCAGAGTTCATGTTTTATTAATATAGTTTAAAATAAAGATGAAATAACCAAAGAGAAGCAAATACATTAAATGCAGCTGCTTTTATAGCCTTTTTTTTTTGTTTTTACATCCTTTTTTTCACCCATCAGGTATTTGGACAACAAAGTATTTGTGTCATTAGCAAACGGAGAAGTGATTGTGTATCAGAGAGAAGCAGGTAAGCTGAACTGAAGATATGATTTGTGAAAACGGGGAACAAAAAAATGTTGAAAGAAATTTGCTGGTAGTGCTTTTAACTCCACCATCTACAAATGACGTAATCTGGCAGCTGTTATTTCTTTACCATGTTGTTTAATGTGTTTTAAATGTTTAAAAAGCATATGTTTTCATCTTGCACCTTCAATATAAATCTCAATCTGCAGGTAGTTTCTGGGACCCTCAGTCTTCTCAGACGTTAGTTCCTGGCACGCCCAGTTGTCCAGTCACCAAAATGGTTCCTGTTGGGGGGAAGCTCTGGTGTGGCTCACAAAACAGAGTCCTTATTATCAACACTACCACACTAGCACAAGAAGTAAGTAGTAGACTTCTTTAGAAGCAGGGGAGGCATTAGATATAGCAGAACCACTAGACTACACCGTCAAGCAGAAATGCTGATTTTACCTGCATCTTTCTCCCTTTCCTCACCAGCACTGTTTCCAGGTAAGCACTGACAGCAGTCGCTGCGTGACGTGCATGGTGGTGTATGGTCAGGGGGTGTGGTTGGCTTTGCAGGGCAGTGCACAGGTCAGACTATACCATGCTCAGACCTGGGAGAGCCTGACAGAAGTGGATGTGGCTCCTGCTGTGCACAAAATGCTTGCAGGTAAACACATACACAGTGTTTTAGGCACATCCCACTGCACATAGTAACTGAATAGTAACTGATTAAGAGGATGCATGCTTGTATGGCTAAACTATGGTTAATGTCATTAATTTAATTCCAGACATTAGTCATAGCTTTAATCAATCATCAATTATTTCTTAAGTTTTTATAATCAACCCTTTACTACTTCTTTCCAATGTTTTCCTTTTGACCTTCCATCCATCTTTTCTACTCTATGCAGGTGCAGATGCAATTATCAGACAGCACAAAGCTGCCTGTCTCAGAATTACAGCTTTACTGGCCTGTAAGGATCTGCTGTGGATTGGCACCAGTGCAGGTAAAAGCATGTGTTTCACCCACAGAAATGTTGGGTGAAACAGAGCTTTCACTCAGTAGGGAGCATTCTCACATACTGTATGTGTGTTTGGTTTGCCAACTGCACAATATGCACTAAACTCAGGATATGTAAATCAGTCTAGTGTTTATTGGGTTTCATTGAATGGTTTTTACGAATGTGATGTTTTACATGGAATTTTTTATTTTTTTTATTTTATTATTATTTTTATTTTGTTTTCAATATTATTTGTGCACTTTAAGCACTGTTCTGATGTTTGGTAAAAAAAAAAGTAGCATTGTGCAATGTTTCATTGATCATTATACACTAAGTTCTAAATAAAAACAAATGTTCTTCTGCAGGGGTGGTTCTTACGCTGGCAATCCCAGCTGTGAGCTCGGGAACTGGGGCTGGGACACTGAAATCTCCTCTTGTGCCAATGGGATCGGCTCATGGGCACACGGGGCATGTCCGGTTCCTGACTTCTATTGAACTCCCAGAAGGGTTTGACATGAACTTCCCTCCTGCAACAACTGACTCTACAGGTTTTTACTGATTCTCTTGGACATTGTTTTAGCCAATATTGATTGATTTTATTAGATAAAAGCAACCTCCACATGTCCTTAGGCTGAAACTTTGTGTCACTTTTGCTTGTCTTTGACTTTTAACCCCTTCTCTCTGAACTCCAGGCAATCAGTCTCAGAGCAGCAGCACAACTGAGGGGAGCCTCCAAAGGCGTGACTCCACACACCGCAGAGCCTCCGCCCACATCCCTCCAAAGACCAACCATCTTGTTATTTCTGGAGGTGATGGCTATGAGGACTTCAGACTGACCAACAGCAGTGAAACTGTTGGACGGGATGACAGTACCAACCACCTTTTGCTCTGGAGGGTCTGAAACAATCGAACAGTATGACTAACCTCTCTCTACCAGAAATCAGCACACAACCTGCTCTCCTTGAGCTTGATCAGACTCTTCACTTTTCAATGCTATCATTCTGCTCAATCCATCAGTTTCTGTTTGCTTAAGACAGCTGTCAACTCCGTCCAAGACTTATCAGTGAATATGACCACATCAAACCCAGTTTTCTTGTGCTAATGTTTCTGGTGGTGTGCATGTCAGTGTTTAGTTATTTTTTTTAAATTTGTGACTATAGTCTAAAAAGTGTCTTTAAGCTCTGCTTTTTACAGCAAAAGACAGAAGAAGACGGTGAAGGGATAAACTAGACTTTTGTCACACATATCGGACTGAGAACAAATAAAGTGCGCAGACATGGACTCGCTGCAGAAGAATCAGCGATGAGATTTCAGTGGACGTACCAACATAAATGAAGCATTGCATGAACTTCTAAATTCTCTGTTTATTGAACTCAAAGACTTTTTCCATCATCCCTTCATCTAGACTTGAACCTTGAGACAAAGGCCTCCTGATAATCAGAGAATGAAGTATGTGAATTAAGTGAAACAGTGTCAACACAGACTGAAGTTTGAATCCTGACATATATATTTTGTGTTATATTTCAGCTAGAATTAAGTATTAGTGGAGAGAATCAGACTATCTGTGATACTTTTTTTAAAGGAGGAAAGAACAGTGTTTTGTGCCTAATTGGTAAGATCTGGGCCACCAGATCTAAAATCAGATCTTTCTGGCTCCAATTGGGAAGTAATACCAACCTAACATCATCATAGGTTTAAGACTGCAAGCATCATCTTTCCTCTGCATCATTTTAGTGCAATATGTGACAGAAACACTATGAACACACACGTATATTGCACAGCCCTTTTCACCAAGTCAAAGAACATTTGTGCAGGTAATCACATCGTTTTTGCTTTCTTTAGGTTTAGCCGCCAGTTGAGGATGACAGAAATGGAGACGAAGCAGTGTCCCACTACTTGTTAAAGAAAAAAAAAGTGCATTGGAGACATTCCTCCTAACACTACCATGCCAAAGCCTTGTATGTGTTACTTTTTACCTTTTTATTGCCGTGAAATTTCAGCTTGTTGAGCACTCTGTTATGTGGGACATGGGTTCTTTAAAGATGACGCTAGGCTGTGGTAGCAGATACGGATAGTTATGTACAGTATTTATGTTTTTATGTTAGCGCCTTCTTTTACAGCACTTAATTTATAGAAGATGTAGCTTTCACTTTCCTCACGGTGGCCATGGCTTAATTATTAGAGCAGATATAAGATTATAGCTTGGCTCAGGTGAACACACAAGCACACTGGGGTTTGTAAGGATGGGGTTCCCTTGTGGTTTGGTACGATACACATTACAGGGTTCTTGTTTAGGAGTCGTATGGTTCCTTAAATATTTAAATTCAGAACAAGGAACGTTTTTTTGTCACAGTAAATCATCCCATATTTTCCCCTCATTTCATTTCCAGAATTTTTTTTAGGCTGACACAGAACACAACCACACTGTTGCCTGTTTGGGTGCCAAATGCTAAAATTAGCTTCTTATTTGTTATTTTTCAGCTCTACTGTGTTTGCTGTAGTGTTTTTAAGTTACAAAAGACATAGCTCTAAGACGCATTGTTACACTGATATTGCACAAACCAACACAAAAACCAAAAAAAAGAGCTGTAACGTAAACAAGTGCTAGATAGGTCAGAAGGACAAATGCTTAGTGCTACACGTGCCTTCAGGAGGCTAAAAGTTAAGCCATTTTACACACAAACACACACAGTGAAAAGTCAGCTCTTCTTGGTCCTGCAGCAGATGGAAGTGAAGGATGACTGACCTGTCCTTGGACACACACACACAGGAGTTAGCCTCATGATTTGGGGGTTAATCAGCGATTGTCTTTGATCCCTTTAAGCCTAGAAAACCTCATTGCACTTTATCCTCCATCTGGGCTCTTCGCCTCAGCTTTCCCATTTTCCCATGCATCCACAGAAGGCTCTCTCTCCCACTGTGATGGTTAAGAGGATTAACTGGTTGTTGTGATAGCTGCTAACTAACTAGCAAGCATCTGTAGTGTAGAAGTAAAACAAAAAAAAGCCTGGGTTTTCTCCTCAACTGCTTTATTCATTTGAAAAGTATAAAATGAGGCTTTTTTGGACTGTTTTCTGCCTACACTTGAAAATAAATACATACAGCTAGCTTGTGCAGTGTGTGATGAATACAACAGAGGAGACTCAAGCAAGGACTAGTTCAGTCACTTGTTGTGAATTAGAGAAAAGATTCATAATGTTCATACAATGGCAAATCCTAGGTTAATGCCAGCAGCTTGTTAGATTGATTGTATGTGTGAAACGGGGAAGAAAGCTTTATGTGACTCTTAAATATGAAACCAGAATGGAGTCTGTATATTTGTGAGCAGTGTGTACAACAAGAACAGCCCTGACAGGTGGTCCACTCGATGTTTGGTGGGATTTCACGCTGCCATGACAACAGGTCTGCAGTTTTAGTTGAATGCCTTGTGGTTGGAGTCCTAATTTTCAATTCAAAGGATTTTTTTCTTTTGATACATTTTCTCAGCAGTTGCACAAATTTAGACTTTTCAAGCAAAATCAGTTCAGGTTTTAAACTGAAAGTGAACTAACTCTTCATCCAACACTACATTGTTAATATGAAGAATAAATATATTGAGAATGAAACATGTGGTAATAATCTGTATTACAACCTTTCTGTAACTTTCATCAGTTTGTACGCTCCCTCCCCATTCCCATATGTGAACAAAGTTTTTTTTTGTAAATATTGGTACATATTGCCTCGTTTCTGTAAATAGCGCACCCACAGTCCTCAAATGTTGATATGAATCTGATGGCATATTTTTATATATTTGTGTAAGGTTTGTTTTTATGTTTTGTTTTTTTTCTCCTTCCTCTCTGGCATGCGCTGTCAGTCACATTTAAATGATAACCATCACAGATCTTTCAAAAAGAAGACAGATGGTCTGTGTTACTACTCGACTGAAAGTTTTTGGTGTCCATGTTGTCACTTTTAGCTCCTGATGTTTTCTTTGTTACTGACATCCACAGGAAGGAAAGGAAAAAAGAGGAAAAAAGTCAGGTTTTTTGCTCCCACTTTTCTGTTTATCTCTGACTCTGTTTGGCATCTTGCAGTCGTCATGGTTACAGTCTATCAGAGTTACTTCCTGTATGTAGCTGTTCTTGTGGTGTCACTGTGGGTTCCTCTTTGTAATTAAATCAGTTCACTGGCGCTACTTTGTGCTTGTTGTCGTAACTTTAAACATGCGATGAGTAATTTACCTAAAAAGAACTTTCAAACAAAGCAAACTACATAAAAAATACTCGTTCTCTTTGAACTTAACATGTAGAGTAAGAGGGAAAAAAATTAGTTGTGTATTAAAGGTATTAAAGAATAAATAGGGTTTTAACTAAGAAAAACATGAGATTTGATATTATGAAGCAATATTTTCTGGTTTGAAGCCATGTGTTGCTGAAAAACTAATGTTCCGTTTTTTCAGCTCCTTTGATTTTGGAGCTTTGTTCAAAAAAAAAAAAAAAAAAAAAATGAGACACTGCTATTAAGACAATAGAACTATTTATTACAAACATTCTTATATTCAATTGAAATGGCTCAAAGACAACTTAAGAAAATAAATAAACATTTTAAAAAGTACACACACATATACATACATACATACATACATATATATATATATATATATATATATATATATATATATATATATATATATTAAAGTTTAGCCACATCCAAAAATCTAAGTGACCACCACCAGGTGTTACGCTAAGAACAATCAAATTCTAACAATTACTCAGTGAGAGTTGAACCTAATCAGGGTAAACCTCAGATGTCCTAGTTCAAGTTAACGTTATTCTACATCGACACTGCAATATTATTTGGAATTTTTATAGTAATATTTGTCCAAATTGTTTACATTTTATGACAAAAATGTAAAAGTGAAATAGGATTACTGAAGTCTGTAACAATCAGTTTATTATTTCTTCAAATTTAAAGCCTTTTTTAAAAGGTCTTATTTACATGTACCACTATTTGCCCAGTCTGTGCCACTGCCTGGTCCTCCCATCAAACCTTTTCTGGACCCACCCCTGGCAGGAGGTGAGAAGTGCTATAGCTTTGTAAAATGTTTCTTGCTTAATATAGGATTTCAGTTCAGTGCTCATTTGATGTTTCTTTATTCCATAGTGTACAAAAGGTTTGTAAAGGGTGAACTCTGGACTGCAGGCAAGCTAGTTTAGTGAGCCTTGTGACAGTTTTGTTTGTGATGCATACAAAATGTTCAGTTTGTTTTGGTGAAATTAGAAAGACCTTCATTTTGGATCCACCAGCACGTATCTTGCCTATTCTGTGAAGACTACCATTACGGATGCTAGCTTTTAAACCATGGACTGGTAATGGCGAGACAAAGTAAGCATTTATTGAAGCAAAAAGATAAGAGATATGCCATTTGTGTCTCTGTATCAAATAACTTCATATTTGGGGTTGTATTTTAAAGTAAGCTCATTTCATCAGAATTAAACAAAAGTATACACAAAACATATTACACACAATCATAAAATGGCACATTCTACAGCTTAACTTCTTCTACTGTTGGAGCTTTACCCCAAACAGAAAGTGACTTGACCAAGAAACAAAGTTAGCTTTGTGGTTTTTCCTTCAGTGTGACTCAAGAATTCATTTAACCCACTGACCTACAATGAAGTGTATTGTGATATGATAGTCCTGCAGTCTGTTTCTGAATACCAGTCATTTAGGACATGCACAAATAAAAAATGTGGCCCTTCCCCCATGAAGACACATCCACACACAGTGTTTATAGTTAACAGTGAAGACCTGTGTGGTGACTGAAAGAAGCAGGAAGAGCAGCAGCACAAAGATTTATGTGTCTCATGGAGATGAGTGTTATGAGTCATTGGTTGATGTTAATTTGCTGGTCAGACCAATCTAAATATCATTCACATTTTTAATATTTATAATAAGATTAAAATGATTGACGTACATGTGTGTTATTAGGCTAACCTTAGCTAATTATCTGTAATAACATCTGCACAGACTATTCTGTTGTTTTCATATGATTGTGTATTTGCAAACAAAGCAAGAAGTTGTTTTAAACTGAGAATAAGCATTATTGTAGGCCAAATTGTTTTAAAATGCTGTGTGTTGTTGAAATGCGACCGTTACTGGTTTCATCAGCCAGGTTGTGACCCGCAGTCAGCATCCCGGAGAAGATTACGACCGACAGAGGGGGTGTAGGTGAACGAACACAAACCCTCACCGCACATTGACGGGGTTTCAGCTTGCAGCGGTGACGCACTGTGAGCTTACAGAGCCAGCTCAGTGTTTATGTCCTCACACACACACTCACAGAGGTGAGAGAAAGAGACAGGGAGGGAGCCTCTCTTACCGGCTTTGTGGTTTTCATCCATTCCCTTGCGTTTTTAATTGCACCTGCTGACTCAGCCCGCTGTAGTCGATGATGCCGGTCTTTGAAAACTGAATTCAACTCCATTTATCCACCAAACCGGTAAGGCTGCCAAGTTTGTTTGTCTTCTCTTTTTTATACGTAGGAAGAAGAATGTCTGAAGCCGGACCGGGAGTGAAGTTTCCTCAGACTCATGGTTCTTGTGGGTCCTCTCTCTCTCTTGTCTGCCGTCATGATCACTTTTTATTTTATTTTATTTGTTTTTATTTATTTTTTAACACATGTTGGTAGGCTATATTGTGTAGGGAGAGATGTATTGCATATAAAAACAAATCAACTTTGAGTAAAAGAAAAAAAATTAAGTTTTAAGTCATGGAAGCATAATAAGAAAAGTGAATGACTGCATCTGAATTTGCTTCTGTCTGTTTTTCATAATTTGTATTTGCCTAATTAATAACCAATAAAAATTATCTTAAATAATAAAGCCTAATAACACAGGCTTATTGGTTTATTTTACACTGACTAGAAATTTATCAATCTCGGTATTAGTAATTTAAAGGGTTAACCTAATATCTGGCACTTGGCTAATTAAATAGACTTAGAGCTGTGAAACCTCCACGTGTTGTGCTCTCTAATGACAGCATAAGGGCTTATTTGAGGCAGCCTAGTAATGACCTCACATTCTCTCTTTTTAAAGGGGACAAGTGTCTTTTTGTAACAGTTCTATAAACAGCACCATGTCTCTGCGCAATGAGACATAACTCTCATCCAAACATTTGTCAACTTTCAGAAACAGCCATCACTGTATCGACTAATCGATTATTTTGAAGTCACTGTCAATCTGCTGCTTTTCCTCGTTAATAATACAAGCATTTTACAATCATTGCCATCTGTGTGCTTTTACTAACTTCTAAAGATCTGCATGCTCTATTTACCACTAGTTTATTGTTTGCTGATGCCCGCATGGCTACTTTTTTCTTCTTCTGTCAGCTCCAGGGCAGACTAGACACTGTGGTGACTTGTGTCACATCTCGTGGTACAAAGTGGAATTGCAGGGCATTACAGACTGCTCCTAATGGAGTGTGAGTGTGTGTGTGTTATATGTGTGTGTGTCAGTTCATTTTAAGTTGTGTCTTATCATTTCATGCTACACCATGTAGCAGTGATTTCAGCAGGATGTACTGCTGTGTAATGAGTCCACCACAATGAGCAATAAGTGTTACATACAAAGCACACATATGCTCACACACTTCATGTAAAGCTTTACCGGCTCACCATGATCCTAATTCAATGCAGTCAAAGTTACACCTAGTCACAGCTCAAGTAAAAACTTTTTTTCTTTTTTTTTTGCAAAAAGTACGGCCAAATACCAAAAGTTTTCCTAGTTTCACTGAACTGATCTGTCGTTTGCATAATCTGACTGACAAACAGAGGATCACATCTTTCCCTGTGCCCTCACCTTGACACTGTTTCATCTCTAAATGTGTGTAAGGGCATGTGGAAGTCAAAGACTTAGCTTAGCTTTAATTAACTCATCAATTTTGTCATCTGTCTACCCAGTCTTCCAACTAGTGTGGTTGGGAATTCAGCTGCCTGCCTCCCCAATGTCAGCCAGGCACCTCGGTGCCAAAAAAATTCCCCACTGCAACGGCTGGCTGCGGATCCTTATCCAAGCTGGCTCAGCGTACACACACAGAATGGGGGAGGGTTGGATAATTACATGGGGGACATGGACACAAAAACCTGGCATGAAGATTCAGGAAAGTTCAATTTTACAGTATCCAAGCAAATTGCAAGTCATGCTGCAGAGGTTTACATTAATTAGGCTCACTCTTTTGAAAGTCAGATTATAAAACAGTCACTTCAGCTCTTTTGTATCTAAAGTTTACAAGAGTATTGTCTGCTGATGTGTCATGCTTCAAGTTTTTCTTGTCCTTTGAATGATGTTTTTCTTACAAGCTATTTCCAGAATAAGCTATTATAACAACTACACACAGAATTGAATGTTATCTCATCTGTGGTAAAAATACAATGAAATAATTTGCAATCAGGTAAATTTGGTACTCTTCTTAAATACAGTTTAATACAG
This sequence comes from Melanotaenia boesemani, assembly GCF_017639745.1. NCBI lineage: Eukaryota > Metazoa > Chordata > Actinopteri > Atheriniformes > Melanotaeniidae > Melanotaenia > Melanotaenia boesemani. The sequence continues at coordinate 23,533,770 of NC_055690.1, read as the reverse complement.
TGTATCTAGCCTGTCTGGCTGTGTACTTTTATTAAATATTAAATATACTGTGAATAAATGTGCTTTTTTATAACTTAAAGAATTCAATGACAGCTTTATCCAAAACTGCTTGAAATAGTTTTTTTCTCCATTTACTTAAAGAACTCACTGGGTAACACATACGCATGATGCTGGCCTGGTGGCTAGTTTGGCATGCCTCTAATAAAGACTGAGAGCAGCTCTCCAGCTAACAATATTTTTCAAGCAATCAGAAAAAAAAGAAAGTGAGTTAAAACAGTGTTTCAGATAACATGGGACATAAAGTATGGCATGTAGTTTAGTTGCTCAAATACATATATTTGGTTCCCTTTCAGCAAATACAGACCCAACTTGGCCTGATAAACTTTCCCATGTGTCTCCCATCTTACTTTGCCTCCCTACTGTATGCTGTTCAATGATACAGTCTTAAAATTATATAAGAAAAAGGAAAAAGAGAGCAGATGTTCTACCCACACAAGCCGGTTTTTGTTGATGTAAAGCAACTCTGAGCGTAACCTCAGTCTGCTAACTGAACTCGCCAGAGACCAGCCACTGGCTTTTCGCTGCCAGAGCAAATCATACACCAGCATGTCCGGGTTGATCTCTTTATGACAAGGCACAATTGAGTGACACTGCGAGTGTTGTTTTGTGTAAATGTGTGTGCGTGTCATGTTTTGGAGAGGATCCATGAAATCCCTCATGTTTGAAGTGCTACAGACATGCCTTGTTTCAAAACAACCGCTGAGTAATGGCAATGTAGCCAACAATGCAGGCGACTGAACCTCTCGTCTCTTGTAGCACTTTTATAGTTATTGAATAAAACACAAAACGAAGCATATTTAGATCCATAAATATATGTGAGCTATGTTTGTGTCGGTGGTCAGGATCTATGTTGGGGGCAAATTGCAGGGTTTCAAAATTATGTTGTTTTGTATAACTGCATAACTAATTATTCCCACCCCCCCACCCCCTCTCACACACACACACACACTCCCACAGACACACACACACACACACACACACAGTTTTTCAGAGATTATTTATACAATGTGACTTTATATGTGACTGGCAACAAATCTAGCAACTTTTTCTGGTGTTGTTTGAGACTTTTGAAGAATGGTGCGAAAGCACGTATAGTTTACTCTTCTTAATGAGGAGCAGGTGGTGCTAAAGGCCCCTCCCCCATCCAAAAGTGTTCACTAGAGCGGTGGTTTTCAAACTTTTGGAGCCATAACCCCCAAGATAAAATACATTGGTGCAGTCATCCTTTAAATGTGAGGCTGGACAACTGTCAGAATCTTCACAAATAAGGAGGATAAAGTGGTTTTTGGTAGTTCACCGCTGTGACAAGGCACCTACATGCCCAATATCAGCTTTATTCGCAATGATAATGTCAATTTCTCCTGAATTTGTGTAGTTAACGCGGGAGAGAAAATACACCACAATGCCCTAACACTACGCTAGCACATTTTACCAGCATCAGCTGCGCCGACCAACCATACTCAGACGCAGAGCGAGTATAAATTCAGCTTAACTTTCTCTGCCCTGACATTCCCCCTCCCCTCTGACCTGTGCTGTGTGTCAAACCAGCTGATGACCTCTGTTCGTCGCTCTCTTCCCCTCTCTAGCTCGACCTTAAAGAGGGCACGCTGTTAACACAGTGCTGTAAACAGCACCAAGTCTCTGCACAATGAACTCAACTTTTAATAGCCATCGATGCCACTTCAACTAATCAATTAGTATATATACATACGTGTGTGTGTGTGTGTATGTATGCCATCTATATTTTGTATAACTAAATATAGATGGGAGAAAAAAATCCTGTTTGCTTCATCTGAGTTCAACATCTGAAACAGATTCTCCAGTGACTTAAACAGTACTTTGCTGAATCCTCCTTATTTGTTTCACAAATAGAGATAACAATTTAGAACTGCTGTTATTCCACTAATTATACATTGTCTGTGAAAATGGGACTTGTTTTGTATGTGAGCCTGTGTGTGTGCCCTGACACAGTATGAGTGTACATGTAGTGAATCATTGTTTAAGGTGTTTGCAACATAATGAGTTGATTTACATCCTCTGCTAATGATGGTGGTGATGTAAGGGAAAATAGCAAACCTTGAAAAACAACTTCTCTGCTACATGAAACTTTGATTGCCCCATTGGATCCTTTTAGTGTTGTTTTGTAGTCAGAATTGGTTTGTGGTTAACTTCTGGTGGGCTGAAAAACACCAGTGTCCTTGTCTCTTGGTGAAAATATTTTTGTTTTGTTTGTATTATTTTACGCATTTAGTTGATGAATTTTCTGAGTAATATTGCAGCAAAGCATGTAATAGACTTGCCTTTGCCATCTCTCTGAAAACAGACGCACATAAAGGATGCAGAACACCGACAGAAGGCTTTGTTCATATTCATATTTAACACAAAACATGAGTGAGGCTTTAGAGATGAGGTGAGAAGCTGGGTCATCCAGGAGGGGCTCAGAGTAGAGATGCTGCTCTTCCACATCTAGAGGAGTAAGATGAGGCTGCTCGGACATCTAGATAAGCTACCTCCTTGAACACTGGTGTTAGGTGTTTTAAGCATGTCCCATAGGGAAAGCCCGATAACAAGCTGGACGGCCTATGTCTGTTAGCTGGTCTGGGAATACCTTGGGATCCTCCTGGATAAGCTGGAAGAAGTTTCTAGGGAATAAGAAGTTTAGGCCTGTATACACCACATTTCCATGCAAAACGTTTTCCTTTTCATATTTGAAAAAAAAAAAAAAAAAAAAACAACATTTACACATCAACAGAATGACAACTACTGTATCTCCGTGCAGGGAAAAATGCAAATAGGAACAAAAACGATGTAGTGTGCATGCCGGGCCTCTAGTAGGCAGTGAAACTTTGTAACAACACAACCTAGGTGTGTGCCACTTTCTCAAAAGACCGGGAAACACAACAACAGAAGCATTGCGTTAATGTTAATTGCATAAATGTTCTACCTGAAATGGGTTTTGCTTCAACAGACCAGATAAATTAAAAAGATGTAGCAGGACAAACATGACACAGAGGTCTGCCATTGTTGTTGTGCATTTCGCGGGTTAAGCAAGATCTGAGTGCGCAAGTGCAAGATGATGTGAAATACATCACCGTTGCCCAAAGATTTTGATCCCAGTTTACACTGACGGGACTCGCCTTTTCACTCTGGAGGCCGTTGTCAGATCGCCACAGTTTTATCCACCCAAAACTCAGTTACTGTGTAAACATAAGGTCAGAATGCAAACAAACTTTAGCATTTTACTGCCTCTGCGTTGTGGTGAAAACAGGGCCTCAGGCTTCCTGCTTAAGTTGCTGCCCCTTGACCCGACCTCAGATAATCGTTAGATAGATGGATAGAATTCCTCTAAGCAGGTAAATCCTTCTGTCAGTTTTCTTTTTATTGAGTTTAGGGAGTTGCATGTAGATTTCACACTTATAATGTGTAAGCTAAAACACAACATTGAAAAGGAGTCCTCGTCTGAAGTGTTAACTTAGAGTCATGCCAAGCTTGCTACTTAAAATGTACAGTTTTTAAAGACAGAATGACCTTAAACTTTAAATAAATATAAGGGTAAACTCTTTTGCAGACTAGGATCAAATGGCATCTATCAGGCTCCAACAAGAGTCAGTGTGAATGTTATAATTTCTTTTAGTGAACACAATAGCTTTTAGCTATCTCTGCATAAAACTTTTAACTGGATGCTTGTAATGACCCAAAATCAAGCAAACTATTACAGTTTTCTTTGTGTGCATGGTTCATTTATGAGAGCTGCAGTGACAACTCATTTTCTGTGTGGTTCTTCATCTACCACTTCCCTCTCTTTACTTCTACTCTCTCTGGTCAATTCCACTCTCTTGTTTCGATTAGTAATGTCTGAGAAACAATGTGCAGCAGAGACACAAGAGAAGCCTGGTAAGTTTCTGCTGGTGTACAGTTCCACTGGAAAACATGACGAATGACATCGCACCAACCCAAGGACAGGGGGATAACAAAAAAAAGAAGTCAGTGAGGAAAAACGTAGGGGAGGAATGACACCTGCTCAGTTATCAGACATGCTCCCTCCCCATAATGAGACATTGTCTAAGCACTAACGTACAAAGTGCTACCGTTAATCAGCCTTTCAGTTGCAGATAATGGGCACCTCCATGAAGTCAAACAGAGGGTATGCTTCTTCCTATCACGTCCATGTCATACACGTGCACATTATCCTCTCAGTCCACGAAATGTCTGATGAATAACAGAGTATAATTACCTTAAACCTTTTTTTTGCCACCTCAGTTCTTTTTCTATTATATTTCATGCCTTGAACCATTAGGTAACTCTCATGTGCATCACAATGAGGTGTTCCCCATTGCTACAACGTGGTGTGTGACCTTGTGATCTTAAAAGGTAGCCATTATCAGTATGGCCACGTCAAGCCTACTAACATCTTTTTTTTTTTGTATGCATAGACATGAGAACTAGCTTAAAAACTAAAGTGAATTTATACATATTTGTTCAACATTAATCTTTGCTGTGGTGTTAGAAAAAGCACAATTTTTGAACAAGGAAACAAAGAAAAAACAAATCTAACTGTAATAGCTTTTGATGAGGGCTGACCTGGCCTAAATAAAGCTGTAGAGTTTATTGTATAATGCTGTACAGTTATATAATATTGGTTTAATTATATCACTAAAGGAGTAAAGTCTGAAGGCCAGTTTAGAAACAGCAGCTGCTTCAACACTCAGTATGACTTGATCCCAGTCAGTGCAACAAAATGAGATAGGGAATACAGTCCATACCTTCATAAAACCTCAGTCTCACATGTCGGTCATGTCCTTTAAATGTATTTGGGTTTAGGTTAGGCAAGTAAAAACTGCCTGAATAAAGTTCAAGACACATTAGGAACTTGGGAAAATCCTTAATTGTCTAATTGCAAACACTTAACGTATAGTTTCAGGTAAATAATTGACTGGTTAGATGAGCTGTTGGTGTCAAACTTTTTTTTCTTTTTTTTTTTTTACACGCATTAAATAACACTCAACTACCCATGGTTCATTTTAGTGCCACTTATACAGTAGCCTTTGACTAGGAAACTATTTTTATGACATATAGGCTAAATAACTTTCAAGCAGTGAATATTTCTTTAAGTCCTGTCCACAGTTCATACAAGTTACCTTAAAACACACTCAGTTATTTTTATCATTTATTTTTGTTTTTGGAAGCAAAGTTGGACTGTGTCTGAAAACCCAAGAAATCCAAGATAGCTATAATGAGAAATAATATCAGTCCTAATGAAGGTGTTGAGTTGAACTGGGGCCAAGAACACAGGTCTAAATCACAAGAGTTAAAGTGACAATCTATAGCAATGTCACGACCAGTTAGCAGCTCATCATTTGCTGTGTTCATCATGATCGTCCATGTTAGTCTTAGAACTTGAATGCAGTAGATCTATCCGTATAACTGAAATATCTTTTTGTGTCTAGATTTGACTTTAAACAATTAAAATAGTCTTGTGTCTAACCAGAAACCTCGACTATGCTTGACAGAGCAAGCTCATTGTTTGGAAGTCAGTAACGTGGTGGCTTGACCCATGATCTCCCCTGCTGCTCAGTCACCTCAAACTGAAAGGCGAGAAGTTCCACTCATTCTTGTGTTTCCGCTTTTGTGGTTTCTTCCTTCCTTCACAGCTTCATCCAGGAGGATTTCTCAGCTCAGCTGCAGGATGACATCAAGGAGCTAGAAAAAGCTCTCAGACACTTTTAGCTTGTCCTCCCCTCCAAAACCACCACAGAATGGAATAATGTCCATGTTTTTGTTATGCCCTGACCATTACTTCTTTATTATTGCTATTTTTAGCCGCTCTAAGCAAAACAGAAAATGATTTATCATCCAATGTTCTAGTGACTTGCTAACTGTCTGTGTCAAACACTAGCTCAGAGGTTAGGGTAATAACTGTTTTACAAAGTTTAGGAAAAGTCACAACACTCTTCTGTCTTGGCTTTGATGTGTTTTTTTTATTTTTATTATCTTATCCTGTCATGCTGTTTTGGTGCCGTTACGTAAAATGACGAAAGCACTGTGGGTGTTGGTGTCTGTTGGCATCTTTGTTGTGTTTGCTGAGATATTCTGAGAGGTGCTAATGTCCTGTTATATCCTGTTCTTCCTCCTCTTTAGTCTCCTCTCAGTTTGTTTCTTTTCATTTGTCTGTCTTTTTCCTCCCTTCATCTGCCCCTTCAAACCACACATCCATCTAACTGCAGCCTCCAAACCAAAGCACATGGCAGACACAGGCGTGAAAAAAGAAGCATTCCAACTATAAAATGCAATTACAGGATTGACAGCTCAGACATGCCAGTGACGGCAGGAAGAGCACGTGGAAGACGAGTAAACTGGTTCAAGGATGTAAAACTTCATTACAGCAAGCAGACAAAAACCTCTAACCTCTATGGTTATGTAATATGTCAGTTGAAAGCTATTGTAAGGCGGACTCCACAATGCAGTTTATATTCTCAATTTGACCACAAGTCCCATTAAATGACATTAATCACCATGTTACAAAAACAACTTTCAATGGGGGGATGTACTAAACAGAAAATGAAAAAATTTCCACTTCACACGTCAACTATACATCTATGCCACATACAGACTTGGCATACCAAACAGGAATTTAATAAGTAGTAAAATAGTAGTAGTAAATAGTGGTAGTAAATTTAGACCTCAGCCTGACCTGTGGTCTTAGAGTGGAATCAAAAATTATTCCAAAAGTTGTGTTACTCATGCCATGCTTACACCACTGTCTCATCTTTCCTTCCCTATTGTGGGTTGCTCATATTACCTTAAATATTACAACAGTATTGACCCCAAAGAAAACCCTGTGACTACTGAGAGATGTAACTGACTGAGAAGAAACAACAGCATTTGCAGCTCTGCCAGTGAAACTGATAGCAAAGTGAATCAGTAGTTCTGGTTTGGGCATCTATCAGTCCAATCATCCATTTTCTATGCCCACTTATTCCAATGTAGGGTCACAATGTGACGCAGCGTGGATAAAAATGATGACTTCCAACTGCAAGGGTATGGTTTTTGTCATGAAAAAGGTAGATTGCTCAGGCCAGGCTGAGAGGAGTTGTTGCATCATTGAAGGGGGTATGTGTCTCTGGGTCTTAATTAGAAATGGTAGAAGAACAGAGCAGAAAATTGATTTTAAAACTGGAACAGCGTCCACAGTGATATGAACATACAGTCTGTCTCAGTGAGGAGAAAGCTGAGCCATAAGTAAAAGCTGTAGATTTACCTGTCAATCTACTTTTCAGCCTTTATCTATGGCCATGGGCTGTGGATAATTACTGAAAGAATGCAATTGTGTCAAAACTGGTAAAAAATAGGTTTCCCCTAAGGTGTAATTAGGCTCACCCATGAGTTGTTGTCAGTTTAGTTTGTCTCCTGCATTGGTTACGCTTGTAATTTGGTCCGTTTTCAGGGAGCTTAGCTATCCGTCACTTGATGCAGAAGAGCATTACCAACCAAAATCGTGGGGGCAGTGCTGACCAGAATAGCTGCCATGCGACCAACGAAGGATCCAAACATGAGAAGAAGAAGATCTGTAAGGGAACAATGAAGCAGAAGAAGAATGAAACAACTTCATACCGCCTCCAAATGGTGTCTGAAACTGACGTTGGTGCGCGGGAATGAACTCTGAACTTGAACACTAGTGGAGGAATTGACTTAACAACCATGGCAACGTAAAAGACACGTGGAAGTATAAGGATAGCAACGTGTGACGTGTGAAACGCTGTTTATGTACGTAAGGGAGCATAAATGAGCTTTAAGACTGTTGCTCTTGCAACTCACAAATAAGTGAGAAAATGGATGAATGGATGGATTTGTTGAACTTGGAGCTCTGCTCTATGTTAAAAGTAAGAGTGGCACTGAGTGATGGGAAGGAAAGCACATTGGGTATTTGAAGAAGCACAGGGCTTTGCATGGACAGTCACGTGCCTGTAGTGCCAATGGAAGGCTCACATGTGGCAGTCCCCATTGTAGTGGGTTTGTGGGGAAAACCTCAGACAAAGTGGATTAAAATGCAAATACATCACATTTACAGACAGTGTTGGCTTCGGTTGCCTGGCTGTGAACTTCTGAAGTCAGTGGTTAGGCAGTTGGCCATGCTTTCACATATTTTTTTATTTTTATTTTTATTTTTATTTTGAGTACATTCTTGCTACATGTGTTGCTTCAGCATGCACCATTAGGTCTTTCCTCTTAATAATCAACAACTGAAGCAACATGTATTAGATTTATAAATGCTAAACAGCAGAAAAAGATCTTTAAGCAGACATTTGTGCTCTGAAGGATTTTTCCAACAGGTTTATGTCGTATTCTGACTTGAACTTAGAAAAGCATTCTGCTGCTGTATAATGGTATCAGAATACATACATTAATCACACAATAAATAATTTTATAACACTCTGATCCAGTTTGAGTACAGTTGTTTCAGTGAATGCATATCTGGAAGTCAAGTGAGGTTCTTTGTGGAAAGTCAGCATTCCTCAACCCCTGCAGCTCAGTCCAATTTGTCATTTGACACTTTCCAAAAAAAGCGGTATTTAATTGTGGGTCCCATTTTTGTTTTGCTCTCTCTATCATTGTCGTTTTTATTGATCATTTCTTCCCTTTTTCAGCTGTGTATGTGCACGAGGGTGCATATTAGCAAATGCAGACATATGTGCGCGTGTCTGACTTGTAATTAGCTTCTTGCTCTGGTCTGTATGGCATTTTAACAAATACTTCCATATATATCCTACTATCAGCCTGAAATTTAAGCAATGTTACTCCCTGCCAGTTTCTCTTCTTTCCGTTTCCTCCCTCCATCTTTTTTTCTGTATTTTTCTCCCCTTGGACCAGATTGGGCAGTGCCCTTCAACCCTGTGCCCTTTTTTTTCCAAGTTAGTGGTTTTACTGTGCTCGCTTTATCTTTCTCTTCCTCCCTAACATTATGCATCAGAAGCCTGTTATTGAGAACCTTGGAATGAGGACTAAAATCATAAAGTCATTACATTTTTTTTTTTTTTTTATTGTTTTGTTTGTTTAAGACCCAGCCTGGTGTTGGGTGGAGATAATGCCATTCCAGATGTTTAAATGTTCTTTGCACATCAACTCTCATTAGGCAAAGATAATCTTGCTAAGCATTCACTGCACATGTAAATATGGACTATGGTACATTTATGTACTTACACTACGTGAGTGTTGCTATTACACAGCACCAGAGTAAATGTGTTGAAGTGGAGAGGTGTTGACTTACTTCCTAACTAATGTTAAAAAACTTGTGTTTTTTCTGCCTGCTCAAAGGTAAAGAGCAGTTTAAAGCAGCCTCACCCATACACACACTCATAGCTTTAGTTGTGACCGAAGGGGCATGTCTTGAGGCATCAGGGGTGTGTCTGTGGTCAGAGTGACAGTATAAGACATGGCAGGTACTCTGAGTTTTCCATTCAGCTACACAGACTTTTGTGTAACTGAGTTTTGCCTCATTTCTGCAACTTTTTCTTTAATTGTATCCAAGTGTTGAATCTCTATCACAGATCCATCCATATTTTTAAATTTACATTTTCTAGTTCTTCTTTTTCAATTAAGGTTTTCCATTCTCCAAGGGCAAGGTTAAATCAAGTGTTTGTGTTGTTCTTAGAGAATTGCAAGAAAGTCAGAGCATAGTTGAGTTTGGTTCTGATTCAGCATTTGTAGCAGGCAAGCATCCTTGTTGTGTTGCCACAGCAACTGTGTCAGTCACTGCAAGCCTGGGGTAAGTATCCTTTCTGATCATCTTGTATCATTTTTCTGTCATCATTTGACCTTTTTGTTATGTTTTCCTAACAAATTTTATTTAAGTGCCTCTTGTGTTTTTATATCAGTCTATTTTGGGAAAAAAAAACTTTTTCCCTTTTTTGTCGTATTGAGCAGATACAAAAGGGGAAAAAAACAAACATTCTATATTAATTCTTTAGCATATTATGTTGTGTCAGTCATAACACAAACATCTAATGTTTCATAATCACAACGACAGAAGTCATACAACATAAATCTGGGATTAATTTCTTTTATTTTAAAGTTGAAACTCCACCACTAATTACCTGCTGAATGGTGGTGTCTCTGCTGAAATTACTAATGTTGAGTGGATTTACAGTCCTGTAATTGTGGTTATAAATGAAAGTGCATTGTGGGGAAGTTTCCTTCTCCATACATTACTGTTTAATCTTGTCATTTGCTAATTTAAGTGAGCCACAAGGCACCAGATAAACGTAAAAATGCAACATTAAAATAGCTGCTTGATTAATTGTAATAGCCTTGACAACTGTATAGGTTATTACATATTCAGTCTTTTATATGCTCTTTTTAAATTTGCTCTTGGATACAATTCAAAGACCTGTTTTAAAGTCACTTAAAATCTTGCAAATCTGGAAATTAAGATAATACAAAAAGTCTCAAGATTAGTTGCAAGACCGACTTATCTTTAACACTTTAAAGATGAAATCTTATTTTATATATTATCATGACAAGTTTCATTCAACAGTTAAAATATCTCAATAATATATCAAAAATCGATGGCAACGTGTATGTCAGAATGTTATAAATGCAGCTGAAACATAAGTTTAGTAGATAATATTTGACCTTAGGTAGAAAAATCTGTGAAGGATAGTGATAAATTTCTGTGGTGCACATCTTTGTTTAGATTACCTTAATCCACCAAGTAAGATTTGTTTATCAGACTCACTCTAATACCTGGACATTCCAGGGACAGCTATTGTCAAGTACTGAGAAAGTCAGCATGTGTCGGCAAATAAATGTGCTGCAGAATGAATCACTGCACAAAATATGTCTGTGAGCAGTCCAAATATAGCCAGTGAAAATCCCTGCCTCATTCACAGCTGTGCATAAAAGGCCCTGATTCATGTTAAATGTTATTTACAGCTTGTGCGACTGCTCCTTACCTCCCTGCCACCAGAGTCACTGCACTCTTGAGAAGTCGGAAAAATGACTCAGGTGTTTTTTGCCATGTGTTCTTGAGTGGTTTTCATGTGCTGTATGTGTTTGGCTGTAAACTGAGTTGTCATATGTTGCATTTTATATTTTTCCTATCTGATATGAAAAAGTTTGTTGTCTAAAGATCCTTCTAAGTGCAAGTTTAGTGTGATGCCAGGTTTCTCTCTCTTTTTTTCTCTTTTTTATACAGATAATATATTTGTGTATTTTTCCCCATTAACCCTTTTGCTCAAAATCTTTCTCGTAGATCATATGCTCATAGAAGAAAACATTGAAGAAGATGAGGAACCACCTTTGCTGCTCAGCTCTCATCCTTCTTGCGGTAATATTCATCATATTGTATGTATTGGTGCATAGGTTGTTGCACCTCCACTTACTTTTGTTTGTGTGTGTGTCTTCCAGGTTTTTGGCTGTGGTGGGACTGCAGTGGTGCAGTGTCTGTTGGGGGAAGGGTGTGTGTGTCCTCAGTGTCCTGCAGGCCAGGAGCCATCCAAGGTGAGACAAAAAAGTGAAATAGAAGGAGTATTCAATAATGATAATGATTAACTTCTTTGTTCTTTTAAAGACTTGTTTTGTCTGCTTAAATAGTGCAAACTTTCTCCTCATTTTCTTAAATGATTGCAGTCTCCCCTTGTGTTGTAAATCCACTTGTGTAGGTGCATTGACAAAACATTGACATTACGAGCCACATTATTCAATTCCAATTAAAAACAGGTCAGGTTTGAAAATTCACTGTCATAACTACACGTTTCTTAAATGAAATTTCCACTAAAATGGCACACATCTGGAGTGGATATCAGTTTGCAAGCAACACATGTACAGTGTTAACAACAATAACATAAAGTTGTATTTGGAAGACCATTCTGGAGTTTAGTTTGAGACACAATTCAGAAATGAAGGTTACCACATGAAATTGATGGATAATAGAGGACAGCAAAAAATTGCCCACCTACAAATAAGTGTATTGGGATAGACAAAAAAAGCTAGGCTGATAGCATTAGCTGTTTTAGCATCTGTTGCTAGCATTGCTGTAGCGGAGCAGTGACAGCCATGTGTAATAGCAAAAAGCTGCTTGAGTCCAGTACGAGTGTCTTTACTGATGTCGTATAAACGTATTGGATCTAGTATAACACCACATACTGAAGAGACACAAATGAGATTTAAAAAAATTGGAATTGACAATCAGATTTCCATGACTGTCCAGTCCTTGAAAAAATAAATAAGATTCACCTCAACAGAAAGAAATATTTTTGAGTTTTTTCAGCCTTTTAAGGAGTTAAAGTGTTTATTTTAAAATTAGCGTGTTTAACTCCTCCATTTCCTTTCTTTTTAACTTGTGTTTTGTCAATACATATTAAGTTCTTAGCTCCATCAAGTCCACAAATACAGGCAAAACATGTATGACACTTATTTGTGACCATCATTACAATTAAATGATCATTTGCTACTCAGATAATTGTAATTATTGTAAGAAACTGATCATGTGAGAGTATAAAGATAACTTACTTGCTATGTACTTAATATAAGCATTGAATAGCCCTTTGTCAGCACCATCTTGAAATTTACAAGTGTTTTCTTTCTCTTGAGGCTTGTGGGCAGATCCAGAGCCCAGCAGATGAAGTGCTATGTCAGTTGTGCCCACCTGGAAGCTTTTCAGACACATTGGATACTGAAATCTGCCAGCCACATACTTCCTGCAAGATCCTTGGCAGAAAAGTTGTAACCTCTGGCACTGCGACCTCAGACGTCATCTGTGGAGACTGTCTGCCTGGGTGAGGACTACTGGTCTGTCTCTTTGGCAATCTACTGTACCTTGCTTGTTAGTCCACCTACAGTTCAAACAAGCTGTAGGCCTTACTTTAAAAAGGCTTCACTCCCACATTACAGCTCCTAAACTTTTGTCCTAAATTAAGCTGTGTAATTTTCTCTCTGTAGAAAACAAGAAAACACATGCCCACACACATAAACACACACACACACACAGGCCAGAGCAGTATGTCATTCACCACAATGGGCAGGCAACATCAGGAGCAAGATTCTATTGGACATAACATGCCACAGGCTAAAACCGCCGATTCATTCTTAGATTGTCCCTCACGTTTCTCACTCTATTCATCTCTTTAATTATACTCGTTTCTATTCTTTCCTCATCATTTGCAGGTTTCACGTCATTGCCACAGGGCAAGTTTCCACCCTCAGCCCCTGTGTAAAAAGTAAGCATTCTTGTGATTCTCTTCATCTGTTCTTGGTGTAAACTAAACCATGTTTCTATCACCCCTTGTCCTACTAATCTTCTCCTTTTTCTTTGCAGATTCACGTGTCAGAATGGTCCGCACGGTGGGGAAAGGTCCATCTGGTGGAGCAGGAGGACCAGCCAACAGCACAGTGGTACGCAGCGCAGAGGAAAAAACAGCAGAGTACGCTGTGTTCGCTCTGGTGCCCATCTTCTGTGTGATGGGCCTGTTGGGCATCCTCATCTGCAACATCCTGAAAAAGAAGGGATACAACTGCACTGCTGAGAAAGAGGGAGGAGATGAAGAGGCTGTAACAGCCCAGAAAGAAGGTGAGAAAGATAGAGGAGAAATTGGAAAATGAATGTAGAAAGTGGCAGAGAGAGAGTGCTTATTGAAACGTCTCCCATAAAAGTACTAAATTAGCCAATGAACATGCATTCATTGCGGTCAAGCGCTGTATTTAGTGAAGATAAAGCTAAACCAAGCTTACAGAGCTGTGCTTTTATATGCAGCCGCAGTCTCTGCTGATCTGTGATGTTACTGCATGTGAGTCTACTGGGAGGCTTTTTATCTCAGCTCTTGTGAACTTTGACCTGGCGGGAGCCATTACATGTCATGCATGCTGTGTGTTATTTTTGTAAGTTTCCTGTTTGAAGAGGAGTAAAAACGCATTCCCATCAACTCATTTGGCCTCTGATGTCAGAGAGAAGCTAACCTAGGTAAGCAAATCGAAAGAAGAATAAAATAAACCACAGAGCAGAATCGAAAGAGAACTAAATGTCTATCAATGGAAAATTTAAGGGAGTTTAGATTGAAAGAAAAACTTAACACCCTTAGGGGATCAAGCTGTAAAATAAATATTGAATTACCACACCCATTCACTGTAGCTTATACTCCTTTCTAACAGTGCACAGTTAATTCTGAAGAACCCCTATGAACCAAATGTCACTTAAGACAAATTATTATACTGTAATGTAAAGCAAAAATATATCTGTTTATGCCTCAGTCCACAGTAAGCTTCTTAACCAGGCATTACACTCTGCTGCTTCACACTCTGTCCAGGCAGTCGGAACATATCATCTTCACTTCCCTGCAGCAGTCAGACAACATACGTGGCTCACAGTTACATTTAGTGCTCAAGCATAAAGAGATTTATAGGCTAAGCTGGCTTTTTCTTTACTCACCTGACAGTACAAAGCTCATGGAAAAGCCGTGTTGTGAAAACCTTTTCTGTAATTCCAAGCATCAGGACGTCAGATGACAGCTGCAAGCTGAACAGATCAGAAGCCTGTCACGCGAAAAAACTCTTTACATTTACACAGCAGCTGCAACAATTGACAATCTGCCAGTAAAAGTTAAATTATTAATAATTAAAACTGCTTAGTTGACTATAGAATATGTGTCTTTCTCACAAAATGCTTAACATGTGCTGCTTTGACACTTTTTGGACACTGTTGCAAACTAGTCATGAAGAGTTTTTGATTTTCTTTATTATTTAATACATTACTGTAAAATTTTGAGCTACTCCTCATTTCTCTTTTATATTGCTTTGAAAATTGAAAATTTATACAATTTATGTAATCATTTGCAAACATAAAAAGAAAAAAACGGTGTATAAAACAAAAACATTTTTAGTGGACATAGTGGAGGCCAGGGGGAACTAAAGCCAGCAAATGTGATTTAAAACCACCAGCATGATCTTCAGGAGAAAGAGTGGGTGGTGTAGATGTCAACCATCTCCACTTTAGAGTTGCCTTGGTCTTCTCTTCTTTAAATACTTTGCTGTAAAACTTAAGTTTTTCTTTACCTAAAGAGGAACTCCCCAAATGTCCATCCCTCTCATAGCTCATTTATCCCCTCCTTCTACTCTCCATTGATCTAATTTTGTGGCTCTCGCTCTACTGCCTTCATCTGAACATGACACTATCCCTCCATCTCTCCTTTCCCAGCAAAATCAATAATTCAATCAGGTCTTCAGCACATTGTTTATGTCTTCAGTTTCATTCTCCTGTTTCTGACTCTCTCTGGATTGCTTTCTGTTCTCATTTGGAGACGTTCCTCATCTGTCCCGTTCTCCAGGAAGTGGAGGTGCCTTACCACAAAACACAAAAGCCCTTTACTTGGAAAACTGGATCCAAGTCTCAATGAGAGTGACAAAGAAAAAGTTGTCTGTGATTTCAACTGTACTGAAGTGAGAGTAAGCAGGATAAAGGATAAGAGAAGCGAGCAGAAGTAGAGTCTCAATTTAAAGAGGATCATAGGAAAGGGAAGGAGGTAAATGACACGCAGCATGAGAAATAGCAATAAAGCAGTGGTTAACTAGTTAGAGGAGACCTGCAACGTATCACAGGAAAACTTCTGTCCCCCCCCCCCTCTTCTTGTTATGTAGCAGTCATTGAGGTACATATTTGTAGTCCTTTGTCATATCTATCTGTTGTCCTGATGGGGGTAAGGTCAGAGAAACTTCTTACTCCAGCACCTTTCTCATCATCTCCACTCAGGGGGAACACTCCTGGGATGCATTACAGCAAGCCAAGCTTTGCTCAGCAGGGCTAAAGTCAAACTCTGCAGTAGTGGTTCTGACTATCCACAGCTGCAGACAGAAAGGTTTTCATCATTGGAGAGTGCAATGATAGCAAAGAAACAGCAAAGTTAATGTAGAGATACAGAAATGGCTAATGTGGGGTTGTGAGCTGAAGTAAAGACTGCTGCATTAAAATTAAAATTAAAATGACTTTTTAAAACTCTGACTCTCACATGTTGAACTGAACAAACTGAAACTCTAGATTTCTGTCTGTATGTTTATACAAATAAAAAGCAACTGTGCCCTTCTTATCTACTTACACAAAAGTATAAAAATAACACAAATGGTAAATGGTTGATACACTACTGTTCAAAAGTTTGGGGTCACTTTGCCATGGGATTCAATAGGGAAGTGACCCCAAACTTTTGAACAGTAGTGTACATGTTAATCCTTTGGTTATTAAAGGTAACAAATAAATAAATATACAAACATGAAAACATATTGAGATGTCCATATATTGTTTCTACCAGAAGTATTGTGTTTTCAGTTTCAAAGGGACACAATATTAGTACAGTGAACATGATGCATGTTACTGCTGGCACATTATGGCCCATGTCGGTGCACTGATAAGGATGGACATGGATGAATGAACAGCAAAGAATAGATATGCCTCCATGGCAACCCCCTCACTATCCCATAATAGCACAGCACAGTGAGGAGAGAAGAGACAGATGAGGAGGCCAGAACAGACTCGCTCAGCAATTATGCTCCATTCAGTACTGCTGAAGCACACAGAGCTCAATGCATATGTGTGTGTAGTTCACTGTGGTGATGTACCAGACCCCCTAATACCAGGTGACACCATGTTTCTGTGTGCAACAGAGCCAAATGTGAGTGTATAGTTGCAATTGTACTTTGTGTGTGTGTGTGTGTGTGTGTGTGTGTATTATTTCTGTCTCTGTTGCATCAGCAGCATTGGGTCGTTGTTAGGACATAACAATAGCACTGTCTGCACAGAGGCTGTTGCTATGTAAAGATAGAAGCATCAGTTTCACGCCCTGTAATGCTCAATGACTGAAAAAAACAAAAAGAATAAAAGAAAAGCCAGAAACCAGTGTGATATATTTCAACACTTTATTAGAAACCAATGACAGAAGAAATGAATGGACAAGAAAAAGGATGTCTACACTAGTAAAAATCTGTTAAAGTTAATATTTTTAATTCCTGTCTTCTTTATTTTCTGTAGGTAACAATTGTCCCTATATATCCGACGACCTGAATGAAGACACCATCAGTGTTCTGGTTCGCCTCATAACTGAGAAGAAAGGTTTGTGTCAAGCTCATACCGACAATGATGTCACATGTATTCTGGTGTGGTCAGAGCATTTCATCTGTTGTGTGTGTGTGTGACGACAGTATGGCATCACACAGCCAAAGACGCTGTCTCTATTGCGGTCCATTCTGTAGCTACTTGTAAACTCATGATAGCAAAAGGAAAAATACTGAAATTATGTTAGGTTCATCTTTTCAACACCACAATCTTGCAATATGACTACATATTTCCAATTTGTTTTTAGAAATTATAAGACTTTGTGCTCCATTCCCTGACACTTCATTCATTTAAAAACCTCTAACATTTTTATTCTAATGAGTGGAATGAAAACAATTAATTGAGTAGTCAGTGTTATAAGTGAGTCTTGTTTTTATGTTTCAGAAAATGCTGCTGCACTGGAGGAACTGCTGCTGGAATATGAGAGCAAACAGATGAGCAAAGGCTCATCAATCAAGTATGTGACCACACACACTTACATACACTGACACACCCACAAATCATCATAGGCTTTCTCTCAGTCATGCTGCTTAAGGTCACAGTTAACAAGGAGGCAAGGGAGGTTTGGGAGAGGAAGAGACAGTGAGGAGTTAGGAGGCAGGCTCTTGCCAAGAGGTTTCCAATAAATCTGTGTGTTTGTGTGTGTGTGTGTGTGTTTAAATGGCAGGATGAATAGGCAGCAAGAGGCAGATGAAACTTTACATTTTTGCTGTTATTCTTCTGCACACACTGCAAAAATTAATTTATATCTTGCACTCGGGCTATGTCAGCTTGACAGTAAACGTTAAACACATTTTGTCCCATTTTGACAAAAACAGAAAAGGTAACTTAAGATAAAAATCTCTACACTTCAGACCATGCTGGCTACATTTCCCGAGTTGAGGTTTGATGCTAGGCAGTGACTCACCCCCACAGGTCTGAAGCGAGCGTCTCATGCAGTCCCAGCAGCTGTCTCGTCATGAGGCTTAAACAGCCAGTCTGTTACTAAGCTCACTGGCTGTCACACAGCTTGAAGTCACACAATCTGCATGATCATGTGTAGTTGTGGTTGGAGCTTGGGTTGTAAGCTGTGGTATTAAAATTGCTCAAGTAGTCAGAATTTAATCTAACAAGTCCAATAACATGCTGCTTCATACCACAGTCTACGCCACTCTGTTTTACTTTAAGGTTTACATTACAACCCTGTTTCCAGAAACATGGGACTCTGTGTAAAATGGAAGTAAATAGATTGCAAGTAACTTAAAGTCTATATTTGATTGGAAATATCACAAAGGCAACATGAGAAATGTTTAAACAGGGAAATTATATTGATTTATTTTAGGTTTTCAGCTAATTTTGAATGTGATATCGTTGACTCTCTTAAAATGCTCTGCAGCATGTTTACCAATGTGTTGCATCAACTCGTGTTAAAGCAACCATCTGCAAGTGTTTGGCCTTTGGGAGCCCTATCACTGTAGTTTGCACAGGTCTGGGATGCAGAGACACCATTTCAACATCTGGATTCTTTCACTGAACAGCCATTATGCTTTAATTGTCCTACAGAAATAGACAAGGCATTCCTTGCATGAGATCTGGCCTGCATATGTTGCTCCTAAGACTGTGTGATTTGTTCAGCTTTAAGGATTAGTGCTCATGTCATATGCATTAATGCGCTGCCATCTACCATCTCAGATTCTAACATTTGGATTGCACACTGACAACAAGCCATGCTCTCCTCCACTGGACAGTTTTCCACTTTGCATCAGTCCTAACTAGATTTTTTAAAGCTTCTTTTATTAAGAAACATTATACTTGATTATTTAAATATTACCCCACATTATTTTTCAGATTTATTAAGTTAAGAAGCCCACTTTAGGATGAAGCCCTTTCTAGGATGTTCTTATCATGTTATCAACCTGTTCCTGATTCATGAGATTTGAGACTTTGCATTATACAACAGTTACAGTCTTTCTTTGTTCTGTTTGTGTGGCATCAAATTGAAAATTAGCACACATTTATTACTTTTTTTAGATTAAGCATTTGATTTTCTGCTGTTTTTATTCACGCTTTGCACAGTGCCCCAGAAAACCAGGTTGTTCTTTTTCAATTTTATCACTTGCCATATTTAAACCTTGTGTTCTTCAATCTTTTTTCGCTTCCTTGCTGATCCACTGACCTGGTTCTGACTGAAGTTAATCTTACCATTATCACACAATGGTAACAGGATCCAATTCATTTCAGTTTGTACGCTACGTGTACAATAGTGGGCGGTCTCAGGGACCTGCAGAGCTGTGCTGTTGCTCAGCGGGTCCACCGAAACACGTGAGCTTTAGATTCTAGAACATTCTGATACACACACACACACACACACACACACACACACACAAACACACACACAATATCCACACATATTTCTGGAAACCTTTCACATGAGTGTGTGTAGGCAGATGTTCTTCATGGAGTTATCTGGGGCCCCCACGGGTCACCTACCAAATACTATAGTAGAAACATACAGCTGCATTCACCTATTTTGCTCTGCCTTTTTTTGTTTGAAAGAACAATGGAGAGAAACAAACTAAAGACCTTAGCAGAGACAAACTGTTCCGTTCAAACTAAAATGAGCCGTATTAAAGCCTAAGGCTGGAGATGCTATTTGGAGTGTTGTACTCAGTCCACCATTACGCTTCCTTATTTAGAAACAACATTTTCTAATCATTTATATTGTGGCACCCTGATGTTGCTTCATCAGATAATATGGGCAAGACTCTGTGCTGACATGCATATTCACCTCTTTAAACCTCTTTCTATAAAAACTGGTCTGTTGTATGGTGTATGGATCAGCTACATTTATGTAATGCCTATGAATATCCATTTATACTTCTACATCCAAGCTAGTATAGTTATTGTCTGCATTACTTTGTCAGAGAATATGTAAATTACAAAAGAACTTATATCATTTCCTGTGTTTCCTCCCCTCCAGGTTCCCGATGCTGTCTCCTTTGTCCACCCTCCGTTCCCTCCCAAAGCTTTGCTCCCACCAGTCCCACCTGCACACCATCTCTGGCCTCTCTGGTCTGGCGCCAAAACACGGTTACCGTTGCTCCCGCTGCGCCCAGAAAAAATGGCCCCCTGTCCTAATTCCTCCTCTAGATTCTCTCAAAGATCCCCTGAAGCCTCCCACAAGCCTCATTCTGCCCTCTTTGGACCCACCTACCGACCTACTACAGCAGAAGAGTCCCCTGCTTGGAGGAGTGTGCGTAGACACGCATCGTACACAAGCTCTTGTTGTGCCAAAAACTGTTCAGGACAAAGTGGATGGGAGTGAAGTAAAGGAGAAGAAGGAGGGAGAGCACACAGTGTTGTCTGTGGGGAGGTAAGTCCAATTAAGACTTCTAACAGAGTTGGACATTTCTGTATCTGTGTGTGTGTGTGTGTGTGTGTGTGTTTCACTGGTTGCCGTAATTATCTGACATCAATGATGGTTAAAACCTGATTATGTGTTTTGCTGAATTCACAGATTTCAAGTTGCTCACATCCCCGAGCACAAGCCTAGCACCTTGGAAACCAAGATATCATCTCAGGAGCAGAGGAACTCCCTGTTTGGAGGCAAACACTTTTCTTCATCATCTGGATTCAGAAGGTAAAACTTTGAAAATGTTCACACATCTGTCAAACAAGCTGTTTGTCTTTCTCACTCTTTGTAACCTCCTGATCTAAATAGTTTTAGAACAGTTAGTGTGGATAAATGTTAGCATACAGGAAAAGTATCACTTTAGCAGACGAGTTTCTCAACAACAGTTTGGAAAATTAACTTCTTCTGTCTGGACCTGGTCAGCTATGAACGCATGTAGATCCTGGAGCGGAGTCAGGATTTTTCAGTTTGCTTGTTATCACAAATAATTTGTTTCATCATGTTCTTTGGTTGAAAGAAACCCTTCAGTGGAAAACTGTCCTTCATTTCAATGAAAATCAGAAGTAATGAGATCACTGTGAAATGTCATTACTTTACTATTAAATGATAAAGCTGCTCATTAACATTTTGTCTTTTCAGATGAAGAAACAAAAGAGATGCTGTATGATGACACTACCTCGCAGAAGACGACCTCATCATTCAGTTTAACTGACTAATCTAATCCACTGACTTTGAGAAAACCGAACGTCTTCCTGCTGGAAGACATTGTTTCAGGTTGTGTAATTAGGAACATAACTGTATTTATCATTGAAAAATCACGAGTGGATTTCTGCTGCTTCACTGTCCCGATCCAAACAGAAACTGCTTTGAAAAGCCTGTTGGAACCATGCAGAGGACAGATTTCCTTTAAAGCTTTGTGATAAGAACACTATCACTAACTGTCACCAAAAGGTACAGATGTAAAATCACCTATGGCTACCAATCAAAATGCACCAGTAGTCCTCCCAAAATGCAGAGTAGAGGGCAACACATTTTGCTGAGAAAAAGCATAAATATCTAATTTACAAGCAAGCACCTTAGAAAAGAGGAAAACATTAAGTTGTCTGCAACCAAGTGCCACATTGAGTGTGAACGTCTTCATGAGCAAGACTGAGCTGCGCAGCAAGTCTGGCTCATTCTTCTCTTTTGCTCACACAGAAACTGCGGGTGAGCTGATGTTTTAGACCTTTAAGATGTTGAATGTAGTCTTAATAGAACCTTACTGCATGCACTGAGTTTAGTTATCTAAGAAAAAGTCAAATCCTGAACCCTATTTTCCCACCTTTTAGGGCCTATATGATTAATAAAAATCAAATGGATTGGAATCAGCCCAGTATTCAACAAGAAGGTCATAAACAACAACTGTGAGACAGCTGCAGTGTAAATCAAGTTGTTCTTTTCATTATCTTGCTATGCTTTTTCTAAATGGATGGCATTTGAACTAAATAATTTGAGTTTATAATATTATTTCCATTGCTTCAGGGTAGCAGTCAAAATGGTCATTGTAATCATGATGGTATGTAACCTGCATACCTGAAGGTTACAGTTACATGTCAGATGTGTATTAATCTCTGTAAGATGCACCATCCATAATGTTGTGACACATATAGATTTTTTACTGACTACCTTGGATGGCACTGCAGCCATAATTATTCAATGTAGAACTTGAGTCAAGTATCTATTTTCCTATTTATCATTTAGTCTTTTAAAGATGGAAAAACGGTGCCCAGGTTAAGATATAAAGCTATTTTTCTTCTGAAATAAAAACTTCAGTAACTTTTAGCTGTTTAAGACTAAAGCAGTTAAGCTATGGTCAACATTTGTTTTTGAGAGGCTATTTTCACAGTTAACACTGTTACTCAGTGGCTTATCATTTGAGCCATGAGATTAAAAAAGAAGTAAAAATGTAGAGAAAGCTCAGTTTTGTAGACCAAATGTAAATACATGTACATATGTAAATATGGGTGGGAACATTTAATACTATGTGAGGCGATCAGTTGATCCCCTGTGATGGGAAAAATAACTGCATGGCATGAGTGAGAGGCATCTGTCATTGCAATTAAGCTGAATTGCTGATTGAACTTAACCAGATTTATGTTATTAGTCACCTTTGGGTTGAACATGTCAGTGTTTTTTCTTTTGCCTCTGCAAATACCTGATAGTTTTCCAATATTATCACAAATTATAGACATATACTCACACTGCACATGGCCAGACTCCAGTTATTCAATCTCTATAACTGTAGAAATCATTACAGATTTATCTTCTGAAGTTAATATAAAATATTAAAAAACAACCTGTTGTTGCAGAGAATTGGTGGTTAAAATGCTTCAAAGTCAAGCAGCTCTGCTGGCTTCAGTTTACACCCTGTTTTAAAAGTGTGTGATGGCGTTTTAACCACCCTTTATTTTCTTATTATGCAAACATGTCTAAACAACAGGATATGCATTGGCTGAAGTTACAGTAAAATGTTTATATTTAATCTGATTTTAAAACTATAATAGTTATTATTAAATGTTTTCATGCTGAAGTGTTGCTGGTAGGAAAGAGGTATAAAAAAATCATCTCATCAGATTTGCAGCATTTATTTATATCATATTACATTTTTCTGTATTATGTTTTTACTCTTGAAATAAAGAAGTGTATTTTAAATGGTTTGTTGTTATTTCTGGTGATATTAAGTGAAGCGGAGCATCGATTCACAACAAAAAATCATCCCAGTGTTTAAACAGAGTAAAAGTTCAATTATATACAGTCCAATTCAATCCAAGTTATAATAAACCAGCTGAATCCAAATAATTATTAACCAACTGTTAGACTTGTGTGTGTGTGTGTGTGTGTGTGTGTGTGTGTGTGTGTGTGTGTGTGTGTGTGTGTGTGTAAATGGGTTTTATGAAGAAAACCCTTAATGAGCTGCAAAAGTGAAACAATGCAGGAGACTCTTGTTGCATCTCTTGTTCAGCACTATCACCCCCTAGTGGCTGCATTTAGATGGTGCCATTAATCAAGGTTAGACAAGATAATTGAATAGTTCAGTTGTACTCTACCCTTAAAGTACAGGAAATGTTTTCTAAAGTTTTAACAAAGCTTACTTGTTTAGTTGGAGATACACAGCTCAGCTACTCAAGCTGTATTGTTTTATATAAATGCTTTAATTAGCCAATTTAAAAGGGACTCTGTAAGAGATACATGTTACGGTCAGGTACTAGAGACAGGACCCAAGAACAGAGACTCAAGACCAGATAACAAATAGGAATTCATTAACAGGGTGCTCAGAACCAAGAAAGTTGGTGGGGCTGTGGATGATTTGCTCAGGGTGGAGGACGGTATCTGTCAAGACTGCTGAAGAAGATGGCAAGTTAGTCTACAGACGGACATGGTTAATCCAGCTGAGGACTGACTGAGTGCTAAAGGAAGATTTTCACAGAAGTGAAGAGGTACAGGGATGCGTAAATCCAAACTGAGAACTACAAATGACTGGAAATCCAAACTACAAAAATATAAAGCGAGGCAGAGGAATTGGGGCTGACTGGAGAGCAGACTCAGGCTTAAAAGGGGATCATCAGGGCAGTCACCGGTGAGTTGCATGGGCCATCAGTTGGCACACATAGAGAGGCAGGAGTAGGAAGAGACAAACAAAAATGCTAGAAAAACCCACAAACCCCAACATGTATGGGAAGCAAATTATAGGCAAAATAACCACTACTATATCTGTACACATTTTTTTTTATTTCTAATAGATTCCTTCACATTTTTACATAAGATAAAACACGCATACTATACAACATTTTAAAGAGGTCTGAAAAGGGTTGAAACTGACAGGTACACTGACATGTCTGTAATCTGTCTTATATGTAGTCCAGAGGATAAAACACTGTCCCCGTCCTGTAGAAAACACACAGGGCCTAATGAGTTTTCTCCTACTGCTAGAAGTAGTGAAATTTGCCTTATGCGTTCTTTTTTGTATGTTATGTTTGTATGTTAATCTTTGCAAAATATCTACAAACTGCTGTTGAGTGCTGTATGCGGAGGTCCCAGTCCACAGATTTCAACCTACAAACATCTGATGCAGTTGTGTTCTAGTTTAATCACTGAAAAAACACGCATGTAGTCAATTAGTGTAAATACATTAAATTAAAGTTAAGAAAAGGGTCAAAATCTCCATCCTTAAAATATCCTAAAAAGTATTTTTTAAAATGTTGTTCCCAGAACTCTCAGAAGTCTTGTTTTTATCCAGACAGCTTAAAATGAAAATTCATCTGAAGACATTTATAAAGTCACATTTATGTATAAGAGGAATAATTTTACTGGAGAGCTTCAGCTAATACTTCAGAGTTTTGTTGTGAAGTATTGGCTCACACTTGTTGGTTTCGGTGAGGACAGTTTGCTCTTCTTGGTGAGGCTGCTGCGAGCGCCCTGTCCTGCCAGGAAGTAAAGGATGGGATCCAGACAGCTGTTGGCGCTGGCCAATGGCCGTGTTACCTTGTAAGCCACACTGGAGGCCTGCAGTAAACTACAGCTGATCTGGTGAATACACAGGAATACCATACACTGAACTTTTAGTCATAGTAGCACATTTATTAGAAAAAAGGCATTGGTCCTCACCTGCGTTGGATTAACCTGCCTCAGGTATCTAAAAGAGTAGTACAGACTTCTGGTGAGGTGAAAAGGGAGGAAGCACAGCATGAATGCTGCCAGCACAATGATGATCATCTTCACTGACTTCTGCTTTGACCGCTGGAGTGTAAAGCCGCCTTCAGCTCCCCTGTCAGACCACACGGGCTCTAGAAGCTTCCGCACCATGAGGCCATAGCACACCATCACCACCACGAAGGGCAAGGCAAACATGAATACTGACACCACTGAGCTGTACACCAGGAACTCATCAAAAAGCTCTGGACT
Organism: Melanotaenia boesemani; assembly: GCF_017639745.1. Taxonomy (NCBI): domain Eukaryota; kingdom Metazoa; phylum Chordata; class Actinopteri; order Atheriniformes; family Melanotaeniidae; genus Melanotaenia; species Melanotaenia boesemani. Next base: position 23,508,289 of record NC_055690.1, on the reverse strand, counting down.
GGTGGTGTCATAGCAGATCCGTTCAGTCCTCACATCTGTTTTCACGTCCCTGGCAGGAGTTGGAAGTTAAAGTTTTTACAAGATATTGCCTGGTTTGGCAGTAGGCCATAAAAGAGACAGGCCAATTTAAATAAAGAACATAAAATACAGATTTATTAGTGGGAAAGAATTGTCCCTTTAAGGCACCATAAGATAAAGCACTATACAACACCAATGGTACACATAATGAATAGTGAAAGAAAGACAAAATAAAAAAAGATGGATAAAAAAAAATTTGAGTAATTACCTTGTTCTGGAAAAGTAGAGGATAGGACCCTGGCAGAGTAAAACACAGGCCCATACTGCCACAGATACCAGTCTGGCCTGACGAGCACTGACCCAGCTCAGGGAGCGGACTGGATAGCAGATGCCAACAAAGCGATGCAGACTGATGCAGCACAAGAATAAAATGGAACCTATCAGAAAGAAAGTATTATTTATTTAAACTATATCCCTTACTATTTCTTACACGAGCACATAACTTTAGGTGCAGCCTATCTTTTTAATGTGGTACACAATGTTATTATTTGTAAATGATTTAAATACTTTTCTTAATTAAAATTGTATAGACAAACGAAAACTATTGTTTTGTAAAAGAAAAAAAAAGTTAACAGGTCAATTGCATTTTTTTTGTATACATAGCATCTCAGTCAGGCTGAAAGCATGACAAATGCTGAATGATTTATACAAATTGTGGAGCAATGTCGACGACTGTAGACTAAATCCTGCAAAACTAATCTGTCAGCTGCCACAAGAAAAAGTTTAAACCTGACTAATGAGGGATATTTTTCACTTATTAAAAGTAATATTTTTTTTCAATAATTTTTTCCTACATTTTGTCTAAAAACAAACCAAACATTATATTGTATTGCATAGTTGTAGTTTTCTACTTTACCATATAAGTTGGCATAAAACAGGAAGCGTATGAGTTTGCAGAACGGTTCACTGAAGGGCCAGTCGTTTTCATCTGCGTAGTAGAAGATGAGGAAGGGCAGTGTGAAGATGTAAAGAGTGTCACACATTGTCAGGTTGAACATATAGATGGTGGAGGGATTCCACCGCTTTGTGCGGAACAGAATCACATACAATGCGGTGGCGTTCAGCGCCAGACCGACCACGAAGACCAGGGTGTAGCTGACGGGAAGGAGGATAAACTTAAAGTTTTCACGGAAATTACAGAGGTGGCTTTGGTTGGTGTCATAGGTGTTGTTGATTCCATAGGCTGCCATCTTCATTGCAATAACGCCTAAAGAAAAGATATATACAAAAGAATAGGTTAGAAACATACTGAATTTTTATATTCTACAAAAAGGAGTGTAGACAGGAAATGGGTTCATTACAGAGAATGACATCAGCCATGACTGTGTTTTAGGATGCTCTGACTCACTTTGGCATACTTCCGCAGCACAACATAATAAAGCTTAGACTCAGGGATAGATTCACAATTAGATTTATAGAGTCCAGCTTCAGTCATACCATGTCAAATGTCAGTGTGCATGCATAAATCAAAGGGATCGTGAGAAGTGGAAAGAACAGAATCCTTAAACTATGTCTTCCATATTAAACAAGAATGACTACTATAGTTTCTCTTATTTGTTTTTCTTGCTGAATGCATTTAACTAAAAAATTATGTGGATTTCATTGGTCTAATGCAAAGAAATATATGTATGTGTTGTCCCTAGCAACACATGCAAACTTACTGACACTTCTAGAATACACAGTAGTATGTTTATTATTAGCTTAAGAGAGATTCATACAAAGTTGTGTGAAAGGAGGCTTTTATTGAATGTCCACTACAACTTTTTTATGCAGAAATACAACCCTCATCTTTGTGATCTGCATGTTAAAGCTTTCTAAATCCTTACAGCTATCAGAAAGAGAAACAGACAAGAAGTTTTCTAACTCAAGCTAAACCTTGCTGGAGGATAGTTCGCAACCTTTTCTTCTCTCATGAACATGCATATAGTACAGCATTGCCTCATTCAGTCCTCTCTGACAAACTCGAGTTCAAAGCAGTCACACAAGCAATTTCTCTAAAACTAATGTGCGAAGTAGATGCCACAGTTATTAGCATCTCAGATGAAAATGAAACTCAATTTGTCCTTTTCTTTCTAACTTTATGCTCTTCTTATCAAAAGCATTACCACGTGCTCACTGTGAACACTTTGTTCCCCCTTTCTTTTAAAAACAGCTGCAGGTTAGCTTTGACAGATAACAGACCAGAGATAGAGTGGTCTCTTTTAAAGTCCTCCAAATTCCTACTTTGCTGTGCGTATGCCATGACAAAATCAACACATCTTGCTATTCAGTAAGAATCTCATACTTAAGTGCTTTTCTGTTAAACAGGCTGTAAACAAAGATCAATAAAACACACAAAACCTACAAGATTACTCACACTGTGTAAAAAGGTATCACGCTGACACTCCTGTGCAGTGTATCCTCAGTTGTTTAAGGCTGAATGTGTAAATGAGATATTTGAGTTGGTGAAGAGCTTGTTGAGGTGTGTTCTGGTCTGACAAGCTGCAGCCTGTAGACCTGGGCCCTGAGGCTCAGATGTTAACTACCTCCAATCAAACGGACAGTGACCAAATCACATCTGTTGCCATCTTAAATTACTCAGATGTTTCATTTTTACCATCTGGCATCTCCAAAACTCTATTTAAAGAAAATCTGATCCTGCATCAAACTGTAAAGGATTGTTCCTTGTATCACTGCATCACCTCTCCACTAAATTTCGTGGAATTTGAAACAAACTGCACCAAAAGCATTTCACTGCCCTGCCATAGTGGTATAATTAAAGAAAATATAAGTCACATACAGAGCTATAGTTAACATATTAATGCATAACTAAACAATTACCTTATAGATTATCAAAGAAATATGTTTTAAAAGGATTTAAAAGCAGACATCAGGCTGGCTATCCTCTGTTGCTCTTGATCACAATATGTGAAATAAAAGCGTCTTTTCTAACGTGACTGTTGCTTTGGCTTGTTGTTTAGCTGAAAGCTGACAAAAGTCTTATAATTTTCCAGGTTTCTCTTTGAAAGGACCTAACAAAAGAATCCTATCCTGATTAAGATGTAATATACTATCATAAGTCTTGGACTGGGAGGTCTAGAGAGGAATGTGGTAATGCCAAGCTGTAGTCAAAGAGTTGCTGTCTATACAACAGGTCTGATATACAAATTTCAAGACAAAACCCTCATTTGTACTATTTATCCTTTTTCACAGGCAAACATATAATTTTGAAGCCATTTAAAATGGGAGCTGCTTTTAGAGAAAGCACTTTTCTTACCTGAGTATGGCCCACAAATATAGACGTTCACAAACTAAAGAAATTGTAAGTCAAAGTCATCCTGACAGGAACCTAACAAAAACAATATAGCCCCAAAAAGAATGCCAGCCATTTTCTTCTCTGCCTTCGACACAAAGTGACCATGTGAAGGTGTTCAGTTTCTCTAAATGCTAGAGTGTGTGTGTATCTGTGTGTGGGTTAATGTGTTATACTGAAAAGAAAGGTGAGAAAATGTCTTACCTGCTGCTGAAACTCTGCATATTAATGATTACCTGTCCCTTAACCTTACACGTACTGTAGGAGCAACAAAATTAAATACTTGCCCTTCCAGCCGTTCTGCCTTTTTCTCCACCAGCTGTTGATATTTATGGTTTTTACATGGAACTATTTTCTTTGTAAAACATTACTACCCTTAAGTCTAAATAAAAAGAGCGAGGACAGTTCTGGGAAACTGATATTAAAGTGCATTTCCTCCAACATGCCAATAAGTCATATCCTGGAGCGGTTTGGACAATTTCCATTACCACTTTACAGAGGTCATCCATTAAGGTGGCGCTGCAGCGGTGGGATGGAGACTAGAAGGTCAAAATGTATGGACAGAAAAACCTCCCAGTTACTGAAGCTATTTGGGCTATTTATCAGTTCATATGTTGACATCACCTTAGCCCTTTGAGCCCTGTGGCCCTTTTCAGCCTCTGCTCAAAAATTGCACACCCATAATGAAATGAGTATAACGCTGCAACCACGAGGTTTATTTGAATGCTCCTGGAGTCATTGTAGAGGGAACACATGAAATTTGTTATGATGATAAAACTGATAAAGTGAAGCAGAACAAAATTAGAGAGGTTTTACTACAGACAGTTTGAGAGAGGTTTTCAAAATGGCCATTTTGGCATAGTTTGGCACAATCTGTTTTCAAAGTCTGACAAATGGGGGCGTTCAGATTTGAAAATGTTAAGCACAACAATATTATTTTTCCAACTTTATAAGCCACTTTTTACATATTTGTTTGAGTGTAATTCATATGCAACAATACCCAACACAACCAAACACATGGCTGTGAACATGTATGGAGGCACTGTGTCATGACAGTTGCTGCTGTGGCCAACTTTCTGTTAAGGTTTCCACATACTTCACTTAATTCAGCTAACAGCCATCTTCCAATAAACACAATGACCCTGTTGTACTCTATAACATGCAATATCTGACATATTTTCAGTGCTAAATAATTCGGTTTTAACATGAGGATGTTAAAGGAATACGTTTAGATGAATGCATTTTATATGTCCATTAATATTTGTGTTAATGTTTCATATAATTATCATTTTTAATTGGAGCAGCCTAAATAGTGGCATTTTTAATGCTTTAATTGAAAACATATAGCATTCTGGAAAATGATAATCTTGTCTCCCTTATCCATTTATTTTCTTTAAATCGTTCATTTTCATTTAACATACTCCAGATCGATTTTTCCTCGATCGACTGCGGTTTCTTGTTGCTATGCAGGTCTGCAGGACGCAGCCGCCCGCCCGTCTTTTTTCTCCTTGGGCAGACAGGAGCAAAGCCCTGGTGGATAAACAAATTGATTTATAGTTATCGTTCTTTTCATTCCTTTATTTGTTATTAAATACCTTTTGCACGAGAGATATTCGAGGTCACAGTCCGCGTCGGTCCAGAAACTAAAAAAGATTTGTCAAGATGCTCCTTGTGTTTTTCATCAGACCCCGGCCGCTATCCCGCTCTCCGCCACATGGTGGAGCCGTTGAGCTTCGCTGCTGAAGGGGCTCCCCGTTAATGCTCCCCTCCACCTCTTCACTCTGCTTTCTGCTCTCCGCCTGCTCGCTCCTCTGGTTACAACAGTACAGTACACACACTCGTAGTGGTAGCAGCCAACACAAGTGTGTGCAGTGTCTCCTCGCAGCCTCAGTTTCTGCTGTGGATAAACTGGCCATTTATCATCAATCATGGCCGCCGGAGTACAAATTTAACTACCGTCTTTCCCTCCCTGTCGACATTAGGGGAGGATTGCTTTTTGTTTTGTTTTGTTTGGAAGAAGCAGAGATATTTGTTTCACACTGATTTGGATTTCCTCTTGGAATTACAATACATCTCACAAGGGAAGCACCATTCATGTCAATACTCCAAAATGCAGCCACCGCCGAGGAAGGTGAGTGATTTCCAGGGTCCGTTATGTTTTAGCTGGGTTGTACAAACAATGACTGACACATAATGGTGTTGTAATCCCAGATTTGGGCAATGTGTTTACCACATTTAAAGCGTCTGATGATACAGACTTACACATATTAAAGGGGAGAAAAGACCCCTGCTAGCCAGCATTAGCAAGCATGCTAGCATGTAGAGTTAGGAACGGTTCGGAACCTTAGTGGCAATAATGTGCATCTGTCCAGCCGCTGTAGCGTGACCGTCAAACGTCAAACAGCGTTAGCTGGAAGACGCTAGGTGGTCTGCCATAAGACGTTTTAAACAAAGCACTAGACTGTTACTCCGCGTTATGCTGTAGTCGTCCTTTTAATACGTCCAGTAGTATAAATAACTTTAAATAACATTATTTGTATATTAACATGCGGCAGCAACGTTTCAGCTCGTAATGTGACGTTTAGTCCACGACTAAATCCAGTGTGTTGCATCCGTCTTATTCTTTTGGCTCCTTTTCACTTTGTCAAATTGTGTCAGCTTTCCATCACACAGCACAACAAAAGCTGCTGTTGTTTGTGATGCATCTTGTGTCAAAGAAAGACCTTTAGTCTGTCCGGCGTCACATCGTTTCATCTAAGGAGGCTCAGCTGACAAAAGCTAAAATCATACAAACAAACGGGGCAGATGTGAAGACAGAGCCGTTCATGTGGCTGTAGAAAAGATCACAATCCCTAATGCACATGGCACATGTGTTTTTGTCTATCATGACTGGAATTTTCTCAGTTTGTTTATCTAATTGATGATTTGGAAGGCTGTTCATGTAAATGGGCAGCAGACTGAAGTTAGCCTCCTCAAGCTATATATATATATATATATATATATATATATATATATATATATATATATATATAAACTAGATCCATGCGAGGCAATCACCCCACTGTGAACCTCTGCACAGTTTGCTCTTAATTATCACATATCCCTCCCCTGTGCAATTTCTGTGCTGGTTTTCAGCATGCCACATCATGTCCTTAAAACACACTCTCTCAAGCATAAGTCAAGCTGTAGAGACCACTCTTACCCTGTGTGTGATTAAGTGTAACATTTCAGTCACTTTTTTTATATTCTGTTATATGGTTAAAATGCTTTAAAGAATAAAACAGAATTGAACTAAATATTGATATCTTAACCCTCGACCAGTGTGGCATACTCAGTGCACTCAACCCACCACAGCCAGAGAGTATCAGTATTTGGCTGTTGGATACTTTCTCTCCCAGTGCGACACTTTCAGCCTTTAAGTGTTTTGTCTGTGCCTCTTAGCACATCTGCTTGCAAACTGGGCTCATTAGAGTCTCATATATTAGTTTTATGTGGCTTGAATTAAAGATGGCTGCATCTGTGTTGACACAGACCATGCATCTCCACACAAATGTCGTTTCAAGACTCTTGTCTTGCCATTTATCTTGTATAAACACTGACACATACCAAGGTGAGAGCAAATGTTCAATTCTATGGCATTTATTGCTCTTTGTTAGTTTTAACTTCCCACATTTACATATTTAAAAAAATATTTCTCTAAAAGAGACAGTTAAGTAATAGTTCAACCACCCAGTCATTTAGTAGCCCTGCAATTTCAACTGGTGATAACAAGTAACATCTCAGGCCACGAGGAAGCACAGAAAGAACACATGCTGGTGTAAATTTGTAATTTCTGAAGTAAATATAATTATTTATTGATTAATCTATTTACGGTCCACATGGTAACTGCCTGATAGTAATTATTTGAGCTGACTGCAAATATACTTCACGTAATTGTCAGAAAATTTTCAGCGTACCTGAGTACGAATATGTGTGAAAAAATGTTAAAAGCCCATCATTGTTTCCACATTGTTTTCCAATGATTTCTGGTAAGGCTTACTAGAAGCATTCTATTCTAATACATGACAGACATAGAGTATCTATTGACATTAACATAATCGATTTAGATGAAAAGTCAAACAGCACAGTGCGATTGTTGACACATTTTGATTTTAAGATAAATAAAAAAGAAAACCCCAGTGACGTGGAAGGAGCAAACAACTGGAAAAATGGTGTTATTAGACTAACTGTTTAAGTTTATTATTATCATGTCTGTGTGACATCTTTCTAACTGTTGCTTTCATCATCTTCTTCTTCTCTATGAACATTTAAGCATCAGCATTTTCATCCCTTTCTCTCCTTCTCTGTTCTAACCCTCATTTACTCATCTTTACATTCCACCTTGTCATGCCCAACTTGTCTCACTTGACCAATTCATCTCTCCATCACCCTTTGCTCCATCACTCTCTCCCCCTCTTTCCCAGTTGCCTATGAGTGATAGGAGGTGAAATCAAGTGAAGTGCTTTTGCCCTGATAATGTAATGAACCACTCCCTCCTTATCTTCAGAGTCACAACACATGAAAGAAAGGAGCTCTGCTGTGTGTGTGTGTGTGTTTGCCAGTGTAGTGCATGGCATGTTGTTGATTGTTTTGTCTAGAACAGTCATGAATTTGCCCACTGTTACTCTGGTGAATAGCTGGTGGAATTCACTCGACAATGCACAGTGACCTTCACAGTGACGCCGTGTGTGTTGGCAGGAGGTGTGTGTATGGAAGTGCTTGCCTGGGCTTACGGAAGCATTTTAAGGGTCGATTCTGTTGCCATGTCTGTTTTAGAACAAGACAACGAGGTTAATCTGATCTAATCATCAATATTTATTATTTGCATGTGGGACAGAACAATATCTTTTTCAGACATTGTCAAGGGTCTGTCTGTTCCTACATGCAGCTGTGGCCTGTCACACACATGCACACTATACTGATTAATCAGTGGCGTGAACGTGTAAATGTTTCTGTTCTTCATATGTGTTTCTAGAGCCGGGCTCTTAGATGAATCACAAGTAAGCAGAAGACATGTTGTGGGGGGGTTGAATCATTATTTTGTAATGTGTTTGTGTTACTTTTGGTAATTTCATGCAACATTTAACCCAGCCAGGGGTGGCTGATAGAAATGGATTATAGATTGTGGATGGACATGGATCATTCATTATGAATATTCTTATATAATTTTAAGAGACCTCCATCGTACTGTATACTTTGCATGCAGAAAAGAAAAAGAATTCACTGTCATTTCTAATTACTGATGTTGTATTAATGTGTCAGTAAGTGGGGGAATATGATTTATTTTAGAGTAGGGTTATCTGTAGGCCAGAATGTGCCAAGATCTACATGAGATGCCTGGGAGGTTGAAGGATGTGTAAGTGACAGATTCTTTAGTTGTTAATGTCTTTTTGTTTCCTCCAGGTCAAAGTGACACAGGAGCTAAAAAACACTCACACGGAGCAGATGACGCGACTGCACTTTAAACATCAGACTGAATGTGACCTACTGGAAGACATGAGGTATGAAAACATTTCTTGATTTGAAAACAAGTGGATGTGATGTGCACAACACACGTTGTGGACATAGTCATGAAAGGAGAAGGAAGCTTGTAGGGAGCGAAGGAGAATTGGCATGAGAAAGAAAAAGAGGAGGACTGTCATTTCAGCTTTCTTTTTTCTTGTAAAGCACAAAGGGTTGGGAAAATGATGAAGGAATTTCCTGCTGCCCTCTTCCTGCTCTCATGACTGTTTCCTTTAGCTTCTCTTTCTTCTTTTCTAAATGCCATTCTGTATCTCTCTCTCTTTCATCTTTTTCTTACTCCTTGGCTTCATCTCCTTTGCCCTATCATTCCGTCTGGCCCCATATCTCCTTTTGATTTTGGCCTAGCTCTGTTTACTCATGATGTATGCGAGTTGGCAGTTTTCCCTTTTTGATTTGGGAATGGGAGAAAGCCTTGGTTCCCTCTCTCACTCTCATTTTCTTTGTTGACTAAGCATTGATTATTTATGACAGCAAACTCTCTAATACTATCTGCCTCTCTGCTTCCATTCCTGTGTCTGTTTCCTATTTTCACCCTGTCTCCACTTCGTGTTCTCACAGAGTCATCCCTTTGCACCCTTGGGTGCAGCTCCAGCTGTTTGGGAACAGATTGGCTTGTTGCTGCAGGGGTTTTGGAGCGTGAACAAGGCGCTGGTCTCACTTGTGGGAGAGAGTGAAAGCCAGTTAAACATGTTCAGCCACAAAGTTTTTTCAGTCAGTGAGAGATGGAGCTTTGAGCCACTGACTGAAGCTTCTCAAATAGTCATCCTCACCGTGGAAAGATACTGCCTGCAGTGTTTTCCCAGTACGTTACTTAAGCCTTCAGTGTTTTGTAATTATTTGTAAAGACACATTTTCATGTTGACAAAATCAGGAGCAGCAGGGTGGTGCAGTGATTCGGACGATTGCCCATCGATTGGGAGACCTGGGCTCAGGTTCTTGTAGAAACTTCTTTCTATTTAGTTGCTGTTTTTAGTGGTAATAACTCAGATAGAAAGGTTACGGTGAGGTGCAATAGATGTTGTGATTCTTTGTGTTTCTCCTATTAAATTGGTTAAAAAAAGTCACCATCTTTATTTGCTTTCATCTTCTGCACTGTCAGCATTCACTGTTTTTCTTTATTTTACAGAAGTTTACCAGAATAGATATAAATTTAACCCAAATATGAGGGATAACCCTTCACACTGGACTTACTTAACTAGGATTTCAGCCATTGTTTTTTGACTGCTTTAAAATATGCATCTCTGACTGATGTCAGTGTTAATAATGTATTCATGGTTTCCACAGGAAGAGGCAATTATTGACATGTCCTCATCCAGGGTCAGAATGCAGAGTTGATGCCTGCAGTAGAAAGCCAGCTACTTTACTATCAGAGGGACATTTAGTGAAATGCAGAGTGTGTGTTGTATATGTAAAAGTTCACTCTGAATGGTTCTGAATAGAAAAGGTAACACTGGAACAGTTTATCTAGACTGTCATTTGGTTAACTCATTGCAAAGGTACTAATATGATGACTGGACAACAATCTTCAAAAACATCTTCAAAATACTGTAACTGGGGTTTATGTGACAACTAAAGTCTGATGACGCGCAAAGATGGTTTGCAAAATACACGTTTTCATGCACGAAGCAGACAGCAGATTTTTAACTCCTAAATCCCAAAAGCTGCTCTGAGGTTACTTACCCTAATCAATCCACTGGGTGAAGGAATAAAAGCACTCCCTCACGCACACAAGTTGCTCCTCACACTGTACTCATCCTGTGTGTTTGCAAACTTGAAACGGTACGAGCCGAAAGCAGAGGAACTAAGAATGGAAAAGAAAGAATGGAAGATGAGAAAGAAAGGCGTGTGTTAAATCCTTTGGTTGTGCGTTTTTGCTGGACTGGTCTTAGGAGAAAGGATAAGAGAGAGATACAGAGGGGAAAATTATGACTAGTTGGTGGACTCAGGGAGTCAACTTGGTGTCCTCAATCCAACTAAATCCCCAATAACCTTATGTCTGTCTCAACAACTACACACATACATCAGCTCCCAATCCTGTAAAAAAAAAAAAAAAAAACCAGACTCCTATAGGGTCACGTAAACTTGTATCCATCATATGCCCTTCTGGTATCAGTGATCTAGCTTTCATAAACCCACTTACATCTCAGAAGCGTACCTCAATGCATTTGTTTGACCCAAGGATTTAGATAAGAGTATAAAAGCTGGCCTTCAGTAAGGCCATCATGGTCTTTTTTTTCTGGGCTCCAGCAAATTCAAACATCTGGGTTGGGTTAAAAAAATTGATCAATTGATTTGAATCGATTGAAATTTAATCAATTCATAAAACTCTGAGTTTTCTTTTCCGATGAAACAGTGACCCTACTCCTGCAAGACTTACAATTGAAAGGTTGTCTGTGTCGCTTCTCTTGCAGAGATAATGTTAAATTCATATTTGTAAAATAGCACTTGTAATAATTTTAATAACTGTAACAATTCGGGACACCAGATGATAAAAAGTCTAAATGTAAAGCTGGAAAAGTGTCAGAAACTTCATAAATAAAGAGGATAAATGTTTTTTTGGTGGATAATGTTCACACCTTTGACAACAACTTGTTTATTAAGATAATGCCAAATTCTGATTCTTTTCATTTATCATCGGGTTACAGGGCTCGAATGACATTTTTAAGTAAAGGTGCAGTGATGCACATGGCAAGAAAATGAGGTGCACCAAAATAGTTTAGGTGCACAACCAAAATTTGTGAAACCTTAAATTTAATATTATAAAATCTTAGAAAAACTAAAACACACATATAAGAATTTTCTTAAGTGTGTTTTGGTTTTTTAATTATTACTGCGCAACAATTAAAATGACTAATCACTATTAATCACATTGTTAGCCCTGCAATGGACTGGAGACCTGTCCAGGCTGTACACCCTGCCTCTTGCCTGCTAATTGCTGGAATAGACTTCAGCTTCACTGCGAGCCTGAATTGGAATAAGCGGTATAGAAAATAAGTGAATAGCCAGTGATGACTCAAAACTGGTTTATTGAAAACTTTAATATCAAAATTACCCATAGGCTACATAAACAAAATTGCATTGGTCTCGTTTGTAAAAACAGATAATCTGCTTTTTAACAGCAGTATTCTCCTTAAACAGAAGCAGTTAAAATATTTCTGGTCAATCTCAATTTAAATATTTTTATAGTGAAATCAAATATCTATGACAAAGAAGGATGAAAATTTCAGGATTTATCAGTAAACGGTAACAAGTCAGCATGATGAACATCACCTTAAAGCTGTGTGAAGCTGCCTTCCTTCTTCGCACAGAGGGAACAAAATCTGTTTCTCTACTGGAACCGATAAAAAACAGAATTAAGATCTCAGGTCCTCTATAGTGTCAGGGTGGAAGTGATGTTCAGGAGAAAATTAAAGACCTCAAATTTGTGTAAATATTCAGTTAATCTACAAGTAAAGATGTTTTTGTAAAATTACCATTATGACATAAGCAGAAGGAGATGTGTTCAGTAACAAGGCTTCACATGTTTAAACTGGATTTATACTCCCACGTCATCTGCGTAAGGTCGGTTACGCCGTGCAAGTTATGTCCACAAACTTGTGCATGCACCTAGTTTTTCAAAGCCTGGATTACATTCACTTGTACACTATTTAACAGCTTATTAGTGCTCACATTAGCAGCTAATGCTAAGATTACTCCAGGAGGACTGATTTTAATGGTCATGTAAACGGGCTCATTGTTTTATAAAACTAGTTTTTTGAGAATGAATTTAATATTCAAGAAATATTGGTGTTGCACAAATATCTGTAAATGAATCAATATAGAATAGAATATGATTTAATCAAATCTAATTGAATCAGGCTGTTTGAATTGAATCAAATCGATTCAGGAAATTAGTGGTGATACCCAGCCCTATCAAAGACTGTTTTTATGTTTGCCAAGACGGTGTAGCATGGTTTTTCCTCTTTACATGGTTATTTGCTGTGAGAGGGCACATGCTTTTGTAACTATTGCCTGAAATTTGCCTCCACAGAATCCTCTAAAAAGGCTTGTTAAAGGATGTCATTCCTTGCAGAGTTGACAATGATAAATGAAGGAAATTAATTAATGAATTATTAATGTCTGAACTCACTGTTTTGGAGTTGACTGGGGGCTTGATTTAATTTAACCCCTGCGAATGTGTTGCATCTGACACGTCTGCAAGGGATAAATGAAATTTGTGATTTCCTGGGAATCTTCTGTCTATATTATTAAAATATAATGGGTCTGTGTGCTGAGTAGCAGGGTGAAACGCACCAGTTTGAACCCAAAATGCTCTCAGAGTTCTCATTAATGGTCGTTTCATAATTTAAGAAGATGGGGAACCGAAAATCAAAGACTCCCATTAATGCAATGCTGAGTCACAGCCTGGTAATGCAATTAGGAGTTGGTGCCTCTGTCTTTGCCAGAATTATACCACAGAAAACCTCAGCTGTTGCTCTAAATGACAAGTGGGACTTGAGTAATAATTGAGACCCCTATGAGGTTAAGGCTGTGTGAATCTAGATTTTTAATTTAACATTATAACATCAATATTAACAATGTCCCAAATTTTTTAGCCCTCACGTTTGCAGTGTTTCAGCAGCCACAACAAATCAGAGCAACTGTTTACTGTGACAGTTTGGCTGCTTTACTATGGTTAGACAGAGAGGTGTTAATTCATTTTTATCACATCTTGGCCAAGTCTTTCTTTCTCTTTTCATACTTCCGATTTTGTTACGCCATGGTAATAATGATCCAATAATGTAATCTTCTTAAATATTACTTTATCTGTATTGTTTCTGTTTTCTTAGTAGATCTATTAATATATCCCCTAGATAAGTTCTGTCAGTTAAGATAAAAATAGTTGAGCATAGTGCTTAACAAAACCAAACAACAGGCTCACCAAGAAGAATAATGTGATAATTGTTTGTTTCTAAGCACACAGACTCAGTATCAGTCCTGTGTTTATTAACATTGTGGCTTGTGAAGACTCATACCAGGCTGTAGCTGCCATATTACAAAACTAACCATTTTAAGTTTAGAGGCACATGAAATGTGTTTTGCAGATACATGTTGAAGCTTTTTTGGGGCATGAAGCCAAAACTAATACATATCTGTTTGGCAACAAATGCTAGCTTGATAAAAGTCTTGATAGTCAATGCACACAATTAACAAAAAAAAAACTAAACCCGATACTGTAATTTTAGCTTGGCTCCTTGCAGTCAGAGGTCAACAAAACACTAAGTTGGTGTTGGAATAGAACTTGTTGCATGTATATTTATGATCTAATGTCTTTAATGTTGTCACCCACACCTCTGATTTCATTAGTTACATCTACCTTAATTATTTAATTTCACTGCTTAATTATCAGTGACAGTGTAATCTAAAATTAGACTAATCATTAAGTGTGTTTCAGTTCAAGTGCATGCCCGTGTTGGATTAGAAAAACTGCAGCGAATCTCCTCTGTTATGTCTGGTGGTGTGAAAACATCACCACCCTCCTCTGCCTTTATCTCTGCCTGTGACTCATGTTGCTCATCTGTCTTCTGTTAATCACTGAGTTTAGTTTTTTCCCCTTGTTTCCCATGTTTGATTATTTCCTCTCCCTTCTTTTCAACCTATTGCCCTCTTTGACCTAAACACACTACTCCCTCACAGACACACACACACACACACACACACACACACACACACACACACACACACACACACACACACACACACACACACACACACACACACACGTAAGCAGGAAGTGCAGGAGTGTAGGGAGGGTACTGACAAATTTTAATAAGTGGAAATAGAGTCTGTAGAGAGAGGAAAATGGGGATAAATGATTGCTTAAGTACATTATACATGTATTACTACTTATAAGACATATTTTATTGCATGTAATCATAATGACAATATTCTAACACTGCTGATACTTAAAACTTTAGATGTAAAAGCTTTTAAAGATGTCTCCCTGGTATGTCTGCTCTGTTCATTTTCCCTCTGCTGCAAGAAATGTATGATCATAAAAACTTGCAATATTAATGCTAGGTATCTTTAATTGGGTGTCCATGTTTACATATACGACCTCTGCTGCAGTGTTACCATGGCAGCATGAAAAGCCTAGACATGTCTAAAGATCCCAGTGAGCTTGTGTGTTCACAAGTGTGCATCTTCATTCTGGTGTTGTCTCAGAAGCATTCTACTAATAGATAAGTGAAGTTAAGATTCAATACCATAAAAAGACAATATAGGAATGAAAACACCAGTATTTATTCATTTAATTGCAAACAAGAACTGTTTCATGTGATGGTAATAATAATAATAACTAATTTGACTTTTGGGTGGAATACAATGAGACATTTTCAGCCAATTCATCTACATAGCCAGCTGTGTATCCCTTTAGCACACTCCACTATTTGGTGGTAATGCACTTCTAAGCAAGCTGCTAATACCAACAAAACACAGACTAGAGAATAAAAAAAAACAAACAAACAATTGAAACAATGCCAGCTGATTGCGGAAAGAAACTAGACATAAAGATAGGAAAGAATGAGTGAGGAAGGCTGAAGAAAGCAGGGGCGATAAGTGAAAATACCAAAACTACTGAAGTAGTTGACAAGAAATGACCCACTATGTCAGTAAAATGGAAATGGTTTGGATTTGGTAAAAATGATGAAGAGGAGATTAAAACAAACTATGTCCAAACTATGTTGTGGGTAGAAAATGCCAAAAAGGTGCCAATTTGTTTAATCATTCGATGATTAAAATGATCATTCCATACTTATCCCATTTATGAGATTTCCTGAAAATATCATCAAAATCCATTCTTAACTTTTTAAGTTATGTTGCTAACAGACAGACAGACAAACCAATGCCACTGAAAACACAACCTCCGCCTTGGTGGAGGTAATAATAGTATTGTTATATTCTTTTGCCCATTTTACCCAGCCCTGCTAGAGTACATTCTCAGACTCTAATTTGAAGATGCACAAAATTGCCGTAATATTACAGATTTGTGTATTTTTATCTTGAAGCCATGGGTTTGGCATTTGTCTGTCGTCACCACAGATTTCTTAATAATGAGTGGTCACCTTTTGACAGCTGCATCTGTGGCTGAGTCAGTTGAAAATCATCTACTAAATCGAAGATCCTAATTTGGATTCACTGCACAGTATGATGATCTGAGTCAGTACCAGGCATTACTTGACGCTTTCTTTCGTGAGAAGCAATAGATATTTTGTATTATAAAATATGTTAAAGAGCACATTTATGAGTAAATAATCTTTTGAACTTTTACCCCAAATATAATTGTTTTTTTTCCCCCACAAAAAATGTGTGTTACACAACTATAGTGATGATAATGATGCGGACAGACAGTAGGGTTTCTGCCTTGCAAACATATGTGCATATATCCGTTCACAGCTTAAACCTGTAAAAATTGTATTGCTGTGATGAGTGGCTATACTTAATTTATTCTGACTTGGATATGGTAAAGCCCCAAGCTATCTTTATCTTTACTAGACTAGTTGTTCCCATCCTGGGGTCCCCCAAAGAACACAAGGGGTCCCCAAGGCTTTGAACATTCAGAGCCATTGTGATTAATGTCCACACATTGTCCCTGTTTTAAGAACAAAAAGTAAGGCTAAATGTTGTTAATTTAACTTTGGCTTTATCAAACAACAGGACTCAGCCAGAATACATTATTTATGGTGAGAATCTCACTTTTTAAAAGCATAAAAACAAGCATAGTATCAGCACGAGGTGGGGCAGGGGTCCATGGTTTTTTTGACGAAGGTCCTCAAGGAAAACAGGTTGGGAACCACTGGAATAGACTACTCTAATGCCATCCTTACAGGCTCCCTAAAAAGTCCATCAGACAGCTGCAGTTAGTCTAAAATGCATCAGCTCGATTTCCTCAATAAGGGCGCTTTCACACTGGTGCTGTTTGGTCTGTTTTAAATGAATCCTTGTGACCTCTTCCACGGAGTGTCTGGTCCATTTGAAGTAGTGTGAACACGCTCGGACTCTGGTGTGAAACAATGAAGCAATTTCTGGTCCTCTTGAATACTGGGTGTCTTGGTCTGTTTGCAAGTGAACTCTGGTAGGGTGTGCTGTCAGTGGGAATGCAAACGGACCATCCAGGGGACCAAAGAGAGAAAGTGACATAGGATGTGACGTACTGCAACATGTCAGGTAGCTCTCTGCCTCTCCTGCTGCTCATACTGGGCAGATTCTGGTGAAAAGTGCATCTGGTTTAAACTCCAAGCATAAACCCCAAGACTGAATAAATGTATTGTTGCCTGATTGTTTGCTTGTGGTAAAAAGAGCCGTTTTTGGTCCTGACCAATCTTGGTGTTGTTTCCCGAAATGATCACTGACTTCTTTGTCAGTGTTCATTTCAAGAAACAATGCCCCCTAGCCAGTATTTGGTGTAACTGCCTGACATGGTAGAGGCAGTTTGATCCGCTTGAGGAAAGTGCAGTGTGAAAGCAAATCAAACCAAAAGAAGGTGTTTGGAATTTCTACCCAACTGAACCGAGTTCCCCAGACTATCCTGGTGTGAATGTGCCCTAAAACCAAGAAAGCGGATCATAAAACTCCGGTCCTCAGATTTTTACACTGCTTCCTGATTGTCAAAGAACTAACTTCAAAATCCTACTGTTAGTTTACAAAGCGCTGAATGGCTAGGGCCAAAATACATTCAGGATCTTCTGGTTTGTTATGAACAACCAGATCCCTCAGTTTCCTGGGAGAACATCTGGGAGTACACACACACACACACACATATATATATATATATATATATATATATATATATATATATATATATGATCTAATACTGCTACCAACTTTTGATGCCACAATATAAAATTAAATGAACAATTATGCTGCCATCTTAAACTCAGGTTCATATTCAACATTTTTGCTCTCGTACAGTATGCCTTGAAACATGAAAAAGCTCTGGCACCTAAATGTTTAACTGTTCTACCTTTTGGAGCCTTTGTTTCCTGTCCAGATGTCTGTATCTGTCGTGGCTCTTCATTTCAAAGTGTCTTCCTATGTTGTATTCCTTCATTACAGCCACACTGTCTCCACACATAAGACACACGGCTTTGCCCTTTACATATACTCTGTTTTCAAAGTCCACTTTTCGTTCAGCCACTTTTTTGAAGAGAGGGGTCATTAAAAGTTGACACAAGTGAGTAGGTCCGTCAGGCTGCTAGAGAACGAGTGAGGCATATGCTGGCGGGGCATGATTGACGTGTTAGCGCACTTGCAGTGCATTGTGGGACTTGTAGTATTATGGTGACATGTGCGCTCTTATCAGTGGGCCACCTCTGATAGCGATTACTGGTTTATATGATAATGCAGAGCAAAGATAATTAATTCATGGGGCGGATGTGGCTCGCTGGCCTTGAGTTTGACATGTGACCTACAGGAACCCTCGAGGACCGGAGCTGGACACCCCTGCAGTATAATGATGTTGCACATTTATGCACATATATGTGTGTATATACATGTATATAGTGCTTTTATGCTTTTTTTCTCTTGCATGCTGTTTTTAAAACATATTTAAATTTTTGTTTTGGCTGCTGTAGCTTAGATTATGTAGTTTAAATTATTTTTTATTTCAATTTGCGTACTTATTCTTTTCTACTCATCTTAATTGTTGTGGTATTCATTGTGGACGGCCAATTGAGATTTTTAATGTACAGGGAAACCTGTTTCTCTATTGTAGACATGGCAGTAAATGCTCTGAAATTGAACTATAGTATCTAAGTCTAAACATCTATGCTTCTGAATTGTACCTCTAGCACTTTTAAAAACAATCTGCCCCGTGTGAGGCTCGAACTCACGACCTTCAGATTATGAGACTGACGCGCTGCCTACTGCGCCAACGAGGCTTGAAAGCACATGTGTGTGTGTAATGTGTTTGACACACAATACTGACAACCATGGTTGGACAGGCCTGTGGAATTGAGGGTATGGGTCGTATTTCAACTGACAAGCACGGGGGTGGGGCTGAACACTAAAAACAGGCTCTTGCAGTAGATCAGTAATACCAAGCAATACCGTGGTTTTGTGTCATTGTATTTGTGAAGGATTAATCATAATTAACTTGTTTAATTATTAATTATTTATGAATCTGAATGATTTCAGAAATCTTTGTTTAAAAAAACGTAGAAGAAAATACAAAATCTTTAACACAACTTTATGTCAGTAGATTACGCAACATTATTTTATTAATTTTATTAACCATTTTCATCGTGTTTATATTTCTTTTAGTACATCTAAAATTTGAGACCACCACCAAACTCAAAAAAGTGGAAACAGAGGAAAAAAATTAAACAAGTAAATAGAGTAGATAGCCAACACCATTCTTGAAAAATTTAATATGGGATTCCCCATATGAACTGCTGTAAACTGTGCTTGTCTCACACTTTGGTTTGAAAAGAGGTTCCACTATAAGCCACCACGTGAAAATTACGGTTTTCCAAGCTGATTGTTGTTTTTGCTAAGATATTTAACTACTCTGAAAAAGCTGTGAGTTGTGTGTGTTTTACCTGTATCTTAGAAAGTAATTGCTGTGAAAGAGATGAACATAATTTTTTATCTTTTTTTCCCTGTTAAAAAAGTGGTCATGTAAAACAAACGTGATGAGGC
Source organism: Melanotaenia boesemani (assembly GCF_017639745.1). Taxonomy (NCBI): domain Eukaryota; kingdom Metazoa; phylum Chordata; class Actinopteri; order Atheriniformes; family Melanotaeniidae; genus Melanotaenia; species Melanotaenia boesemani. Next base: position 23,488,680 of record NC_055690.1, on the reverse strand, counting down.
ATTCAAGTCCTTTGTAAATGTTGATATAAGTTAGTAATCCTAGACTGGGATCTCTTACTGAAGAGTATATTTAATTGGAAGTTATGCATCATAAGAAAATGAAGATGAAATGTTTTAGCACCAGGCCCTGCAGCTCTGTTCATTCAGCTACATAGCCGTTATATTTACTGGATCTGTGTGTACAATCATGGACTTTTACTGTCTCTGCTGCCAGGATGTTGGGTGACATACAAGGCAGGAGGACAATTTGGAGGAGTTTGTGCTTTTTGTGGGTCAGAAATGGAGTGATCATTTCTAGAGAGCTGCTGAGAAATTCATTGCATGCATAATGTCATGGTACCCAAGGCTACTCCAGGAATGTCTATGGGAGACTGTGATTGCTACATTTATGCTTTTTTTCTATGACAATCACTAGATTTTATCATCATTCAAACTTCTGTCTGTTTTTCTTTTTTGTAGGAGCTACAGTCTGAAAAAGGGACAACTGGAGCGAGATTATGCACAGGTAAGATTGGTTGGCCTATACTGAATAAATGCTTAGCCACATTTATTGTGTCATTCTTGTGATTCAACCCTGTTGCTTAGTTGCATAATGTGTCTCTAGAAATTCAAGCCCCTGGGATCCAAACCCAGGAATATAAAGTCAAGCATTAGAATGCAATAAATACTTAAATGTGTTATTTGTCTAAACATTATTTCACAGATGCACAGCAATGTAAATAATTTCAGTGTATGTATAAACCAAAGCTTTTAAATGCAGTCAAATTTAGAACTTAGTGTCCCTTTAGAAATGAACATTCCTGAAAAATTGAGTTTTTACATTGAAGATGAAAACTGTGCAGGAAAATATACATATTAATGCCCCATGGTGTGTCATTTGGTGTTTAAAAAAAAGGTTATTTATTACATTTATCTGATCTCAAGTATCAGATCAGTGTCCCACTGAACTTAGTATAAAGAGTAGTATTAGAAGCTTGTCGGCAGATAGGCTATGTGGAAATATGCTAAAGTGGAAAGTGAGAACTGTGGATCCTCAGAAGGATAAGTTAGATCTTTTTCCTTCATTTACATGATGAAACTTTAACTTAAGCACATTCTGACCTGCCTGCGAGGAACTGGTGACCTGTTCAGGGTGTACCCTGCCTCTCACCTCCTAAATGCTGGGTTAGGCTCCAGCTTTCCCACAACCCTTAATGGATGAATCAGTATAGATAATGGATGGATGGACTTTCTGACCTGCACTCCCTTCCATTATTATGATGGCATATATATTTTCATCATGTCTGAATAATGGGATGAGGAGACTCTACCTCCTGTGGAAGCTTAGATTCCATCATGTATGCTGTGGTGTGCTGGGGGTAGCAGCATCAGCTATAGGGATGCCAGCAGGATCAATAAACTGATTCATAAGGCTGGCAAGATTATTGGACAGAACCGGGAGACAGTGAAAAACAGAAGGTCTCTGAACAAACTGGTCTCCATTATGGACAATTCCACATAACTATGTAGTGAGAATGGGCATTTTAGGTGATTTTTGAAGTCGACTAGTTAGGCCAATCAAAATCGAATACTTGTGACGTCAGCATGACATCATCAATAAGAATTTAAAAACACTTATCTCCAAAAGGAAACTGTAAAACATGTGCATACATTTCTACATTACGTGTATTCCATACACAAACAATTTTTATTTTATTTGTTTTATATTTATCATTGTGTGGGCTCTAGTGTTCTTCAGTGTACAGCAGGTAGATGGAAAAAAAGTGAGTCAGGTAGAGGTCGGGATTGAACCTGGGTTGGCTGTGATTGAGGCGACTGCTATGCTAAGTAAACACTGCGCCCACAGGAACATTAAACAGAAACAAAACCAGTTATTTCCCTTGTCTTCTGGTCTGGTCACAACATTCCTGTGAGGGTTTAGCAACCATGCTGCTCTAGTCTGTTACTTCCTACATTGGTGAAAACTCCGATGGAAATATCTGATAAACTTCCCTTCATTTGCCTCCAAACTGAGTTTGGGAGACGAGGTGATTCCTCCTGAAGCTTGTTTCAGGGTTAACTCACTTCACTTTACCTAGCAGTGCTGAAGCAGACACCAGACTCTGCTGTAGTTGGAAGAGCTGTGTGGTGTTTTTGAAAAAGCTTATAGCAAAAACATCCATCCATCCATCCATCCATCCATCCAGTTGACATTTGGTACATCTCTCTCTCTCCTCCCTCTCTAGCTCAACCTTAAAGGGGTCACAGTGTTCTTTTAATACAACGCTGTAGACAGCACCATGTCTCTTCGCACTAAGACATTACTCTTTCCAAATAAAAAGTCGAAATGTAGATTAATTGATAAATTGATTAGAAGTTCACACCCCTACTGCATACACAACATACTGCGGGACAGCGGAGCTCTTTCTTAGACAGACTGGTGCAGCTTCACTGTCATAAAGAGAGGTTTAAAAAATCATTCCTCCCATTTTCATAAAACTCTATACAATAAATCCTCCATAACTGAGAAGTGATTACATATCTGCACTGAATCCATATCACAAATCCATAATCATAGTTTGTCCATAGTCTTCCTGTATATATTGCTATTCTTTTTTATTTATTGTATTTTTGTGCTTTTCTCGTATATATTCTGTTTACTGTTTTTTGTGTTTTTATGCATTATAGTAATTTTCCATTCAAAAAAGGACCACTTATCAACCAAAAACATGTGTGTTAGAGGATCCCCCAAATAGCAATAACATGTTGTTAGCTGCACTGTTGGAAAACAATGCTCTGGAATGTGTGTATCATCTTTTTTTTCTTAATCTGTTGCATATTTCGTATGAATGAAAGATGTTGGAGCTCTCTCTTTCATTGTTGTGTATTATCTGACGAAGCCTTTAGAAACTGTAATGTGAGTTTTGTTGGAAAGAGAGTTAAATAAAACAGACTAGTTTCAGTGGTTGCTCTTTTGTAAGCCTTGAATCTAATAATCTTTTGCATCCATGTAAAATTTTCATCCCTTTAATAACAAAGTAATATTAGAAGAGAAAAGCATGTTTGTGTGCAAAATAGAAAGGATATATTTTTAGGTTTTCCCCAATGACAGTTTATGCTTGCTTCACTCACTTTATAAATATATGATGTCAATAAAAATGGAAAAGAAGCGCATAGTTATTTGCAGCCAACATACATCAAAAGCTTTCTGAAATCAGGCCTTCTGGTTTCTCTTTAACTGATTCTTCAAGTGAATAAAAATTCACATGTGTTGCAGGCCACATTTGGTTTCACTTCCTTTATTCCTGTTTTGTTATCTACAGATGTTTCAGTGTTTCTTTCTGTCTCTTTCTTTTGCAACTTATGCATATTAGCCATAGCTTCAGTCATCATGGTTTAAATTTCTCTTGTATTTCAAACAATGAATGTCAATGTACCTTTGTACTGCTATGAAATACTGCTCTTTCATATCTCAAGATTTCAATCACAGTATCAATCACAACAAATATACATTTTGGTGATTATTTTATGTTATAACAACAGTGTAATTAACTTGACTGTGCTGTGATTATGACTATATTTACATGTAAAATAACCAAAAGAATGTAATTATTTTTTTTTCTGTTACACCTATTCATCTCTATGCGCTGCTTGTCAGTACCACTCACTGAACTACTCCTCAGAGGGCGTTGACAGCAGCAGCTCAGTGCAAGCAGGGCATTAAAGGTAGAGGAGATTTTTTTCAGGAGCATCTTTTTCTATATTGTTTAATATAGAAAACAATATAGAAAACATGGTGTAGAAAAGATGCGTGCACCCCTGTTTGTGCATGAATTGCGTGGTCTTAGAGGCTTGGAGCACTTGTAGAGGTAACAATGTGAGAGCCAGAGCTTGATTAGCTTTCTACATCAAATTATGGTACACACGTAAACGTGAGGGACGTGGCAGAAAAGGTGTCTATATCGAGTCAAGGAAGGAGAGCCGAGCAAGAGTTCTACTACTTGTTAGGTAAGATCACATCCAGCCAGTTGTAGGATAAAACAAAGTGGATGAACTGCAATGTTAGTAATACTGTAGCGTTTGTTTGCTAAGTAAAAAAATGCTGGGGACACGCTACACGACCAGATTTTCCCCTTGATTTCCAGTTGTGCGTAGTTGACATTAGTTGGCACTAGTTGGCAGTAGTTGTGGGCTATAGGCATGACAAGATGGCACAGAAATCTGTTACTGTGTAATGGAGCTCGGACTCAAATTGGCAAATGTGTGAGGCGAACAGACCGTGCCTGACTGCGGTTGTAGTATTTCAAATGTGTTTGAATTTTTCAAGCTGAATCTGCTAGTGTGTGCGGTTTACCGACTCAACTGAAGTACACACATCACCATGAGGGAAACATTAACGAAGGTTAGCAAATCGATGCTGCCCAGCACCAATATTGTTTTGCTCTTTTTTGTGCTTTGGAGGCGCACAGGTCTGAACAAAGGTGTTTGGACTTTTGAATTTGCATTTTCAAAATGTAGCTTACTCACACCATTTTTCCAGGTTTTTTAAAGGTGCAGTGTGTAAGAATTACTGACACCTTGGTACTCACACTGTGAGTACCAAGCACAGTTGTCACTGGATGGTGGCCATCAGTGGACAAACATGCTTTCATGTAAGAGTGGATCCAGTGGCCTCAGGTGCAGCACTGACTGCACTACAGGTATATACTTGAGAATTGAGTACATGTGTACTAACTTATTCTGTGTTCTTTTTAAATCGTTGCTCATCCAAAAAAACTGTGTGCCACCACCTGTCAATCAAAACCAGTACTTAAGTTAAAAGCTCATGAAGTTCACTTGTTAATGTGAGTCACATTAACTTGGTGAATTGGTAAAATAATATGCAGGAAGTCCATTTCTTTTAAGTGCCAAAACTCTGTATTGGACAACATTTTGTTAGATATGCATTTAATCCAAAAAAAGTTTTAGTGTTTGAGCCATTACTTCACCTCTTTAATAATACCAACTGGAGATGTATTTTACATTGTTACAAAGCCTGATTAGTCACCTTTACAAGGTATAACTTCTAAAGATGGTGCTTCCTTGGATGATCACCAGATCATGTGGGTAGTGCCCCCAAAGAAGTGGCAAAATCCCCTTCAGTGTTCTTCAATTAGTATTTAGTCTTGTTTTGAGATGCTTGGTGGATTGGATGTTTACACTCTATACAGTTATAATAATTATTATTACTGAAAAGAAGCATTCAACCAAACACAAATTTTCTTATTTTTTTGTGCTAAGCTTATGAGATGAGATATGTAAAATCAATGGCTTTATTAATCTAACTATCAATCTGTTTTACCGGCAACATAATTAGTTAATTTCTTGTTTATCTTCATCAGGCTTCATTCAAACATTCTTGTAAACAGGTCATATTGCCATAACAATTCATAGTAGCATCCCCAGCATGCAGAGGTTTTGTAAAACGTAACAGTAGTGGATGGAAGTAGGTGAATATATGACTTTTCAACATGTTTAAACTTTGTGGACATTCTCCTCTGTCACTGCTGTTTGTCAGATGAAAAACTGAATCACAGCACAAAACTCTGGAAGTCCTCATAGAGTTACACTTTACTCCTAAAATATTGTTTTGCCATTAAAAATTCATATCAAGCCAGCAAAGATTAAGTATTGTGATAAAGATAATGCTGAATAGAAGCAATTGAAAATACTGATGAGTAATCATAGAGAGAGGAAAAAAGCTTCAGCTCCTGTACTTTATATAGTATAAGTATAGTTTTTTCTAGTTCATTTTAATGTGACTGCAGTAGTTCCCATTTGTGTTGAGTGGAAAGTGATGCGTTTATGTTCTTAGGTCTAACCAAGTCAGACTGCCAATGCAGCATGTTATGGAAAAGCACTACGGGGTAATTCAAACAAGACATTCACATTTTGTGTTGTTTTGAATGTGGCTAAACTTCTCCTGAAGCTTTCAGTCAGTTACTCTCATTCACATGACAGACACTTTATAGTAAGCTACTGATTAGTCAAGACACAAAAAATCATGTTTACCAAACAGCTAATTTGTACCACTAAATATTATTTGAGTTGTAAGGAGTAATTAGCCAGTGTTCTGCTCACCACCAACAATCTGAAAAACAAAAGCCTGACATTTGCTGTGTTTAATGCATCTCATCTTAACCTAGCATCACATTTACACGTACATCTGTGACCACACTCTCTCAGTTTCAAAATCTTCACGTAACTCTATGAATAACAACCTAAAACTTATCTCACCTGACTCTTAAGTACATGTTAACGTACAGTTATTCATTCCATGCTGCTGCTGTTCAAACACTTCTTTTGAAGCCTTAATATTTTCAAATTTTCATATATTTAATATTTTCATAATTTTGTCAAGTGAGTAGAAGTGTGGAGGGTGGGAAGCGAGAGGAGAGGAAGCGCTTGTGCTCGTTTATATGTGTGTGTCCTCATGTGTGTCTTAATTTGCATGCAGTTTGATTGATTAAGTTTCCTGCGGTCAGCCCGCCAAATTTCAGATGCTCATTATCTCCCACTCTCCTCAGTCAGTCTCGCCTGTACGCCATCTCTTGCTATTCTCCCTCAGCACTGTCTTCACCTTAGAAATAGAGGTTGCTAAGCAACAAGCCCTCTAATCAGTAGGACAATGGAACCCTTCCTAATTGACATTTTAGTGTGGGAATTTCTGAGCAGTGGATTTTTTTTATAATAGATGCATGATGAATGGAAAATATATATTTTTTAGAGATGCCAAAACAAACAAACAAAAAAATCTTTATTTCTTTTATCTTTCATGTTAGTAGTTTAATCTTGCAAGTCTGCTGTTCACTTTTGTCTTTTTAAACCCTTAGACACTCAGGTAGCCAACTACTGGCAGTAACTCAGGAAAATGGAGCCAATTAGTTGTTCCAGTGGAGATAGATGGAAGAGCTTTAAGGGACTTACAAAGTGGCAGGGAAATACAATTCCATACACATTTAACAAAACAGAGAAATTGAGCAAGATGCTGGTGTGGGAGGACAATAGATTGCCAAAGAAAGTGAAGATGCTATCATTTAACCTTTGTCCTTTCAGTGTGTCCTTTGTGAGGGAGTCAGCTGCAATTACCAGCCGCCAATCAAAAGCTCCATGCCTTCTCTGTGTGTAATTGTGTGTTTGCATGCGAGTGTGTTTGCTGTTTGTCTCATGTTCCCTCCTACGATCAACATTTCTGGAATAGTTTTAGGCTAGGGTCACATTCAGCTGTACTGCCCAAAAAGGCCTGCCTGCTGTGGCCGCCGCTGTGTGTCTGTGTTCTTCTGAGCACGCATAATGCACTGTGACATGTACATCAGATTTAACATGATGGGCGATTTTATATGTTATGTAAGATCTGTAAATAAATTGGGAATTCTGAGAATTCTCATTTTTAGTGTGTACATCAGATCTGAAAAAGTACATGGAAAACATCTCAGGAGTTATTTTTAGTTAATTTTATTTACAAAAATGTTTTCCTCTCTCCCCGATCTTTCCATTTTTCTTCTCTTTTCCTGTCTACATCTCTGTCATGTGTCGTCATGCAGTCTGTGTAACAGTAGCTCAAGCCCTTATCTGCTATAAGAATTTAGCTAATTGTGGTTTCTTTTTGGGTGATTGGATAATCCCAATAAGGTGATTCTGAATTTCTTTTGGCAGTAAACTCTTTTAGTGTTTTATCTGCCGAAGACGGACCTGCAGAGGGGGGACTCCCTTGCTTTTCCTGCTGCACACAGACACATGCCTCCAGCTGACAGCTGCTACAGGCTGTTGGACATATGGTGGCTTATTCATGTTATTATAAGTATTGACAAGATTTTAATCAATGTAAATCACAATCAACGTACAGTTTTTCTTTTAAAAGTGTTACTAAACAAAATATTTATAAATCCAGTGAAGTCATATATGAAAGATTTTTTACTTTAGGAAGGTAGACTTGTTGATAAACTAGATTTGAATATTGTAATGAAAACTGAGTGTGAGAGAGTGATGGTAATACAAGACTGGATTAGCTAGAGGGAATTACAGAGCAGAGCAGCCATAACGTTTGTGCCAGCAGAGATTATTAGATCATTTATTACTTGTGCCAAGTGTCTAGATATGCCCAGATTCCATGATAACAGTTATCAAAATGTTCAACATTAAGCTCATTGTCTCAGAAGTGGAAATATAGAGCTGTGTGTCATGGTCTGTGGTTGAAGTCATTTTCTTTGTGCTAATTTGTATTTAGTTTTAATTGTGTTATTATCTTCTGAGTTTCTGGTTTTGATGAAGTCACAGTCTAGGTCAGGGCTATTCAATTCAGTTCCACAAGTGTTCAATGTTTCCTTGCTCCAACACAAATTACTCAAATTGAATGGATCCAACAGCATATGAAGTTCTGCACAATGATTCATTCATTTGAGTCAGGTGTGCTGGAGCAGGACTTCAGTCCTTGTGGGACTGAATTAATTTGTTGGAGTTTATACCTCTGAACATTGAGCATGATCTGTCAACTGTAGTACTGTAGTTCATTATTTAGAACTGAAACAAAAGGGATCAGAAATCTCCATGCATTTTATCTTCCTGGTCTTTAGCCACATTGAAGTGAAGCATTTTACATAGATTACATGGTTGTTTAAATTTAAACACTGCCACTGTTGTCTTTTCTTAAACCAAATCAGCTAAGCTCTACCATCCTTCACTCATCGCAGACTTTGCAGGTGTAGATCTCAGAGATTACCCAACCCAACACACATGAAGGCTGCAGGCTAAGAAAAGTGCAAACAGGAAGAGATGCAAGTGCAAATCAAGTATATTAGTTTAGGAGGAAGTTGAGAAAGTGAGGGGATTCAAAAGGTAGACTCAGAAAAGCACAAAGAAATCAGAAAGAGAAGACAGGTGGAGAGAGTGAAAGTGACTTCACACACAGTGACAGAGAAAACAGGCAGCGGAGTAAACACAAAGCAGAGGTGTCAAGGTGACTGCAGGATATGCAAAGAAATTATGGAGCATAGAATGAGGCACTAACTCATTCTTCCAGTCTGCATTTATTTATTTACTTTTTGATGCCTTTTAATTAAAACTGCTCTGTTTACTGTTGTGTGTGTAAAAAAATGTCTGTACACCACGTAAACATGTTTATACACACTCATCTTTCAGACCAACGAGTAACAATTATGTCATCATATTTTGACCAGTAATTATTGTCTTTCCTGTTCACTTCCTTGTCAACTTAAAAATGAAGTCATGCAGCTGCTAACCCATAAATGAACTCACATATTTACAACGATCAAAATAATTACAGGATGTTTAGCTCAGCTCACTGACTCGCTAAAAATTCATAGTACACAGCCTTTCCTCTTCTTCCGTTCACTTTACCTTTGTCTGTCAACCCTTTTCTCACACACACCAACACCCACACACACAAACTAGTGGTCTACTCAGGATATCCTGGTGTGTAGGCACCCTATTTGCCATCATGATCACAAAAACAGGATGCATGCAATTTTGTGTATGTGTTTTGTAATATATACATACATACATATATATATATATATATATATATATATATATATATATATATATATATATATAGTTACCCTTCACCCAGACCACATAGGAAGGGGCTGAGGGGTTGCTATAGCAACATCTTTTCAGGTGAAGACAGCAGATAAAGGAGGATGAAGGCATGTGATGTCCTGGGGAAAGGGAGTCTAGGTGAGAGAACAGAACCAGAAAGATGACAACCTGGAGGAAAAATGGAGATGAAATGGAGACAGAAAATAAGCAGCAGTTGGGCTGAAAATGAAAGCAAGGGGAAAAACACCAGGAATCTACCTAAGTTGGTGAACAGTCAAGCTGTTACAAGCCAGTCACTGGGTGGGCTTCTCACCTGTCAGTTATTGCCCAGTTTTTCTCTTTGTCTTTGCTCATATAGCAAGTTTGTCACCACAGGGTTTAAGTTGCAGGCTGGCTTCAAATAGCTTTAGAGCAAGAAGTAACACGGAGACAGCACTGGTGAAGACAGAAAGTAGAATAGTTCAGCATGTTCTCAGGTGTGCATACACATTATGTCTATCTTCACTTTGAAATATTCATTTTATGCTGGAAATAGGATCCTACCTAAAGCTGCTTTCACACATGCACTGGAATCCTTAAATGTTCTGGAAATGGATCAGAGTGGTGGGATGTGAAATCACAAAGACAGAGGTTTCATAATCCTCTCAGCATTTTGGGAAAAGATTTAAATTGGAACTGTGGCTGTTACAATGCATGTTAATGGGAATTCAGTGCACAGAAATGATTTTCAAGTAGGGATATTTTGTTGTTTAGAAAAAAAGAGCATCATGTGACGGCCGTGTTTTGCTTTATGACATAGCTTTCAGTGCTACAGATTAGCCTACTTTAACACAGTGAGCCTACAGAGACAGCCACTGTAGAGAGAGAAAAAAGATAACTGGACATGTGTAGTTAGAGTTGCATCGGGATGCGTCTGGGTTGTTGATGAACAGGTTCTTACTGGTGGGCACGGATTGATAGGTTCTCATATCCAGCTGAATCAGTGGGCATATTAACAAATCCTAACCCACACAAAAATCAAATCAGGTACTTATGGCATTTATAATCTTCTAAACTCTGTTTTCTTCCTGTGTTTTGAAGTGTTTGTTATGCATGTGTGTGGTGCAATTTTATAGATTAAAGGAAGAGATATATCTCAGGCACTTTCTGTTGCAGCTGTCTTGCTCTCTTTGCTCTCTTATTACTTATTTTTATCAAACATTCTCACAGTCTGAGACTTTCAATGACACCATCCACACCCACTCCACCCTTCCCTTGAGAGGCAGAGAGGGTGACTGTTCTTGTAGCAGTCATGTTTCCTCATGCTGTGGACAGCACAGTTTTTGTGCCAATTTTCTTTCTAATGCAGAACTTTTTCTTTTCTTATTGTGACTTTTATGAATAAGTTTTAAATGAACCATTTCCTTAAAAATCAGTGTAAGTAGATAAAAATGGTGGAAATTTTAAACACAATAGTGAAACATGGTTTTTACACTGTCAGCTAAATTATAATAAAACTTTAAGGTTCAGTTGCTGAAGTTATTTTAATTCTTGCAGAAGTTTTTGTTAAGAGTTTTGTATATGGGGCTCCTTAAATCATTATATTCAGGTCCAGCTGACAGAAACACAATTACAGCTTACTATGGGTTTCTATCATTTATAAATGGTGTGAAGTACATGAACTTCTCTTTCCGAGCAGTGTGTTTATTCATATCTTGCCAGATCCCCACAGTGTTTTGAAGAGTTGAATTATCCCCTGTCTTTGAATGGAGTTTGATTTTCCTTGTGAATTCCCCCAGCAACCCAAAGGAAGCGTGTCCCCATGACCCAGGACCCTATGGTCCTCTTTAATTTTCAGATAACAATAAATCCACCCAACTAGACCAAAGACTAGACCTCCTTTGTCTTTTGATTACGGCAAAGTTTGAAAAAGAATCAAAAAAGAATTAATTTAGCCGTGGCAACACATACATTTTATGTGGTTTATTGTACCCATCTGAGAAATCAGCAATCTCATACATCTTAAAAGATCTCTCATGAATTCTTAAAGTACTGTGTTTACCCTTTCTTCTTTATTTAAAACACTACCAAGTAAGTGCTTCCTTGGCTGCCAGTTCCCTCTGATGGCAGTATTTAAGAAGCAATGGTATTTTTTCTTTTTCAGAACAAATCTGATTCTTTTCTTTTTTCAAAGAATTAAGTTGGCTGACTCCACTGCTCATCAGGCCATAGCCCTTGTAGAGCTAGGTCTGGTAGATGTTTATTTCAGACCCTCTGGCACCATATGTGAAAGTTCAAATGGCCAGGATAACAGAGATATAGAAGGTGATTTATTAAAATATGTGCAGTGATTGAAACAGAAGTGAAGTTTGAGGCTCAGTTGTTAGGTATTATAGAGAGAGAAAAAAAGGATAAGGATATGCAGGATTCAGCGAGGCTTGGAAAATGGAGAGGAAGGGTGCAACAATATGACAACTGAAAAATAGGCCTTTGAGATGGAGAGTGAGGGATGGAGAGCGGTGAGCTGTTGATTTGGAGAAAGAGGAGAAAATTTGTAAACAAAGACTGAGAGCAGACTTGCATGCAGATCTGAAAGCGAAGGGAAGAGTGTTGCCTAGGGTAGCTTCATCCCTAAGCTCCATTTGTCCTGATTGTGATGTTGTACTAGCTCTTCTGCTTTGTTAACAACTGTTTTATTAATAAGGATTTTTCCCCTACCCACTGGTACACACATACACACAGGAAGACAAGGACAGAGTGTCTATGAGTTGTTGCTACTGACACAGTGACCCAGTCTGAGAGATGTGGGTTACTTTTTCTTGCGGGCTTTGAGGTTTTGCTTGTGCACATAAACTGTTGCTGACACAGAACTGTTTCTCAGGACTAAATCAGACTTTTGCTTTCTGTTTGAATCAGAAGTATAATAACTATTCAAACCAAACTTGTGTGTGGACCAAGTTTAAATTAGTTCTAGTTCGGTTTAAAGGATTGATTGCGGGACACTGTGACAAGAGCACTTATGAGATCTCAGCTCATGTGCTTCCTCTTGCCAAGTGAAATGTGAATCACATGCAGTTTGCAGGTCAGCTGCTGCATTGGAAACCACCTGCGCAATGTTAGGTTCCCCTCACACTTCCAGCTTTGATCTGTTTAGGCACCAGGGCACCTGTCAAGTCCTTTGGGCTGCATTGTGGGACCTCTGTAGATTTGGCTTTTTCTGAAGCATCCCATGGATGCTAGATTGGGTTGAGGACGTGGCAGCCTGATCGATGCTTTGGCCTCTTGGTTGTGTTCCTTCAGCCTTTCCTGGTCCATCTAAACAATATGATTAATGACTTTGCTTGTCGTGATGTTTTGGCTGATAGCTCTATGTGAAGTAGAACCCAGTTTCTTATTTTCTTATACCATGTAAAGCCAAAGTACAACAAATGTACTTTGGCTCGGTAAATATTCATTTGTGTATCTTATGATGCTCACAGCAAAGCAAGTGTAAGTAGGACAGAGCACATTTTAAGTAAGCTGACTCATTGTCAGGCCAGTAACATCCTCCTCCACAAATGTCTCACACTCACTCTAATTGTAATGTCCAGGGTTATTTCTTTTCTTTCAAATTTCTCCAGGACTATTTTTTTTTTTTTTATTTAATCAAAAACCATCCTTTCCAGTCATTTAACAGTGAATTACTGATAGAAAACAGGTTTAACCTGGTATTCGATTAAGTGCCCCATGTCTGCTCTTGTGCTTTCAGGCTCTGCAGAAATTAGCAAGTCAGTACCTCAAGAGAGACTGGCCTGGAATCAGCCCCGATGACCAGAGAACAGATTATAGGTATGTAAGGGTGTATAAGCTGGCACATGTGACACAGACACATGTATTTGCAGTGACTTTGTGTCTTTGCATCATTAAAAAATTGCTTGCATATTTAGCTGTTAGGGTGAAAGCTACATCTATCCTGTGCTGGACTCCTCATCAAAATAAACAACTAAATAAAAAATATATAAAGTAATAATAATAAGCTTTTCAGCACAATTATGATTCACTGTTATAGATGTATTGAAATATAAAACTTTTAGTTGGATCCAATTTACTGTGACAACCATAAGCTCTAGCAACTACCGTATTTCTGATAAATTCTTGTACACTGTGGGTATTAAAAAGTGTGTGACAATGACACAGTGAGGAAGATAATTTCAAAACTCATCTCTGTGTACCCTGGGAGAATAAGTTATTTACTCCTTTTTTGTCCGTTTTACACCCAACTAGGAATGTTTATGCAGTATGGAGGGCCTACTTGGAGGGTACGGTTCAGGTAAGCCAGTCCAGGCTTAATGTATGTGACAACTACAAGAGTCAAGTATCAGAGCCTGCAAAGACTGTTAGACTTTATAAGGAGCAGCAACTAAAAAAGGTGAGTGGACAGTGGAAGTTACTCATGCTTTCCTGGAGCAATCTTTGTTCTCTATCCTCTACATTGGCCTTGTTCCATGTGCTTACTCTTTGATTGAGATGAGTCATGTTGGTATTCTCTTTCTTTAACAGCTCATCTGTTTTCTTCTTTCCCCTTCACAGACCATTGATCAGTTGAGTGGCATTCAAGTAGAGCTGCAGGAGTCAGTGAAGGAGTTGGCAAAAGCCAAGAAAAAGTACTACGACTGTGAACAGGTTGCCCACGCTGTACGAGAGAAGGCCGACATAGAAGCCAAGTAAGTTTATAGCTGGGATCGTGTTAATTATAAAAATGTGACTGAACATATGGTCACCATTTGGAGAGGTTAAGCAGAGCACTATATTATTGAAAAACTGAGATTAATAATAAGCTAACTGGTAATACATTGATCAATATTTTTTATGACAAAAACTGTATTTTTCCCAATTACAAGGTTCCTGACATCCATTTCAGTAGAAGTTTAAGCCTCCAAAAATCAGTTTGTTCAGTACATTACCAAAGTCGCTGTTGCATTATCATGCAGCTGGCAGCTGAGCCTCATCCGTCCTTTACTGTCTTTTATCGTCATTTTTGACATTGTGATTTAAGAATAAAGCCAGCATTGTTAGATCTTGGTTGACCTGACCTGATCGAAGTTCCCATCTTCTTCACACAGGCTTTAATAGCCAACAAGAGTTTTTAGAAAAATCCTGGACACACACCATAAAATGTGTGTATAATAATTTAATGTTTTGTGCTATTGTTATCAAATTTGGATTAGAAGATGGGCTGTAATCTGGATGTGCTTTCTAATCCATAGATCACAATCACAGTCATCCACAGGAATGTGTTTTTTAAAAAATCTGGACAGACAAAATAAATAATTTTTTCAGTGCATTCCAACATCTGTAACTTGGTCTCAATGACACTTATTGATTTTGACAGTTTAGGGCTTTGAAAAGAGACCAAAATAAAGCTTTGCTTCATGTGGTTGTTAAACAGAAAGTGTACTTTGGTTAATCCACAGATAGGAATATTAGGCAAATTTTTCCTGGAATGGGAAGGGGTCAGAAGGTTTCCTCAACACACAGCCGACTGAGTCGTGCTGTCTCATAGTTAGTTCCACATTTTGATCGAATGCTAATGACAGCTGTTTTCCTGCTATCCCTAAGTAGCAGTAGCTATGGTGACATTTTCACTCCACTGAATCCTCAGCTCTGGTTAGCGCTCCCATCGATTGGCCAGTCAGCTCTTTTTTTGTTTTCCATCACTCAGTAGAAATTCACAGCTATGGAAATTGTTCCACAGCCCCAGTGACATTACAGTAAGGCATGTGTGTGACTGTGTTGTAAGAGAGATAATTAACAAAACATTGGTCATTGACAGGAAGAATGACAAAACAGGAAGAAACTGGTGTGGATGTAGAGACGCTTCACGCACTTAATATTTTTACCTGCACTTGTGTAAAGCTGGGGAAGTAGAAACACGACAGATGTACCCACACTTACCAGCAGGTGACAGATATTGTTACACACCTCTAAAGCATTTTATGTCTTCATGTGTGGGAGTTAAGAAAGCTAAAGTAGGCCTTTCTTTTTTACAAAATAGTAAGAAACAAACAACACAAACATGCCATGCATGCACACAGGATCCATTATTTCATCATGCAGGTCTCATGCATCTCACCACCGATTTAGTAATTAAACTAGAGATAGTTAAAGATAGCTGGTGTAGGAGATATAAAGCTGTAGAATTATATGATTCTTTTTCTTGTTTCTACCATAACTCGATCAAATATGTGAAATAAAATCTAATTATGTCAGTAGGAGTGTCAAGAAAGGAAACCAAAGTACCTTTCTGAGTGCAAGCCCAAATTAGATCATATTAATTTCTTTGAATTAGATGTTTGTGACTCTTTTGTTTTCTTGGTTTTGTTGTTTCAGGTCTAAACTGGGTCTTTTTCAGTCAAGAATTAGTTTACAGAAAGCAAGTGTAAAGGTAAGAGGACTTCACCCCGAAAGCCATCATCTGTTATTACATGATACAAACTTGACTAAAAGTAAAAGTTTACATGTATTTCAGGGGAAATCTGCACTGATGTTTATCTCTTCTTGTTTTAGTTGAAAGCAAAGAGAAGTGACTGCAACTCCAAGGCGACACAGGCCAGGAATGACTATTTGCTAACACTAGCTGCTGCCAATGCTCACCATGACCGCTACTACCACACAGATCTACTGCACTGCATACAGGTACTTAGAGAAAGATGAAAATGAAGCTGAATAAGCTGACTACACACATCCAGTCTGTGTAAAAAGGTGGAGGTCTCGTTTGTAATGCTACACCAACATTTTCTTTTAATACAGTCAGTATGGACTAAAGAATCTGACCTGGATAATACCTAAAGCTATTTTTTTTTTCTAGAAATGGAAAATATTTCTGGTTCCAATATTTCAATTGAGGCTCTTTGAATTAAAGCTTACTTTAGGATGATTTTTTTTTCTTGTAAGAGTGCACACAGTCAGTCTCACATTTTATATCAGAGGACTGGTTGGAAAGGAAATATCGCTCTTAAAAAATGTGACAATTTCACAGTTTTGAGTCATCAAAGAGTCACAGCATTTTATGGATTAATGATTGAAAAGGAGTATATGTGAAGGGGAATAAAATCCGAAAACTGAGCCATCCTGATGAGTAATGTATGATTTCATAAGATGTACAAGGCCAGATGACTTGAGAGGGCAATTCAGCCTTTTAGTTATACAACACAAGTATAAATTATTTATGCCAATTTGTATTTTGGTTTCATTTTATCACATTTAATACAGTGTTATTCTTAAGTTGTGCTACTAGTTTAATGCTTTAATCTGGAAATAATCCAATTATTTTTATAATGATTATAAATATTGTGTGCTTTTAAACACACAGGTGTATATACGGACATTTATAAATACAAAAAGAGTGCATCATGTATGCAGACAGACAGATTTCAGCTCTTCTGATTTAATGTAATCTTTTTAAACACTGTACAGTCTCACATACTGGCTTAAATACACACACATGTGGAGTACTTTCTTCATCCCAGCAGTTATCACTCTCAGATGTGACTCTGATGTAGGAGTTGACACATGCAGGGAGACATTTGCATTAGACTTGCTGAGTAAATATGCACATGCAGCATTACTGTTTTGAATTTGCTGAAGCGTCTAATCCAGGGAGTAAGTCGCACACTAAGAATTAAAGTAAAATTAACAGAAAACCAGTGTGAGGCGTCTTTTATGTATTTTCCTCACAGGCTGTATATAACAGATGGACTTGGTCTTCAAAGCTGAAAAATGAAGCCACTGTTGAGGTGCATTAAATCTGCATTTCTTCTAATGGCCAGCAGGTCATTGCAAAAACAGGACTGGAAAGAAATCTGAGAGACTGACCTTACTTTGTACTCGATCTCTACAATGAAACATTGTCCATTTTCTGAAGAGAAAGATAGTCCAAGCCAACTGAACACACTTCTTTCAAACATCCACAAACCACTGACTTGCTGTCTCATCCTTTATATCCAGACCTTCTGTTTGTTTCCCTTTGGTGTTTTTTTTTTATTATCTTTTTCGCTTCTGTTTGGGCTTTGGGGATGCTGCATTCAAAAAGGTTCATGAAAACTTTCAGGATCCTGAAAATGCTTGCTTTTGATGGTTTTTGCTGTTTTGTAAGAAAGTGAATGTCTTCTACAAGATGAAAACACCTTTATCAATGTAACCCATAAAAGCCCGACCCATGAAAATATAGTAAGAAATGTCCAATTTTTTAAATATGAGGCCTTTATTTGGCCCTTTAACAAAATGTAACACAAGAATTAACATTTTTTTGAGAGGGATATCTACTGTTTATTACCATGGGATATATCAAAAATATTATTATGTGGTTTTCTGCTTCTGAGTATCTATTAGGGGACAGAAGACAAGTATCAGTTTGTGTTCAACAGGATTTTCAGCAAAGTTTATGCCATAAATTGAAGCAAAATGTCTCAGAAACTGTATGTAACATATATGTCACGTCGGGCTCTTATGGGTTAAAGGTAGTGAACATGTAACTTACAGTATATGACTGGTAATTTGACTGAAAGAGTATTTAAAACATACAAATATTCCTGAAGACCTCTCTCTATATTTCTTTGGCTAAGTCGTGTTGTTTTTGTTTGTTGTTCTTCTTCGAGGTTTTATGTGCAGTATCTTTTCCCCGGTCTTCTTGTTTCTGTTTCTCCTTCTCCCTGATTCTGACATACTCTGCCTTAGGCATGCGTGAGTATATATACTACGGGGCCATTCTGAATAATAGATCTCTGGCTCCTCTTGACAGAAGGACAGAACTGCAGGGAAATATGCATGTACACAAATATGTGCATGCAAATACACAAGGAGAATGAGGGACACTGCTGGAGGGAAGCAAGCTGCTCATCCTCTCTCCCTCCTCTGCAGTTTTATTTGTGGTGTTTACAGGTCTTCACTGATAATGGCTAAAATCTGTGCCACATCAAAGTCTGAATTCTTTTTACTGTTAAAAAATTTGTGCTTCTGAGATATCACAGAGAAACAGCACAGTATATCCCGTCTGTGGACACTGTTCTTTAATGTGGCTATAGGAGGATATATCGGATTTAGTGGGAACTGGGATACATGGTACTAAATTTCACCATCCAGAAATCTTTTAGACAGCTAATCCCACTGCAGTAAAAATCCATCACCTTTTTTTTATTTTTATTTTTTTCTTTTACTGAAGTAATGCCAAGTCTTCTGCTGTTAATTTTAAACCAGACAGAGGAAGATGATGAATTGTTTGTGGAGGAGATGATTTAAAGATAATGAAATAGGAAGATAGATGAGACTTGTAACAGATAACCTTGTTTAGATAAATCTTTCTTTAAAAACAGTAGCGGTACTGGGACTTGTACTAGGCTGCAGTAACTTATATGTTTTACGTGAACACCTGTGTCCTTGTCAATGCGACATCTGTAGGGAGAGGAACGGAGCTGCTCCTCGTCTCCCTCTGCTGTTAGAAGCTGATGCTGTAGTTGCTCTCCCTCTCCAGACACAAACACTTATACACCTCTGCTTTCTGTCTGCTCCATGGTGTGTACTTGTTGTTCAGACTGATGCAGTCATTCAGCGCTAACACACACACTCACACAAACACACACGCCCACAGGCTGTGGTACAGGAATGGGCTTTTTCTGGAAGCTGACTCACTTCATTTCAACACTACCGTAAATGGATAAAAAAAAGAAGGGAGGAAGAGAAGAAAGGGGGAGGAGGAAATTGCCAGAATGATGATGGAACATGTAAAGAAAAGTAAGCCAACTACCCACCCTTAATGACATAATTTCCTTGTCAGTATCCCCATTGTTTTATAAGTTTTTGTGAGCAGTTGCTACATTTGTGGGTTTATATGCGTATTTGAAAAACAGGTTTTTGTGTGTGATCATGTGTTAGTCTGTGAAGGGAAAAGACAGTTGACATGGCCTGAAAGATCCCCTAGCTAGCGGTCTACACAGGTTTCTGAGAGCCTGAGCTTTTGTGAAGTACTTTGGCCGGAGGAATGTATGCATGCCTGAATATTTGAGAGCTGAAGTGTGTGAGTCTGTGGTCTGTGTTTTGTTGAATTGGAATCTGAACCCCTTCACCTTCCCCTGCAGCTGTGAGAACTCCATCCAAAGAACACTTCTTTGCGAACACACACACACCCATCTCTCATACCCTAATTTTTTTTCACTTTCCTTTTCGCTTTTACCCACTAATGCTGTTAATACCTTTTCAAACGATCTTTCCTGCTCTCCTTCTCCTCTCCATTAGCCTCGATCCCTCTTTCCCTCTGACTGACTTGTACACTTGGCACTGTGGCCCACAGCTTGGCAGCACAGACTCAGCATAGAAAAGCTGTTTATTTGAGCTTCATACTTCATTAAAATGTCTTTGTAACAGTGCATCAGACATGGTAATGACAGCTGTCAAATAAAAACGTCTGCTTGGCTACTTTGCTTTGCTTTGACTTTTTGCCATCTGTCTCATTTTTGTCTCCCATTGTTTGCCTCATCATCTTTCATCTTTTCTTGTCTCCTCTTCTCAATTTGGTGTAATTCATTAAATTTCTGCTGTTATTTAAAGCATTTGGAAACACATCATACTTGCATTGGAATTAATTCAGTTGGTGTCAACAATGCTAAACCTGTGGTATTTATATGTATTTATGTTTAATAAACACTTTCTATGCCATACTGAAGCACATTTCAAACCATTTCTGCTTTAACTGCATTCACAATTAGTTAGAATGTAAATGTATGCCTTTTTCTTATGAAAGTGATTATTATGGCTCAGACAGTCATGTTTCCCCTGTAACTGTGAACATCATGTAAGCACAGTCTGTTAGAAAGAGCTGCCTGTCCAGATATTTTCAGAGGTCTAAGGTAATGTAAGTGACAATGCCTGTGTGTGTGTGTGTGTGGACGGTATGTTTAAGTTTTAATTTTAACTTAAATAGATTTTCTTGTTTTTATTATGACCCCAGAGCAGGTATGTCTTACTTGTCAAGCGCTGTGACACTCATAGTTAGAAAAGTGTTTTTCATCTTGTGCGACATAAATGGGTCTCTCGGTTACACAGGGATACTGTTGTATAAATTTTACTTATTTCTCTGGGAGTCTTATCATTGTATTAGCAGAATAAAAAAAAATACTGTTTTTGGCTTAGACACTTGAAAGTATGTTTAGAAAATTCATTCAAAAAATTGAATGAGTTCTATTTTATAACCTGATGAAGGTGACATGCTCCTAGAGCCTCATAAAACGGACAGCGAGGAAACAGGGAAGAAATAAGTGCTGTTATGGCCCTAAATGAATAATGTTACTACAAATGGCCGTGGAAGTTGACTGAGTTGATCTTTTCTCACTGGGAGCCCATGTTTCTTCTCGTTGTCTGTCCTCAGGCCTTGGATGGGAGAATCTATGAGCATGTGAAAGACTATCTGGTAGTGCTGTGTCGCACTGAGCTAGAGGCCTCCCAAGCAACGCACAACACCTACCAGTTCCTCTTGGACAAATCCACCAGGGTGAGTCGAATGTGGTGTAGGACTGCCAACCGCTCATTTGCAAGTTAGTTTTTGAAGAAGAAACAGATCCTCTTGATTTTGTAACCCTATAAAACTGCTTATTGTGCTGGTGCTATTTGTATAACTGGATTGAATGGGAGAATTTCAAACTTTGGGTTTCTTGCATTTTTAGGAGGGAAGTTGGGTCTTTGAGTCATTATGTCTAAGGGAACTATATTTTAACATTTTTCTAAATACAGTATATATTTGTTGTATTTCTGTGTGCATCACCAGACTACTTCCGTTTAAATGTATAAACAAGCTTGCATAGGTCTCAGTGTACTGTGCTCTGCCACTGGTCACCTGTGTTACAGTGTGGGACTGCTTTCTTATGCTTGCCTGCAAGTCTTTTGCTCACATGCATTTTCTAAAACATAGATTTTGCCCCAAATTTTGACTTCATCCCCTCACAAACAATTTTAATATGCTGAAATCTGAATTACTGAAAGATGTCTTCCAGGAGCCGGCTCTTTACCTGTCTGCAGGGATGACTGTTGTTTTGGTATCAGTACTGGTTGTATTTTTAAGTATTTGCAATATCAGTAGTCAGTGGGAAAACAATTTATGTACAGGCAGAAAAAGAAAAGTAGCAACAATAATAGTTAGTACAGAGTGATTTTGACTGATATTTGCATTCTCCAATGCAATCCTTTAAAAATTTTTTTTTTAAATTTTAGGGCTGCAGTGCAGAAGTCCTACTCATTTTAGTTTTCATTTTTGCCTCGACCATGCTCCTCACTTAACTTAACAAGTTCTTTTACTTAAATTCACACGTCAAAATCAAATCCAAAATCGGTGTACGAATAAAAAAACAAAACAAAAAAAACACTCACCCTTTGTAGATCTGAAATGTGTTTGTAAAAAATGATGCAGTTTGTTCCTTCACAGTTAGTGGCAGATGCAGTCAGCGTGGATTCACAGAGGTTAAAATAGATTCCAACAGAGTTTTTAAAGCAGCAAATTTATAATCAAATGAACAGGATTAACTATCTCCGTTCTGTTTTATCTCTCAGATAATACAAGAGTTCAATCAGCAGTTGTTTATGCAAGAGAATCCTGTGTTTCACAAAGCACACGACTTCCAGTTCCAGCCCAGCGAATGTGACACGGTAAGACTCAGATAGCTCCACACAGCTATGCTGTATTAACATCTATACCCATGCAGCAGTGTTATACTTTGTTAAAGGTCCACAGATTGTTTGCATATGAACCTGCTCAGTGCCAGACACTGTTTCTGTCCTTATGACAGATAGACACTCACACACTGAGACACATGTAGGTATGAACCAGCATTTCTACTCTACTACATGTTGGATGTTCCCTCCTTATATTCTTCCTCTCCCATTATGTAGTTTACATGTGTGGGCAACGTCCTTAGCTAATATCAGTGTGCTGAATTCCTGAAAAAGAATTCTCACTTTATTCTTACTGAATTTAAAAAAACACATTAAAACATTGGGGGCTGAGAGGTTTTCCAAACTGAGCCAAAGCTTTGATCATTCTTACTCTCTAGAGAAATCTTTGGGTCTTTTATATCCTGCTTTTGGAGATTTCTTCATGTTAGAAATTCAAGATGGAATAGTCCACTTAACTAGTGTCTGGAGACAACATAACAGACGCATGAATCAGCCCTGTCTTCTAATTTTGATTGCCAGTGCCAAACAATGTGTGTCCACTGGGAACTTATCTTTCTAGTGTTTGAATCTTTTATCTTTCACAAAAGCTCAACTAAAATCTTTTAAATTCAACTAGCTGCTGGATGCTAGAAATATTTAAGAGTATTGTCAAATGATCAGAGTCTGTGTGATCACAGTAGAACAGTTGGATGTGTGCCGTCTCACTCCTCTGGAGACTTGTTAACTATTTCAGACTTAGAAAGCAATGTCTCTTAGTGGACACAGTTCCTAATTCCTCCGTATGGAAGCTTTCCTTTTCTCCTGTGTCTGAGTCATATTGTTCTTTCTTCTACTTTCTATCTACGTCTCTCTTCTCAGCTTCTCTTCCCTCTCTGGTCTTTTTCCCTTTGCTGCTACTCAACATTTTTCTGTGTATAAATGTTCTACACCTTTTCTTGTGTCTTCTTGTTCCTGTTCAGTCTTATGCTAACACTTTCCCTTAACTTTTCCCCCATTAACCCCTCCTTGTATGTTTATGTGTTTGCACTGCTGCTCTTGGGTGTGTGGATGCCTCCTACCCATCTGTATGTGTGCACGGCAGACTCTGAGTTCGGTGCAGCAGCTGGTGGATATTGAACCGTCGCCCGTCAGTGCCATGAGAATGACCCTGGCACAGGTAGTCTTAACTGTTGTTAGCATCCCATCTTCATTTCCGACACAAACCATAGCTCATTTACTCCATCCATGTCCTGATACTTTGTCTGGCCTGATAACATTTACTTGAAAGTGTACTGTAAAGGAACCTTAACTTAAAATTTTCCTTCAGGTTTTCATCTACAAATTTAACTTTCTTGTTTGTTTCTGCTGCATGATCAGAATGAATTAAACTAAGATGAGTACATAGTCTTTAGGGTTGCTCTGTTGATAAAAGCAATGTTGCCTTAAAACTCACTATCTGTGATCATGACACCTGTGATAGATTTTCCCGAAAGGAGAAGCTTATTAATTGCTGTAATTGCTGGTTACTGATAGCACAGAACAGTGTTAGAGCATACAGTAAATTATGTCCCTTGCCTAAGCATACATTGATGTATAAGGCAGCGTTTTCTTTTCCTAGATTAAATTCTAATTAACAGTCAGACAGTAACTAGACTCAACTAAAATAAAAATATTTACATCCCATTTGTGTTATCTAGAAGTGTGGGTCCCTCCCTCTTCTTAAACAGACAGTGGACTAGCTATCACAACAAGTTAAGGCAGATTGAGCACATGACATATGCAAACAACTTTTTGCCCTCTCTGATAACACCCTGTGTTATTTTATTATTACAGGGCAAATTATGTTTTAGCTTACTAACAACTTTTGACACATCCTTATGCTCTAAAAATCTTTAGTTTTAAACATGGTTTTCCAGTCTGACTTAAAGAAGATGTTGTTCATCATTACAAATGGTGGTCAGGACCGTACCCATGTAAGTTTTAGTTTCAGTATAGATTCTCCTTATTTAGTTAATTATAGTCCAAGTTATTACAAAGAACTTCAGTTGTCAGAGAGCTATGTGCATTATGTCACAGTATGTGTCATAATATCATGTGCAGGGCTCTTGTGCAGACTTAAATGCACAAGGAGTACTTGCTGAGTCCAGAAGAGGAGACAAGAGAGATGACTAAATGCATAGTTAGATCCACGTATTTAGAAGATGTTTTGATCCAGCCACTAAACCATCAGCTAAGCTGAACAAAAACTACCCAAGTTGTTGGAAATAATGCAGAAAAATGACATGTCAGGGTCAGCCTTGCATTTCATTGGTTAATAAAGTGGATCACTTTTTCTGTTTGTACACTTTCAAAGTGTAATAACCATGTTTATGCTGCAGTTAAATTGCTCTGCTTTATGCTGTAATGCAGGTTGTGTGGGCACTTTGTTCTCCTATATACTCAAATGACTGTTATTATGACTTTTGATGTTGTAATTATAGTACAGCATGATCCATCATTTAGAGTTCACTGTGGCGTCCTTCACATTTCACCTCGTTCATAGGATGACTACCGGTACCTAGAATTTTGCCTGCTACTGAAGTTAGTTTCTCATTAACTTTTGTGACCATTTAAAAAAGAATTACCCTGGATATTCGACATAAACATATTTATAATCCAAGTCATTTAACAGGCTCTTAATGACTTACCACCATGTTGTAGGAGGGAGCTATGAGCTGATGTGAGAATGAGGACTTTAAATCAGCTGCATGACATTCAAAGAGAGGACTTGTGTATTTGTTGTGCCAGCATTAATTTTCATTACATTCAGATTCTTGTAGGTTACCTGATGTCCTTAATTTGATCAAAGTATCTGGACAAAAATTAGCTGAGCCATTTTTGAGATGTGTCATATTACAACCACTGTTTTAATCTAGTGTTCTGCCTCTCTCCCTTAACTCCCCGCAGTTCTCCAATGCCTGAATGTAATTAAGCTGTAAATCTCAAGTGTAATACTTTTCATCTCACACCTATCCTTACCCAGATTTATGCCCTAGTGTTACTAATTCAGCTCATAATTAATAGGAACGATTTGCTTAAAAAGGGAGTTTTAATTAAAATATTGTGTATTTAAATCCGATCACCACATGTTTATGATCAGATTATTAAAAACTTCTCAAGTCTGTGGAAAAACAGAAGTGGCATTGAGTTTATGTTCTTTCTTTTTTTCTCGTCTGAAGACATGTCATAGTTGTAATTTCTGGTCATTTTTGACATGTATGCATCTGATATATTTAACATTTGTCAGTGTCAAGCGAAGATAGTACAGATTTTGCACTGACTCCAGTCTGAGAGATTAGATTGAGTTGGAGATGCTGTTTAAAGCACAATGGGTATTGTATGGTTGAAAAGTCTCCTTGAACCAAATTTGTGGCATTTGATAGGCCACTGACACAGGCACTGTGACGGCTTGCTCTAGTAATAATTTACTGGAGCAAGCCGTCACAGTTGTGGGCAACAAAAGAAAAGAAAACTAAATTAGATTTAAGACTAGAAAGAACTCTTTTCAGGGAGCTTCTGCAGAACAAGAAGTAAGCTCTTTGTTTTGTGCATATACTTTCTGGCAGTCAGAAAAAATTAGATCAAGTGAAATCCATACGCAGACGTCTTAGAATTGTGCAGCAGACATCTTAGGGCCAATTTATACTTGCATGAGGGTATTCATTTGCTCAGCTCTTGTCCCCTGCAGATTGGTATTTGGTATACAACATATACAAATGGCTACAGATGGCAGTATAGTACACAGATTAGCCATAACATTATGACAGTATGCCTAATATGGAGTAATTCCTTCTCATACTTCTAAAAGAGCTCTAACCAATTAGGGCGCAAACATTTCAGGGTGTCCTGGAGTGTCTGGTACAGGACGTCTTGATCCTTTGGGCCATGTGGGTCGTGGGATGGAGTCCTTGTGGATTGGGCTTTCTTCCAACAGATGCCCTAAAATCGATATCAGGAGAGTTTGGAGGCTGGGTTAACACATCAGATCCTTTGTTGGGGCTTTTGAGTACTTACTTAGCAGTTCTCTGGGTCCCATTGGTGTCCTACTGGGGAAGGATGCTACTGTAGTGACAAGGTTTTATTATGCACCTAGTGGGACTGGTCTGCAGAAATGTTTAGCTAAATAACAATACATATGGGCACAGCGGATTTCTAAAATAGTCTGCACGATTTGGTCCAACCTTTTGCACAGTTGTTGATACAATTACTCCTAGCTGGAAGTGTTAGGGAGCACGTGCAAGATAATCTACAGTAAACAGAAGTTAGAAAATGATTAGGATGTGAAAATTGTTGTATTTTCTTTGCTTACATTTATGCTCTCACTCCAGAATATCTCTAGAACTTCAGTACATATATGAAAGTAGTTGAAGTGCCAGGATACAGGTTTTCAATGTAGTATTGTATCCTAACCATAATGAACAGTGTTACTCACTTTATTTGTCAGTGGTTATATTTTTTGAGGCTGAAAGAAGTTTGAATCTCAGCCTTGAGCGTTTAACCTTGATTTCTCTCACTAAAGTTAGCCAATTTAATAATAGATAACGATCTAGTAACAAACTATGTGAAGATGCAATTCCATATAGATAAAGTTCCAACATTATGGATGACATGAATATAAGATATAATACCATATATTTCTTCTTCTGAAAAACCTAATTAGTATTCTTTGAGACAGCACGATTAACAGAGGGCAAACAACATCCCAGCTGTCTGTAGTTTAATTAATCTTGCTAGTTCACATACAGTATTACAACTTGATCTTTGCCCAATAAAAACCTGGCCAACTCTAACTACAGAAAAAAGTGCAAAGGGGAAAAAAATGCGTACTGAAATATGCTGAGCTGTTTTGACTTGTGGAGTCTAGTGGAATGCAAGTTCTGTAGGAGTTTGAAAAGTCATGTTGGTGATTTTGTCTGAAAGTGTTTAAGCTTAAAGGCAGATTACAGCCATCTCTAAATAAAAATTACCACATGGATATAATTAATTATGAATGTTTTATTAGAAGACAATGCGGATTTGTTAACAGGCTTGCATATTTTGTGTTAAAAAAAAAAGTGCATATAAAAACCTGTGCCTTCTGCTCTCCCTCTTTGTAGCATACACAGATATACACACACTCTCACACACTCATGCTCTTGCACATGTGGCTTTAATAGCAGTTATTTTGTTCTGAGAAGATAACTGAGCCTTGCAACACATGCTGTATTCATCATGTGAGAAGAAAACAATCGCTTTCACACTTTCTTGAGCTTAATTAACAGCTTCAGCATATCACACACCTTGAGCTGTTAACGCTGACATTTGTACTTATGTGTGTTTGGCTGTGTGGGGGCTTGTGTGTTACCAATGCCTGCCTGTTTTTGTGTGCGTGTGCTTGCGTATGGTTGTTTGTATTAGAGTCGTCAGCTGGAATCAGAGTCGGGGACGACGGAGGAGCACAGTCTGAATAAGGAGGCCAGGAAATGGGCAACCAGAGTGGCCAGAGAGCACAAGAATATCATCCACTGCAAGAGAGTAAGAATAAACAAGTCAAATTTAGTTCAATACTCAGACACTCTCCATTTCTAATCAAGCTGTATGTGTGTCTGTGTGTTGCTTTCAGTCATTGGAAGAGTGTGAAAGTCATGGCTTACCCCCCACTGAGCAGGGCAGACTAGATCTGGAACTGAAGATAGAAGACACCAAAGAAATGATGCGCAAAGCTGAGGTCTGTGACTCACATTGTCAACATTTACTGTTGTTTCATCTGCGTTTAAACTCTTCTATGTGAAGCTTTCATGCTGTTATGTGTTCAGATGGGCTCCCTCTTTGTTTTCTTCTCCGGGTAAAAACATACAAAGTTGAGTGAATTGAAAACACAGAAATAGGCTGCAGTGCTATTACACATGTGACAACCTATAGAACGGACAGATAAATTATTCTGTTTCAACAAAATTTTAGTCACCGAGCTTGTAAATATAGTTTTATGTATGTGAGCTGTTAGCATAAAATGGCCTATCACTGAAGATGTGTATCCAGGTTTTTGGACATCACTTGTTTGACATTGTAGAAATGTCAACTAGTTTTCTGACTGTAACATCAGTGTAACTGTAGCTTTGGAATTTAGTCCTCTGTTAAAGTGATATAAAGTCTACTCAGCCTTAAAACATATGAACACACACAAGCCTGCAGCATTGTTGCAACAAATGTAAAACTCACAAGGATCAGGAGCAAGTCAACAATATACATTTTGTTTTTTTTTTTGCAGAGGTTTAAACGTGTTTACAGATTAACATTTGTTTATATGCCTCAACATGACAGGATGCATACATTATAGCAGTGTCATGATCTCTGAGTTTAGCATTCAAGTACATTACAACATATGATTCAGATTCTAAGCTATCTTTTTGTTATTTCACGCTTTTCTTCTTTCCACATCACTCAGCGTTTTCTTTTGCCAGCTTGTCTATCAGTTATGCTTTGAAACTGACAGATGCAACTCATTACACACTGACTGAGGCCAGCACATAGTCTCTTATTCTTCTCTTTTTTTATTTTTCATTCAAGTCTCACTACATGTACTCTGCTTTTCTGCCTCACTGAGCTTATTTTCAGCCTTTGTTGCCGCTTCACTGTTATTCTGATCAGGCTTGGGATATTTGGCACCCTCTGCTGTTAGATTTATTGAAAAACAATTCTTATATACAATGTTTTTGCTTAGTGTTTGTCAATGTGTAATCATTAAAAAAATGTAATCTGTGATTTGACATAAAGAATAATTAGGGAGGTTTTTCTTTGTATGACCTCATTTGTACCAAATGAAGTCATAAAATGAGGTCTGATGTTTACAGAGCTCTTATCTCCTGCTCATAAAGGAAGTGAAAGTGAGAGACATTGTGTAGGTTCGGTTTCTGGACAGAGCCTCTTTCAATAGTAATTCAGCACCTTGTGAGAGTATGAAGCTCAGGCCTGTGAAAGTTACAGTAAAAGTTAGTTTGTAGATAAAAGATATGTGTGAGTAATTCAGATTTTTGCCTGACATCAGACAGAGTTGCCAACATGCTCGTAACTCATGGTTGTGGACAGATGTGAAAATATGAGGCTAGGAATGTTTTGCCCTGTGGAAGTTTCATGACAATACTTTGGTATCATCTGAAGTTAAAAAAAAGCAGCAATAAATCAGTAAGTAAGTCTGTGTTTAATAAAAACTGGAACAAGACACTGCTTTTCTCCCTCTAAAAGGACTGGAACATTTATTATTGAAATAAAATTTCACAGCATGATTAACTAATATACATGATTTGGAATCTGGTTAAGAAAATAGTCAAAATTCTCAGAAAATTAAATGTGTAATATATTCTTTTATAAATTATTAATGATCTTACTCTTACCCCTCTGCTCCATTAGAGCTTTTTAATAAAACAGCAGGTTTCCAAGTTCAGTAATAAAGGAGGAAATCTTTCAAAATCCCTAAGAGAGGTACATGCCTTCTATTCTATCAATAGTTTTCAGATCTTACACATTCATGTCATACAGATCCTCCAGAACAGATTTAAAATTATTCAGGCTCATATTTACTCTAAAAAAATAAGAAAATTCCTCATATTATGACCCTCTACCAATGCAACAGATCATGCTAATATGCTTTCTGTTTCACTGTAATGTCTTATAAAAGTTAAAGCTAACTAAAAATGTTTAATTTTATCTTTAGAATGCTTATGTGCATCTTTGCCATCTTCTTGCAGAGGATGAGATAGGGAACCACAGAGGGAAGATGCTCTATCTATCCTGAGCTTTTAAAGATTTTTGCTGCCTCCTACAGACATGCGCACCATGCATTCAGACAGGGAGTAGGTCAGGCCCCGAGACCCATTTCAGCACGAGTGAACAAAACTAATAAGTACTGGAAAATCGATTGAAAGGATCTGCTCAGAACTTAGTTACAGTTTGCCCACACTGAACCTTTGCAGACGGGGTTGGACACATTTGAAAGGCTGTGTTCACATACAGCTGGTGTTATATGTAACTCCACTTTGTACAGCATTTTTCTCTTAGTTTATTTATTTATTTATTTTTTTTAACCTAACTGTTGTATTGATTACAGTTTCTCAGCTGGATTGTCTGTCTAAGCTTGTGCTGTCTGCCCTCCAGTAATCTGTATTCCCACCACTGGCTGTTTATTCTGTTGATTCAATAGAATGACTCACTGCTATAAATTATTTAAGGAATGTTTTTTTGCTAGTATAAAGGGCAAAATTTGAACTTTTCTCCCTTTTTGTTTGGTTTGTTTATGGTCCAAGGGCAATGACCAAGATTTGTGTTTTCACGTAATATTTGTAAGGTGTTGCTAACAGGAATAAACAGAGGCACTAAAGGAGAACAGGTCTTTATTGATCAAATTATTGAAGTCTGACTCGATTCTTTGGTGGAAGGGAGCTTTCAGTCATCAATCTGCTCTGTCAGCACGATTGAGAGAGAACAGAAGCAAGCAACAAAAGAACATATTGATGAAAACAGTGAGAGAAAACAAGACTAAGGAGATGTAACATGGAGAAGAAGAGGTGAGACTCTCATGGGTTCACCAGACTGGTAGTTATTGCTTCATTACATTGCCTCATTAAGAAATCACAGTACAATCCAGAGATCAGTCTGAATGATTTTTTATAAAGGAAACTATATGACATAGATTTATCACATTTTGGGATATAAACTCAGCTTATAGCATTCAATTAGGGGTGCCTCTGTAGGTGAAATTCCTAAAAGAAATTATATTTAGATGCATATTATGTTCATGTTTGCTTTGGTTGACCGGTCCATTTAAATCAGGTTTTCCTTCATGCATGAACCCATTCTGTTATCTGAGATGTATCCTGTCTGTGTATAAACTAAGATCCAAACTGTTAAATAAACAAGCAGAAAGACTGATATGAAAAAAAGATTGTTGGTCAGTGATGGATCCTTTACCAATCCCCACCCCTTCTCTCTCCAAAGACAATAAAGTTGAAAGCTGAAGCTCGCTTGGACCTTCTGCGGCAAGTGGGGGTTGCTGTGGATACCTGGCTGAAGAGCGCCATGAACCAGGTCTGTGCTGTCTGTGAGAGATGGAAAAAACACATACTGCCTCTGAGTGTGTGTGTGTGTTTTGTTTGTAAGCATTACCTTCTCTCTGCCTGACTTGTTTTATTCAGACAGGTGTGAAGTGCTTGGTGAATAGAAATCCTCTTGCACATGATTTATATTCTGTGTGTGTGCTTCTTTTTGGAATATGAGTATAAAACACCCACTTTCCCTCTGCATGCTGTAGGTGATGGAGGAGCTGGAGAATGAACGTTGGGCCACTTACACTTCCCACGATCCCTCACTGTCGGTGAGACACTTCTCCTCACTGTGCCTGTACTGCTGCCTTTTTTCTTTTGCCAAGTCAGCACAACGTCACCTGTTCTCACAAAAACAGAAGGGTTATTTATAAAATGTGAAAATATTGGATGAATTTGGCATACCAGGGCTGTCATCATTAAGCCCTTTTGTGAAGGGAGAAAGATAGTCACAGCATAAACACTCACAACAATCATGTTTAATTCAATAACGTCATCCCAAAGAGTTGAGTTGTAATAATTTGTACCAACAAAAAATCCAAAGAGGTTAAATTATTTTTTTTTTCTGTCTTTTCTTAAAAAATCTTGATAGAAAATGTTCACATCTGACATAGTTGATGGGAGTATGTGGTAAATAGTTTAAAGCAATCAGAAGAAAGAAGCCACTAGTAAGAAAACACAGTTAGGATTGAACAGGAAAATAGAATACCTAAGCCAGTGAGCTAAATGTAGCTTTAAAACAATTATTTTAAACTTTTGTGAATTTGTTATTGATTTTATTGACTTTGGACTAATGGTAGTTGCACAGTTGCTTTTCATCCAAATGAGGCAGGAAAGTGGCAACAGTTTTTGTATATAATCAAGATGGGAAATAATTTGCATCTCATAGCCTATTGTAATCTACGTCAAATAAACAGATTCTAGTTGAACTCATTGCAGGATACTAATAGTAACTTGTTGAAGCTCATGAGCACTGCAACATGTAAACACTATACCAGGGTTTTTCTGTCTTGGCCCTGGGAGCGTCCTACTCTGCATGTTTCTGTGTTACGACACACCTGATTCAATTGCAAAACTCTGTTTTTCAACTTGTCATCGTACTCGTCTGAAATCTTTTGAATGACTCAGTCATTTAAATCAGATGTGCTGGACCAGGAAAACATAAAAAGAGACATACAAGGTATCACCCCAAGGTCAGATTCCAAAACAATGGGATATATTGTAGTTTGTATTATTACAATGCTAGTGAGCAGATTATAGAGCAGGACCAAGAAGTAGAATATTTGTCTAGTAACTGTCAGATCTGTCTGGGTGGGAAACTTCTGCCCATAGAGCTCTCGACAGGCACTTTTGTTTTCTGGTGGCTTTCTAATCTTACTGCTGTTGTATACAGGACTATGTGATGAGGTTCATTTGTTTTAGTGGGTGTGAAGGTTGTTCTAAATTGTCAGATGAATTGGTCTAAAATTTGTGGGCTTTATAAAGACCATGAAATCACTAGTGTTTGACTTGTCTGGAAAGTTGGAATGTCACACCTAAGGCAAAGTACAGAAGTACCTTTTTCCCACACAATAGAAGTTGTGGCTATCTATGTTGCTTGTGTGATCGCCTGCTTAATCCACTTTGTAGGTCACTGAATATGTATTTTAATCACAACTAAAGCATTAAATGGTCTTCCCAATGGATTTTCTGCACTCATTTCAGCACATTCAGAAATTGAATTTTAAAGTCTGAACACAGTACCTCACAATCATTGACTTTTTTTTGTAAGATTTTGTTACACGGTAAGTAAAAATCACCCAATTACGATAGCTCTGCTGACAAACTGAATTATATAAATTGTAAGACGATTGACCTCATTGCTACAGTCTAATCATCCATCACACCAATAACAGCCTCTTAAAACAGCCCATGGCACCAGGGGAATACTGATGTAGTCCTCACACAACTTGCTGTTTCATTTTTATGACCATTAGCTTTAACAGCAGAATAAGCTGAATACTGAGCCGAAGGCTTGACATGTATTCGATATGTGTGTTCAGAGGCTGCAGTGGAAGTTTTCACTTCCAAAATAACCAGTGATAATAGATTTCTACTAACAAAAATGTCAGTAACGCTAATAATATTTGTTGAGATTTGTCTAAAAATTACACTTAAAGGTCACATGTCAAAGTTAAGTTATGCATATTTTTTTCCAAATTGTGGGTTGTTTATGTTTGTGCATTCTTGTTGGTCTTTTTATTGGCTTTATAAGCAGGTCGGTGTTTGTCCATCAATAGAAGAGTAGTCCCTTGCAGGACTTTGTGAGGAAACATATATGTGTCTGTCAGTCAAGGGTCTAAACATAGTCAGTCTGCTCCATTGGAAGCACTTGACATTCTGCTCACATGATATTGCAGCTCGCAGCTATCACCAGAGAGGAAGGGGGTGAGATACTGAGTGTGAGGAGGAGAGAAGACGTTGAGAGGGAGGGTGAAATCATGCAGGAGATAAATGGAAAAAAGCAGATATAATGGATGGAGTTGTGCCTGCAAAAATCAGAAGCAGGGAGACAATTACTGAAGGATGAGCAAGTGAGTTAGCTGAGGAAAGAGGTAATTGTGATGTGAGAGGGAATGGTGAGGACAGAGTACCATCAGAGTAATATTGCTTAAGTAAAATTAGATGCAAAGGTAAGAGAGATGGAAGGTTGTGAGAAATAGCAGACAACAGTGTAAGGTGACTGTATACTGCAAATTGGATTGAATTTCTATGGACACAAAAGGCTAATCAAGAAAAAAAAATGCAATTTTGCAATTTAACACTTGATACATTTAAATTTAACAATACATTACTACAGCTCCAATTCAAAATAATTTGTGATACTGTGTAAAATGTCAAGATTAACAAATCTCATATGTAAATAGTTTATTTACAACTCAATGTATGAAACATTCTGAAAATGAGACATTTTACTATTTAATGAAAAATATTTGCTCATCTTTAATTTGATAACAGCAGCAACAAAAGGCTGGAAATTTAAAAGTGGTAAATTGGTAAAAGGAAAAAATATTGAGGGAACATTGGCAGCTAATGAGATTAATTGGCAACATGTCAGTCACACGACTGGACATAAAAAGAGCACCTGAGAGGGGAGAGTCTCAGAAGCAAAGCTAAGCAGAGCTTCAGCAGTCTGCAAAAAACTGCTACTACAAATTAGGGAGCAGTATAATTGTCAAGGTCTTAAATATTCCTACAATGAGAACACATGATATCATTAGAAGATGTCCCTGTTTGCAGAGGAACAGTATTGTTGCTTGTGATCTTTGGGCACTCAGCCTGTACTGCATTAAAAATAGGCATGATTCTGTCGTGAAAATGGGCTCAGAAACACCTCCAGAAATCCCTGTCTGGGAACACATTTGACTGTGTCATCCACAAATGTAGGTTAAATCACCATCATGCGAAGAGGAAGCCATATGTGAACTTTACGGAAGATGAAACGGAGATGTCTTGACTAAGATAGAAGTGTTACTCTATGAAATGTCCCTCTTATCTGGGCTAAAGCTGGATTTATACTGGTGTGGCGTCTGCGTAAGGTCAGTTACGGCGTCTGACCTGTTCCAGACCCGACATGCGCCTGTGCTTCTAGCGTGGTTACGCGGAAGTATACTCCCCTGTGATTGGTCAGTTTGTGATTATGTGTTTCTGGATTTCTGGAGCTTCTCGCTAAATTTATGTGGTAACAGCAGAAGAGAAACTACAACACGACGTCGTAAATATGCTCAAGTGCGACAGCACATTTCACCAGCATTAGAAAGACTGGACTAACACACTTTCTAGCTTTTTAGAAGTTCTCAGCTCAAAAACTTGTATTATGTGGTACATTAGTGCCTATGGAAATGGCAGTTTCCACATTTGAAAAATCAACGTCAATGCTGAAAAGTATATGAAGGTTTAAGAGTAACATATGCTCCCATTTAGACATCTTTTCAGTAAAGATCTTGCATATTCCAGCAAGACTATGCTAAACAATATACTGCATCTTTTACAACAACATGGTCTTGTAGTAGTAAGTATGGTTTATTTATTAAGTGCTTTTCATAGACAGCCACAAAATGCTCTACATATAAAGTCAAATAAGTAAATACATTAAGTGGCATAGTAACCAATAAAAAGATGCAATAAAAGATAAGTAGTAGTTTACAAATAAATAAATGGATAATAATTCAATAAAATTCTCAACAGAAAGTCTGTTTAGACAAAGAAGTTTCTAACTGCTTTTAAAAAGAGTCCACAAGAGTCTATTAAACATAGTTGTAGTTGTAGACTGTTGATGCCACAAACTGAAAGACTCTGTTTCCCCCCTCTCCAAGTCTTTAGTCATGTACAGGGAACAACTAACAAATTCTAAACTTGTGAACCAAGACAGCAAGCGGTGCATTTTGTAAGAAGCTGAGATACATAATGGTGAGCCTGGCCATTTCCTGCTCTATATGACCAGGTTTTAAAACATCTGAAAATGTATTGGGAGCCAATGTAAAGAGTATCAAATAGGAGTGTGTGTGTTAATAGTCTGGCCGCAGCATTTTGAATAGCTTGAAGGCGTGAAGAAGATGATATGTCTCGACTGTAAACAGGGCATTACAATAATCTAAATGCAATGACACAAATGCACAAATAATTTTTTCCAATTCAGCTAAGGAGATCGAACTTTAAAATGTTTCTTAAAGAAACTGGAACAGGACAGAGATTTTACATGTGAGTCGAAGCCCACATGTAAAACACCAAGTTTTGAATGCTGGACTTGTTGACAATAATCATGGTCTCAGTCTTGTTGTCTCAGTTGATGTTTAAAACAAGGTAGTTACAAGAGAGCCAATCAGTAACTCGGGTTAAAAGGGTGGACAACCTATCCAGCTGATGAGGCTTAAAAGGAATATATGACTGGATGTAGCTGGTACAGAGATGATAAGAAATGTCATTAAATAATTAAATGATGCCAGCTAAAAGAAACATGTAGAAAAAAAAATAATGGACCCATGACTGAACCTGGTGAAACCCTCCCTAAATAAAGAGGCATTATTAAAGGTGAATTTGTTTATCATAACATAGAAAGTCCTATCAGGTAAGTAAGAAAATAACTAATCTAATTCATGTAGCAGAAAAGTCCAGATGCTCCTCTTGCCAGCCTGTAGTCCAGACATTTTACATTCTGCACACATTCGATGCATCATAAAAAGTAAAGTATGACACAAAAGATCCAGGACTGTTAAGTTGATAATAGTCCCATGTCAAGCAATAATAAGATAACATTCCTCTCCCAAAGGCCCAAAAAAGTGGTCTTCTTAGTTCCCAGACTGTAATTATTCCATCATCTACAACTATTGCTATACAGCAGTAAACATGACATGCCAATAGACTGTAATGTTTTAGTGTTTTTTTTCTTTTCTTTTTCAGTTCTTTCAGCTTCATAAAAAAGAAGGAACTTTTTCTCATCTAGAAGCATCATCAAGGGAAGGTGAAAACGTCTCCATTTGGTGCCGTTGTTATTCACAACAAACTCAGGCATTTAGTAGCAGTTTAGCAGTCCTAAATCCACAAGAGAACGTTTCCTGCAGAGACAGAGAGATTATTATTATTATTATTATTATTATTATTATTATTATTATTATTATTATTCTTATAGGGGACACTTCAAACAGCTGTCTGCTGGTTAAGAAGGGGTGAAAGTGAACACAGCAAAAGCAAGATGAAAATGACAGATGAATTGTGAATAATAATGAGCCAAGGAGGGCATGGAAAAGCAATAAGGCACTTCCTTTAGCCCTTTCTTTATTCCACTCATCATTATTAGTACAGAAGGTAATACTGCCAGCCACAAATCCACGAGTCTCCACGGAAGCCAGTTCCTTCATTACAATATCACTTTTACAGTTATTACCTCCAACACCAATAAAATCTGCCACTGCTCTACATCTCAGCTGTGTTGGTACACACACTGAGATGTAGCTTTGATTTTATTGGGTTATCATGAAATACATGCTGGTCATTTTACTTCAGCCTCTCAGACTGTGCCGCCCACTCCTAAATCAATGCAGAAATTGAATAAGAGTAACACAACAAACATGCACTTAGCAAAAAATATGGCCTTGTCATTGAGTCTGGAAGTATGACACTAGACATCAACTTGTTCTGCATCACATTCAGTCCAGTGTCCCTCTTGTATTGTATGACAGTGTTTCAAATCTGCCTCTTTAAAAAGGTATGTTCTTTCTCTCTGGCACAGGAATCTCTGCACATCTAATTTGTCACGTCTAAGGGGGAATAAATTAACACTAAGCCTTGTAACTGTAACAGTTATAAACAGTCCATAACACTTAATCTCCTCATTTCAATTTGCAAGTTCTGTAACTTAAGTCATTGATTTAGAGAAAAATGTCTCAGCTACTGTTGGTGGAGACAGATGAAGCCTACTGGCTGTGGTGATTCCTTAACTTTTTCTGTAGCGCTCCAATGACTATTTATATAACACGTCATGTCATGTTTTTCCAAGTTTTTTATTTTTAAACTAACCATTCCCAATGAAAATCTGACATTAGTGTAATTTAAGTCACAGCATGCCTTTCGACCACACCTGAAGTTTTACTTTTCCCTTAAGAATGAATTCTTTTGTCTAAAAGATCACCTTGGGAGATTAACTCATGCGCAAAACACACACCTGTTTTGTTTTGTACTGTGTCAACAGAAATTTGATAACTAATCACATTAACCAAGGTATGGTCTCACA
This sequence comes from Melanotaenia boesemani, assembly GCF_017639745.1. Taxonomy (NCBI): domain Eukaryota; kingdom Metazoa; phylum Chordata; class Actinopteri; order Atheriniformes; family Melanotaeniidae; genus Melanotaenia; species Melanotaenia boesemani. The sequence continues at coordinate 23,450,568 of NC_055690.1, read as the reverse complement.
CACACACATTCACACACACACACACACACATACACACACTCTATTGTTATTGGCCAGGTTACCTTGCTGTGTGTGATGGATTTTTCCATAAGCCGGACCACATGATGTTCACATTAACCAGTAAAATTCACATGGGACAAAAGAGGGAGGAGCTATATTTATTAAACTTTAGTTCCTCTACGCCTGTTTCTAAATGCAACCGAGCACACAGAGGAACTCAGACAGGAAGAAAAGGTGAGAAGTAATTAGTTATGATGTATAAAAGGTGCGTGAAATTTAAGTACACAGGCCTTGCAATTATCTTGAGAGTAGTAAACAAAAACTTGAGTTTATAAACCCGAGGTGGGCAACAACCACAGATAATTTAAGTTTTTGAGAGCATTTTGGGAACCTTGTAAAGTTCTCAACAAGCTGACCTTTTTCATCTGGTAAAAAAAAATATTAAAAAATTCATGTTTTATTAGCAGTTTTTTATTGTATTTGAATAACAGCATTTGAATTTGAACAAAACAGAACAAAATATTTATTACTTCTTACTTTTAAAAGAGAGTGGAGGTTTTAATCTTCGTCCTTGCACTTATCACAGTTTCTGACTTTATCTCACTGTGGCTCTGTTTGTGTGTCAAAAGGGCACAGTGGACTTGGAACGGGAAGAGGGGGAAGAGTGTGAAGAAAACATGGAAGTGTTTGACGACAGCAGCTCCAGTCCTTCAGGAACCCTACGTAATTACCCACTAACCTGCAAAGTGCTGTACTCATACCAGGTATAATGCAACTTGCACACACCCATGTACACACACACACACACACACACACACACACACACACACACACACACACACACACACACATACACAGAGGAATAACTGTTTGTAATTACATAGACACACACCTGCATACCTATCAATTGCAGTACTACAGCACAGAGCATCATTTTGTGCATAAGAAAGTCAACAGCAGTGAAATATTAATGAATTTGCTATTGGCAGCCATGAAAATTTAAAGAAGTGAGCTGGTTCATTCTCCCCCCCTTTTTTTTTATTTGACCTTTTTTCATTCTCACTCCCACTTGCTGTGTCTTTCCCACAGGCCTCTCAGCCAGATGAGTTAACTATTGATGAGCAGGAGATGTTGGAAGTTATCGAGGATGGAGACATGGAGGACTGGGTCAAGGTACTCAAACATAGACAGGCACATATCAGTTGCACAGATTTGAGTCTTATTTACATTTATCATTAGTTCTGCTGTGTGCCATGAATATGCTCTGTTTGGGTTTACCTGCTTTCTTTTTTTTGTTTTTTTTTCTCAGGCACGGAACAAGACAGGTCAAGTGGGTTATGTCCCAGAGAAATATCTACAGTTCCCAACTTCCAACAGCTTGCTGAGTATGCTCCAGTCTCTGGCCACACTGGACGCCCGTTCACACACCTCGTCTAATTCAACTGAGCCAGAGCTGCACTCTGGATGCATCAATGGAGATACAAATGGTATACACAAGCATTTTTATAGATTTAAAAACAATAGATTATTTAATTTTAATGATTAAACAGCTTGCCACTGGTTAAAAAAAAAGTTAGTTCCACTTTTGTTAATGTAAATTTGTTTGTCCACAGTTGTTTACTATTCATGTACACAAATGGTACACAGATTTTTGCTAAACAGAGTGTCACTGGAAAGTAGAAATGTGGGTTTTGTGATTTACTTAAACTAAATAGTAGCAAAAGTAATGATCAATTTAACCATAAATAAAACATTAGAAAAAATAACCAAAATTTAAAGTTCCCAATTGTAGTCAAGCAGAGTTTGATTAAAACAGTTCCTGAAGGCATTGCACTGAACAGAAACCAGACATAAGTGCTGTGTAATTGTTCTGCAGTGCCAGTGGCTGACATTGCAGGCCACCTTAATGATATGAGTGTTTAGCTGTAACACAACCTTTAACTCAGATTTAGACTCATTAATCTCTGCAAAATGGTTGGCTGTAGCCAGATGGGCAATTTGGATGTTAAAAGTGTAAATGCAGCTAGCGCTAACAGAAATTACTGGTAGATTTTAAAGTTAATTAAGATGCTGGACAAAAAACTTGGAAAACTTGGATCACCTACTCTTAGATTTACTCTGAGAAATGATGACCTGACGAAATTGAGCCACACTTATGTGGCTGAGAGTGTAAATGACACCTGTCTTGTTTACGTCAGATGGTAAAATGCATATTGTCTATTGAGGATCATTTTGGAAGTTTCTCTGCATAACAAAAGAAGGAGGGTAAACTAAAGTAAAACAGCAGTAGATTATCTTTTTTTCTTTGTTGTATTTAATAGTTTTCTGGCTTTACTGGCTTGCATCATTTACAATTTGATCTTTTTTCCATCAACATCAATTCACTTTTTCACCACTCTTCTTCTTGTTACCTTGTTACCTGGATACTTGAACCAGACTCCTGCAGAAATTCTTTCCCCTCATTACTGCACCTTTGTATCTTTTCTGTATTTCCCTCACTTTAATCACATGTGCCATATTCCTTATGATGATGAGGACCACGCATACAAGGAACTACATCTCCCAGAGAATAATTCTTCCCTCTGTGTAACACTAATTGCTTTCTGTCTATCTTTATCCTCCTCTCTCTCTGCAGCGGTGTTTGTCCGTGCACTTTATGATTATGAGGGCCAGGCAGATGAAGAGCTCTCCTTTTCCGAGGGAGCTGTGATTCGCCTGTTGAGCCGTGACACTCAAACAGACGACGGCTTCTGGGAGGGGGAGCTGAACGGCCGGGTGGGTGTTTTCCCCTCTGTGCTGGTAGAAGATCTCACTGAGAATGGGGAGACGAGCGTGGGAGGGACAGGTGATACACAGGTACAGTAACACCCTCTCACACAGGACCGAGCTTCACAGATAACACACGGAATAACAAGTGTTCAGCTTATTATGTGCGACACCAGCAGTCTCAGTGGGAAATCTCAAAAAGCTGATTTAAGATGGTGTCAAGCTCAGTCAGTAACACACAGTCAGTCAGAGCTTTACTCTTGAGCTCTGCTTTACATTCAGTCTTATCAGTCTTTCCTCTCCTGTGCCAGTGTAGTCTGCTGTGCCACTTTGTACCACGACTCCCCTCCCTTCCTGTCTGTTGTCCAGCAGATCTATCAGCACAGACAGAGTTCACAAACAGTGGTTCAGAACAGCCGTGTTCCTTCCACACTGATAAAAACATGTGCAATCAGAGAAAATAGGTCTTATCTGTAGCACCGAGTGGTGCCCTATTACAGTAGAAGTTAAGCTGCAGGAAGGATACAGCCTCTCCCTTCCTATAACCCTGCAGGCATTACACAGAAAACAACCACTTTTAGCACTATTTACATGTTTTGTGGAGAAATTTAATTAAGGAAAAACAAAATAGTTTGGTCTGATGGTTCAGAGGGAGTAATGGTCAAAATGTTTGACTCTAAGTTAAGTGATGGTAGTGAAGTCAGTATTTACATCAATTTTATGTAACATATAAGGTACAATTTTACTTTATTTTCTTTTTTACAGATCTCTCCATCTTTAAAGTTGCCATCTTCTTTGCCGCCTCTTCCTCTGTACGACCAGCCTCCCATCAGCCCTTTCACCAGCCCAGAGACTTCAACTCCCCCTCCTTTACCACGCTCACCTTCTGTCGCGCTAAACGGGGAGCATAAGCTTCCTTTGCCAGCCTCCTCACACAAGGGACAGCTGTCCTCCCGCAGTAAGACACACACAACAAGTGTTATCAATTTCCAAAAAACTGAGAGAAGTCATTTTGAAATTTTATGGGATGTATTTGTCTCTCACTCTATAGATCAGAACTCTAGTAGGAGTCCAGTGTCGCCGGGATTTGTCCAGACTCAACCACTACGATTCACTCCAGAAGGAGGCCCGGGCAAACTACGACCTGTTAGTGATGATGTTTGTTGTTCTTCACATATTTTGATTATATATCGTCAATCTGGAACCTCTGAAAAGAGCTGTTTTTTTTATTATAATAGTATCTAGTTTTGGGCACTAAGAATGAACGTAAATCTGACCGAACTCTTAACTGGCTAATAAAGAAAATAATTTGCTGCTTAATTAAAAATAAAAATATCTCTTAGTTGCAGTCTAATAAAGGATGATTATTTCTGAAATCAAGAATCAAAAGTTCCTTGAAGTAACTTTTTTTAAGGAGCACTTAAAGTGAAAAAATGTTTGTCTCTCATCAGGAAGTAAATAATATGCTGACAAATAGGGCATCTCTCCTATTGCCTTGGCATAATTTTTCCTTCTTAAGGCTTTTCACTTTGATTCACGTTGAATATGTTCTGTTTGTCTTGTGCAGGTGCGAGCTGCTCCTCCTCCCCCCAAACAGCATCCCCGCCGGCAGCAGGAAAAGAGTGACAAGACAGAAGAGGTGGAGATCACTCTGGTGTGACAGACAGACAAGTTGACAGGTGGTTATAGGTGCACAGAAGATGAAAACTGATAAAAAGACAGGACCTACAGGCAGGGGAACTGAACTGCTCTAAACTGAAGCGAGCATAATAAAGCGGTGTGAAGTAAACCAAATAGAAGCACGTCGACCCTTCCGGCCACTCCACATCTTCTCTCCTCTTCAAGTTCAGGAGGAGAGCAGAGAGATGGGATAATGGTGGAACATCTAATTAATTAATCTCTGTATTAGCTTCCTAATGAAGTGCAGCAGTAGCCGTCCCCACCTCCCTCTTCACCCTGCCCTTCCACTCTGGCCTTAAAACCTCACCTCATTGGCAGCAAACCAGAGCGTGGTGAAGATGAGGAAGAATGTTTTGAGAGGGGGACTGTGAGGAACATTTAGTGATGGATTTGGCAAGTTTTCTTTTGTCTTCTTAAGCTTAATACAACATAAGACAGTTCATCTCTTCTGCTACATCTCACTTTAGTCTCCCACTTTTCAACAGTTATTCGCGAGGCAGAAGGAAAGTGTTGGATCCCCAAACTGACAAAATACAGTGAAAGGCTTCTCAGATAAGTCACAAATGCAAGCTCACATGTGGGGTTCACCATCAAGGCTCCTCAGCTAGCATACACCCACTCTAATTCACATTTACCAGGCAAGCTTTGGGCATTTTAACCAGAGAAAATCTCCCTTCACAAAATGTTGTGATGCTATTGTGAGTGGACGTGTAATAGTAGCAAAGATAAACACAAACAAAACGGAGTAGAAGCATGTTGCAATCAAGTTGCAGGTTTGTTATGGCCGTATGCCAGACTGGAGTGGGGAAACTGTTTGGAAATGACTTGCTTTGCTATGGGGAATTGGAGTCCTTGAATAGAGCTAACAGGGAACAAGAACTAAACTGATATACAATTTCCTATTTCTGAAGATTCTGGGGATTACTTTAAAACATTCTTTGTGTCTTTTTGGCTTTTGCTAACATCTCTAGTAAATTGGCTTTTATGAAACAGATCTGTGAGCAAAATATCTGCTTACATGAGGGGCACAAACTCAGCCTGTTGCAGGCCAGAACCAATGATGGATGAGTGAAAATAAAAGGGAATAGATAAATGGTTACATGCTGTAAAAACAAGAGCTAGGCAAAGAAAGAAAATTCTAATCATTTAGTTTTCAACTCATTTGATACCTTTGGCTCTATTTTGTCAGTGTTGTGGCTCCATAAAAAGTAGGATTAATCAAAGGAAATACATGAAAAACTTGCCAAGTGTGTCTTGTTTTGCAGTGCAGTCGGGGTTTAAGCAAATGGACAGAGAAACTTGGTGGTGTGTGTGGACACAATGTCCCCCTCCCCAGCCCTTCCCTCACCATATATGATCATTATCATACGTATTTAATGTGTATTAGTACAGTACATTACTGTTGTCATAGGAATGTTTATGCACACCGTTTCATATAGACTAATTCAGCCGAATGAAATACCCTGTCTGATATGTAGTGGAAGTTTTATCTTTGTATTTTACTGAAAGGGCATTGTAAATACAGCAGGAAGGAGAGATGAAAGGAGAGAAGGGGATGTAAGGATGGAAGAAAAGCTAGAGCCAAAGGAGGCTGGATCCTTCCCTCTGCTCTTGTTTTCACCTTTCTACCATCCCTCCTTTATGTCTCTCTGTCTTTATTGTTCTGTCCATGGGCAGTCGGTGTGAATCAGTGGCTATATTATCCACACCTATAGTTACAATATATTACACACACAGTGGTTCATTTTTTCTCATTCTGTACAATTTGTGTTTGGATCGCCATCTGAAGAAGTGAGTGATAAAGCAAGCTTTCATTTGAAATGTTGTAGACATTAATAATTTGGGGCCAGAAGCACAGAATAAAGAGTTGCTCCTGAAAGATTGTTTCTCCTCTTTTGTTAATTTTGTTCAATCATAACAATGCTTGGTTCAACTATAACGTTCATTCATGTTTACTTGACATGCTTCACATTTGCAGCCGTTACTTTCCTGTTTCCTGCAAAGCACCACATCACTATGTGTGTGTGTGTGTGTGTGTGTGAGAGAGAGAGAGAGAGTGCGAGACAGCGAGAAAGACAAAACAAGTTAACCTTTCCAATTCGATATCCCTTTTCTTTTCCGTGTCTTACAATTCAGCAAACAAAACATTTAAGTCAAGCTCAGTGGATGAAACTAAATATGACATGCAAACTAAACAAATCTGTTGTTTTCTACTTTAAGTAAATAAATTTCCCCCTCATGTACACTTCAAGTCTTTACATCTCCTTGCCTAAAGGGCAGCGTAGCACTTTTATTTATTTATATCTTCCCTGGAAAGTAGCACTACCCTCACCTGGTATCAGCTTGGTTGGAGAAGACTGATGAGTCATTGTAGCTTCAAGTACAGAAAATGTCGTTTTTCATTTTAACTCTATGGATGGTCTTATTTTCAGTGTGACTGATACTTTGAAAAAATGTTCTCTTAAAAAGCTGGACAGTATCATTTTGGTTTTTTCCTTAATTTATGAAAACTAAAAAAAAATACAAAGAAGGATGCTTTAAATGAAGACATGCAGAGTGGTTTTTTTTTATTTCTTTTTTTTCTTAAAGTATTTAAGTTTCGCTTTTAAAAATGTGATCATTTACGAGAGGACCTTTGATTTAATATGTATTCATTTTTAAAGATGTGTCCCAATTCTTCACTCTTACACGTTTTGAGTTCAGGCCGTTCATACTGAGTAAATAAAAAAATTCAACACGCTTCTAACTGCGAGTATAAATAGTCATTTTGCTTTTTTTTTGAGTGTTGAAGTGTTGGACTCAAAAGTTGATCAGTGCAGCCGGGAAACTAATCACAGCTCACAACATTTCAAAGTGACTGTTTTCAGTAGCTCCAGAAATGTGTGTTTCAAACAGTGCCTCAAATATATCAGCATCCTGTTAGTACATCTGTATTCTGACTGCAGAAACAATCCCAAGTATAAAGAGAAAGCAAAGTAGCGACTGTATTGTATTAGTATGTGCTAAAGAATTGGGGCACAGCTTTAGGCTTCTTTTGAGAAGAGGAGTCCTAATCTGGGTTCAGATTAATTGGTTTCCTTTATGCACAGCAGAGAAAAAAAGAGAAGCAAAATCTTAACATTTTGTGTAGAGTCCACGTTGAACAAAGTTAAGCATGCAGGAACTAGTCACAGTCGTAGACGCTCACCTCTGCTCTTTTAGTGCCGAATCCAGCATTGACTTTTAACAGTGTGATGAAGGCGAGTCGAACAGTAGCCTCTTCTTGATCTCTCTGAGATCTTATTTATAATGGTTTTCAAACTTGTTCTTGAAGTTTATAGTTTTGGAGCAGCATTCACTGAACTTCCCTCTATGATGCATCAGTCCATCAGTTGTAACATTTCTGACTTTTTTTTATTTTTTTTTTTCAGCAGTCTCTTTGATCGGCTACATGTTTAATTATTTGGTATTTTGGTTTTTATGTTTTATATAATTCCGTATTTTTTCATGCGTGAGTTTGGAACAGCACAGCTAATGTTGTTAATGATGGAAAATCTGGCCTCTCTTCACAGACTGTTGCCATGGTGACAATAATGAGAACAGGTGCAAAAGTCTTTCAGCATATTATTATTGGCTGTACAAAAAAAAAATAAAGTTTGTATTTATTGTGTACAAATGTTAATTAATAAAAAAAATATGAAAAAGCTCTGACATTTTTTTGTGTTGATGTTGTGTCTCTGTACATTTTTAATGCATCTGTCTTGTTAGAATATTATATATGCAGCTGAAAATGTATGTGATTGATATACGTGTGCATGCGTGTGTGTTGTGTAGATGTTCCCGTAACTGGAAATGGGCGTGATCATGATAACATACTGTATAAACACCCTGGGGCCAGAGTTTCCTGAGTGGATGGATTAGAGAAGCAGCACAAGACGAGAGGTTGTTAACTGTCTGGGTCACTAAATATGTTCCTGCTAAAAGTTTTCATTCTATATTTCTTTTTAATTTGACAATAGCTGTTGATTAGTCATGCACCCTGAAGGAGGAGACTGTTTGCCTCCACGTTCCAACTGCAGCTCATCCTGTCTGAAAATCTATCTGTGCTCCAACCCAGAAGGTACAGTATGTTAGCCATTCAGGATACTGAAGTATCCACTAGTGTTTTGCTTGTTAGTCTATGTCTTTGAACATGCCCTACGAGTTATTTTCTGGATGTGTATTCTGTTTGTGTTTATGTTCTGTATAGACAGTGCGATCGAGCGTAGAGCTCTCAGAGAGAGTGTGTTCCCCAAGTTTAGAGAGCACTGCAGACACTTGCTGGGCCTGGAGGTCAGGGTGAGTCCAGACTTAACCACTGTAAACAGTGCTCTCTGCACTGAAAACATCTTACTTGTGCTGTGAATGAGTGTAAGTGTTGCAGCTGGACAGGTAACTCTGTTTTGGACCCTCTCTGTTCTTTTAACACCGTAAACTGCCTCATTTTCAAGAGAAACCTAGAGAACTGTAGATTTCCAGTTCACTGGTAGTAACACTGGGAATGCCTTTATTGTAAAACTGAGTCAAAAGTTTGGTCTAGATGTTTTTGTTTACTTTGTTGTGTCATTGCTAATTGGTGTCTTGTTCCCAACCAATGATCTACTGAAATGTGCATCTTTTTGTCATAGATTAATGCAAAATCTGAAATACAGTTGTTTTCAGTGTAAAACCTGAATTTATTGGGTTCCTTGTTGTAGACGCTCACATGTGGCATATTCACTGCCAACAGTGTCGTGTGTGTTTGATATTGTTTCACACTTTCTGCCTGAGGCCGTTTCTGTACAGGTACAGTCAGTTCTGCTCAGTTTTGCTTAATTAGATCTGACAACAAAGAGGATGAGCAGCTGTAACTTGACAGGCTGTATTGTGTGTTTTTTGTGTGTTAAGCTTTACTCATGCATGTGTGTTAAATCACCTCAGGACAAATCAATCAGCACATGGTGTGGTCGATTTACAGCCATCTGTCCTATAGATTGTTTTAACCCATATGCTGTGTGTATATTTTTGTAGGTAATAGACCCATTTGAGTCCAGTGATCCCAGTTGTTGGCCCGATGAAAACACCAGACAACAGCTGATTGAGGAATGCAGAAAAAATTCAGCTGGACCTTTTTTATTGGTAAATAAACCTCCTGAAGACATGAATTTATAAAGTGCACCACTATATTCTGATACATGAGCTGACTATCTTTGCAGATGAAGTGTCAGTTGTTAAGATTTTTTTAAAGTATTTTTCTGTCCTCTTACGTTGATGTTTATTAAAAAATAAAACATAATGCTGCACATAATATAGAGAGTGCTTTTGAGCTTTGTATATCTGAACGAAAAGCAACTGTGTACTGTGTGCTGCTGTTCCTTTTGTGTCCACATGGTGGTGCTGCAGGCTCTGGTTGGACATCAGTATGGAACAGCCAGTCTGCCCACCACGGTGGAGGTGACAGAGTACCAGCTGCTGCTGCAGGAGAGCCAGCAGGCAGGTTTCAGCACCCAGGAGCTGGAGAAGGTGTACCTGAGGGATGAAAACACTATCCCTCCCTCCTACTGCCTGAGACCTTCTCAAACACACAGCTGCATTCATCTGGTGATAACAGTGAACCTTGTTTTTTGTCCACTTTGTGATTTTCAAATCTATTCTGAAATTATAGCAAGGCAAAGGCAAGGCAAATTTATTTATATAGCACATTTCATGTACAAGACAATTCAAAGTGCTTTACATAAAACATTATAAGCATTACAACGGGGAGCAGCAAGTAATAACAAGTGCATTAAAAACAAACATTAAAATAATAAAAAAAAAAAAAACAGGAAAAAGCTAAAATAAAATTAATGAAATGCAAGAAACAAAGTTCCAGTGTGGGGAAAAACAGTATTAAAACATGACCAAGTTTAAAAATTCAAGCTTAAAAGAAACAGATGCAGATTTGGACTTCTAAATAAAAACTAATGACATGGTTTTTGGTCCTGTTTAGTTAGCAGGACAAGGTTTAGTACAGGGTGCTAATGCAGCTGATAAATTAATGTAAGAATGAAAGTATGGTGTTGAAGCTTGTGACTAAATAACAAAATGATGGTGTATTTAATAATATAAAGTATTTGCTGGGATTAATAATGTTCTAGTTGACTGTGGGGATTTTTTCTCTAAAAATGTCAATATTTGTTCAGCATGAAGGAAAGCAGGAAGATGAAATCAACATGAAGGATGAAGATGAAGGGCTGAGAAAGCTGTTTCATACAGCTGCAAGTCTATGTGTCCAAAGTGGCCGTATGACCCCAGAAAGAGCCCATACGTTCTACAGATCAGGTGATAAATATTCATTGTGTTTGAGTGGATTTTGTTTATTTTGTCCCAGTCTTATATCATTATCAACCACTACTGATCCAGAATCAGGTCAGCTCTATTCCTCCAGGCATATTTTGGAAATTGGCAGAAAGGATTTATGACCCTTCTATTTTAGTCTTTAGTCTTCATGGTAGGGTTCTTACAGTTGGACACCTGGAGAACCTCCTAAGGTGTCCAGATGCTCTCCTGGTTAGATGCTGGAAACCCCTTGGCTGAAGTGTAATTTAACCCATCCTTTGCTATTTGTCTCCAGCCCTGGATGCAGATCTACGATTTGCACTGGGCAACTGTCCCATTCAGGACATTGAAGGTCGCTGCGTGGTCTATGTCCATACGGTCCTTAATGCAAACAAAGATAAAGAAAAAAGATGGGTGGATTTACAACTGCAGCCTCAGTCAGAGGTAAAAGCAATATGAGCCGTTCTGTCTTAGTTTACATCTACGGAAGCAAAAGCAGAATCTGAATCAGATTAGTTTAAAATCTTTAAACTACTTTAGATGGTCATGTTATTTAAAAAAACGGTAGATTTGAGTCAATGAAAGATGATTATGAAATTTTAAATTTATATTTGTAACATTTGTTTTTCTTATTTGTGCATTTTCAGGCTGAAACAACAGATCATATCAGTCTGAGAAATGCACCCACCCATGGAGATTTATTATCAGAGCTGTGTTACAGCTTCCTCCCTGGTCTTGTCACTTCCTGCCAACTTCTGCTCTACACCACGACGACTGAGTGCGATCCTCGTCATGGTTACACTACAATCAGAAGGCGGGGCTATGCTGACTCTCTGTGCCAGCAGGTGCTTTCAGACCTGGTGATGTTGACTAACAGTGGGAATACCTCAGAGCCCAGAGGAAACAGCCTCATTGGTGATGCTTTATCCCGGGAATGGGCTGAGCAGAAGCAGCTGTGCGACACCTTTTCTCAGTTTTACGAGATCATTCAGCCTGAGGAAGAAAAGGTCAGGATAGTTATTTCTTCTCTAATAAACAGCATGAGCATGTCTGATTTTTAAGTGCTTAGGATCTATATAAGGATGTTTCTGTAATGCACTGATAAGGCACAGCTTGTGGCCGCTCAACAGGTGATATTTTACAGATTTATCTTCAGCATTACCTTTTTTTTTCTACCAATTCAAAGCCATTAATATTTTCTTATTTATTATGTCTGTATTGTAAAGCTTTGATGACACTTGAAACCAAGAATTTCTGCCGTAGTGAAGACTAATTTTTACTCTCTGATTGTAGATCAGAGCCTATTTGGAGCAGAGAGACCAACAGTTCCCACTAGTGGTGACAGGGGGGCCATGCACAGGAAAGACTGTGTTGATAGCACACTGTATTCAGCAGGTGGGTGGACTTAATGCAAAAGTCTTTTTCATGTTTTTTATAAAACTACAACTAATCACACACATTACTCCTCAGTCTCGCTTTGTCTTTGAAATAAAATAACTGCAGTCCACTTAGAAATGACTAAAATCTTCAGTGTTCATTTAAGCAGTTATAAATAATAAAGGTTTTTTATAAACTGAAGGACACACGTTTATGGACAAATGGAAATGATGTAACAGCAGCAATTTAATTTCCAATAATTTCTCATTTTATACATTCTAACCAATTAATCTGTGCAGTTTGAGATTAATTGATTACTGCAGAAGTTGTAGTTGCAAATCTTCTTAAAGTGATTTGCACATTTAATAAAACATGCAAGAACAGTGGTTATACTAGTTAATATTTTTAACATGATGATTTTAGAATGAGCAAAAATATCAAGGTGGCTTGCAACGACATTCATCCATCATATATATATATATAGATATATATATATATCTATATATATAATGCAAAAGGGCTAAATGCATATGCAGGGGGCACATTTATCTAATTTGTTATGGTTTTAGAATTTTTTTAAATAATTTTATTGTCTCTTTTTATATAAAATCCAAATATGTCTCTTTAAATTACAGGCTGTTGATTAGTAAAAACACCAAGGTAAATACTTTTGCAAGCTGCTATTTAACCATTAGAAGGGCAATATAGGACAAAGCTGCAGGTATCTGTAACATGTGTTGTCAGTAACACACTCATTCTCTGTCCCTCTCCACAGATAAAGTCCTGGGTAACAGACAGCCATCCTGTTGTGATCAGTTATTTTTGCAATCTGTCAATCAACAAATCTCCAAAGCACCTGCTGTCCAGTCTGTGTTCTCAGATTGCTTGCAGATACGGCAATCAGTCTTCCATGAAGCAGAGTCCCAACTTCTTCATTAGCAGTGACCCAGACAGTCCCAGTTGCATTACCAGCCACAGTGAGCTTATATCCAACTGCAGCCCAACATCCATTCTGAATTGTCATCATGAAGGCAGCACCAAAGAGCAAGTCTCTTACTGTAGCAATGAGCTCAGTACCAAACCATACCAAGATCTTAGAAGACCTAACTCTGAAACTAGTCTGTCTGAACTTGAAGAGCATCTTGCATCACTCCTCACCCTCCTCCCATCCTCCAAACAGCCTCTCATTCTAATCCTTGATGGCTTGGATCAACTTGAAAACAACTGCAATGAGCAGATAATAAGGAGCCTTCCCTCCTCTCTGCCTCCAGGTGTCAAACTCATCCTCACGATTTCTTCCAACCGAGCACGTCTCCTGCAAGCCATCAAACTACATTATCCACAAGGCAGTGGACAGAAAACAGGATCTGTCTGTGCACAGCTGGGATCAGTGGAAAGGAAACAGTGTGTGAAGATGTTGGCGTCACTGCTGAGAGGTTCAGGGAGGAAGGTGACATTGGGACAACAGGCACTGGCGAACCAGGCATTGACTTCCTGTTGTCTGCCTCTCTATGCTCGACTCCTGCATGCACACACCTCACTGTGGCACTCTGGTACGACCATACTAAAATTACATCTTCTTAAAGGATGATTTTAGAACCCACTAGAAGCAGACAGACAACGCAGACCTCCACTAAGCCCTTTTTCTAAGTTTTTTTTTTTTATTTTTTTCACCAATAATTGTGGGATTTTTTTTTTTAGTTAAAAGCTCTAATGGCAAAGTTATCTCTCTCACCCCATAGTAAAGAATTCTTTAAAAATTCCTGGATCCAGGCGGTGATCCAAATCAAACCTAAAATCTAATCACTTGTTCCTTAATTGATTTATGAGATTTCTTGAAAATGTCCTGAAAATCGCTCCATAACTTTCTGAGTTATGTTGCTAACAGACAGATGAACCAGCACCGCAGAATAAATGACTTCAGCTTTGGTGGAGGTAACAATGTTCAGTGTTGTGATTAAAACCAATCCAATGGTAGTTTGGCTGTTTTTATCTTCCAATGTCACAGCATTGAGTAAACCCATTCTTTCCCTGTGTGGCTGCACAGAATTTGCTTGAATTTGTTTACATTATCATCCAAGATATGAAGATTTTAAAACTGTTAGATTTCTCTTGTTATGATGTTACAAAGCCTAATTAATGATCTATTTTCTTGTTGTCAGATTCAGATGTGACTGAGTGGTCTGTTCCCAATTTCCCTTAATTTCTGCTCTCTTGGATAACCTGGAGCTAAAACATGGCTTCTCTATCGTTACTCATGCAGTCTCCTATCTCACCCTCTCCAGGACTGGCCTCTTGGAGGCTGAGCTTGCTAATCTGCTCTCGGGTGATGATGACAATCTATGTGAGAATAGAAAGAGCCCTGCCTCTAAAATAAAGGCCACACAAGTCGAGGTGGAGTGGCTACTCTTGGATTTGAAGAACTTTCTCATCAAAAGAACAGTGGCAGATTCACAGGTTTTGTTCTGGGTGAGCAGGCATTTTAAGCTAGTTGCAACTAAAAGGTATCAAGGTGCTCATGAGGTGAGGAGGAAGATTCACTCATGGGAAACCACCTCTTGTAAACCATTCATCTGGAATAAAAGCTGATGCAGATGGTCATTCCTACAGCCAGCCATGTGTCTTCTCTTCTTTCAAAAATGTTGAACAAGTAAACATTAGAAAAGTCTTCGAACTGCCACATCGCTTACAACAAAGTGGCAGGTTAGAGGAGTTGGAATGTGGGTTGTTGATGTCTTTGGAATTTCATCGGCTATGGCTCAAGCTGGTCTCCTAGATGATCTGGTAGCCATGTTGGAGACTGGTGAATGCTTATCTAAGTTTCAGTTTTTAAAGGAAAGATTGCTCCTCGCGAGCACATTGAGGTCCTCTGCTTGCTTCCTGCAGAGCTCACCCCTGCAGCTTCACACAGTGATGGAGACAAGCCTCTTCCCTTATCTGGAGGTCTTTCCTGGGCTCGGGGGTTATGTGAGTGACATCAGACAGGAAAGGAGGAAAAGTGGAAGGGGTTTAGGAGTAGTGTTTTGCCCTGGTCCCCCTTCAGTTTTACAGATTAAAGACCCTCTGAAAACAGAATTTGAGTTAAGTCTAGCACCAAACAGAATTGAGGGATTTGTTGTATGCAATAAAAAGTTAGGAATGTGGTGGAAAAATGAGATATTTGCCAGCATGTTTGATATCTCCAATGAAACATTGACTCACTGCCAGTGTCAGAGCTCTGTGACCTGTTTGGTTTTCTCCTCCGATAATTTCTACATGTACTGTGGGCAGGAGGATGGCATGGTGTCCATATTTGACATCAAAACCAGCAGTTTGCTTGGCACCTCTTTAAACTCAAGCCACTGTGCAGTTATGCTGATTATCCTCTGTGAAGACAAGCAGGAAATGGCATGTGTGGACAAGACTGGAAATGTAACTGTATGGAGTGTTTCTAACAAACTACAACCACACAAACTTGTGAAAGAAAACCTTAGTCAAGGTAAAACAAAAAATGTCCTCAACACAGATTATTCTGATGAAATAGCACTCTTTTGGTGTGCCAAGCCCATCAGGTGACACTGTGGGATTCATCTAAATGGGAACTGTGGGACCAGTTTTTGGCTCCATGAAGGAGGGCCTTCAAACAAGCACTGCTCGCCCAGGAGGGTCACCTTTTCCTAGCTGTATAGGACACCTCCACCCTTGTCTTGGTGTGGAGGATCAGCACTGGAGAGTGTGTCCTTTCCTTAGAAACAATGAAGGAGCCCCAAATACTTCTCAAAACAGTCTCAGATATGGTTTGTGTTACTAATGATGGCTGCCTGACAGTGTGGGACTCTGAGATGATCCATGCTGCAGGAACAGCTCCAAAAATGGGGCGAGAAGTGAAAGAAGTGCTAATTGATCAAACAGGAAAGTGCTTCTACACTACAAACCAGTCAGAGGAAGTCTGGAGGTGGAGTTCAGATGGTGGACTTCCAAATGTTTATTTCTTGCATGATGGTCCTGTTGAGAAGCTGCAACTGTCTCCAAATGGCGTCCACCTTGTGTCACTGTCAGCAGGTGAAATTTATGTCTGGCTGACAGAAACAGGTGAGAATGTTGTGCGGATCAGCGGCAGCAGAGCTACAGATGTTCTCATCACTCCTAATAGTAACTTTGGAGTGAGTATTTCTAAGCAAGGGCTCTCCCATGTTTGGAAGATTATCAATGGAGGTATAGTGTGCAGCATACACCTGTACCTATCTGATGCCCAGGTGTCACTGGAGAGCACATTCCTCATTGGTCTCCATGGTGGAGACCTGCTGGCTGCAAGCCTGTGGTCAGGTTCAATCAGCAAGCGTTTCTCTTGCGTGGAGAACTTGGAGCATGTCATTGCTTTCCACACACTTTCAAAGCACCCAGACTTTGTGCTGGTCATGACTGCTTCAGGGGCAATGTACACCTGGAATGTAGCAGAAGAGACGGTGTGTTGGCACTTTCAGCTGCCACATATGTTTCACTGTCAGCCACAAGACTTCCAAATGACCTCTTGTGGGAGCTATGCCTTATTGTCCACTGACACGACTCCATCAACCTCTTAGATCTATCTCAGGTCAGACTGTGCTCATTCAAAGCTGATGGCCCCGTCATTAAAGCCTGCTTGCACAAAACTGGACGTTATGTTGCTCACATATCCCGTCCCACCAACCAGGACATCCTTTGTGCTTGTTCTCTGCACGCAGGTCCTATGCTCACAGTGACACGGATTTCAGACGGTGAAAGAGTAGGAAGTGTGCATCTGTTTAAAAATCCTTCAACTCTGGTTGTGAGTGAGCAGCAGTGTGTATTTGTAGGATCTGAGGATGGGTCTGTAGGTGTGTACTCTGTTATAGATGTAATGATCAATGAGGACGAGTCAGCCAGGACCAAAGAAAACTTAAAAGGTCAGAAATGGTGTACCTTTGATAAAACACCATTCATCTGGTTCCCTCAAGCCAAACCTACTATTACATGGCGTTAAGGTTGTACAATACATGTAAATTACAAACGTGTATATAAATGACAAAATGTAGATTTAACAACTGTTTTCTGACCAGACAATATTTTTCGACTTTCTGTCTAAAACTGCACCATTTTACTGTTTTCATTTCAGCAGGTCTTCTTTCATGATGATTACCTCCACCCTTTGAACTAGTTTGTTTTGTATTATGTGTATTACTGACTTTGTGACATTTATTTGCAATAAAACAATTTGTATATTCATATTAAACAGATAATACCACATGCCTTTTCATGTTTTGTGTCATAAGATTTGCTGACATTTCCCCAGAAAGTTTCCTGTCTGCAATTTAAGTAATTACTTTCTATTGACTTAAAATACATAACATGACTTTGTTGTGTTCCCTCCTTGCTCAGAGGAAACTGAAGTTCTCTCAAACAAGCTATAATAGACAAAAAAAGATAACAACTGCTCACTGAAGATGGCTTTTACTACAGTAGTCTGACTTTATATCCTCAGTCACCCACTAGAGCTGACACAGTCAAAGAATGTAGTGTGTGTCTCACACACGGCAATGGGGTAGTCCCCTTGTAGCTAGAAATTGTGCACGTTTATGCTTAAATGACACTGAACACAATGCTGTGTGAATGCTATCTGCCAGTTTGCTGTAAGGCGCTGCTACAAATAACAGCTCAGTCATCTGTTGTGTCGTATGGATATCGGGGTCCACACACCACCAAAGACCTTTAATATGTCCATATTACTAATTTAAGATGTTACTCCAAGCGGAACTCCTTATCATAACATTTACTTAGACTATGAATGAATTTAGTCAGACTATTTCATTAACCATATTTATCGCACATTTTCCCAAAACAGGGTGTCTTGGCTTTATTACAGGGAACCTTTGTTGTTTGAACATCAACACAAAAACCTCAGCATAGCAGAAAGATGTATAGCACTGTCGTAGTGGTATACATCTTTCTGCTATGCTGAGGTACTTGGATAGTAACTGACAGGGCCAGCCCGAGCCTCCGGGGCCCTAAGCAAAACTTGAGTCTTGGGGCCCTCTATTACTGTCTGTACTAATTAATAATTAATGATTATTCACATCTACCATAAACTTATTTAATTTACTGTCATTATGTTTTTACTTATAAAACTAGATGTGAGAACTTTTTGTTAGATTGTAATCGACAGTCATAGAGGTTATGGAAGAAGACAGATTTCCAAATTTAAAATCTTAGTTAATATTCTGCAACTCTCCCTGCTGGCCTCGCAGAAAGCAATACATAAAACATCTACACAGTTATAGGAGGTTGTTCGCAGCATCCTTTTATCAGCCAGGTATTTTTTCACCCTTCTATTGTTTTTAACCTGAAATGGGAATAAATTGTGTTACATAAATGCCGCAGAAGGGCTTATATTCAAAGACATGAGGCAACTCTGACATGGGTCAGGAATGAACACATCTTTCTTTATTTCATAGCACGCAAGTGTCTCCATCATACAGGCTCTCTGTAACACAAACCGGAACTATGGTTCCACTTGCACAACAAATTCAGCTACAAATGTGGCCTAAGAATGACTTACATTTTATATTCAAAGTGATGATGTACCAACTGGGGTACTGAATACTACAGACCCACTAAAAGTAATTAAATAGACCAATATAAAATGTATTTACTGTAAAACCGAGAACAGCTTTATTACTTCTGGTTTTAAGTAAACTGTAACAGAAATGTGCAAAAAAATAAAAAAATCTATAAAAACTAGAACTGCAATTAAAATCACTAAAATAAACATTACTTCATTCATATGTTATCTAAATAAAATAAACATCTATCAATTATAATAAAATATTTTTAAAAAGCTATAAATACTTATGTAAATAAAGAGATGTACATCTGCTTGAACTTTCGCCACTGAACATTTGTCTTTAGGTATTGTGGTGGTGGAAGCTTCAGCCATATTGTTGTGGAGAACATTAAATTCTCCTTTATAGGCAGTGGCCCTCTGAATACCCGATCAGTTCTTTCTGAAGTCTGAGAAGAAAGTCACTCAGCTGGGTAAACTAGTGGAGCGCCTGATCCATGGTGAAAACGGAAGTTGCCGAGGACACAGATGTGGCATCGACCTCAGTGACCACCGAAGATGGACCTTTAGGATATTAAAATAACATTTTTGGACTGAATTATTAATCTCAGAATATTCTGTAATGCAGTGTGTCATCACAAAGTCAGTTTGTTGTTCACCCACCAGGTAAATCAGCAGGCATACTGGAGGATAATAGACTGCTCTGCAGAGGATGAAGATAAACCTAAGATGGGGGAAAAAAAAACAACAACAAAAGCCATCCATGTTAGATGTCATATTTGAATAATATAAGACTCGTACTCCAGTGTGTTTTTACTTGTAATTATAAAAAAAACAGAAAGAAATCTGCCAGTGCAACAAGTCAAAGTTGTTTGAGAACTTTTTAAGTGGTATGACTGTTTCTAATAACAAGTCCCCTGTCATATGATTGCATCTTATAATTAATCTTTCAGGGATAATTTGCTAGACAAATGTGTACGGTGACAGTTTCTTTTTTCCTGGTGGACTGTCCCTGGACTGATTACAGTGCTCCTGGGGATATTTCATATAACGTATGAGCATATTAATGTAAAAAGACTGTTAATTTTATTCACATAATTATTATCTTGTGCAGCAAACAATATATCTGAGTCTAATTCGTTAGCACAATTCTCTGCGTTCATGACGTCTCTATGCAAACTCGTCTTCTACTAAACAAACGCGATGTCTTCAATTAGCTAAACGTTTGTTAAAGTTGTTATTGAGGGAAAAATCTTTATGAAGAAAGTGACCTAAAGTAAAGAAAAATCGCCTTGATAAAAGTTAAGCCTCAGTAGTCCACAAACACAAGAACATTAACCTTTAATAGTAGGCTAATTAACCCACCAGCTAAAATGAATCCTCCAGTTCTTAGCAGCTAGCTAATTAGCTTTTATAGGCTATACTCCACCAGTTGGATCAAAATGTCAAATATTTAGGGACTTTTCCGACTAGAGGAAACTTACTTATATCTCGCCGTTTTTTTCTCTCTTACTTCATTTCTCCCCCCCTTTTTTCCTGACCCCGAAGAAGTCCTTTTTGCGACTGCTCTTCCACCTCCTCTTTAGCTGCGCACATGCTTGGTTGCACACATTAGCTTGAGCGCATGGAGCATAGAGAAGAGAGACGGTAGTTACTGTGGCAGCAGTTGTCTGTTTACACAATCGATTTTACATAAAATTTTAGAATGTTTTGTCACATGCATGTTTGCATGTAAAAATTATATTAATGAAAAAAGAAAAGAAATTGAAAAATGTAAAAAAAAAAAAAAAAAAAAAAAAAAAAAAACTAAATGCTTACGGGGGCCCCCTAGTGGTCACAGGACCTGAAGCACGCCCTTTGTTCGCGTGTACACGTGAGTGGGCGGGGACAGAATTCAGCTGTTTACGTTCTATGCTTTGTAATAAAACAAATATAATTCTAAAATGCCTACCTCACAAAACACACAACTTCTCTGAAGGACTGTGGACCTGACTAAGTGGAGACGTTTTCCCTACTTTTGGTAGTGTTTTTTAATGTTCAGTAGGCATTTTTACTTAATTAATAATGTCAAGCAGTGTGTTTGTGTAGATATAAACTTTGTTAGCAAATGAGAAATAGCCATCATTTGTTTAATAAAGTTACCTGACATGTTTTGAGATTATAGACAGATAATATTTATGATAAGTGTACTTTTAATATGTCAGTTTTTGATGGAGGTTTTCCATTATTGACAAGAGGGTGTTGTCAAAACTGTAAAGCTTCATTTTTTTTACTTCAGATTAGATTTTGATATTGTGTTAGTTGAATTTTTGGACACCAGAAGACCCTTGGACGAAAGTCTCATATGTCACAGTATCAGGGAATATAAACCGTGGATCAGAACAGTACCTGACCACTGAAGGGCCAGCTACCAGACTGCCATACAAGTTTGAAGAAAAAACACTTCGGTGACAAGGACTCCAAACGGATGAGTAGCATTTTTTATTTATTATATTTCAAATGTGTAGCGTGTTAATCTAATTATTTGACACCAAAACGCCTTGGAAGAAAGTCTGTTTTGTTTATATCTTTACAAGCATTCTTCAAATGAACAAATTTTTGATGGAGGTTTTTCTTGTTTACAAAAGGGTGGTGTCAAAACTGTTAAGTTTACTTTTTATTTCTTATACTTCACAAATATTTATTGTGTTAGTCTAATTATTTGACACCAAAACACCTGGGAAGAAAATGTGTTTTTTACCTTTACAAGGATTCCTCCAATAAACTACTTTTTGTTGGAGGTTTTTCTTGTTGATAAGAGTGTGGTCTCAAAACTGGTATGTCTTCTTCTCTTTAATTTTTACATGTCATGTATCCACACAGTGTTCATGCGTTGAATTTAATTTCACTTATGATAATGTCGCTTGTATTTATTCGTTTCAAATTAGATCTTTTTTTGACACTAGAACATCTTGGAAGAAGGTCTCTCTTGTATACATCTTCCCAAGATTTCCTCCAAAATTCCAGTTTTTGATGGAGGTTTACTTTGTTGACAAGAGGGTGGTGTCAAAACTGTTAAGTTTCCTTTTTCATTTCTTTTTATTTCAAATGATAATATTGTGTTAATCTAACTTTTTGACACCAAAACACTTTGGAAGAAAGTCTGTTTTGTACACATCTTTACAAGCATTCCTCTAATAAAACTGTTTTTTGTTGGAGGTTTTTCTTGTTGACAAGAGCGTGGTCTTAAAACTGGTATGTCTTCTTGTCTTTAGTTTATGTACGTCATGTATCCACATAGTGTTCTTGCATTGAATTTAATTTCACTTATGATAATGTTGTGCTACTTCATGTTGTTTGGTACGCTGTAGGATAAGTTCCCTATTCATTTTACATTTTTAGCTTTCATTTCTGTTTTAAACATAACTAATTAAGTCAATTTTTTATTTTAAACTGTTTTTATGAAATGCTTTTATAATTTATATTCATGTGTTTGCAATATAAGATTGTAAAAGAGGGCTGCACGGTGGTGTGGTAGTTAGTACTCTCACCTCATAGCAAGAAGGCTCCTTTTTGGGACCTGTCTATGTGGAGTTTGTATGTTCTCCCCATGCGTGCGTGGGTTCTCTCCGGGTACTCCGGCTTCCTCCCACAATCCAAAAACATGCAAGTTAGGTTGAAATTTGTGGCAAATGTATTTTTCGTTTCTCATCATGTTTCCATTATATCGCTCGTATTGATTCGTTTCAAATTAGATCTTTTTTTGACACTAGAACACCTTGGAAGAAGGTCTCTCTTGTATACATCTTCCCAGGATTTCCTCCAAATTTCCAGTTTTTGATGGAGGTTTACTTTGTTGACAAGAGGGTGGTGTCAAAACTGTCAAGTTTCCTTTTTCATTTCTTTTATTTCAAATATTAATATTGTGTCAATCTAGCTTTTTGACACCAAAACACCTTGGAAGAAAGTCTGTTTTGTACACATCTTTACAAGCATTCCTCTAATAAAACTAATTTTTGTTGAAGGTTTTTCTTGTTGACAAGAGTGTGGTCTCAAAACTGGTATGTCTTCTTGTCTTTCAATTTTCTACATGTCATGTATCCACATAGTGTTCATGCATTGAATTTAATTTCACTTATGATAATGTCATGCTACTTCATGTTGTTTGTGACGCTGTAAGATAAGTTCCCTTTTCATTTCACATTTTTAGCTTTCATTTCTGTTTGAAACATAACTAATTAAGTCAACTTTTTATTTTAAACTGTTTTCATGAAATGCTTTTATAATTTATATTTATGTGTTTGCAATATAAGAATGTAAAAGAGGGCTGCACGGTGGTGTGGTAGTTAGTACTCTCACCTCATAGCAAGGAGGCTCCTTTTTGGGACGTGTCTATGTGGAGTTTGTATGTTCTCCCCGTGCATGCGTGGGTTCTCTCTGGGTACTCCGGCTTCCTCCTACAATCTAAAAACATGCAAGTTAGGTTGAAATTTGCGCCAAATGTATTTCTCGTTTCTCATCATGTTTCGATTAAATCGCTCGTATGCCTGATGGGCAGATGTGAATAAAAGGAGGCGTGAACCACAAGAGACGCAAGAAGGTGCAACCTCCTCTGAGAGATGCACCCCAGGAGACGGAGGAATATCCCCACCTGGATCCCATTGGAGACTTAGACTGGAACAGGATGAGGAGAATCCCATCCCGGTAACCCCTTGAAGATGTGGACTCGAACAGGATGAGAAGCGTCCCAACACATGAACCCCTTGAAGATATGGACTCGAAGAGGAGCGTTCCATCCTGGAATCCTCTTGGAAACATAGACTCCCTTGAAAGGAATTGTGGAATAGAATGCCGGCGTGGGACGCTGAAGCGGTGGAGAAGACATGGGCACTTAAACTGGAACAGGTTGAGGAGAATCCCATCCCGGGACCCCTTGAAGACGTGGACTCGAACAGGATGAGAAGCGTTCCATCCTGGAATCCCCTTGGAAACATGGACTCTCTTGGAAGGAAGTGTGGAACAAGATGCCGGCGTGGGACGCTGAAGCGGTGGTGAAGACATGGGCACTTAGACAGGAACAGGTTGAGGAGAATCCCATCCCGGGACCCCTTGAAGACGTGGACTCGAACAGGAAGAGAAGCAAAGCAATCCATCCTGGAATCCCCTTGGAAACATGGACTCTCTTGGAAGGAAGTGTGGAACAAGATGCCGGCGTGGGACGCTGAAGCGGTGGTGAAGACATGGGCACTTAGACTGGAACAGGTTGAGGAGAATCCCATCCCGGGACCCCTTGAAGACGTGGACTCGAACAGGATGAGAAGCGTTCCATCCTGGAATCCCCTTGGAAACATGGACTCTCTTGGAAGGAAGTGTGGAACAGGATACTGGCATGGTACCCTGAAGCGGTGGAGAAGAAATGGGCACTTAGACTGGAACAGGTTGAGGAGAATCCCATCCCGGGAACCCTTGAAGATGTGGACTCGAACTGGATGAGAAGCGTTCCATCCTGGAATCCCCTTGGAAACATGGACTCTCTTGGAAGGAAGTGTGGAACAAGATGCCAGCGTTGTACCCTGAAGCGGTGGAGAAGACATGGGCACTTAGACTGGAACAGGTTGAGGAGAATCCCATCCTGGCACCCGTTAAAGACGTGGACTCGAACAGGATGAGAAGCGTTCCATCCTGGAATCCCCTTGGAAACATGGACTCTCTTGGAAGGAAGTGTGGAAGAAGATGCCGGCGTGGGACGCTGAAGCGGTGGAGAAGACATGGGCACTTAGACTGGAACAGCTTGAGGAGAATCCCATCCCGGGACCCCTTGAAGACGTGGACTCGAACAGGATGAGAAGCGTTCCATCCTGGAATCCCCTTGGAAACATGGACTCTCTTGGAAGGAAGTGTGGAACAGGATGCCGGCGTGGTACCCTGAAACGGTGGAAAAGAAATGGGCACTTAGACTGGAACAGGTTGAGGAGAATCCCATCCCGGGACCCCTTCAAGACGTGGACTCGAACAGGATGAGAAGCGTTCCATCCTGGAATCCCCTTGGAAACATGGACTCTCATTGTAGTAATTGTGGGCACTTAAACTGGAACAGGTTGAGGAGAATCCCATCCCGGGACCCCTTGAAGACGTGGACTCGAACAGGATGAGAAGCGTTCCATCCTGGAATCCCCTTGGAAACATGGACTCTCATTGTAGTAATTGTGGGCACTTAAACTGGAACAGGTTGAGGAGAATCCCATCCCGGGACCCCTTGAAGACGTGGACTCGAACAGGATGAGAAGCGTTCCATCCTGGAATCCCCTTGGAAACATGGACTCTCTTGGAAGGAAGTGTGGAACAAGATGCCGGCGTGGGACGCTGAAGCGGTGGAGAAGACATGGGCACTTAGACAAGAACAGGTTGAGGAGAATCCCATCCCGGAACCCCTTGAAGACGTGGACTCGAACAGGAAGAGAAGCGTTCCATCCTGGAATCCCCTTGGAAACCTGGACTCTGTATATAGGAATTGTGGAACAAGATGCCGGTGTGGGACGCTGAAGCGGTGGAGAAGAAATGGGCACTTAGACAGGAACAGGTTTAGGAGAATCCCACCCCGGGACCCCTTGAAGACGTGGACTCGAACAGGAAGAGAAGCAAAGCAATCCATCCTGGAATCCGCTTGGAAACATGGACTCTCTTGGAAGGAAGTGTGGAACAAGATGCCGGCGTGGGACGCTGAAGCGGTGGTGAAGACATGGGCACTTAGACTGGAACAGGTTGAGGAGAATCCCATCCCGAGACCCCTTGAAGACGTGGACTCGAACAGGAAGAGAAGTGTTCCATCCTGGAATCCCCTTGGAAACATGGACTCTCATTGTAGTAATTGTGGGCACTTAAACTGGAACAGGTTGAGGAGAATCCCATCCCGGGACCCCTTGAAGACGTGGACTCGAACAGGATGAGAAGCGTTCCATCCTGGAATCCCCTTGGAGACATGGACTCTCTTGGAAGGAAGTGTGGAACAAGATGCCGGCGTGGGACGCTGAAGCGGTGGTGAAGACATGAGCACTTAGACTGGAACAGGTTGAGGAGAATCCCATCCCGGGACCCCTTGAAGACGTGGACTCGAACAGGATGAGAAGCGTTCCATCCTGGAATCCCCTTGGAAACATGGACTCTCTTGGAAGGAAGTGTGGAACAGGATACCGGCGTGGTACCCTGAAGCGGTGGAGAAGAAATGGGCACTTAGACTGGAACAGGTTGAGGAGAATCCCATCCCGGGAACCCCTTGAAGACGTGGACTCGAAGAGGATGAGAAGCGTTCCATCCTGGAATCCCCTTGGAAATATGGACTCTCTTGGAAGGAAGTGTGGAAAAAGATGTCAGCGTGGTACCCTGAAGCGGTGGAGAAGAAATGGGCACTTAGACTGGAACAGGTTGAGGGGAATCCCATCCCGGGAACCCCTTGAAGATGTGGACTCGAACAGGATGAGAAGCGTTCCATCCTGGAATCCCCTTGGAAACATGGACTCTCTTGGAAGGAAGTGTGGAACAAGATGTCAGCGTGGTACCCTGAAGCGGTGGAGAAGACATGGGCACTTAGACAGGAACAGGTTGAGGAGAATCCCATCCTGGGACCCGTTAAAGACTTGGACTCGAACAGGATGAGAAGCGTTCCATCCTGGAATCCCCTTGGAAACATGGACTCTCTTGGAAGGAAGTGTGGAAGAAGATGCCGGCGTGGGACGCTGAAGCGGTGGAGAAGACATAGGCACTTAGACTGGAACAGGTTGAGGAGAATCCCATCCCGGGACCCCTAAAGACGTGGACTCGAACAGGATGAGAAGCGTTCCATCCTGGAATCCCCTTGGTAACATGGACTATCTTGGAAGGAAGTGTGGAAGAAGATGCCGGCGTGGGACGCTGAAGCGGTGGAGAAGACATGGGCACTTAGACAAGAACAGGTTGAGGAGAATCCCATCCTGGGACCCCTTGAAGACGTGGACTCGAACAGGAAGAGAAGCGTTCCATCCTGGAATCCCCTTAGAAACATGGACTCTCTATATAGGAAGTGTGGAACAAGATGCCGGCGTGGGACGCTGAAGCGGTGGAGAAGACATGGGCACTTAGACTGGAACAGGTTGAGGAGAATCCCATCCCGGGACCCCTAAAGACGTGGACTCGAACAGGATGAGAAGCGTTCCATCCTGGAATCCTCTTGGAAACAAGGACTATCTTGGAAGGAAGTGTGGAAGAAGATGCCGGCATGGGACGCTGAAGCGGTGGAGAAGACATGGGCACTTCAACTGGAACAGGTTGAGGAGAATCCCATCCCGGGACCCCTTGAAGACGTGGACTCGAACAGGATGAGAAGCGTTCCATCCTGGAATCCCCTTGGAAACATGAACTATCTTGGAAGGAAGTGTGGAAGAAGATGCCGGCGAGGGGCGCTGAAGCGGTGGAGAAGACATGGGCACAGGATGAAGAGCGATTTTCATTTCTTTTTATTTCAAATCATAATATTGTGTTAATCTAACTTTTTGACACCAAAACACCTTGGAAGAAAGTCTGTTTTGTACACATCTTTACAAGCATTCCTCTGATAAAACTGTTTTTTGTTGGAGGTTTTTCTTGTTGACAAGAGTGTGGTCTTAAAACTGGTATGTCTTCTTGTCTTTAATTTTTGCACGTCATGTGTCCACATAGTGTTCATGCATTGAATTTAATTTCACTCATGATAATGTCATGCTACTTCATGTTGTTTGGTACGCTGTAGGATAAGTTCCCTATTCATTTGACATTTTGAGCTTTCATTTCTGTTTTTACCATAACTAATTAAGTCAATTTTTTATTTTAAAATGTTTTCCTCAAATGCATTTATAATTTATATTCATGTGTTTGCAATATAAGATTGTAAAAGAGGGCTGCACGGTGGTGTGGTAGTTAGTACTCTCACCTCATAGTAAGAAGGCTCCATTTTGGGACCTGTCTATGTGGAGTTTGGATGTTCTCCCCGTGCATGCGTGGGTTCTCTCCGGGTACTCCGGCTTCCTCCCACAATCCAAAAACATGCAAGTTAGGTTGAAATTTGCAGCAAGTGTATTTTTCGTTTCTCATCATGTTTCCATTATATCGCTCGTATTGATACGTTTGAAATTAGATCTTTTCTTGACACTAGAACACCTTGGAAGAAGGTCTCTCTTGTATACATCTTCCCAAGATTTCCTCCAAATTCCCAGTTGTGGATGGAGGTTTTCTTTGTTGACAAGAGGGTGGTGTCAAAACTGTTAAGTTTCCTTTTTCATTTCTTTTCTTTCAAATATTAATATTGTGTTAATCTAACTTTTTGACACCAAAACACCTTGGAAGAAAGTCTGTTTTGTACACATCTTTACAAGCATTCCTCTAATAAAACTATTTTTTGTTGGAGTTTTTTCTTGTTGACAAGAGTGTGGTCTCAAAACTGATATGTCTTCTTGTCTTTCAATTTTATATGTCATGTATCCACATAGTGTTCATGCGTTGAATTTAATTTCAGTTACCTTATGTATTGATACGTTTGAAATTAGATCTTTTTTTGACACCAGAACACCTTGGAAGAAGGTCTCTCTTGTATACATCTTCCCAAGATTTCCTCCAAATTCCCAGTTGTGGATGGAGGTTTTCTTTGTTGACAAGAGGGTGGTGTCAAAACTGTTAAGTTTCCTTTTTCATTTCTTTTCTTTCAAATAATAATATTGTTTCAATCTAACTTTTTGACACCAAAACACCTTGGAAGAAAGTCTGTTTTGTACACATCTTTACAAGCATTCCTCTAATAAAACTAGTTTTTTGTTGGAGTTTTTTCTTGTTGACAAGAGTGTGGTCTTAAAACTGGTATGTCTTCTTGTCTTTAATTTTTGTACGTCATGTATCCACATAGTGTTCATGCGTTGAATTTAATTTCAGTTACCTTATGTATTGATACGTTTGAAATTAGATCTTTTTTTGACACCAGAACACCTTGGAAGAAGGTCTCTCTTGTATACATCTTCCCAAGATTTCCTCCAAATTCCCAGTTGTGGATGGAGGTTTTCTTTGTTGACAAGAGGGTGGTGTCAAAACTGTTAAGTTTCCTTTTTCATTTCTTTTCTTTCAAATAATAATATTGTTTCAATCTAACTTTTTGACACCAAAACACCTTGGAAGAAAGTCTGTTTTGTACACATCTTTACAAGCATTCCTCTAATAAAACTGTTTTTTGTTGGAGTTTTTTCTTGTTGACAAGAGTGTGGTCTCAAAACTGATATGTCTTCTTGTCTTTAATTTTTGTACGTCATGTGTCCACATAGTGTTCATGCGTTGAATTTAATTTCAGTTACCTTATGTATTGATACGTTTGAAATTAGATCTTTTTTTGACACCAGAACACCTTGGAAGAAGGTCTCTCTTGTATACATCTTCCCAAGATTTCCTCCAAATTCCCAGTTGTGGATGGAGGTTTTCTTTGTTGACAAGAGGGTGGTGTCAAAACTGTTAAGTTTCCTTTTTCATTTCTTTTCTTTCAAATAATAATATTGTTTCAATCTAACTTTTTGACACCAAAACACCTTGGAAGAAAGTCTGTTTTGTACACATCTTTACAAGCATTCCTCTAATAAAACTGTTTTTTGTTGGAGTTTTTTCTTGTTGACAAGAGTGTGGTCTTAAAACTGGTATGTCTTCTTGTCTTTAATTTTTGTACGTCATGTGTCCACATAGTGTTCATGCATTGAATTTAATTTCACTTATGATAATGTCATGCTACTTCATGTTGTTTGGTACGCTGTAGGATAAGTTCCCTATTCATTTGACATTTTTAGCTTTCATTTCTGTTTTTAACATAACTAATTAAGTCATTTTTTTATTTTAAAATGTTTTCCTCAAATGCATTTATAATTTATATTCATGTGTTTGCAATATAAGATTGTAAAAGAGGGCTGCACGGTGGTGTGGTAGTTAGTACTCTCACCTCATAGTAAGAAGGCTCCATTTTGGGACCTGTCTATGTGGAGTTTGGATGTTCTCCCCGTGCATGCGTGGGTTCTCTCCGGGTACTCCGGCTTCCTCCCACAATCCAAAAACATGCAAGTTAGGTTGAAATTTGCAGCAAGTGTATTTTTCGTTTCTCATCATGTTTCCATTATATCGCTCGTATTGATACGTTTGAAATTAGATCTTTTCTTGACACTAGAACACCTTGGAAGAAGGTCTCTCTTGTATACATCTTCCCAAGATTTCCTCCAAATTCCCAGTTGTGGATGGAGGTTTTCTTTGTTGACAAGAGGGTGGTGTCAAAACTGTTAAGTTTCCTTTTTCATTTCTTTTATTTCAAATATATATTGTGTTAATCTAACTTTTTGACACCAAAACACCTTAGACGAAAGTTTTACATCTTTACGACTGTCCTCTCCATGTCTGTAAATATCTTTCCAAGCATTTCCTTTCAGCCGCAGCACCCTTCATATTCCAGTTTTTGATGGAGGTTTTTCTTGTTGACAAGGGGGTGTTTTTCAATACTGGCATGTCTTTCTTATGGCCCCTGGCTTGTCAGCCTGCTTCCATCATTGAGAAATTGTGAGACCAACATTTTGAATGAATGGAAACTTGTCAGCATGCAGCCGTTATTGGGATGTTGTGAGACCGACAGGTGTGCTGAATGGAAATGAGATTGTCTCCGGAACACCTTACTTTGTTGTGATTGGTCGCCTACAGTTGGATCTCTTCCATCCTCCCTCCTCCATTCGGGATTCGCTGCCTGTTGTTCGGGATCCTTCAGTCTTCCTCCTCGTTCGGGATCGACTGACTACTCTTCGGGATTCATCGTGGATGCGAGACTCAAAGGACACTTGCCCTACAAAGGATCATCCTCAGCAGCATTCGAGGCAGCTGTGTACCGTAGGCACACAGTTCGCCAGACTGGGTGGGTTTGTGTCGTTCCAAGTTGTAAGAGCATCCTGAGTTAATTGTCTTTTAGAGAACAGACTCTCTCTCAGTTCTTTTGTGCAATAGTTTGTGTTATTTTCTTTAGAGATATTAGATGCTCTCCTTATGAGATGCTTTTGTTTTGTGGTTTTTTTGAGAATTGTGTTTAGTTAAGTGACTGGTATTAAAATCCCAGCTTTGTCTGGTTGATATTTGGTTTGTTGTTTTGCATGAATTCTATATATTGCCATTAGTGGACATTGTGTGTTGCATTTATTTTGTTGTTTAAAAATGTACCTGTTAACAGGTACTTGCTTAGTTGTCGGTTCTGATATATTTTGGTTTAGAGAACATTTTTTGTTTTTTAAAAATTTAACCATTTGTGTTTTCTTTCAGTTTTTAGGGAATTGTATGTTTAGTTGTGGTCTATTGTAATAAACATTTTCATTTATACCATTTTGATTTGACTCCGGCTGATTTGTTACTAGCCCTTTGCCCTAGACAAAAAGGGGTTCGTAACAGTCTTCAGTCAGTTTTTATTTTTGTATCAACATAGTGTTCTTGCATTAAATATAATTTCAGATAATGTTTGGAATGCTTTTCTAATTTATATTCATGTGTTTATATATATATATATATATATATACACACACACACACACAGACGTGATCAAAATTGTTGGTACCCTTCGATTAATGAAAGAAAAACTCACAATGGCACAACTTGAATCTGACAAAAGTAATAATAAATAATTATATGAAATTTAACCAATGACATTCAAACATTGCTTTTCAGCCATGCTTCAACAGAATAATTTCCCTTTTCATTCATCTAGATCAACAGCACATCTCGAATAATTTCATAATCATGTTCTGATGTATGCCAGCAAGCGACAGACATTCACTCCCAGAGTCCAGAGTCCTGCTTGCAGCACTGGATTACAGTTTCCACCATGAACCTACAGGACAGTCATGGGCCAACAAATGTAGGTCAAACTCTCATTCACTTTATCTGCTAGATTGAAATAATTGCATATTCATACAGTTAGGTTTTTAAATGTTGGGAGAATCACACAGTTTGATTAACCTTGTAAAAAACCACAGTGAATTTGAAAGGAAATGATTTTGAGGAAATCAGACACACAGCTTTAATTAATTTTCATCTAGATAATTTCTTTTCAAATCCCTTTGCTATAGTATACAAGGTCAAGCATATGAAAGCTGTGCCACTGTCCCAAAATTTATAGAGCTAATTTGTATAAATAAGCAGTTATTTCAATAAACTATGTTGTCATAATGACTAATGAAACAACTAACATTTTTTAATTCAGTCTCAGGAAGTACAACAAAAATGCCCGATACAACCTGTATGCCCTAAAGTGTGAGAAATCCTATGCTTACTTTCGAGAGTTGCAATCATGGATTGTGGGGGCCGATTTGCAAGGAGCTGGGATGCCACAGAAGAGGCCTCTTGTGTTGTACCCCCGATACCTCTTCCATCGATATCAGAGTTGGTACAGATGTAGGTCAGCAGAGGTCTGGGTAAGTAACCAGCATCTACATGCCACTACTTCATTACCTTTGGCTGTTACTGATAGTGTGCACATGCCTGTTCATTAAAACATTGTGCACGTTTGACTAATGGTATTTCATGTCTTTCACAGGATTGGCCTTCCATTCTGATACCAACTTGGAGGCAAATTAGTTTTGTTGTTTTGTTCAGTTTGCAGTCTGCAGTCTGCAAAAAAAAATGTGGAAATATGAATAGATATGAATAAATATGAATAAATCTAGTTTCAAAATTATTGACTGTCAGAATGCTATTGCACTTCAATGTGACATTGATCACATCATCTTTATCACTAGTGTAGAATAAATACAGCACTGTCTTTATCAAGTTATCTTTTATGCATTGTAGCAAACATAAAAATTCAGTAGAACTCAGTAATACTAATTACAAATCTTTATATGACCGTTTTACAACTATTTACAGTATTTCACATTTAGTATTTATTTTAACTATTTATAACGCTACATGTGTCAATCATCTATATTTCTGGAATGTAGCCAGTGTATTGTCCCTGAGGGTCAGGGAATTTTTTCCTTATCTTGCTTACACAACAGCTGGGAATCACTCGCTTCCCCTGTCCTAACATGTCATGCTTCCGGAAGATGAAGCGTTGTTAGGGCCCCAGGCCAAGGCTTCCTGTGCAGAATATGCAGAACTGCTGTGCTGCAGCACTCCGAGGATTGGCTGCTGACTCACTCTAGGTTCCCTCCTTTCGAAGTCCGGATTGGACGCTAACTCTCCCACTCATCCCCGGAAAACCGCCCAGATGGACTAATCACCCATTAAAGCCAGACAACCACAATCTGTCGGCGCGGCTGTGTGGTTGGGTAACACCAGTGCACCAAGGGTGGCTTTGGTCTGAGGTGGAGATTGTGTTGAATTGGTTGGTTTAATTGTTAGCTGGTGAAATTGTGGATACTGAGCTTTCTGGATTGTCTGTAAAGTGGTGAAAAGACTCTCAGTTAAATTTGTGCTTTTTGATGAACTTTTGCTTTTGATAAACATTTATGTTACATTGTTCGACTATTTGACTCTCGTTAAAGAGACGCCTTGAGTTTATTAGCTGTGTGTTTTTTTTTTATTTTCTTATTGTATTGCTCCCAGGGTTTCTGGTTGATTTTGAGTTGATTTTGTTGGGTTGTTGTTTAAAGTTAATACCTAAAAAAGGACACTTTTCGTTTGTTTATTTGAAACTGTAGATATTTCCGGGTTTTCTTTAATAGGATCTTTTCTGTTATCTTTAAGGCTCCCGGTGTGTGTTTTGAGACTGTGGTTTTTGGATTTATTTTGTGTAGGAATAAAAGAACTGTTTTCCTTTTATATCGGATCTTTATTTTCTTGCTGCGTTTTCCCTGATCTCTAGCAGGGGGGGGACGTAACAAGCGTCTATAAGATGCATACCGATATTCTTTATTGTCATCACCAGGCTCCATTATATTTCCAAATAGTGTTATTTCCGGAAAGAAGCCCTGGGGAAGACCTGGGACATGCTGGACGGACTACATCTCACGGCTGGTCTGTGAACGCCTCTGGATCCCCCTGGATGAACTGGTGAATGTGGCTGGGGAGAGGGCAGTCTGGGTTTTCCTACTTAGGCAGCTGCCCCCGCGATCCGACTCCGGATAAGCGGCAGAAGATGGATGGATATGGATGGATGGGTGGATGGATGGATGGATGGATGGATGGATGGACGAATGGACGAATGGATGTTATTTCCTCATGGTACTGCCGATGTATTCGTAAATACTCCTCATTCAGCCAGTACTGTGTGAAATGTGGCAGGAGGCTCACACAATGGGCTCAGTCTTGGCCACAGCATTTTCTTTCAAGGTCTGTGGGCATGTCTCTGCAGTTGTTGCATACCAAAGTACTCCCAGTACTTCTGAAGATGCAGGGGCACCATGTCTGTTCTGATGATCTGCCAATTAATCAAAGACCAGGCCTGGCTGTCCTTCCAGCATCTAGCTGTGAGGTTTCTAGTCCTTGAGGCTCATCTCCTGCAGAAGAATCTGAATGGAAGGAAATTATATAGGGTTAGACTAGTAGGAATATGCAGGTAGGTACTCTACAGGCTATATATGTTATGCAGTATAGTGATAGCACTGGAGGTGATTAGTGAAAGAATCACATTTTCATGAATGATCTACGAATAACTATCAAAACCTAGAATGGTATGTAAGAGCAAATATTGCTGTGTAATATGTTGCCCTTTGTTTTCCATGATACTGAACTAACCCATGTTTTGATTATGGTTTCACTACTACTGCATATAAGGTGGGCAGGGAACAGAACTTAGTATCCTATATTCATGTGCTGCTTCTCACCATAAATAATGTATTTTGGCTGAGTCCTGTCCTTTGATAATCTCCTGACTACCAGGAAAACCGACTGTTTGAACGGTAATGAGAAAACTGGGAAAAAAAATTTTAAAGAAAAAAAGATTTATTTTCAAGATATGTGTCCACAATAGTGGACATTGGAACGTTATACATGTAAAACTGAACTTTGATAACAATCAGTAAATTCCAAAGAAAATACCAAGAAGTCAACATAAGAATGAGTGAAATCTCCACATCACTGCTCTGTAGTGTATTTATACATGAAAATACCAAAAAGTCAACTTCAGCACTGAGTGAAACTCTGACATCTGTGCAACTTTTTCCCTACCATATTAGGGGGACACCCTGCCATCTTGAACTTTTTGCTTTAAATAATTGGCTGCAATTGTTAACAATCAGCCGCCTTCAACAATTGGCCACTGTCAATGGCACTACACTGCCGTGTGTTGTTCATTTATGCCAAAATCTGGATGTATTTCTGCATGGGGTAGTCATGGGGTATGATATTTCAGAAAGCAATTCCCCCCTCTTTGAAACACAAAGGAATACCTTGCACTTAGTGCACATCACTACAACCGGATCTGCGGACACCTTGATGCATGAGGTTTGGCCCCATAGTGTATGAGAACTGCATTTGGCTGAGGTTTTCTCTTTTGACATTGAGCTTAGTCATCTTCGCTGTCACTCGCGATTCCTGCTTGAGCCCGAGTAATCAACTGCTCACCAAGGAGCAATTTGAATTCAAGAAACTTCAGTGGTTTCTTTCCTAGAAGCTGGCAGTCAGTTTTATACTGAAGCCATGAACTGGTGATTGTCAGATTAAAAAAGTGGAAAACTGTGCGCACAGTCAACATCACCCATACTGGTGTTGTACTCAGTAACTGCCAGTAGCCTTGACATGTGAACAAACCTTTTGTCTTTCTTAGACCATCTTCTGCATGTTCCCGAGGCTCATTGCCATATGCAGAGGATGCCATGGCCACTGACTTGTTGTCCAACAACTTAAACATGGCAGGTTCATGAGGACTAAATCTGACCAACATTGCACAAAAGGAAGCCCCTCTTCCTTTCTTTTTAAAGGGCTTATGTTCTATGATGTTGCACCCTTTTGGAACTCTGTTCTTCATGAGGGTTCAAGTCCCTGTCAACCTTTTTCCATCAGGGTTTCCAGAAGATTCACAGATGTAAAGAACCTGTCAAAGAACAGGTGAGTTCCTCTGGGAATGGACTTAGTCAAATGAATGACAGCTTGTTCTCCAATTCCCTTTGTGACACTGAAAGTGGTCTTGCCTTTGTTAGACCACACCAGACCATTTAGTGCGGCCAATTAAACACCTTCAATCCAGTCAGAAACAGTTTGCCTGGCACATACTGGAGCAGTGGGCAGTGACTGGTAAATTGAACCATTTGCTTGTCAATGCACATGCTTCTGCTTCTGGCTCAAACACTGCATCTTGAGCTTCCTCATCAGACAACTCAATATCTGAATTTCCATCAACAGTTTGTCACAAGATTCTCTCTGCCTCTGACAGTGAATCTCTTTCTTCTTAATTGAAAAAAATACAGAACAAAATAGAGGAAATAACTACAAATGTCCACTTGGGAGGACATTTCTCAAACTCTTAAATGTTGTGCTAAAATATTGTTATATTCATTTAGAACATAGTTTAATATTACAGTAATATTTGAGGACTATATTTGCACAAAAAAAGCATTATGCATTTAGTTTCCTCTTCCCATAAAATGTATTTGTGGTAATGGATGCCATTTTCGTTGAAGAGAAACAGGAAGTTCCCAAAGCCCCACCCCTATAAATGTGGTACCATTCAAAAGCCCTGAATGTCTTCTTAATGCTGGGCTCACACAAACGATTTTCACGATCACAGACTAAACACGGAAGTCTTTAGGAAATCTTAGGAGTTTTACTGGAGTCAAAGCGCCAGTCCCGTCACCTCGGCCGTTAGGTGTAAGCTGGTAATCTGCGCTGTTTAACGTCAGTCTTTCCCTAGTCTTGGATCTGCAACAATATCAAACATGTTTGATATTATTGCAAGTCGCAGTGATGAAACACGATCAACAACCAATAGATGAGCTCTAAAAAACAGGAATCTCGACAGTCAGAACACCGGCAAAAACAGATGGGAAAAAAAAAAAAGACCAATAAGAAGCGGTGAAACGTCGTCGGTGGACGGTCAAGAAAGAGGAGCGAACAGTTATTAAGAAGTAAACGTCTGCTGTGGATCATTTATGTGTTACAGTATACTGTAATGATCTAACCAATGAGAAAAGAATAGAAACTCATTCATCCCTGAAATTCTGACATTCTCCCTCTCTGTTTGCTATACTGTGGGGGCAGATCAGGCCTGTTCCATATCAACTGTCCAACATATCAAAAAAAAATGCTAAAGGAATCTACATAGTTGTAGTCTTGTAAATAGTGACCCCCAAAAGATTCATAGTCTCACACTAGGCTGCGATTTAAAACTCTAAACATTGGTCTTTAGATGTGAGCTGGTAGTTTTTCAGAGTCTTGTGCAAATCTTTTAAAAGTCTTTTGGTGTAAGCCCAGCCTAAGAGAACAAAATGAGTTGGTTTAATAGCATGCAGGGGGATGGAGATATTCAAGTTAACAAATGTCCTCCACATTCAAAATGCAAAACATAGAACTGTTTAATTGTGGTGTAAACAGGAACACGTTTAATGACATTTAAAATGAAACCAAAAACATAAAAGAAAACTGCTTGCAGTAAATTCTCCATTTAAAAAAAGATCCTTAAATAAATTAAAATATTGATTAAATAGAGATACGCCCTCTCTTTTTTAATCGACAGCATCTGCACATACATATTATAAGGGAGAGAGGGATGTTTCAAGAGGAAACTGAAGATAATTTACGCAAACTTGTACAAATATTAATTTAATCCACAGTTCAATGTTTTCTTTTAAAAGTAAAACTTTAATTGCATGTATACTTTAAAAGATAAAGTAACATATAATTAGTTGAGAGGCTATGACATGTTTGGTTAACAAAACAATTGTTTTAATGAGCAACATTAAAGTCTGTATTCAGAGTAAAAACCCTTCAACCATTTGACATGTTTTATTTACAATGTTTATTATGGTTAAAGACAAAAGTTGAGGGGGGCAGCTAGGCAACATAAAACTTATAAGGTATGTCTCAATCAGCGCACTTCCACACTTTAAACACAATGTTTAAGTGCATAGTGCTCTGACACTGAAATTTCAGCAAAAACTCAGTGAACTGAAAGTACTTGCGGATGCTGCCCTAAACTCAGCCGAAGATCTAGTGTAAAATGTCAGTTAGACAACCGGCCCTTTGCGATGGTACCGCTAAGTAAGCAGTAGCTGTACAGGTTTACAAGATTGTACGTCACTTTACATAAGAGGGCGGAAAGAACCCATAAAGTACATACTGTATAAATATAAATAGTGTTTGCTTTCATGTGAACTGCCAATGTGTGTTCACCATAGGTCACTGTAGCATCAAACTACCGAGCCAGCTGCGGCCACCTGGGGCTATGACGCTGCTGTGGAGAAGAGGAGGAAGCAAGAGAGAAATAATTTTAAAAAATGTTTCAGTAAAAGGTTTTCAGCATCCCTGTGTTTTAGCCTCTTCATTACTTCATTTCATATTTTAAACCATGGTTTGGAAGTATAACTGGTTTCTTGTTGCCAGATGTGAATTGTATCAGTGTAAACACCAATGAAAACAGATATATATACAGATATATATTGTAGAGTACTTTAATTCAGTGAAGATATCTTTGCATTTATAAAAGCTGTTGTACAAATGTTTTAAATTGCACTTTATACAAAAATGTATGGGGGACACATGCAAAGACACGTTAACGTGTGCTGATTATATATATGTAAATGTGTGTTAGTTCTGAACCCCAATGTCAAGTTTGTATAGTTGTATAGCACTTTCTCCCTTCAGTTTTGGATGGAGCTTGTGGCTTAATTGCTTTGATTTATCCTTATTTAATAAAGGAACATCATGTTACTCTTTGTGTATTTATATAAGATGTGGATTTTATATAGAGTCCGGGGAAAGTGTTAATTATCTCATGACTGTAAAATCATCCAAAATCATTTAAATTAAATTTTTGCAATTAATGATCACAAGTGCTTAAACAATGACAATGGGTCTAGTTCAGTGGTGGGGCACCTTTGCCCTTGCACATGTTTCATGTGTTCCTACTCCAACACACCTAATTCAAATGAATGAATCAGTGCGCAGAACTTTATAGGCTGTTGGATCCATTTGAATATAATCAGGTGTGTTGTAGCAGGGAATCGTGGAAATCTTACAGGACTGTGGCCCCCAGGGACCAGGGTTTCCATCGATCTGGGTAAGGTCATAGACACTGCTGGTTGAAGGTAATGTGGAGCCCTAGGAGAACTTCAACTGTGGTGCCCCTAAAAACAAAATGTGTAAAACATGCACATATTGTTTTTTTTTTACCTGAAATTTCAGCAGCAACAATGAGGAGCCAGTGTTTGGCCCATCATCAGTTTTTTGCATTAAACTGACATACTTTAAATGAGTGTTTAAAATATTAAACAAAATATCTCTAAATGCTCAAACAGTTAAGTTTTATCATATTTAAAGTGAAGCACAATGATGATTTTTTACTGACATCAGCACAGACAACAAAATAATTAATATGGTTCACATTTATTTCGTCTCGAGGACTAATCACCTGGCAGGTGTTCTTAACCCTTTTTACGCCAGGGCCCAACTTTTCCAGTACAAAGTGGCCCATTCTTATATTAACAATGTTCTGTTTGATCTCACTTTTGGTTTAATTTATGTTCAATAGCTAAACCAAATCCACTTGTTGTTTAACAGCTACAATCTTGTGAAATATCAGGGTCATTCTGTGAAATGGGTGCCATTTGAGTCCACAACATTTGATGAGATTAAAAATCCATAAAAAACATGTCCAACTGTATTTCAAAAGTCTCAAACTGTTAGAATGTGTGTTCTTAATCACATACTAAGAGACAATGCTATTTTAAAAGAAAAATATACAATTTTTCATCATTAATTTATGAACACATGGCCATTTTTGCCATGTCTGCAATGACCAACAAGGAATTTGTATGTAACATATGAACAACAAAAAACAAAAACATATTTTATCAAACTTTTATTGTTTTCGGGTTAAAATGGATATCCTTGATAATATGAGCTATATTTATTATTATTTTTAGTTAAAAAAAATTTACAATTTGAGTGTGCCCCTTAGTTTGACTTACCACGTCGTCACACTGACTTTTTTTGTCTATAAAAAATATACTGTTATTTTACATGGCATCACAAGCAGGAAATGACATCATGTGAGTCTCAGGAGCAGCCAAGTTCAAAACATGGGTTGTGTCAGAATGTGCATCCTACTCCCTACATAGTGCCCTCAATAGGGGTCATGCCATTTTGCAGGGATGTTCGAATGTTCAGAGAGAAAAAAGTAGTGCACTCAAAATTACCCACAATGCATCTTGAAAAGTAGTGCGCATCAATGGTCACTGGATGGGCAAGTATAGACCACAATGCATTGGGGACAAAGGCTCAACATGGCGCAAGGACACACGTTTGCTGTTGCTGTGGTGACGGCTGGTAGTCACGTGGTTTGTGGCGAGGAAAAAACAGGCAGCTTCATGTCTGAATCACCAGGTTGGATGTAGTCCGTCAAGCTTAATGTTACCACCCCATCATGCAAAATAGATCAGGAAATATTTATTTATTTATTTATTCATGTATTTATTTATTTAAAGAAAAAACACTGTTAATGGAAATAAAATGATATTTCAGATTGAAATCAGTTATGCTGAGTCAGCTAGCTTACCATGCAGTGAACTGGCAGCCTGTGAAGTTGTTTTAAACTTGAAATATGTTTTAAAATATTAGTATCTAATAAAGGACACTTTACTAGTAGGAAAACACAAGATTTTTTTTTTAGAAATTATTTAATATATTAGTGGTCATTATGTGCGTATTGCCCGTGACGGTGTGGTAAAAGAATGACTCCCTAGTCTGATTAAATACAGGTGAAATTAATATTACAGGTAAAATTAAAATATTTTATATCTGAGGTGGAAAAATTAGTCTTTTTGGAGGTTTAACCTATCTTTTATATTGTGGATTTCTTAAAATAATTTTTGCTCTTGATTAAATTTTTTAAATTACTAAGTGAAAATGGCACCCGTTTCATAGAATGACTGCCTATGTCGCCTATTGTAAAGACTGGCACTGGTTGTAGCTATATTTAAAATTTAGCTATACGTTAGTTTGTTTAAACCAAAGACATGACAAATATCAATTTATAACAGTGTAACAAACTTAATTGAATAGTAAGGTATTCACAGCAGTTCCGACACAAAATGAATCTGATATATCCGGCAGTACTTGAAGGCACCATCCGCTGAAAACAACACTGCAGACTCAGAGACGGCCATTCAGTCTAGAAGACATGAAGCTGTACTGTTGGGGAGACAGCTCCAGTGGGCAATTTGGTCCACAGGCAGCCCTTAGTCCAGTAAGCTGGACAGTCCCTGGAATTATTTCCAACATCTGCTGCGGAGAGCAGCACACTTTATTCCTGAATGCAGAGGGAGGCGTTTTATCATCTGGACACAACTCACAGGGACAACTTGGACGAAAAAATAGTGATGCAAAAATCTTTGGTGAGT
Source organism: Melanotaenia boesemani (assembly GCF_017639745.1). Classification (NCBI taxonomy): domain Eukaryota; kingdom Metazoa; phylum Chordata; class Actinopteri; order Atheriniformes; family Melanotaeniidae; genus Melanotaenia; species Melanotaenia boesemani. The sequence continues at coordinate 23,409,345 of NC_055690.1, read as the reverse complement.
TGTGTTTTATAAAATATTAACTTTAGATAGGCAAAATATTTTTTCAAAGAAAACAGTGTTCTCCAAGTACGAATTTCCACCTCTCTATTAATTAATTAATTAATTAATTAACTAACTAAATAAATTTTTCCAAGGATCAAAGAGTAGCTGAGGGTGTTCTCGCCTTAAAGTTTACTCCCCACCCCCCTTTCCCATCTACTCAAGGCTATGAATCATCTGTGGCTCACCCATTATGCAGGTGAAATTCCTGAGCTAAGTTTCTGTTTCGTTTCATCCTTGTTCGTTCAGGCAACGAAAGTTAAGCAGAAAATGGCTTGGACTTGTGATGAGTTCAGGTGCAGGTGGAAAAATTAGGCGACCCGCGAGTTCGGGCGAATAAGTGGTCCGTTTTAATTTCGTTTTAAATTACAGAAACCTAGTTAAACGTACAAATATTAAGTAAACACAATAGTAATGCTGTGTAATTAATATTTCACTTTACTGTCATAAAAATAAATATACTGCCGTTTTGTTATATCTGATTAGTATAAAATATCCACATCTGTGATCAGCGTACTGGTAGTCCTTTTGAAAGTAATTCCATCATTTAGGAAATATTAAGCCTCAATGAGAGAGTCATTTTGAGAAACTGATTAACTAGAGTGAAGCTGTTGCCTATGTTGACTAGATTCAGTCCAAGGCTTAAAGTTTGCATTTTAGATTAAAACGGCAGAATTAACTCAATTTAAACCAAACAGGTTTACCAAAACAGTTATAAAAGTCAAGTACTGTGGCACCAGTGATGGGCTCATCAATTGTTTCTTCATGACTCATCTTCCCAAATGCATCTCCAGCTGAGTGCCATTGAGCAATTTGTCTAGCCACAAACGCCTAATGGGCAGTGTGTTTGAGACTTTAGCCCAACAAATATTAAAAAAGAACAAAGGAAATGAAAATAAAGAACATAGACATTATTTATACTTTCTAATGTGTTTTTGTATATTATTATCTGTCCTTTGCAAGGCCGTGTGGAGGGGCTGGGGGATGTGGTGGCGATGGCTTGTGGTCAGGACCATTGTTTGGCTTTGTCTGCATCTGGACACGTGTTTTCCTGGGGTGCAGGAGATGATGGACAACTGGGAGCATACCTGAGACCACAGCATAACAGTTACAGACCAAGGCAAGACTTTAGTCTATGGAGTATACCAACATACAAACAAACCATTTTTAAAGTATTTATAATAAATCATTGTCTCTCCAACATACAGCCGGGTCCCTATACCATTGCCCATACAAATAATTCAGGTAGCTTGTGGAAACTTCCATTCCCTGGCGTTGACTAAAGGTAAAGACAACAAGCACACTGATGACAGTTTTGTGTGTATATGGAAAGGAGACAAGTTCATTCTCATGACGTGAAATGTTTCAAGGCTGCTTGACTAACCATGTTCTAGTGAAATCACCTATGTTATAGTTAAAATGAACCATTCTAAAGAAATACTAAGAAACATTAGCTGTTAATGTTGATAGTTGATATTATAAAGTTATTGTGAATGATTTCTGTAAATGTCTCAATAACAACTTTTATCCCTTTTCATTTATTTTCTTTGTGTCTTACACTTTCCAGGAGGAGATGTCTTCTCATGGGGTTCAAACAGTCATGGTCAACTGGGTCTAGGCAAGGAGGTGTCAAAGCAACACAAGCCTGTCCTGGTGTGTGCCCTGTCTGGAGTAGCAGTGACTCAGATTTCAGCTGGAGGGAGCCATACTCTCTTCCTCACACTCTCCAGCCTGGTGTATTGCTGTGGAGCCAATAAGTCAGGCCAGTTGGGGCTCAACAGGGTGGATGAAAGAGGTAGCGTTACTTTTTAAAAAAATATACTCTAAGGGCCTGATTTACTTAAAATTTGTGTGTGTAAAAATATGTACAAACTTAATAGCACATTAGCACACACTCACACACTCCTCACACTCCTCATATTCTCCAGCCTGGTGTATTGCTGTGGACCCAATAAGTCAGGCCACTTAGGGTTCAACAGGGTGGATAACAGAGGTAGTGTTATTTTTATCTTAGGCCTGGTACACACATAATGATTTTTGGGCTATTTTTATCTCGATTTTGCCTCTTCCCAACCTTGGCTAGCAAACGCCCGATCAACGTGAGATTTCCCTGTCCAATCCCTGTCCATTTGGTCTGTGGTGTGTTACGAGCCGATTCGTCCAAAAACGGGTCGTAGCCGACAATTGGGAACATTAAACATGTTTAATATTTCAGTGCTATTGTTACTATGGTTCTTCTTCTACATTTCAACGTTTGTGCGGCTCGGAGGACTATAGAGTAGAAATAGAATAGAAAAACTTCATTAATCCCTTCAGAGAGCCCTCAGGGAAATTTGGGTACCAGTAGCAATACAACACCAACAGTAAAGCAGGACAAGCACAAGACACAATATATACAGGTACAAAGCAAAATAGAGGCAAATAAAATGCAATAAATATAACAATAATAACAATAAGATAAGTTAATAAAACAATATAAACAAGCATTGCACACAGTAGAGGTGGTACAGATTCCCAGTTTACTTATTGCACGTGTAAGTTATTGCAACTGTTTGTATGGGTTATTGTGCATGTTTTCTATCAGGCGGACTGCACACCTCCCTCTCCCCCCTCCTTCTCCCCTCCTGCCTAATGCAGAGTTGTACAGTTTGATGGCTCGGGGGACAAAGGAGTCTCTGAGCCGGTTGGTCCTACTCTTGGGGAGGAGCAGCCTGTTACTGGTCAGGTTTCTCTGTGCACTGATGACAGTGTGCAGAGGGTGACTGGCATCATTCACAATAGCCAGTAGTTTTTTTAGTGTTCTCCTCTCTGCCACTGTCACCAGGGAGTCCAGCTTCATGCCAACCACAGAGAGAGACTAGATTTTAGATCAGCTGCGGGACAGCACCTTTATGTGTGTGTTGTTCTGTGATTACATTTTCGGTGCACACCACACACAATACGATCAAAACTGATTTTGTTTTATCTTCACATGTGAGGTCTCTACCAGATAAAAAATCTCATAAGATGAAAGAAACTGTTATGTGTGTACAAGGCCTTAAACATACTCTAAGGTCCTGATTTACTAAAGATTTGTGTGTGTAAAAACATATGCAAACTTGATAGCACATTAGCACATGCTAAAACATGTTGGAGTCGATGTACTAACTGGGCAAACCAAGCTTGACAAATGGACAAGATAATGTGCACAACTGTTACGACCCACTTTAGGGGTATGAGAGGTATGCAACAACAATTCATTTACCGCATTCACGTATTCTTCACATCAGCCACTTTTACTCACTGTATGTATCCTTATTTAGAAAAAAAAATCCTGTTGTCCATCTTTTGATTATATATCAGGCAGGTTCAACATCTGTATGGTACCTGCTCTCAGACCTCTGGGTGTCTCCTGTATAAGCTGTGGAGAGTCACACACTGCTGTGTTAACAAAGGTGACAAAAATCTTCTGACACCAAAATTTTGAATGTAAAGATAATTAGTCAAAGAGATCATCCATTATTGGATTCTGTGATTTCTAGGATGGGAAAGTTTTCACTTTTGGAGATGGAAGCCTTGGTCAGCTGGGTCACAACTCCTCCACCAATGAAGTGAGACCCAGACTGGTTGACGGTCTGGATGGGCTTGCATCCCAGATTGCATGTGGCAGGTAAAAACTACAATTTGTTTAATTTTAGGGTTATTTATTAAAAATAATATTTTAGTAACTTGGTGAACCTCTGTTTAGATAAAGCCATTTTGTCTTATTTGATATAGTATTAATCCCACAATTGGTTCTGGTCTCTAAGGCGTCACACTCTGGTTTTAAGCTCCTCTGGCCAGCTGTGGGCTTTTGGCACTGGGGACAAAGGTCAAATAGGAACTGGACAACCACACGGCAGTCTATCCCCCACCCTGGTTCAGCTCCCATGGACCTCTGATAGTGCAGCAGCCACACCAAGTGGTATGTATGTGATGGTCCTGGGGATGCTTGGTTGAAAAATTTATATGGAGTTTTTAATCTGCTTCAGTGATGTTTATTCTAGGAACTATTCTAGATAAAGCATGAAGTGGACAGAGAGACCAAGGCTGTGTCCGAATGTCCACCCTACTCCCTAACCCCTCGTTCATTGTGTTGGACTGCACTATATAGCACACTACACAGTGTTGGCGATTTGACATGAAGCAGCCTCCTCGCTGCAGACCACACGACTACCATTCGTCACCACAGCAACCACAACGCACGTCAAGATGTCATTTCAATCCAACGTTGTGGGTAACATGAGTTTTTTTTTTATTTCAACAATGCATTAACACCACTCAAATATTGAATACGATTAATAAAATACTTACATTTATAGGTCATTTCGCGCCGCTTGATTTTTTTGCGCCATGTTGAGCTACTGGCCGCAGTGCATTGTGGTCTATATTGACCCGTCTTGTGACCATCAATGCTCACTACTTTTCAAGATGCATTGTGGGTAATTCTGAGTGCACTACTTTTTTCTCTCTGGACATTCGGACACCCCTACAAGATGGCGTGACCCCCATATAGAACACTTTGTAGGGAGTAGGGTGGATATTCGGACACAACCCACATCTTTTCTGATTGTGGAAAAATTTCTGGAATGCCAGAGGCAAATATTATTGAAACATATGGTTGTGTTGCTGTGTTGAACACTATGTTACACAGGATGGGCTGTAGCTGCTGTGCTCTAGGACAGCTGGCATTGAGAGCAGTCCCAGATATGATATTGTTTGATATGCATGTCTGATGACCTCCCATGAGTCATCAGATGGGACTTTTGCTTGAATTAGAATTGGTAGTTTTACTCTTGTACAATTTCTCAGATTCAAGAAAATTTAAATGACATAAATTTCTGGATCCTGTATAGGCTTATTTTAATACCAGGAGATTTAAATTTAATTTCTAATTGTACTGTTCTGGGCTTATACAGACCTAAAAATATCAGCTGGATGGAATACAAACTTCTTCTACTCTTCACCTTCAAAGGTAGTGTGAAAATGATTAAAAAAAATAGTTTCCACAAATATTGAAGAGGAAAAAAACCTTTTGACTACTGCCTAACTTCCTCTGTCTCTTAAGAACTGGGCTCGTGGACAGATCACTGGACGTCTTGATGAAACCAAACTGCAAAAATGGTTAAAAATGAAGCACAGCAATGTGGAGGCAAAAAAGTAATTGCCATAATTCTGGATTTTTTATTTTTTATAATTGCATTTATTTACTATTTAAGTTTGATTAATATATTTCCCCGTAATGTTTATAAGGCTTAATCATTAATTTTCCCTCTTTGTCTGACAGAGAAATAACATCAATGTTTTTGACAAGTTCAAGTCTTGTTGCAAGTTTCACAAAAGCCAAGTAAGTCAAGTGTTCTTTTTCTCTTGTGTATGTGTTTGTGAATTAAGTTTCAGATTTAAATGTACTGCCACTCAGTCCTTTTGTTTAAACATTTTGAATTTAAAATCAGTGGATCTCCACTGGAAGCTGGAGCCTTAATGGTGGACCTTGAGGCTGCTAGCCAAGCTTTTGACCAGTTGTTGGCAATCCCATGGATCAAACAATCAGTTAAGGAGACATCACGTCTATAATCATACACATTTAATTTGACTGAGATTTGACCACATTTATTTGATACATTTCAGACATGTAGAAAAATTGCTGTGTGATCTTACACAACTTCTGTCCATGCAGGTGAATATAAATCCCCTGATTGAGTTGCTTGTTGACTCAAGAACTGCATTGAAATCTCCGGAGATCCTCCTGGTTCTGCTGACTTGTCCCCTTCTGCAAGAAGACTCTAATGTCATGAATGTAGTTTTGCCTCTGGCGATTATTTTAGCAGATATCAGCGAGAAGACCCTGGAAACACTAAGTAAATAACTTTAAATAAATGTACCTTTTGTACCGTCTGTCGTAAAATTTTCTCGTGAAGTACATACCTCTCTGTGTTACGAAAAACATCACCTGGTTTTACCCTGTAGAGGGCGTTATGAGGCATTTTTTACCTACAAAATCCTGTTTTTTAAATGATCTAAAAAAATACAAATTTTATAGTTTTCATCACAGTTAAGTAATACTGTGTTTACAGCTCAAAAAGCACCCATGTTTGGGTGCACTACCCCTTTAAATTCAGAGAGACTACAGATAAACAAAAAGCAGGTATAAACTCACACTGTCATTAAAGGCAGAATCTGTAGGATTTCACGGCAATTCTTTCCAACACCAGGTGGCAGTAATAAAAAAAAGCACAACTCCGTCACCTCCACAAACCTCCACAGGGTGGCAGTAATGAGTAATACTCCTCACCCCTCCCACCCCCAATTCACACAGCAGCGCCACTTTCATCTCCACCGTCCACAAGACTTATTTAGGAGCTGAGATGGCATCCAGTTTTTCAACTCCAAGTGAACCAGTAAGTAACTGTTTAAATAAGTTCTGCCTCACGCTGAAAATTGTAATTTACTATGTTGTTTTGCGAAGTAGTACATGTTAAAATTGCAATGCAGTATTATGGAATAAACAATGCTAGTAAATGAGGCAAAGCTATGTGATTAGCTATCTAGTTGCTAGGTTAATTATAACGTTATAAATATGTTTGCAAATATTCAGCTAATATTAGACTGACTTAGACTAACAGACTGACACGATAACACGATGCAGAATTTGCAGGTTTGAATGTTGTTACAGATACGTCAGTCTGTGCACTTGTGTTTTCAGAGTGACGAGGACGATGTGTCACAAAGTTCGCAGCGTTTGAGCCGAGGCAGGTCCGGTGGACGGTCGAGAGGACGAGCAAGAGGGTTCAGGGTACGAGGCAGAGGCCGAGGAACACGAGCTGTAGCTTCCAGCGCTGAGCACTCGGATAGAGTTGAACAGTATCGCCGTGACCGTTTGGCTGCCACACAGGTAAAATGCAGGATGCAGCTTCATGTTCAATGGTTTGTCAGGCTATCACTGATAAAAAATATACTTAAAAAAAGTCCTTATTTTCACAAATATTGCAATAACTAATAATGCTACATATATTTCATGTATTATTTCTTGTTGCAACGTAAATGCGTTTTTATGTGTAATTTATGGATGTACTTACAGCACTTATTCTTAGTATTTGAACTTTTTGCTTTGACAGTCAAACCATTTCATCAGATACTATAGTAATATTTAAAACTCTATACAGAATAGGGAGACACAGGCCTTCACTAATAAATCAAATCTTTTACTTGGCTTTACACTTTGTTTTCCATTAATAAATAAAATTAGGCTCCACTTTTATAACTAATCTTTTTTTATACCTTGCAGAGACTTCTTGATGACATGACTGCTGAGTACCTAAGAAGGCTTGCATCACAGCTCGTCGTAAGGCAACCAGGCCTGATTTTTGATCTTCTATTGCAACAGAGCAATTCAAGCGTCTCAGAGGCAGCTGGAGTCCCAGGAATGCCCTGGTGTACTTGTGGGTTATGCAGGGAGATGCCAACCGACAGGGAGAGGATCTGCTGTGGTCAGACACCAGCTAATTGCATCAGCAAGCTACCACATTTTACCCAATATTGCCTTGAAGGATATCTTAGGATACATAGGCATTATCGAGAAGATGTGACAGCACTTGGCCATGCAACAGAGCCAGGTGATAACAGGCAGTACCGGTATGCCGCCTATAGGCATTTCATATAATGGAAGCACGGCTCCCTGGGAGCAGGAAATCGGCGTGTCATCCCCAGTTGTTGTGTGTGGGCTATTAGAGAAAAGTTTCCTGATCCACACAGACAGTACACTGGTTTTGTTCCTGGCATATGATTGTGTTTTTAGGTAAACTGCAAATTAATAACAAATCTGTGAAATTTTATAGATTGTACATAATTATTGTATAATTTCTGTTCACTTATAACTTTGTATTTTGTTTTTCATTTATGTACAGTTATATAACTTAATTTGGGATAGTTTGTTTGTATTTATACCTTTTTGATTAAAATATACTCAAATTTACATGTTTTACCTCGTTAATTCAGTCACGTAATAATATAATTAATTGTACAGTGAGATGTGACTGCAATGGAACAAGACAAATGTTTATTACAATTTAACTGCAAAAAATAGATAAATATAACTGATGTAACAGCAGCAATACACAGTATATACACAACAAACACCCCATAGACCAAAGGATGTGAAAGTTTGATTGCACAACAGATATTCAATCCTTCTTGACGATGTTTTATCTGTGGCAAACACCACTGACTGAATACACATTTTCACATTCACATTTTCTTTGTTCATTACAGTTATGGAATAATTATTAGATGCAGTAATGGGGTTGAGGGGGCAGATTTTGTGACCTAAGCATCAGATGTCTGCTTTTTGGAGACCTTGGCCATGACCTTCTGCTGTCACTGGAGCAGATCAGTCTAGTGTGAAGTTGCTGGGATGAGAATCATCTCCACATGTGAAAGCATGGTCCTCGGAGGGAAAAGGCTGGAATACTTCCTCTGGGTTGGCTGATGAGGTCCTGAATCAAGTGTGGGACTCCCAGTCTTGTTCATCAGAGAGGAGGAATGGAGCAGGATGTCGTCAGTATCTGCTATGATGTAGATTCTGCATCTGCAGACGGCTTTCTGCTCTGTGTTGGTCGTCATCGTAGGTCTGACAACATCCTTATACAGAGGGAGGATTGGTGTTGAATTCTGGACCTGATGAACAAAACAGTTTAACAAAGTTTAGCAAAGCAGTTTATCAGACGCACTGTGCCTCACATATTACATTTGAGTCTTTAGTTCCAAAAAGTTAACTGTAAATTCACAATTTAGTGTTGAAAAGATTTGGTGGGGGATTATTGTACTTTTATTTTTGTTGGTATGGTAGTGACAATTGCCACAAGTTGTCTAGTCAGATTAACAGGCCAAGGGTGTTTATCAAGAATATTTATTTACAAGTTTCCATCCGTGATTGACCCAGAAGTAATTAAGACAGCCGTGTTTGACACGGCAGTGATTTATTCCAAAGGGACGCACAGCACACATTAGAGTAAATGGACATGAAAGTGTCCCTAAAATGGTCCAGAGTACTCTCTTCTCATCAGCTTGAGAAAACTTAGGCACATAACAGGAGTGAGAGTGAAGAAGGATAGAGGACTGGGGGTGGGGGAGGTCTACCGTGATTGGCTATGTGGCTGCTGAGGTGTTGCCGAGGTAATTGTGGGGGATCGTAGGAGTTCAAAGATAAGGATATCAATGAGAGTGCCTTTGTGACAAGCCCGTGTAGTGCCGCTTGAATAGCTTGTGGCCACATCCAGGACGGGGAGTTTCTCTTTGCCACCTGGAAAGTTACCTGCACTGCTTTATCTATATGACTTTTTGGAGATCTGCAAGTTCTGAACAAGTTTTTGGTTGAATGTGACCTGACATATATCATCTGAAAGAAATTACATCAGTTTCTCTCTTCAATTTCTTTGGTTTTGCTATTAAAAATTATGCGTTGACAATTGTAAGATGTTTTGGGGTTTTTGCTTCAAACTACTGACAACATTTTGGCCAATTCACATTAAATAGATTTCTACAGTTTTTACTTATGGAAAATAAATGACAATAACAAGCAAGTGGCAACTTAACACTCATGCAAATTAAGATGCTGGCTTTCATTTTTAAATACCACAACATTTTAGTTTCAATTTGTGAAAAGTAAGGAATCAGCATTTGGTGCATAAGTAATGTTTAATTTCAACATTGGTGCGTTTGCTAATGTTTTCCACTGGTGTCTCCTATTGTTGGGTAAATTAATACCTCTTATGGCACAAATGTTGTCATTTACTTTGCCATGTGTATAACAAAGCAAAAAGATATATATAATTTCATGTAGCACATGCCCATGGCTGGTCTAAGCTGTATAATTCAGACATTGTAGGTAAAAGTAAAATGTTATTACCGAGACCCCTTTTCACTTGTGTTTGTACAAGTTCTTCAACGGATGGGGGAGGTACAGGCGGAAGTCGACCGAGCTTGCGTGGATCATCTGGCCTCAGTGTCCGTGTTCTTGGCATGCCTTTATCTGTTTCCAATCTACACTTCACCACCTCAGTCTGCAGCGCTTGAATGTAGCCATATGTTTTTGGTGTCTTCAATGCATAAACGCTATAGCGTTTATGCATTTTTTCTGAAAATCCGTGTGTACCTGTTACACAGAAAATATGCTGATTACTATTACTAAAATATTTCTTTCTTTATGAAAGAATTTTGGTTGATGTTTCCATCACAGACAATGTCAGTAATTGTGCTGCTTACATGTTGGAGCCGTCTGCTCTCTGTCTTGTTGGCCGACCAAGATGGAAGTTGTAGTCCAGGGCAGCCAGAATAACACGGGCTTCATAGACTGGAGGAGTGAAAGCAAAACGCTTGCTTGCATACATGAGGACATGGTTGTGAAAGCTCTCCAAGTCAGCTGTAGATCTATTGAAGTTAAAAAAAAAATATTAAAAAAGAGATACACACACATACATACAAAGTACTGAGATATTAAATTTTAAAACACAGAAACCTACCTAAAACGCAAGTACTTATGGATATCCTTCTCCTCCCGTCAGCTAGAAATGTAGGAGAAGTTAGACAACCAAAAAAATAAATAAAACAAATATATATATATATATATTTATATATACACACACACATATATTTATATATACACACACACACATATATATATATATATATGTGTGTATATATATATATATATATATAGCACTTAGCAAGGGTGTGGTGTGATAACATGTTTGCAGCCTGGTGACCCCTAACACATTAGCTGCAAACTCTAATCTCTTCCATTTTAGGTCAACGTCTCCCTACATGCAATGATTCATCAGTATATGCCCAGTATTAATGGAGAAATTAATTTCACAAACAGATAGACAGGGGTGAAAACATCCTGGTAAATTCAAAATATATGAAGATGATATACATCTTGTGTTACACTTACTCATCTGTATCACTTGATCCAATGCTTGATATGGTGTCTGTGTGCCAAACACCTCTCTTCATTGGCGTTGATGTTTGAGGATCTTTTTCAAATCTTATAAAAAAAGGAAAAAAAAAAAAAAGAAACAGAAATGACTAAAATTGATTATCGTAGATAGAAAAAAATTGACATACTGCAGATAATAGTGCAAGTTAGCAGATGTCTCAATGTCAATTCCGTTTTGAAATAACTGAAAATGTGAACAACCAAGCAAGCAAATCTCATTTCTGCCATAAGTAGATGTGTGTGTCAAGACATGCAGTATGAATGTAGCTAAGACATACCTGCTGACCTCACGTGTGACGTTTCGCACTAAGCATTTAGGGAAGTGAGATACACAGACCAAACCAAACTTTACTCAGGATGTATCCAGAGAAGGAAAAGGATGTGTGTTCATACAGTGAAACAAAAAGTCTTTTAATCATAAAACACAGACACTGTGTTATGATCAAAACATTGACGGCATGTGATATATGCGCTCTGTCGCTCTAAGTTCCACCCTGATGCCACACGCACGATACGCGCACACACAGATGACCACACCTCCGTCAGCTGATAGAGAGCGCGTCGGAAAACACTTCAACCAGCCAAAACGTTTTTTACACTCTCCCAGGAATATTGAAACAGTAGCGGGCCATCAAGGAGCAGTTCCAGTGTTAGTAGAGAACACCATGTCCATCACGCGAAAGTGCACTGGCGGAATCTGCCGTCATTGTAATAATTTCTGAGTTGTATTACAGCTTAAAATAAATCCAGGTTTATTATTTGTGGGTTTTATTACATATATTCCAGACCTGCGTAGTGTTGGATGTATTCATGCTTTTATCAAACCGGTTAGCCACCGCTGAACTTCTGCCAGAGACCTGTTCCCGGCCAGTGCAGGTCACGTGACACAGACCGGGGACAGCAGCAGTACAAACATCTTATCCAGATTTTCTGCTTAATTTTTTTCTGACATATTGAAAAAATATTACATTAATGAAGAAAATAAATGGATAAAGTCCAACATATACCACGTTTTACAATCAGTTTGTTTCCTTGCTTCTGGTCTGTGTCGTTCTTCGCCATATGAGATGTCTAACGTGCGGGCTCTTAGACCCCCTCCCCCTCCCCGCTTCTCTTGGCTTTTTATCAATGTGTTTTTATACTCTGAGCTTGGGTAAGGAGGGAATAATAAAAAAATGAATATACAGACAGGCGCACACAATAAATTGTTGGTCCATGGTCGCACATTGTTACATGTCATCGTCTTTCTTCGTTGTAGGAGAACTAGCTTTGTAGTCATGACAACGCCTAACACGGCGGCTAATGGTCATATCACCGTTTGTCTACAAGTTGAGGGACAATATAACGTTTGTACTCACAGAACAATGTAACAGCAGGCTATACAACCGAGGAGGACCCATTAACCATAAAACTTAGCATCGCACCATTTAAATTACGACCTCTTGGTTACAGCTAACTGCTAACTGTGTGAAAGTTCATACTTACCGGTCAAGAAGCAACGTTGCCAACTCTGCATCAGACTTCAGTCCTTTGTTGTTACGAAGCTGTCTCCAGCGCGTGAAGGCGACGCCGATATTTATTCTAGTTTTCCCACGCTTCTTGTCATATAGCTTCTGTGACTCGTAGCGTACTTTTTTCTTCTTACCAGAAGCTAACTCTGGCGGTGATATTGGTCGCTTTGAAGTGGTTTCATCCATGCTTTATATCAAATAGACAAGCCAAGGTCGATTTGTCTAAACTTCTCTGGAAGCTCTGCTCTCACAAATTCACGTGATGATTGGTGAGGTAATTCAGTTGAAACGCTACCACAGTGCGAAGCTCAACCTCTCCTCCCCCTCTCTCAACTAGGAATCGCTTCTGAGCTGTAGATTCGAGCTGCTCTGCGATAAATTGTCTTATACTCACTCTACTGGTGGAAAAAAGGTACTACAACTTTTACGGACCGTAAAAAGTTGAAAAAGGACCAATAACTTTGTAATTTAATAAAATATCACATATGAAATGATGGCAAATGACATGTTTGTAAACTTTCTAACTATGGTATTTGTTATTTTTTACATGAATTTATATTGAAAATCCTACAGATTCTGCCTTTAACTTTTATTTCCGCAGCCTCCTTTTACGCCACTGCAGCTTGTATTCACGGGTAATTTGGCCTCTTCACTCTGACAGGCAAACACATTTATTTCTGTTGATTTATACAACTAATAGTTTTTAGTTGTATAGCTATTTGTACAAGTTTTAAATGTTATATTACAATCTATTTGATATGATATTGTTTGATATTTATGTCAGTAGTAAGCTGTAATAACACAAAGAAAACTAAACTTGAATGAAAACCAAAGAATAGACTGAAGAAATTATGCTAACAGAAAACCTCTAATTTAAGGACCGAAGCTTTGTGCTTTTGTGCTTTTTTTTTTTTTTTTTTTAAAACATGTTTATTGACTCTTCCAAAATCAAATGTGTTGTTTAGAAATTTTTTTTTTTTTTTTAGTATCTTAAAATTAAATTCCCTCTTAATGATTACTATTGCAACCAGACAATGAATTACTTTTTTTTTTCTTTTTAGGAAAATGGTGGTCGTCTCTGTCAGCTTCCATTCTTATTAAACACATCATGGTCTTCAAAAAGGCCCTGGCCTTCATGCTGAAGAATGGCCTTTTATCTACTCACAACCCTGGAGTTAAATACCTGCTGGAAGCCCTGAAGCTACTCTACAAAGTCAGTACTAAATGCTTCCTTTCAACCATCAATGCATTAATGGATATTTTGTTTTTAACATGGGGTGAAATTTTGAGCTATCACCTGCTAGATATGCAACAATGTAAAAATTGTTGATCAGTACAAAGTTAACAGGTCCCAACGGTGATGTCTTGCAAATATTATTTTAGGCAAACAAAGCTCGAAACTCCTACAAAGTCCCGCTGAGCACCTTCTATGTAGAAGAAGTCAGTACTACTGTGGAACCACATGCGGATGTCACTCTATGGATAACGTTTTCCAAAGTGGAGGTAAAAGCAGGCAGTGTCATATAAACGGTGCTCTTGTTTGCACATTTTTCTTAAAGGGGTCCTAATATGCTCATTTTAGGGTAATTTAATATGAGTCCACAAGTCCAGGAATCAGTCCGGCATTTTTCACATACCCCTTTATTTATTTATATTGATCCTCTCAGATCAGCCTCTGCTAGAACCTCTGTATACTGCCTCTGATTGGTCAACTGGCAGGAGTAGTTGTTGGGAGTGCGCACTGTTTTTGTCATAGAAAACACCAGCAGAACCGAAGTAATATAAATTTTCAGTAAACAATGTCAACACAAAACATAAAGCTGTATATGTTCGAGCCTGAATTAGACCCCGAAAACAAGGGTGAACAACTCAACAGCCCGCAGCAAGGAATGCAGCTGGATGTACAGTATCTGTTTGATAAATACTCTGCTTACCAGCTATAGTCGGATATAACGTTTTGTTGTTCTTCACTAGCCACATATACATTTGTACATGTGGCAAATGTACCACAATGCCAACAGAGGTGGAAAACGTCTGCTGCCAAGAAATAAATAAGCTAATGATGCTATTTGCCAACACTTTCGTGCATTATTATGCAATAGTTAGCTGTATTTCTAGCCACTCATATACACCTATTGTTTCACGTGGCTAATCAGCTATGAGTATTCAACACTATAACACTATAAAAAGCTCAAAAAAGTTGAAATAGCATAATAGAGCCCCTTTCAAGGTTTACATGTCAGAAATTGTTTTCTTATTAAATTACCTGTACATGAGTTTTTTTTTTAAATATATTTTTACTCAAAAGGATGACGAGAGCACACCTGTCATCTTCTGCCGCTATCCTTTCGTTTTCACTTTGCTTTGCAAGGCGGCTGTGTTTAACATCTTCGCTCGAGTAATGAAGGTACCACAAATGTTATAAATATGATTTCATAAACACTGTGCTGCACTGATGATGTTGCCACTTTCTCACTTTGGTACGATTTCTTGATGAGGAAAGTTTTTGTTATAACAGGAAGCGCACCATTTTGTTCGTGAACTGGCTTTGGCATGGCCTCATGAGTTTGCAGACGTTTCAGATGAGACCCTTGTCCCAGTCTTCCAGCTAACTCTGAGGCGAACTCACCTGGTGGAGGACTCCTTCAGACAGCTCGCTGCAGCTGATCACTCTGCCTTCAAAAGGGAGCTTTTGGTAAACAAGTTTGACAATTTTCTTTCTGGAAATAAATTCTGTAGATTTTGTATTTTCATTATTTCACTGTAGTGCAGTTAAAACAAAACTTTATTTATTCAGGTTTGCACCGGTACGTAGGTCGGGTTCTGGTTCAGGTTGAGTAGAACCTGAACAACTGTGGACCATACACACAGTTTTGTAGCTTCTCTTTCAGTGTTACAAGTACAAAGAAACTTATTGTGTAAATCTGGTTGACAATTGAAGTTAGAGTAGATGAGTAGATGTAAGTGCATTTTCTTTATTGCAATTAAAAATTAGGCTTTGTCCATTCTCACTACTCTTGGTGGAATTTGTCCATAAAACCTTGTTCTAATGTAAAAAAAAAAATGTTATCCCTGAATAGAGCAGATTATACTGTGTGTTGGGTTTCATTATAATGTTTAATCAGACTTTCTTGTAATCTTTTAAGTTGCTTTTGGAACTAGTTTGTCACACTTTCTAAAGGTCTATCAAAGTTTTTTTTTTGCTTTTTGCTGCTTTTTAATTTGTACCCAGCTCAATCCCGTTACCTGACTTATTTTCTAGGTGTTATTTTGTCTTTTAAGCATTTTAACACCGGCTTGTGAATCCTTCAAGCATAAAAAGACATCATACTCTAGGGGTGAACCAGTGTTATGCCTTCAGATAACAGACAAATAAGAAACAAATTTATCTACAATTGTATCTTTAGGCACTTTGTTTGCAGCTTCATGTTTAAAAGACACAATTTGTTCCCATTTCTTTAACTGCATGTAGACAAAAATGACAAAGATAACAGTTTGACATGCACTGAATAGTATTTTTGCACCAACAAGGGGATAACCTGAATTTATTAACTGAAAATTTGGCATACCTTGGCATTGTGTGCAGTGTCCTTAAAAAATTCGGGAGAATCGGAATAAGTGGAAGACAAATGAAGTTTCAGCTCTAAAAAAAAATAATAATCTGAGCAAACAAACAGTATAGCAAATACCTAACACAGGGCTTGAGAGATTCATCTAGTCCTTCAGTTGATCTATTAGTACTATTCACCAAAGCCTCATTAGAAATGGAAATGGAAGAGCGGTTGTCAAGAAGCCATTTCTAAGGCGGACTGAAAATATGACAGAGTGATGACTCCTCAACACCTCAACATTATTGAAGCCGTGTGGACTCATCTTTACAGAGAACAGAACAAAAGTCATTTAAGAAGCCTGGAGAACTTTTCTTAAATAAATGACAATAAAGCATGACTACAAGGGTTCTGGTTGTGTTGAAGAGTTAGTGATCCTGCCAGATACAAACTTTCAAGTTTTTGCTTTGTATTCTGTATTTTTCCTTATGATTGCATATTTCAATAAATCTCCCCTATGTGTCCTGACGACATATAAAAAAATAACCAGTAACTCTAAAATATTGGACAGTACTGAAATTCAGTGATTTCAAAATATTTATTTTCTGTTTTAGGTGCAGTTTGTGGATGACAGAAAGGTGATGCATGTCAATAAAAAGGACTTCTTCCTCCATGTGTTTGATGAGCTGATGGCACCTGAATCTGAAATGTTCATGTACAACGACAGCAAGACTCTGGCCTGGTTCCCATCCAAAGTAAGAATAATTAGTCAAAGATAAAAGCCTAAATTAATTTAGCTAATGGCCTACCGATGTGTTGAAAGGATCTGTTACTGACATCTAGTGGTCAAATTAGAAAATATCTCCAAAGCTGTTCCCACTAAAATTAGTGTTGCCAGAATTTGTGAAAATAACCAAATTTATTGAAGTAGTGTTCCACATTTTCCGCTGGTTACCTAATGCAATGTTATTTTTATTTTCCAAACAGCCAAAAGTAGAGGAGAAGCACTATTTCCTGTTTGGTATTCTGTGTGGTCTGGCTCTTTACAACCACAACATCGTACACCTGCCCTTCCCTCGAGTCCTCTTCAAGAAGCTTCTCTCTTTCAAACCCTCACTGGATGACTTGAAGGAGTTTGACCCCGTACTGGCAGAGTAAGGCTGATGTAAAAAATTCTGAATTGGACTACTTTCTCAGGAGGTTATTTGAGAAAAAAAAAAAGAAAAAAAACAAAAGAAAAATTTTTCATAGAAATGTTTTCATGGTAAAAGCAAAGTGGTTTATTTTTGGGACTGAAACAGCAGAAACATGGAACATGACATGCAAGTCATGATTAAAGAAAACTAATAATAAGCTTTGTTTATTGTATGTTGAGGTCTTGGAGGTGCATCTTGGAGGACTACACTCCTAAACAAGTTGAAACCTTGGCAATCCCTTTCAGTGTAGGTTTACAATCCTGGACAGTTGCCAGTTTTATTGTTCAAGTAACATTATGTCTACATGCATCCAATTTTCCATGTAACTACTACTTGGTCTTACAGGTGACCTGGGGTGATGAAGAAGTTGAACTAGATCCAAAAGAAGCTGGAAAACATGTCACTGGATCAAATAGGTATATTTAAAATGTTCAAACATTTAATAGAAGACGTAGCAGCAAGTAACTACACTTTACCTAACAACCTGTAGAATACGTTCTCCAAATTTGGTTTGTAGGAGCCACTGTCCTGCAGCACTTGAAATTAAATAAAAAGTGAATATCGGCAAACTATTCTTACCCTGTTCCTACAAATACTATTCAAAAGGAATGGATCTCCTCAATATCTTGTCTTAAAGTTTTTTATGAGAAATATCTAAAACCCGCAGTAGTCCCAGAAGACCAGATTTAGGAGATTTACAGCGTTACATTTTAATCTGTCTTGTCTCACCTGTGAAACCGCTCTTTGCTGCCATCTATTGGTCGAAATAAGTGCACGCACTTTAACACTGGTCCAGATTTTTCATGTTGCTTGGATACAGAAATATACACAAGAATCAGTTTAGACGTGTAGTAAATAGTTGCCTGACATCCATCTACTTACCAATAGATGCTACTATAATAATTTTAAATGATTTATCTCAACAGGAAAGAATTTGTTGCTGCCTGTGTCAACCACATCTTCAACAAATCTGTGGAGGGAATTTTTGAAGCATTTAAGAGGGGGTTTTTTAAAGTGTGTGACATGGATGTGGTGGACTTCTTCCAGCCAGAGGAGCTGCAAAGTGTTATGGTGGGTCAAGAAAACTACGACTGGGAGGTCTTTAAGCAGGTGAGCTGAAAGCTGATTTCTTTAGGTCTTGAAAAACTAAGCTATATTTACAGTTTACAGTATTTACTTTAGAATTTACCTGAACTACAGTATTCACAGTATATAAGATCTCCAGCATTGTTTCCATGGTTGTTACAAGAAAAAAAGTTATAAATGTTTTAAAAGAGATATTGGAGAGTCAGGTATTGTGTGTCGGGGGATATAATCCAAAACTACAACAGATTTCATGTACTAACTGTACAAAGTTTAAAATGCAATCTATCAGATTTATACAGAAACTGAGAATTACCACATCTGCAATTATTTATTTTTTAAACTGTTATCTATGTTGAGATCATGAGTTAATTATTCTATTAGCTCAAGAGGCTTGTTTTCACATGATACATTCATTCTTGTCATTATCTTGAGAAACTGGCCTTGTCTCAAGATAGCCGCAGTGATTATCACAAGATAACAAGCTTTGTTTCTAGAGATCACAAGATGATGAGCTCAAAAACGAGTGGTTAGCCCCTAATTTAAGTAACGCTTGTCGGAATTTGTGACACTCTATTAGTCAGTTAAAGCATGCGTGTGTTATGTGGCTTTCAAAGTACAATCACAAAACACATAGACAACATATAATAACATAATAAAGAAACTTAGAAAATTTAGTTTTTTGTTTGGGATTATTACAGCTTCTAGTTAATGCCCTGGTAATTAAGTGATGTTTTTTTAATGAATATAGGTGCTAATTAGAGGAGGTGCAAATTCATTCAGTACTTCATAAATGAGACATGTATCCAAGAAAATTGAGGGGGCAGTGCTATGATCTGTCCTCTCAAAATCCTTTTTCTCTTTGTTTTCAAGAGTACTTTCATTTTTACTAATCTTTCAGTGTGTTCATTTCAGGTATTGTTGAATCACTACTATTGATATAAAATAATTGGGGAACTTTGAGGGGCAACTTTTCTTTGAGTGAACTGATGAAATCTTTGACATCTGAAAAGTTGTAAAGGGTCCAAGTTAAACACTTTTTTCTATAGAGCACAAGGCAAAAATGCTAAATTAGTGGTTTAATCTTAATGTCTTGTTATTAGCTATATTAAAACTTTATACAAAATCTTAATTATAAAAGATAAAAGTAAATTTGTATGACAGATAAATGTGGGTCAAATAGTAAAGTACTTCAGAATTTAGCTGTAGCACATGCAAACCCACAAATGTACACATGTAGGGTTGAGCCACTGGAACAGGAGGGCCTTTTAATATAGAATCCTTATTAGGTTTCTGTGTATTTTTCCAAACAGAACACAGTATATGAGGGAGAGTACCATGCTGACCATCCAAACATTATTACCTTTTGGGAGGTGTTTGAGAAACTGACAGCAGAAGAGAAGAAAAAGTTTCTTTGTAAGTATTTATCTTGATTGTGCTACATATCATGCCATGCTTTATGTCATTTTCAGACTGTGTATTATACTTTTCTTTTTATTAACTTTAAAAGTCTCAACATTACACTGCATCAAATTATTCACTATTATATTTTGGTCACCAGTGTTCCTCACAGGCTGTGACCGCATACCTTTTATGGGAATGGAGTACATCCGAATGACAGTGTCCGTGCTACTTAATGCCACAGAGCACCATTTGCCAGAATCGCTCACCTGCCATTCTCTGCTGCTGCTGCCCATCTACAAGAGATACCCAGTACAGAGGACAATGCAGACCAGGCTTCTTCAGGCTATCAATCACAATAGAGGCTTCTGGAAGGAGTAACAACCCAGACTGTACCCTCCTAGCTTTCTTAAAAACAGTGCATATGAAGTTTTATTTAGTTTGCTCCACTGTCTGCCAGTACTTGTAATATCTTGTTATTTTCATGTAATGCCTCTAAACAAAGAATCATGAAATGTATGTACCCATTAAGAAAAATGATCAGAATCTGTTTTTTATTTCACTTTCTGTGGCAGATGCAACTAATACATGTTTAAATCTTGCTTAGTAATGTTTTCACATTTGTTAGTTTTATTAAGTAAAATTTTCTTTCTGAATAAAAGTCATCAGTTGTAAGATTGCTATACTACGCTACAATATAATCTACTACACATCCAAGAAAGTCAACTCGCCTGACTTACTGCATTTTATTGTTATTGCATATTGTTGCATTTCTCAAGTTATACAAGCTTTAGGCTTTTGTAAATACTTGTGTAGTTAAAAGATAAATTTGTTCAGATATAGTATATAAATCTGTGCTTTAAATTCAGTGTCTTGCTACTCATTGTCAAGCTGAAAATGTCATAGTGAAGCACGACATGAAAATATGATGCTCTGAATACTTTATATCACAGATCTCTGAAAATAAAATTCCAACTTGATACACTGTTGTCATTGTTAGTATTTTTTCTTTTTAAAGTTAAAATTTACTTGTCATTGTCAAAAGTTTTGTACTTTGTATGGCTGATTAATCATTTTTGTTGGAAATTAGCTGCAAACATTTGACATTAAAAAACATCTTGGGGAACTAGCACAAAACAAAACATCTCCCAGCTTCATCAGTCAGGTTTTATTCATCAGTCACATTTCAGTGGCTTCTTTTCATCAGCTTCATTTGTGCTATCAGGTCACTTTGACATCCAGGCTGAGATCAACTCATGACTAATGTTGAAGTGCTTAATTACCTGCTACATGTACACAGTCCTTAAAAAGATGCTTCCTAGTTTATGCAACTCAGTTAACAGACACCAGGTTTTAAGCTTTTCCAACTAATAAAAATGTAAAACTGCATTTTATTTGTTTATTTTCCAGAAATAATTTCAGTCAGTGTGAAATATCTGGGTCAAAATCTTAATATTTGCAACACAGAAAGGAGACAGTTTGATAATGGCACAAAACCACAAGCTCAAGGAGATGATTCTGACATTAAAATACAGTATTTCAAGTTTTCCGAAGACAGTTTCTGCAGAACAAACGTCTCATTTTCGCCTTTCTTATTCCATCTTTCTTTCAATTTGAAAAGCAGTAAATAAAGATTTAAAGGGAAATCAAAACTTATGTTCATGAAGGCTGCATTGCAATGTCACTACTCTTTACAGTTAATCTCTATTCAAGAGGTTTCAGTCAGCAAAGCGCACGTACGTAACAAATCACAAAAGATTCAACATTTAAAATGGGTCTTACACTCAGACCAGATACATAAACCTTCTTTCCAGATTCTGTTTGTGACAGAAGTATCTTTCCACAGTACCAGTCATTTCTCAAACAACCAACAGAAGAAATGGACGGTGTGTATGAGGTGTGTGTGCTTTTTGTTGCGCTTTGGTTTGATTATTACTGATGACAAGCAAACCAAAGCGCCACCTACAATAATACTTCAGATATCCACAAACATAAAAAAAATATTCCTAAAGACAACAATTAACAAATAATTAAAGAGTATAGAAATAAAGAGTATAAAGCCATTTGTTCTTGCTACAAACTTTGAAGAAAGTACATACAAATAAACATAAAAGGCAATACTAACAATCTGACTGTGCTGATAAAAAAGGCTGTTACGCCTCACATCTTTATCATCTTGTAGCATGTTGTGTTCTGCTCCACGAGTCTTGTAATCCTGTCAATATGTTGCTTTATTTCCTCCAAGTTCAGCTCCTTTGATATGTGTGTAAGATAAGGGATGAGACGCCATTCGGAAAGCCAAGTTTTTCATCACAAAAATGGATGTGCACCTCTGTGCTGTAGCTTTTATCTGATGAGATGATAGGTAAGCCAGTACATGAAGATGGGCTGTGCTGCTGCTATGGACATGGTGAGGTACATCCTGAGCTGGTTTCTGGCTCCTCTAACCACCCGTCCCTCAGCCGCAGCCTCAGATAACAACTTCAGACGCAGGGTTCGGATCTGCGGAGAAGTCAGTAAGACATCCTTAATCAGCCATTGGTCACCCAGCTACCTCATAGCTTCATTTGCATTGAATTTGAAGGATGACTGGTTGTCATCCTTCATCCTGCACTTGGCTTGCACCAAATACTTTCTCTTTTGGTGTAAAAATAACAATAAAAAAAGACCAGATCCTCAAATGTAAGAATGCAAACAGAGGTTTTTTTAGACTTTCAATTAACTGAAAACATATCATCTTAGAGACAAAGCAAAACAATCCAGTTGGGTCAAATTATGTTTGTTTCATTGCCCCTAGCATATGCAGTTTGTGAGCATGTAATACGTAATCAGGTATGACTTAGGTGGCGATGACCTAGAGAACAAGAAAGGTGAGTCCAGAGAAAAGCATTGTAAAGTGTGCAAATGAAGCCTGTACATAACAAAAGACAATGGCCCTCCTTTATTAAACAAACATGGAAATAACGCACATCTGATCACAAGACCTTACGATGTACAAACGATGTCAAACCATTCATTTTTAATATTGATAATTGCCCATGCCTGGTAAGTGAAACTCACAATTCTTTATTTAAAAATAAACGTGACATGAGATCAATGAAAACATTAAAGAAATTAATAAAACTTTTTCAGACTACTAAACGTTGTCTATGTTTATTTACATTAGCTAAGCATTGTTGTGTTCAAGGTTCTGTTATATGAAGCCAATTTTTATAGCCTACTAATAAGAATTGGTAGCATATAGCATTTTCACCTGTCCAGTGAAGAACTGCACATTTTAGTGCACAGCATGGGAAACATTAGCCTACGCATTAAATAAAGCACTTCTATAACTTTAGGACTACTTTACTTGTTAGAAAACACAGATCAGCTCCTGTCTTCTCCGGATAGCCTCCAGTGGAGGCTGTCCTGGGCTGGGTTCCCTGGGCATCCACTCCTCTGACTGTGTCGAGGCATCAAAAGGCTCCATTAGCCATAGCATGGTCAGGACAGAATTATGTTGCAGACTTCCTCCAGAGAGTAAAGCAGTGTTCACCTCACTGGTCCAGGACACATGTATTTATTATTACTTCAAATTGTATAATGATTAATGGGCCTATTAAATTTGAGCTATTCTAATTGTCATGTCTGGGCTTAGGCTGTTTATCATATTTGTTATTTTGCCAAATCATTTTAAGTGCATCGGTGTGCACTCGAAGCATATCAGTAAGCTATTTTATTTGTTTTATTGAATCCTTTTTAATAAGTTTTTTTTTTTTTTGCAAATGGTTTAATTCTGAGTATTGAATATGTGGCTGCTTATGCTTACATGACAGTCTGAAGTTTTTAATACTTATTTTCAGGGTCTGCTGTGCTGCACCGCAAATCCACACTACCTCAAACTTGCGTACATGATCTCAGACCTGTTATGAGATTTGATCGTATTCTACGCTTATGACTAAATTAATAAATGCCGAGCCTTTCATGGAAATGGTCGTGCGCCCATATTTCCATCGTACATTCATTTGATAAATGAGGGCCATAGTGAATAAATGCTTGTACTCACCATAAAGACAAAGATGGCGGCACAGCACCACAGTAGAGAAAGATAATATGCAGGCCTGCCAAACAAAAGTCCTGCTACTATGCCTACAATCATCCTGGAGAAACAAAGAAAGAGAGATATGATATTATATTATATTAAGGATGACATTCACAAAATGGGGAAAAAAAGATGTTTGGGCAAAAACAAACTCTTAACACAGACTGACATTTACATACCCAACATATTTGTATCCAGAAAAAGCTAGGAGGTCTATGGTAGTGAGGTCTGTATTTACAGTGACGAGGTAAAGTGACAGCAGGACTGCCAGGACTTCCATGATCAACCACACCAATGCTGAACTGGCTTGAACTCCCAGCAGCTCTGGAGAAAACCTGTGGAGGACACAAAGTAACACAGATGACAGATTTATATACACTAATACTGATGACACTTTCCTACCATCAGTCTTATCACAATGCTACTAGAATACTGAATAAATCCTCCCTGATTTTACTGTTTGTTAAAAGTTTCTGTTTTCTCAAATAACAAGTTAAACAAAAACAGGATGTTGGTAGTTTCAGCTACAGAAGACTGGTGCAAATGTATGACGTGCACATTTCTGTTGTCATTAAATCTAACATCATATTTTTAGCATAAATCAGGGGTTGTGACTCAAAAAGGTTCAATCCAATCCAATATATTTATAGAGCACTTTAAGCACAACACTGTTAACCAAAGTGCTGAACAATAAAAGAACTAATTTATAAAACATGTATATCTATGAATACACTAAAACATAGGCCAAAAACATGAACAGTCAAGAAATAAGAAAATGACCAAAAACAATAAAACCTTAAAAACTCATAAAAACATCCCCTAAACTAGTGTTAAAAGCCAAAGAAAATAGGTGGGTTTTAAGAAGAGTTTTAAAAACAGACAGAGAGGAGGCTTATTTTAAGTTTGAAGACAGCTGATTCCACAGCGAAAGCCTGATCCAAAGTTTCAGCCTCGTCTTAGGAAGGACCAGGAGCTGCTGGTTAGTAAACAATAACCCGTTAAGGCCTGACCCATGAAAAAATGGTAAGAAAAGTGCACATTTTTTTTAAATATGAAGTCTTTATCTGGCCCTGTAACAAAAAAAAGTACTTTTTTGGGGGGGGGGGGGTTATCTACCATTTATTACCATGTGATATATTAAAAATATTATAATATGGTTTTCTGCTTCTGGGTATCTATTAGGGGACAGAAGACAACAGGACTTTGAGCAAAGTTTATACCATAAATTGAAAAATGTCTCAGAAACTGTCACCTCGGGTTCTTATGGGTTAAAAGTAGTGATGGAGTGCAGGGGTTAAGCAGGTCAGATAGATAGGGTGGTGCTTAACCATTCAAAGATTTATTCTTTAAAAGAAGAACTTTAAATTGGACTCTAAAACTAACAGGAAGCCAGTGAAGTGAAGCAAGAACTGGAGAGATGTTCTCTCTCTTTTTTAATGAAACCGACCTAATTTTGGCTAACGTGATGACTTGGCTAGATTGATGACATACAAGTGAGGAACAATATTTAAGCTTCAGCACATAAACCTTGTTATCCACACTAAGTGCTATTTTATTTCATTAATTTATTTTTTAAAAGATATTAAGCACTGCATTTTGCAAAAATGCTTCACTTTGATATAAAGATGGATTTACATGTACCTGTTCTGTGTGCCGAGAGCCAGTCCAGCCACCAGGATGTATGTGATGAAGCCCATAGCAGGGATATAAAGATCAGGAGCATTCACATCAAAGCGTGGAGCCACAGGTGTGTCCTGCTGGTAGCTCACCTCCCAATTCTACAATAAAATTACATATTTAACAATACTGTATTGCCCATGCTGTAGGACTGAATATTTCATGTCTTCGATGTTGGACTTAAAACTTATTTAGATTATAACTAAAATTAGCAGAATGGCATGTCTAAAGTGTAAGATAATAAGTATGGTAATAATAAAAATAATAATAATAATAATAATAATAATAATATAAAATCATTCAAAGTATACATTTTATTCTTCAGGTCTGCTGGTTTTTTTTTTCCTTAACCTGAAGTAATCATAAAAAACTACACGACATGCCCTACAGAAAGATTTATGCATGATAGGTGGAGAAAATCTTACTTCGTGCATGTAAGGAAAAACCAGAAGGCCAAGCTTCTTCCCAACGTACACCGTGTCCACAGCAAAGTAGTATTTCAGCTTAGAAATTGGGATGAACCTGTCCAACTACAACAAGCAATCGCACAGACATACAAGTATTATTCGTTGTTGTATGTTCCTTCCAATTCAACCCCACTGACTGTGTGTGTGTGTACACACACACACACACACATATGTACAAACTATATGAAAAAACAAAACTATGGCCAAAGAGTTACATTTTTGTCCATCATTTCTCTTCCCTGGGATGCCAGTGAGCTGCCATATGCCATGGCCAGATTGGACATGGGATCTGACAGGAGGGACTGACCAGAAAATCCTGCTGCTTGAGGGTCAGCTGGCTGGTTCCTACCAACATGAAAGGAACGAGAATAGCTGGATTCAGCAACTCGGTTAATTAATTGGTCATTTATTGCTTTTTCCAGTCTAGCTTCAACCATGGCTAGGGATAGCTCTCACCTGTAGCCTCCCTGTGATCCAGGTCCAATTCCACTTGTATCCTCAAAAAGCTGGCTGCCATCTGAACCATCTACAGAACTGTTCCTTAGGCGCATATTAGGCTCTAAATAAAAATAGAAAGAGATCACAGAAGGAGATATGGCAAACATCTAAACAGATTCATACTTCTGGGATTGTTTTGCAATTTTAGAGCAGAATTAGTAAAGCAAGCCAACAGCTCAACTAAAGAATAATAATAATAATAAGCATTTTTGTAAATGAAGTTTACATGCAAAATCAATATTATCATCCATTTCTTAACTCTTAACTCTTTTAAACAGAGTCTGATAAAGTATTATTATCAATAACCACAAAAAAAAATGCAAGTACAGAGGATAATTTAACAAACTGATCAACATCTAATGAAGCAGTTACATAACGGTTAGGTTGAAATATGGTTATAGCTCTACCTCACCAATTAGTTGAACCACCATTACCATCCCAACATACATACTCAAGAAAGCTCAAGAAATCAATTGAATTATTGACTGAGGTAAGTCTGACACTGCTATACTTCACTCTGTGTCAAATCAAAACATTTAATATATTCTTCAGTTTCTCTCTCTCTCTCTGTGAGATCATTGCATGTATAAGCGTAGAAAAATTTCTTGCACAGACGTCATCTTTAATAACCTGACTTGTGATTTTGGGAGATGACGCTGGACTGAAAAAAGAAAGAAGCATTTTATAAAAACAGAACTACAGTCTGAAAATGCTTTGCACAATTACAAGCTGACAGAATGATAATAAGTTGCTTTGCAGCCACAAATACCAATATGTTCCCAATTTTTAAGCTCTGTGCACAAAAAAGAGCTCTTTAAGTCAATTCCCTGAAAGTGTTATATAATCTTACTCAAGATCAGATCACAGCAGATAACAGTCAAAACAACTTTTTGTTTCAATCTTGCTTACTTGTCATTAACAGGATAATACAAGAGGTATGACAGAGTAACACACACAAGTGATAATAATTTAAAAAAGGATTTCATGTTCTATGATTATTTTAGAAATCGTACTTAGCTACAGACTTTACTCGTTAAAAATACCTCCTCAAATTATTTACATTTGCCAATCACAAATTTAGATTTATGCTTTAGTAACAGAAACCCTACTAGTCACCAGTTTTTCATATTATTGTGTCAAGTAATTACATAGGACAATGGAGTACTACAGCATTACACCGATAACACTACAGTGCCACTACGCTTGGGATACTACTGTTACAATATCTACAGTAGCATAAAACAGATGACCTTATATCTTAAAAAATAAGGCGTGTCGCTATTTACATATTCTATCTTAAGTAAAAAAAACATCAACATTTAATATGTGAGTGTTCTGTGAAGATGACACGTTTATATTTTAGTTAGCTAGCATGTCTAAAAGACGTGTCATAGCAATTAAATATATCGGACCATAACACCACGGTTCGACTGGAGTTGTTTACAAATGCACCACACACGTATAGGCTATTTACCCAAATCAGAAGAGTCCAAAATAATAAATATTTATGGAGAATACGGTTAGCCAAAAAAGCCAGGAGTTCACCCTTTGGTAACATACTTAGCCGAAGCTATGGGCATCTAACTAAATGCCAATGAACATGAATTTGACGGTGTGTGAATATTTTAAGTTCTATTAATTTGATTTTTTTTAGCCTTAAACGACTGAGGACAACAAGCTACCCTTAAAATGTGCGGTGGTTTCCAAAAAGCTTAGCAAAACATGCACCCGGCGAATTTACCGATTTGATTGATGAATGTACGTACGTAACTTACGCTGTCTGAACCCACTTTGAGCTGCAGTATAATCCATTTGAAACCGGCTTTATGTAAACAAAAGCCGTCAAATACCAACTCTATTATTCAGGTGGAATTATTACTCGTTAGCAAGCTGTACAAGGAAGTAGCAATCATTCATAAAATTTAGACGGAAGCGAACGTTCCTCCTACTTCTTCTTCTTCTTCTTCTGCTGCTTCTTCTACTTCTTCGGGTGTGGCAGATTACACGTGACTGGGGCGTATTGCTGCCATCTACCGTTCGGTATTAATTTGCATGAAGACCAGATGGTCTTCATTCAAAGTAATTTCAGTTTTATGGTTTAATATGATGCAAAAACTCCAAAGGCTTCTTGATCATTGCCCAGCTGTTGTGGCCAAGTCCCAGCTTAGTGACTACTGGGTCTCTGTTTTTCAATGTCCTGGTGTTTCCCTGTCCTTATTTTTTCTTGCACTGCAAATATGCTCATCCTTTTCTGTTGTGCTTCCATGATCTTTGTCACTGCTCATTTTATGACTTAGTGATGGTTTTCAGGTATTAAGATATGGCCATTTGAGTCTCCACAAGGATGACACGGCAAATATAATCCTATTAAGTTGTCTTCCAGTGCTTTTTTCTCTAAGTGGTCTGCTCTTTCATTCCCCTCCACATGTGCTGGTACCCACAGAAACTCCACTTTACATCCTTTCTGTTTATTCTGTATATTGTTTGATATATTTCAGAGTGCATGGCTTTTCTGGTTTTAAAGTTCTGTTGTTGAATTGTGAGTAAGGCCTGGTACACACAAAGTTTTTTGTTACTCTGATGAGATTTTTTATCTGGTCTAGACCTCACGTGTGAGAAGAAGAATTCAGGCATGTAACAGTTTTGATCATACTGTGTGTGGTGTGCTCAGATAATCTCATCACAGAACAACACACACACATAACTGATCTACAATCTAGTCCTCTGACCCAGAAATCTCGTGTGGCCAAACGTGATCTAACAAAAATTTTGAAGATAGCAACATCCGGCAAAAAAACAAAGAAGAAACATAATGGTGTTGTGTTTTCCATAGCTATCCTGTCACTGCTGAGCAGGTATAGTTAAAAATGGGATCTGGAACCAGCCATGGTAGAATAGTTGACCAGCAAACTGGAGGACATGCATCAAAGTTTGTGTTTGGGTAATATTTTCAGTCTCTTATTCCTCAGAGAATTCACTTCCCACCCTCCCTTGTATTTTCTGATTACTTTAAAAAATTATGACCCAACTAAGGATTCTTTCTTGAATTCTAGTTTTGTGGGGTGCTATTATCATTCCTCCCACAGCATATCATACCCTTTTTAATTATTATCCAGGAACATTTAAACTGCTTCTTTTCTGGATATAGCTCAATTCACTTACATATAACAAAAGTCAGGGCTATAGGCCTATAAGAGCTCAGTTTCTTACTCTCCTTTCCAGGTTTTACATTTGAAATTCTTGCAGCACACTTCCATTCCCTTAGAAGACGTCTCACACATTATAAAACAGAGCTAACACCTCGTGGAAGTAAACATTGATTCCCCTCTGTCAGTGGCAGGGGTAAGGGTATACATAGTGTGTGGAAAAGTGTCTTACTTATCTACCTTATCCTTTCTCAGTTACCATCTTTTATTAACCTATTCTTGTTATCAACACACTATTATATCCTTCAAACCTCAAATTTATTAGACAGTCTTTGTCACACATTAATAACTATACAAATTAGAAATGAATATTTAATGTAATTCTTGTTCATCGAGAAGTGTTGGGGTGGGGGTGTTCCACATTATATAATTCATGTTTACATGTAATTATAAAGAGTAATAATATGATTTATGAGCTTCTGAAGCACAGAAGACAGGAAATTGACATTTACTGTTTCCCTTCTTACTGGTTCTGCCCCGTAGGCACATTGCCTAATTAGATTAACTATTTAGGTCATTACATAATTAGTCATCAGATTATACATTTACTGACTGTGATGGATGTTAAGCTTATGTGTTGGACATAAATTATGTGTACAGTGATAAATAGGGGCCTTGGTTAAACACTTCGAAGTACCTTGTTGTATACTATCCACATGTGGCTCTGCCAAAGGAAACAATGCTGAGAATAAGAGTTGATTGTAGTTGACAGCATGATGCTGCTGCTGAAAACCCCCAGAGTGCAAGCCAGATGCTTGTAAACCTTGGTGTTTAGGCATCTGTGAATGATCTTAATTTAGCTTTTACAAATTCTGAACTGAGCTCAGATAGACACATGGTGGTAACTGCATGTGGAAATGCCCCATCACTGTGTTATGTTCATTATTGTGTCATACTATGTGTTTCTATGTTGTTTTTTTGATCAGTTAGTTTAATTGAATTTTCATTTTGTGCTACATAGATCTGAAGTATTTCACTTAAGCAAGATCAAACCACATAATTTCTACTGACAATATTAAAAATACAACTTACAATGCACCTATAATTAAGATCCAATATCATAATACAATCAAATATGTCACAGTTCTTTGTTGTAAACATTGTTTTCTCATGAGACACAGAGTTGCATTTGGTCTTAAATGTCCTTGTGTTAGAAAAGAAAGGAGACATCTCTTTAATTTAAACTCTAGAAATTCTAACTACAATCCTATTTACCTAATTTATGTCCACATGTTTCAGAAACTGTCTGCTCCATTTAACGTTGACTTCTATGATTGATGTAAGTAATTTTGTTTCTGACTGAAATGTGATGTGAAGTCTCATATGACTCATGCCACATGTGCATTTCGTATGTTGAAATGAATGCAAACCAGTATCCAGATTTGCTGAATGCTTAATGTGCACGGACAGTTACATTAGTGGTTGCATGGTCAAAAGATATGGTTACTGCCAAAAACATTCTGCTACTACTGTATGCTGCTGATACAATCAGAAAAATAATGCATAAAAATTATTATTCGTGTCATTAAAAAAAAAACATCTAAATTTGACATTATCTTATTATGTGAACCGAATCCACCAAAAATCACTTTCTCCTCCTTTTTTAAAATAGAGATTCTGATAGTTTTCAAGCCTTATATTCACATTATTTATCATTAGGTGTCCAGAAACAAAGTTACAATGATATGAGTGATATTTGAAATATCCAAGTCTCAGCCGTTCTCTGTGAGAAAACTTCAGTTTGGAAATGCAGCTGCTTCTTCGCTGCGGTGAACAGAAGCCAACAAAACCCAATGTATCCTTATTTGTGAAGATAATTTACAAGCCTTATATTTAGAGGAGGATCATTCAGTCGTCGCATCTGACATTCTGGTCCAAACTCTCCCTTTGTTCTTAACAAAATGAATAACAATTCTCTTATCAGTGAACTCTAATGGAATTTATAAGTACTCAGTATAGCCAAGTACTCAAATTTAAGTACTTGTACCTAGTTTGACAAAATGTGGTATGGGTGTGTCCCTATCTTCTAGAAACAGGAACCTGATGGAAAAATTAAATATAATCTGAATGTGGGCTATTTTTATGGCTCCCCCTTAGAGTATCAGCTGAATGTCTGTAGGGGAGCTCCTCTGCTTTTCAGGGGAGCCGAGCTCCCTTTAGCTCCCCGTAATTCAAACCATGCATAGTTGTGATCTAAACATCATGGATTCATCATAATAATGCTATAAGTGGAAAGTACACAAAATGCATTGAAACTCGATTATTAAATTTTCTCCACAGACTTGGCAGTTACATTACAATGAAATAAATACAAATTTAAAAAAATTCAGTCAGAATTAATTTACAAAGGGAAATTATATAATTGCAGTGCACATCATTAAAAGACAATTAACCACCTAAACTGCTGGGAAGTTGAAGTGTAGCATTTAAAAGAGATGTGTAAACATTTTTCCCATTGGCATGGTTACTCATCATGCCACATAAAAAAATCCCCAAATAGTAGAATTCCCCAAAGCAGTGGGGTCTGTCTATAAAACAATCAACAATTTTATAGAAAAATGCTTTGAAGAAATATCAGGAAAACACAAAGACACAAACACACTGCAATGGCCTGGAGACTTATAGGACAAATAAGAACAAGACTACAATGAGAAATCTGCCATCTACAAGTATAATCAACATCTAGAATAAATAGTTTAGCTACTGGTACTAAAATACATTGGATAGCTTGTGTATGACAGTGTAAAACCATGTCTTACTTCAGGGTAAACATTTTATACTTATATGAAAAGTCATAAACAGTACAGGAAGAAAGAGATGAAAAGTAAGTTGGACTTAAGCCTGGAAACTGTACAAACTGTACAAATGCTTCACACAAGACTAGAGTTTACCCCTGTACTAGTTACAAGTACTAGAATACTTGTAACTTATCTTTTAAAAGAAAAAGGAGTAGATGAACTAGAAGCAGGCCTGCCATTATGGTTCCATTTTGGTTTTACTGCCACCATTTATACCAGTTCAGCTTCCCTGTCATTTTGTTTCCTTGTTTCTCCTCCATAGCAGTCCTGTCTTGATCTGCCACAGGCATAATATTATTTGGTGGCAGTGCATATTTCTTTGACAGACACTGCAGCTTCTGCCGAGGCAGCAACAATACTGAACAACTAGTTCAGCTGAGTAAATCACTGAGCCTGTGATTCTACTCAGCTACAGTCTCCTTCAGTTCATCATGTTGGTTTTATGATCCACTTGCTGTTTACTTCACTCACTGCTTATGTTACTATTACTCTTTGGAGGAGACATGGCAAATCATAGCTTCAGACCAAATCCGAGGTAAAAAGTGAACTTAAACTTTATTGAGTGGCTAGAAAGACAACTTTGGATGTGACTACTGTTCATGTGTAATAAAATATTTAGTAATATAATTTAAAAAGAGACATATAAAGGCATAAACTCAGTATATAGCGTGTTCTACTGCCTACAACCATCATTTCTTTTTTTGTCTATTTTTGTTCAGTAAAATGAAACCTTGTTGTGTTTGGGAAAAAAGCATTAGTCAAAGTGAATTTGTTTTCTAACAGCTTTCAACATTTAAATAAAAGTGTTCCTCTTGTTATCCTTTTAAACATAGTTTCAGAACTGTAACTGCAAGGACTCCTCAGAGACAAAGGGCAGGTTAACCACTCTTTATTAATAACCATGAACACAAGGAAATGGTCTTACTGCAGGAGTTGGCCGGAGGGACGGGAACTAGGGAGCCAGGAACGGCGAAGGGGTGAGTCCATACTGAGCATAAGCTAATGTCCAACGGGGAGTGACTGTGGTGCTGGGGTATTTAAGGGCTGGTGAGTCAATGGGAGACAGGTGTGACTGGTAGGGCTTGATTGGAGTGAGAGGAACAGGCACAGGTGTGAAGGATCAGGGGAGTGCTGACGGAGGATTGGCAGGACAGGCTGTGACAAGAACCAGACAAGGGTTTGGACCAACCTTCAAACTCATTTTGAAAAACTGTATGTCCACAGGGTATTTCAGACAAATGGGAAGTAGATGTAATAAGTGTTCTGTATATGTGTACATACAAAAATACTCTTTGTAAATAAACAAATAAACCACACAACAAGCAATAATATATAAAGTTTGGTAGCCCAGATTAACAGACAGTATATGAAAATAATTTCTTTGTCTCTCTTTATCAGTCCCCATTTCAGATCGTGTTTATTCTTTTTTATAGAATGACTGTGTCTCTCTTTCTTCTGACAGCTGGGTGTACTAGCCTGAGGGAACAAATGGACTGTACTACATAGAAGAGCTACGCATTGCTCTTAAATGGTCCTGCCATGCATGCACGTGCATGATGCTAGGGATGCTTGACCCAAGGATGTCAAAAGTGTGGAAGGCAGTTAGTTATTCATTATTTGATGCATGTAGAACTAATCACTAGACAGGCATGTTGTAAAGCGAAAAGAGGAAAGCCGAAGTGCATCAAACCGCTCAGGAGCAGTGTTTTCTGTGGGGCAAAAAAAGCAATGGCACAAACACAAAACCAGATTATGTCTCCCTTAAGAAGCATTGTCTTTTGATAGCTTTATTTTTTTTTATCATTATTTGTTTTAACATATTTGTTTTTATTGTTTGTTGTTTTTTATTTTTTTTAATGTGGTTGAGTTAAACAAATATTAACCTCATGGATGAATGTTAGAGGATGTGTGTATATTTTAAGGCGCACAGTGAAAATAAAGATGAACTTTCAACGACAAAGTGCAGTTTACAGATTGTAATATTATGCCCCTCACCCACTACATGCAAATTCACATTCAGAGCCAGATGGGTAATGTAGGTTAAGGATCTACCTGACAAGACACATTTGCTGCTGTTCAGTCATAAAAACAGTCATAGTGACTTTTGTTTCTGTAAACATAGACAAACTTACTTATTTATTTATTTATTTATTACCAAAAAACAAAGCTTTCTTCATACAAGGGTTAATAAGTTGTAAGTTATTTATTTGTTAATGGTTAAAAAATATTGAAAATAATAATTAACAATATGCAGTGTTACCCAGCTGTGTCTGCTGCTTTTTATCACTCATAAGGGAGGTTTGCAGGAAAATTTTTTCCCAATAAACCCTCATGTTATAATTTGTTAAACAAGTCTTCAGTTCAATATCAGTTTAAGGGGCACTAAGCAGCATTTCAACTTTACTTTTGCATTTCCCAGTTAAACACAGCTGCTCTTTGATATCTTAAAATCCTAGTAACTGCTAACATCAGGCTATTAATGATTCATACTCCTGAGAAGAAAACTGTGTATTCTCAGAAGAAAAGCAAAATCAGCTTCTAACTGTCCAAAGCCTGGATCTCAGCTTGAACTTCAGACACATGTATATACCATGATAACAGTTTTTAAGTTTTGTCTAAGTTTTGTTGCTCAGATTAAATATATATATATATATATATATATATATATATATATATATATATATATATATATATATATATGTAATGCCAGTAATCTAAATGTCAGGTCTGAACTCTCCCATTTTCACTGCTCGCCCATCAGAGGTTCATGCCTGATTTACTTTGCTTTCAAGCACTCATCTTCTTCGCCTGCTCTTCGCTTCCTCTGACAGCAGGACTCTTAGTCTTTCTTTGTGGGGAATTTTTCACACTTACTTTACTGTTAGATATTTTGGAAACCAATAACCAAAGGGTAAAATTTAAAAAAAAAAAAATTATATAATCAGTCTTTGTGTCTTAAACTGAACCTTTAGTTTCCAGATTTTATCATCCCAATGTCTTATCTTACCATTATTGCATTGCTTATTCATTCTTGTATTTCTTTAATTTAATTTCACCGTAGTCAGCTATTCGGCTTCAGCTACTAGAATAAATTAGTTCACAAACATAATTGCTAATGTTGGATTATTTCTGTTCAACAGCACATAGCCTAATGAAATTACTTATGAATTTATGGCCCCATCATCAATAATGAATGTAAAATAGAAATACACACTGTTCAAAATGAGATGTTTAGTTAAAGGGTTGGAATTTTGGGTGTGTGTGGTTAAACTAAAAACAAGAGGTAAGAGGGATACATAAGGTTGTCAGTGTCAAATGTACTTTCATTCCAAAGCCACTTGCATCAATAATTTTGCAGCTTGTCTGGCAAGCTTAACATTTGGCACTCAACACACACATCCATAGAAAGGGAGAGAGAGAGAGGGAGAGAGAGAGAGAGAGAGCTGAGTGAATAAAGACTTCCATGGACCATAAAAAGCATTCATAGTGTCATTATGAATCACAACCACAAGAGCACTCAGAAAAGCACAGTGGAGCAGTTTTAAAAAGCTTTCTTACACTCTTTTTTTCCTCTTTCTTTGCTTTTCTTGACTGTCAACATTTCTTTTTCGGTCAAACAATATTTTTTTGTTCACACTTGTGTTGGAAAACATTGATCCAGGGATAATGGAGTTATCACTGATGTCAGCACAGGTAAGAAAACTGAAATACACATTTAAAACTTTTAGATATTCAAAAATTTTTAGTTGGAACTACTGACTACTTAATTACACAAGAAATTTAAGTCTTTAAGAACCATTCAACTATTTTATTTTGTTTATACTAAAAACAAATTAAAACAAAATTAAATCTAATGTGTTGCTGTGGTCTTGTACATGTTTCCCTTTTAACTTTACAACTTTTCATATATATT
Source organism: Melanotaenia boesemani (assembly GCF_017639745.1). NCBI lineage: Eukaryota > Metazoa > Chordata > Actinopteri > Atheriniformes > Melanotaeniidae > Melanotaenia > Melanotaenia boesemani. Next base: position 23,372,913 of record NC_055690.1, on the reverse strand, counting down.
CATATAGTCCCAGCCCTGTGTTACAATAATAGCGAAAGCACTCAAGAAAAAATAATGTCAGATAAAAAATAATATACTGGATGATGTTTTTACATGCACATACAGTGTGCACCATGTTGATTCGACTACTTTTATTAGGCCCGAGCACCGAAGGCGGTGCGAAGGCCTATTGTAATGCAAGCGTTTATTCTTATTCTTATTTTTCTTCTCAAAACTCTAGGCCATTTTCGGAGGTCTCAACATACCCCAAAACTCACCAAATTTTGCCTACGCCCCCAAAGGAATGCGTAAATTTACATATGGTAGGGTGCTCGGGACTTTTCGGGCAAAATTGCACCAGAGCGCCACCTATTTATGGTGCCCCGCCACTGCATGTCATCAATCTTTATGAAATTTGCTACACTTGTTCAAAATGGTCGGGCAAATAAAAAATCCTCTTGAAACACTGTCCTAAATAAAACAGGAAGTCGGCCATTTTGGGTCAAAGTCGCCATTTTGGCGTTTTACTGACCTCGCATTTGAACGAACTCCTCCTAGAGATATTATCGTATTGACACCAAAATGGCTGAGGATGTTCAGAAGGCATGTGTGATCAAAAGTTATCGAAAAGTTTCTCAAAGGAGTAACGGCGTAGCGGGGGCGTGGCCTCAAAGTTTGATGTCTCGTCATGAAACACGAAATTGAAATAACTCCCACGTAAAACAATATTTCTGAACCAAAATGGCCACGAATGACACTAGTCCCATCTTCAAGACATCTACGCCGTCATTATTGGATTATGAATAGGCCACGCCCCCTGGCGACAGGAAGTCGTGTTTTTTACTCGAAGACCCACTGCTCTGGCCTTTTGGACACAACCGGGGTCAAACCGGGTCAGACACCTGTAAACAAGTTGGGGATGATATCCGGTGAAGACTGTAGCTCTACGCTGCAAGGCCAGACCGTGGCGCCATGGCGAACTTCGATAAGACGCCATGACATCATCAACAAGTATAACTCCCTCATTTTTCACCCAATCACCATCAAACTCACAGGGCTTAGTCATGGTCCGGTCCCGAACACACCCATATGACCACTTCCGGTCTAGCCCTAAGCCCCGCCCACTTTCAACAGGAAGTGCTTTTTTGCAGTTGTCGTGGTCCTTCTCCTCAGGCATGAACCCCAGACACTTGAAAGTGCTTCACAACAGGTCAAACCCTTTCATGATACTACAACAAAAATCTCAAGTTCCTTCGCCAAACGTAACCATGGCGAATATTGGTCTGACGCCACCAAACAGGAAGTACTTGTAACTCACCCGGTGTACCATCGATCTCCACCAAACTCGGCAGGCAGGATCGTATTCAGAAGTGGAACTGAGCCAAATTGACATTTGCTGGAATAGTGACATAGTGGCTCTGTAGCGCCCTCTACAATATTTCTATCAACCAGCCCCGCCCAATACCTGGACCGACATGCATGAAATTAACAACATTGATTTATCATGCCAGGATGTACAAAATTGTCCATTACACATCTAGGCTAATTTCAACAGGAAGTCGGCCATTTTGAAAAAAGTGTCATTTTTAGGGTCATTTTTGCCTGTTTCTTGCCATTGCATTTGAACGAACTCCTCCTACAGATTATATCGTATTTACCTCAAAATCACTCTGAAGCTTCCAGAGGCATGTGTGATCAAAAGTTATGCAAAACTTTCTCAAAGGAGAAAGGGCATGGCGGGGGCGTGGCCTCAAACTTTGATATCTCGCCATGAGAGACGAATCTGACATAACTTACATATAAAACAACCTATCTTGACCAAAATGGCCCCGTTTGATGTCATTTCCATGCTGACCACATCTACATGTCCAGATGTTGTCACCTGGACATTGCTCAACGCTGCATGGCCAGACGGTGGCGTCATGACAAACTTGGATAAAACGCCATGACATCATTAATCAGTATAAATCCCTCAATTTTCATCCAATCACCATCACACTCACAGTAATTACTCAGGGTCTGTTCCTGAACAGATACATTGAACTACTTCTGGTCTTGGTCTAAGCCCCGCCCACTTTCAACAGGAAGTGTCTTTTTCAGACAGTGGGGTCCCTCTCCTCAGGAATGAACTCCACACACTCAAAAGTGCTTCAGATCAGGTCAAACTCTTTCGTGATACTACCGAAAACAATCCTCAAGTTCCTTCCTCAAGCAAAACCATGGCGAATGGCGTTCATCGCCATGAAACAGGAAGTATTTGCAACTGACCCATAGTACTCCCGATCTCCACCAAACTCGGCAGGAAGGACAGTGGTCAGGCCTGGAACTGATTTAAATAGACATATGCTGGTTATGTGGCTCTATAGCGCCCCCTATAATTATTTATTCTATCAGCTCCAACCACTGCTTTGACTGACATTCATGAAATGTGGCATATTTATATAACATGCCAGTACAAACCAAAAAGCCTCTTCATGTCCTGATGTTTTCAACGCCATAGCCCCGCCCCCTGGAAACAGGAAGTACAACATTTTTTACCATTGAAAGCTTTAAAAACGTACTAAAACTCACCAATATCGTTCTTGGAGACCTCATCATTGAAAATATCACAATCTCCTTACACCATCATAATTAAAATGGCTGCCTGTCAGGTTTCGGTCCCTCGCCATCAAACAGGAAGTGGCCATAACTCTGGACTCGGTTTACCAAAGGATGTGATAGTTGGCAGTTGTCATTAAAGTCCCAACCTCAACATGTTAGTACACCATCAAACACTATAGCGCCACCTAGTGGCCATGTTGATATCTGCAGATCTTAAATCTAGGCTTTTGTTTGTATTTATTTCACACAGTTGGTCAGAACATGGTCCAGAACACTTCTGATGCATTTTTGGGCCCAGAGATGTACCAGTTGATCCTCAGTGGGCGACATTGTCCACTCAAGGCAGAAAACCTGGGGACGAATGAGCATACGGCTGCAAGCGAGAGCGGGTATGTTGGGGCAGGGACGTTACGACTCATGCGGCGGTGCAATAGGCCGGAGCGGCGCCAGAGGTGCGAGGGCCTTCATCGCTGCTTGCAGCTTTAATTAGCTTTTGTTTTTTTGCAGGAGACAGGCAGCTACACATTCTGATTCACTGGAGCATAGGGAAGGTTTGTGCATTTGTCAAGAAGAAATTTGCATGTAAAATACATTATTTTTGACAGTGTACGTGTACACAAATGACTCAGAAGCAGTCTGCACAGTAGGTTCTTCACAAAATAACATGCAATCAAGGATAAATAATCTGTTCTAACAGTTGAGTCACTACAAGACTGCTCCTTCTTTCTGTCAACTGTCAATTCTAAACTAACTACAGTGAAGCATCTGACATGTACTGAACTCAAACTAAGAGCTATTTTGGTCGCAGTTTTGTTTTCTTTTTGTGAGGAATAAGCTTGTGGCCATGCACATAGTTAACTATGGGTACAATGGATGCATAGTTCTTTTTATTGTAGTATTTGCTTGAGGGGCATGTTTTATACATGTGCATAACATAAACATCAATTTAAAGATGCTTTCCACAAATGTAGCCTGCAAACCAAGTCTGTGATAAGTCTATTGGCTTTTCCCACTATTGCCCACTTAGCCTGGCCCAACACCACCCCTCCCAAATTGTAAGTGTTCCCATCAGGATTTTCCTGGGGCGAGTAGATACATTTTTAACACCTAGTCCTTTGGGGTTCTGAAAGTGCAAAGTCAGGTTGGAAATTGTGAATAGATAACAGGCCACTACTGGCCAGAATTTGACTTCATGGGATAAGTTAAGAGAGCGACTCCCGACCCTGGCATCTTTAAAACCCTCAAGCCGCGTCTGTGGATAACAATATTTGCAGCAGCAGCAGCAGAGATGGCGTTTTTAAAAACAATTATCATGGTTCAACACAGAGGTGAAGACCTTTTTTGTGCTTGTTGGCTGATGGAAAAATCCAGAGCGAGCTGGATGGTGCATCTTGTAATGATAAGGTTTTCCAGCAATTTGAGTTAATGGCGGTTCAGGTTGTTATTTTGTTTGTGTCACAAACAAATGACTTCATGATACTTACTAGCCGCCTTGTTAAGACAACCCAACCCACACTAAATGCAGCCTCAAGTGCTCCCAATTATAACGGGAACAATGAAAACCATGGTTGAAAGGTTGAATGAAAACCATGGTTCAATTAAGGTAGGGCTATGTGAGTACTAGTAGGAAAGGGCCATATGTGGTCATTAAAACTGGCAGGTCAGTACAGAGCCTTGTAGATTAATCTAGTGGTGCTTGAAGGTGTGTGCATTGCCTTCTTTGTTTTGCATATAAGAAACCTTTCAAATTTTATATTATCCATTATAAGATTTTTATAACAAAAAAAATGTACTTTAGTTAATGCAGGAAATGATCCAAATACAAGTAAAAGTTTGTTAATCTTCACATTTAGTATGTGGTGTGGATGCCTTTTGCAGCAATTACTTTTTGGTAACTGTTGTGGATGTATTTTGTACATTTTGCTGTAACTCTCTAAAGTCAATAAAGTTACATTTCTTTGAGGCCACAGACTGAAATGTCCTCTGTGAACCACATGGAGATGACATCAATGCCAGGACTGGGTGTGTGACAGATTATATCAACTTCTGTGTGGACAGCATCGTCCCAACAAAAACAGTGAGATGCTTTCCAAAGATCAAACCCTGGATCACTAGTGACCTGAAAAAGTTGCTAAACTTAAAAAAAAGCATTCAGGGAGGGAAATGGGGAGATATTGAAGAGAACACAAAAATAAAAATAAAAAAGATAAGAACTGCAAGGCGGACTACAGGAAAAAGTTACAAAGTCAGCTCAAGCAGAACAACGTGAGGGATGTGTGGTCAGGAAGGAGGGATCAGGCTGATGGAAGTCAGAACTAAAGAGCTGAACATGTTCTTCAAAAGGTCAGTTCACCCCCTGCCTCCAGCCCAACAGACCACACACCTCTATGAGCCCATAGCTTTGCTGTCACACCTCCACTCTGTCACCCTGCAGCTTTGTCATGGACTTTAACACAGCCTCACCTCCCTCCACCTCCTATGCCTTCATCTCTAGCCTGTCTGTCTCCTGCAGTCAGGTGAAGAAACAACTGGAGAAACTGAACCAGAACAAGGCTCCAGGTCCAGATGGTGTCAGCTCCATGGTTCTGAAAACCTGCTCAGAGCAACTATGTTGAATTCTTCAGCACCTTTTCAACACCAGCCTGAGTCAGAAAAAAGATCCTGTGCTGTGGAAAACATGGCACTATGTTCCAGTGCCTAAAAAATGCTAACCATCTGAACCAAATGACCACAGACCACTTGACCTAACATCTAACATCATGAAAGTCCTCAAAAGACTCTAATTGGCTTACCTCAATAAACGGGTGAAGACCATTTGCATATCATAATGGGGTTAGGGTTGAAGATGCCATCGTCTACCTGCTTCAGAGAGCCCACTCTCATCTGGACCAATCAGGCAGCTCTTTCATGTTCTTTGATTTCTCAAGTGCTTTTAATACAATTCAGCTGCTCTGTTGTGTGATAAACCACCTGGAGTTATGATTATCTAACAAACAGACCACAGTTTGTGAGATTGAAAGACTGTGTCTGAGATGGTGGTCAGCAGCACTGGAGCACCACAAGGGACTGTACTCTCACCATTTCTCTTCACACTGAAAACCTCAGACTTCCAATACAACTCTGAGTCCTGTCATCTGCAGAAATACTGTGATGACTGCAGTTGTGGGGAGTATCAGTAATGTACAAGCAGCTGAGTACAGATAACTGGTCAGTCTATTTGTGAGACAGTGCAGGCAAACAAAACAAAAGAGATGATTGTTTACTTCTGGAGGAACAGGGGTAAACAAAACTAAATCCTACATCCTGGGAGAGTGTTGGAGGTGGTGGATAATACAAGTTCTTTGGAGTTCAGCTAGACAACAGACTAGACTGGAAATGCAACACAGAAGCATCTACAAGAAGGGACAATGTAGATTCTTCTTCATAAGGAAGTTAAGATCATTTAATGTCTGCACCTAGATGCTACATATCTTCTATAAATCTGTTGTAGAAAGTGCAATTAGCTTTGTAGCATCGGCTGGGGCGGCAGTATCAGCGCCAGAGACTTGAAGAGACTGAACAAACTGATCAAGAAAGCTGGTTCTGTGCTCGGGGGATAACTCTGGAGCCACTGGAGGTGATTGTCCCAAAAAGAACACTGCACACGTTCTTAGTTCTTCACATCCTCTACAAAGCACAGTGAAGAAAAAACAAAGCGTGTTAAGTGAGAGACTTCTTCAACTCCAATGCAAGACAGAAAGGTACCGGAGGTCATTCCTGCCAACAGTCATCACCCCCTGGAACAAAGCACTAGCTTCTTCTAATTACTTAATGTTGTTTTTATATTAAAGTATTTTAATTTATCTTTACTTCATTTTGTTTAATTACTAGGAATGTCTGATCAGACCTTAACATTAGTATGAAGGAATGATAACTAAGTGCTCTGCATAAAAGAGTTAAGAAAATCTAGTTGTCGAGTTTTTAAATATTCCCATTTACTGCTAGTTTTCTTTGTTCTGGCATTTAATGCTGAGCTTTTTATTTAAAACAATTACTTATGTTACCATGAAGCCATAATTTGCAGTGCCTTGAGGTACATGTGGACATTTGGTTTAAGCACTGCCATCAAAACATGTGCAAATATGTGAATGTACTAATGGTCAGGCAATGATAAATTAACAAGAGAAATTTCAACCTTTATATATATATATATATATATATATATATATATATATATATATATATATATATATATATATATATATAATGTGTGTGTGTGTGTGTGTGTGTGTGTATATATATATATATATATATATATAATGTGTGTGTGTGTGTGTGTGTGTGTGTGTGTGTATGTATATATATATATATATATATATAGGCATATTTTGCCCCAGGCTTGACCAAGTAATGGTCAAGTAATGGTAATGGTCAATGGTGGGTAATCAAGAGAGATCACAGTTTGTTGTATGTCTCAAAATATTAGCATCTGACAGTATTAAGCAACAGTATTGACATTATTGTTGTCTATGAAAAAGGGGCTCTGCAGAAAAAAAGTTTGTTTACCACTACGGTAAAATCAACAATATAGGTGATTATTCATAGCTGATTGTCACTGAGGAACACACAGAAAGTTTATCTGTTACAATCATGATGTTAGTCCCAAACACAAAATTGTGTTGTAAGTCTGCCACCGCCTTGGTTGAAATTTAACTTAGAAGGAAATGTGACAGGAGTGACAGTACGCAGATTTTGTGACAGTATTCTGGTGTAACAGGCACAGCTATATACAGACTCCTGTTGACATCTGCCAGAGAGGTGTAAATTTATCACAAATGCATCCCTGCTGTCTAACTGCCTGCCAGTGAGCTGCCAGTGTGTAAAATGATGCCATCTGCTGGTTTACATTAGGAAAAATAAATAAGTAAATAAAAATAATAATAATCCAATTGGTTAATTCTAATAGATCAATTTGACATAAACACAAACAGAAAAGAAAACATCCCTCACAGCATCTTAAGTGCTGTAGTCCTGCAGATTAGGTGTCTATTTTAGGACGTGTATGCTGTCTAGCTGTTCAGATTTGATGGAAAATTTTGTTTAGAAAAATAAAAGAAAAAAATCACCATCTGCTTATTGGTACTAACTCAACTCACCATCTGTGTAAAGACATTTAAAACTACAGCCATGACAAAAGATTTTTCACAAAACTAGTAGAATTTAACTTTTCTGAACTGGAAGAACGTTTCCTCCTTTAAAGTAGTTAAGTGGCTTTGGTAAATGATTTGATGGATATTTCACTATTATTTTCTGATTATTGTTCCGCCACTCCTCTGCTTTAGATCTGAACCCTGTCCAGCTGAAGGAGTTTGATGGAAGGCCTCATGTGATAACCATCTGCTCTCAGATAGTTAATCAGATGTGCTCAATGTGTGGTCCTTAATCACCCTGCACTAACTGTCTCTGAGCCCTCTGCAGTCAACACTGTATCACTGCTGCTGTTTCAAATCATTAGAGAAAAAAGTTAAGTAAAAACTTGTGCTGGGATTTTTGCAGCTGAGAAGCTCTGGGGTCATACTGAAGCTGATGATGGATGTTCTTTTACTGTATATCATTAAATATGGTACAAAAATGAAACCACTATCTTGACTACAACTCAGAAACCTATTAAATTTTAAAGATCACCTTAGGCATCCATCAGATTATTTTATTTTTTTCTTCCAATGTTGATCATCTTACATGTGATGGTCCCTTATTTTCCTCTTTATGTATCTGACACTGAGCCCTTGAGCTTCAAATTTTCCAAGACTGACCTTATCTTGATGACTTGGTACCTTCCTTTTCTACTTTTTTCATCTGGGTGAATAGCAAACTGGTCTTAATTAAGTAATGTCAATCAAAATGTGTGTGATAGAGCTTTTGAATAGATTACCCTCTGCTAATTGTTTAGCATGTACTTCAGGGACACATCTGCTTGATGGAGATGGCAAACCTGATCAATCTTTAGCAGTCCTTCTCAGTTAATCCAAAATGTATATTTGCCACAGTCTTAGATTAAGTGTCAATATCCAGCCAGCAAGAACTTTAACAGTGTGGGCAAACTGCCAGGTTTTGCTTTAGCAGATGTATAGTACTTAAGTAAAAGTGTTCATACAAGGCCATAGTTGCTGTACAGTAAAACAGTAGTCATAGTTTGAATGACCAGACATTTTATTTATTTTAAAATTTACAATTTTCTTTCTAAAAAGACTTGAAAAGTGTTGCATGTAATTTCTAAAGGGAAAAGTGGTGTTTCAATATCATTTCTCATTAAGTATCTTTGGTTCTTTAATCAGATACAACGTTATGAGTTGCAAATCACAAAATCCACCTGACATATTTTCTCACGTTGTTGTTGTGAACACACTGGGAATATAGACAAATAACAGAATCACATAAGTTAAGTGTCCTTCCACCTTACACACTTGTTCTATGCTTGTCTAAACCCCAAAATATTGTTATCTTGAAAAAAATACTGGTCATGTGAAGGATTAGAACAGCACTGATAATAGCTAATCTGTATCAGTGTTAGATTTTGTGTAGAAACTGTGCACTCGTCTTGCTTTATCTTTGCAGTGGTCAGCCAGCTGCACTGGAGTTGTTTGTAGCTGAGGAAATCAGTTATTCGTGACAAATGAAAGTCCAATGACTTTTTCTGTGCATGAAGTGTCTTTAGTTGACGATGTATTACCCTTTTACAATGTTAGTGCTTGTCTCAGTGAGAAGAGATGATGTCATGACATGCTGAGCATCAGACAGATGAGTCACCAACAACATGCATACAGTAATATATGTTCTGTAATGTTTAATTCAATCACTATGAGTGGTATAACAAATTAAAAACATGTCAGAAAAGACACATTGCACCTTTTTAGACAAGGGGACTGCATACTTTTCATTAGACGGTAAAATTTGGACAAAATATTTTTGCAGAATAGTTGGTTCATTGCTACAATTGCCTTTCTGTAAAAGTTTGGCTACAGTGTCAATGTGTTAAAAGTTGAGAGTTTTTTTTTGCTTGATTTAGGATTTCAGAACTGTTTGCACCTTCTCTGTCTTCTTCCATAAAGAACCCAATGTTTTCAGATGCTGACATACATTCAATATGTTTGAGATCATGAGTACTGAATGGAATTTTGGTCCAGTTATGGGGGGCACTATCCATACATTTAGCTGAATTATTCATTCCATTAATTCCTTACTTATACCTTGTTGTAAAGGTAGTTAATCAGGCTTTAGAACAATATCCAATACACCATGAACTGGTATTATTAAAGGGAAGAAATAATCAACTAAACACAAACGTTCTTACTTTTTGTGCTAATCATATCATATCAAATATCATATTTCACACACGATTTTTGTTTATATAGATTTTAACTACCCACATCAATATACTGGAAAATACCCATAAGACTGTATGCAACAAGTCATTTGGTAATACTCACAAAATTGATAGTGTATACAGATAATGCAGTATATACAGTATTGCCCACGGCCCTGCATTTATTACAACTTTTGATATGTATTTGTTTAAACAATATTGATGACTATGATACAGTGGACTAATGTACTGTGTACTTAAGTGCCATGAAGGACTTTTAAACTACTTTGCAAATCAGCATTTTAGAAACTCAAAATAGGATCATAAAAGCTGTTTTCTCACAGGCTGTGAATTATAAGGGCTGATGGTTGGAGATAAGTAAACCCAGCTGTGGTCTCTGTTACATGCACCCTCATTCAACTAAAGAAAAATCCCAGGGTATGAGCATGCATTTACAAATGACACAACTTACTGTTGTATTATTCATACTGAGGGAAGTGGTGATGTGCCTCCTCAGGTGACTGCATTGTACTGATGTAGACATGTAATACACTTAGCAGGCTTTACGTCTGAGTGCATGCCTCAGAACAGAAAGTGGGCCGTTAAGAAAAGCTCATGGTAATTTAAATAGATTTTTATCAAAGTATGATGCCAAAATGTACCGTTTGGTAAACATGATTGAAAAAGTAATGTGTAAAGTTAAACTGCATGCAGTATTCTTGAGCAGTTTGAGCGCACCTACGTGTTCGCATTACAAGGTAATGCTAAATATTTTATATATTCAAAATTGTGTAATGGGTTTATCTATCAAACCACTTTTCACTGAATAAACAGAGGGAAAGAAGTTTAAAAAAAGGGGAGCACGTGTCCTCAGATCCTCAGGTTTGTATGCCTTCATTGTAGAGAATTGTCATTTTAGGTGTGATCAAAACTGAACATTTCCAATATAGCTACCTTATTTGAGATTTTTTTTTTACCACTTTGTGAGTCCATGTGTTATCATGGCATGATATGGTCTAAATTCTCCTTTGGAGTAAGTAACACTCAGGCTGCTTTTTTTTCTCTGTGTTGGCACTGCGACGGATGGCAACCTGTCAAAGGTGGACCGTGCCGCTGCACAGTAGTACTGCAAATAGCTAAGGCTTAAACATAATTACGGGGGGGGACTGTTCAGCAGCCAATCTGAGTGAACAGGCTGTGGGCCATTCTGGTGGTCCTGGCTTGGATGGACCTGTACCTTCTACCTGAAGGCAACAGGTGGAAGAAATGATGAGCAAGGTAGTTGTGCTCTTACAGGAGGTACAGGATGTTGTGCTCTTTCCTCAGACAGCAGGTGGTGTGCATGGTACTGATCTCAGGAAGAGTGGTTCCTATGATTTTCCCCACTGTTTTTATCAGCTGCTGGAGTGCCTGTTACTCAGTCTTAGTACAGCTGGAGAACCACAGTAAAAAACACAATGTCTGTTTGCACACTCGCAATGACAAAGTTGTATAAATTTATCATCAGCTGTTTAGGGATTTTAACGCTCCTCAGCTTCCTTACAGTTACTCCCAGGAATTTAAAGCTTGTCATGCTCTACCCCCCCTCACCGCCCATAGAGAATGGAGTGTGGTTGTGTCCGTTTTTCTGGAAATCCACAATAATTTCCTTGGTACTCTTGATGTTCAGGACTAGGTTATTGTTATTGTACCATGCTGCCATATGTTGTACCTCAGACCTGTATGCCGTCTCATCATTGTTTTTGATTGGTCTGAGCACTGTGGTGTCATCGGTGAACTTAACACTGAGATTGGAGGCAAAAGAGGCAGAGCAGTCATGTGCTTGTCCACTTTCACCCTCTCAGTGTGATCCATTAAAAAGTCTGTAATCCAATTACACAGTGAGGTGTTTAATCCAAGCTGGTGCAGTTTAGCTCAGAGTTTATAAGGTTTGATGATGTTGAACGCTGAGCTGTAGTCAACAAAGAGGAGTCGTGCATAAGTGTTTTTTTGCTGTGTGTGTGTAGGTGTTTCAGTAATGAGTGAAGCATGATGGCGATGCCGTCCTAAGTTGACCGGTTCTTCCTAAGGCAAATTTGTATCAAGTCTGGTGGTATTGTCACTTTAATGTGTTTGATCATCAGTCTCTCAAGGCATTTGGTGGGAATGGAGGTGATTCCCACAGGTATATAATTTAGATGTGTGGCATTGGGCTGCTTGGGGATGTGGACAATTGTGGCTGAGTTGAAACAGGTTGGGACCATTGATGTAGGCAGTGAGGTGATGTAGATGAAGGCGAAGAGGTCCACTAGCTTGACTGCACAGTTTAGCAAGAATTCAAATCAGCTTTTAAACATGTTAGCAGTGTAAGTGAAAATGGATTGGTCAACCACTTTTGTCCAGACTATCCCATGAAATCACAGAGCGTTTCCAATAAATTTAAACAGACGTTTATTGTTCAAAATAAAATATTTTCCACCTCCAGACCAAATTAAATACACTGAAAAATTATTGGCTGTATTGTAGTAAAATAGTTTTTGCAAATTTCTTTAATTCTCTCGGTCTTTACCATTTTGTGCTCTTACTTCAGTTTCCCTCCATCTCACCCTTATTTCTTCCTTTCTTTTGCTCTCATGTCACTTCCTCTCAGTTTCCATTTTTTAACAGATGTTTCATAAAGAAGAGGAACAGCTGGCTGCTGTGAGGCTGTTTATTCACCCTTTCATTTCTTGCTATTCTGCTCTACCCCAGCCCCTCCAAAACACACACACACACACACACACACACACACACACACACACACACACACACACACACACACACACACACACACACTTTTTTTTCATTGCATTGTTTTCTGTCAAAGCGATCACAGATGGAGACCCAAATTTCCAGCCCTCATAATATTTAGGGAGAACAACATTCAAATAGAAAACGTAAACATAAGTCTTTTACCTCAGCCTGATCTCACACTAAATCCTTTTTAGTCATAAAACTTTATATGCTTAGTTAGATAAAAGCCTTGCAAATGTATTTTCAAATGTGACAGGAGTAATCACTCTGGCAGGCTAAGGTAAAAAAAAAAAAAAAAAAAAAAAAAATGAAAATGAGAAAACTCAACAGGCAAGCTTAAGCAAAAAATGGCCTACACAGAAATATACCTTGATAATGTAGTCCACATGTCCTCACAGTAACCTGACCCAAAGGCCTGGGCTCCATTGTCTGCAGTATAGTTCAGAAAGAGGTGAAAAACCTAAACCTTTTGTCCTTTATAGCTTCTAAAGACACTTTCTGTTAACACCATGGCTCCAGAGTAACATGTAAGAAATCAAGCTGAGAAATACTTGCTGTATTGAACCTCCAAGGTTGGATTAGGGTTCTCACCTCCTGCTAATGAGAACCCTGCTAATGACACATAATAATATCTAAAACTATTTTGTCCATGCGCATAAAAAACAAGAAGTCATGACTAAGAACATGCATAAGGAATATAAGACATTTTTACATATTGTGATCTCCCCCCACATGTGATTGTGTCCTGTTTCTCAGTGATTTATGACTTTGTGTTCCTGCACTGCATCAAAGTTTAGATAGTGTTATATAACTTTATAAACCATCACTTACCCTGACACAAGCACAATTGCATGCACAAGCAACTACATTGACCCTTTACTCTACATAAAGGCATTGGACATATCTGTGTTTTTACCATACAAACATATGCTAACTCTGTTTTAGCTCCCACAAATCACATAAACATTGGAAACGGACTCAGATTTTGAGAAGCTATACAACTATGCATTTTTAAGGCTATGAATAGCATATTTCTCTCAAATACTACAACCCCTGCAGCAATGTACACTTCTCCAATTACTACAGTACAATGATTTTACTGAAACTGAGAATGTAACACAGGGAAGACATGTAGAAAAAAAAATAAACAGAAGAAAAACAGTTGAAGGTAAGTAAACATGATGGAAGAAGATGCAAGTGTATTGAGTTAAATGTGAACAGAGTAAGTGGGAGAGGTTACAGAAAGGACATTCAAATTTTTATAGAGATATTCTGTAGCACTGGCAGAGGAGGAAAAATGGAAGTCACATGTGATTCAAGGATTCCAATAAATTGAAATATTTCATTAAAGTTGAAAGCTACAGAGCCCATCTGGTGGCATCAATATTAATCTGTGGCCATGCATTACTAAACCATGCCCACGGATTACTAACATGTGAGAATGAGATCACTTCCTTGTGGCCATGGGTTAGCATGTGTGGGAATTTAAGACTATAGCATGCATGTAACATAGACAATTTTGATTTATTTTAACTTCATTTTAATCTTGGAATGATTTATGAAGATGAATGATTAGTTGGCTACAAACAAGCTGAACACCATGCATATTATTATTTATTGTCAACTGCACCACTTTAATGGTAAAAAAAACAAAAAAAAACAAGCAACAACAACAACAAAAAAAAAACAACAACCCAAAAACAAAAACTACTGCCAGTCTGCTAACTCTACATTAACCTAAGGGACAAACGTCCTAATTGAAAATCTCAAAATATTAAAGAACAAGAACAATGATATCCTGCAATCTCTTGCTAATTGCTGAACACAGTGTCATTTTTATTAAGAGACACTTCATTGGATAAGCCACACGGTTTAAAAGAAAACAATATGTGGACATAGGGCAAGCTGCTGACACATAAGTAACATGTGGCCATGATTTAATTATGGTATAGGCACAATTTTATTTAGTTCCATGTTAGTAATCTGTGGCCACGTGTTATTAAGTTGTGGTCACAACTCAATCATCTCATTTTCATTCCAACCCTGTCATTTTTTTTTTTAAACTAACCTCTCAGACTTCTTATTCAAATTAGTGCTTATGTATAATTCTAATGTTCAAAAACTTTTTATACCAAGACTGTCCCCCTCCTAGATTACATGTTTATGCATCATAAGCAGTTGCTGTCAAGCCAACAAAATGTTGCATATCCTTCTAATGTCATTTTCAGCTGAATCTATCTGCATGAAGAAGAGACCCATGAGCATGTTTCAGGAAGAAGGCAGTCTTATATGAACATACCCAAATTTCTTTTCCAGAAATTCTTAATCTTTTTCCTTCACTAGTTCCAATGGGAAGTTGGAAGTTACAAGTTTGTTATTAAATAGGAAAAATAATAAGCAGATGCAAGCACACTAATGTGTAAACATAGGTGAAATGCTGCCCATTCATTTCTCTAAACCACTGAAATACAGATGAAACTGAGGCTGAGAGTTTATTGAACCTAAATATGAAGGAGGAATAACAACATGACTTTGACTTGTGCACTTTAAAACTAGTTGAGTATAATTTGTGATCTGATTTACATCTGCATGATCTCACATGGCCACAGATTTTAGAAAAAATGGACCCCGAGAATGAGAAGGGTGGGTAAGCACAGCTGCAACTTGGTTATCAGAAAACTTGTTTTCTGGTACCAAAATCCTGTGGTATTTAAACAAAATATGCAACATACATTTCATGAAAAAAATCAGGGAAAACACCTCAATTTTAGGGATTAAATTCAGATTAAACTGACTTTACAGAAAACAGAAATTTTTTTTGTCACACTCTTACTCTTACCCACTCTTTAAATTAATAATATCTTTATATAATTTTAAATATGGTTTAAATAATATACAGTTTTATCTACTAGTTCTTCAACTAAAGTCTGGAACAAGGTTTATTGAGTCCCTTTTTTTGTTATCTTGACATGACTTTTTAAGACAGATGTTTTGCCATATTGTTTATACATAATTCATCCAAGATGTGTTCTCAAAGTTTTGCCTTTACTCATACTCATGATGTATGCTATTTATGTCTATACGTGCACAGACAAAAATACACACACACACACACACACACACACACACGCACACACACACACACACACACACACACACACACACACACACATACACACACACACACACTACCAGTGGTTAACTTGGTCCTGCGTTCTCTGGTGCTCAGTTTATACATGTCCACTCTCTGTTTTTGTCCTTGGGAATCACCCACTTTCCCAAGAAGCACATTCAGCATGTATTTTGTCACTTGCAGTGACTCACTCATGACAGCAAGCAGCATGACAACTGTGGATTGTTTGCGTAACCTCTTCTCCTTAATACAACGAGCGCAATGAGTCTTTTAAAACTATTCCTGCTAACACAAGCTGTTTGATTAACCCCAGGAACCCCACAGTATTAAAGCTTTACAGTTTTAACATGAAGGTAAGAAACTAAAAAATAAAACTGAAATAACATAGATCAACTTTAACTAAAACTATTCTATTCTATTCTACAGTCATTTAGCAGACACTTTTATCCAAAGCGACCTACATCTGAGAGTAAGAACAACACAAGCAAGAATTCAAACAAGATGGGACATCATAATTAAGTGCTAGTCAGACTGTTGTGAGTCCAGTTGGATCCATAAAACTAGATAATAGTTTAGCTTTGAGTGAACTAACTTTTAGATTTTAACATTTGACTCTTGTACTACTTTCCAGACAAACCCATATGAAACACTTCAACGGTTTAATAATTATTAATCATGTTTTAAAAAGTTCTGGTGGCATCGCTGGATTGAAGGAAATGTTGGAGGAAAATAAAATAAACTGACTCACATCTAGTTTTTTGTTTTTTATTTGTTTTGTTCATCAGAAAAATCAGCCTTTCAGTTTAACTTTAAAGAATAAAAATGTTGTAATAGGTTAATGTAATTTGGTTCTATGTGAAGTGCACCATCCTGGCTAGTTTGGATAAAAGTTGATCAGATTCCTCAAATTTGAGTGGAGATGGGGAGAACGTCAGAAAGAGACTAAATAAACCTTAGCAGGAAAGCTATATTATACAGAAGACGAGCGCAGCCGAGCTCACGTATTTTTTTAACCAGATTTTCTTGTGATAACAGGATAATTTATTTCGATATCTCAAGAAAAAGAGCTTTGTTTTCTCAAGGTAATGGATAAGAGTAGCTAGGAAGCTGGAGCTGCTCCTGGTCCATCACAGAACCAACACAGAGAGACACAAACATTAAATAAGACTCGCAGTCCCTCCGAGCGAGAATTTAGAGGTACTCAAATCAGCCTATCATGTATGTCTTTGGAATGTGGGAGGA
The DNA here is from genome assembly GCF_017639745.1 of Melanotaenia boesemani. Lineage (NCBI taxonomy): Eukaryota > Metazoa > Chordata > Actinopteri > Atheriniformes > Melanotaeniidae > Melanotaenia > Melanotaenia boesemani. Next base: position 23,355,844 of record NC_055690.1, on the reverse strand, counting down.
AGCTGAGAGAGAACCCATTCACACAAAGGATGAACATACACACATGTTCCCCCCAGAAACCTACTTCTTGTTAATATATAAAAATGGTAAAAATAGGATGTGTTTTATTGAGTGTGTTTGTGGTCTACTGGGAAAATCAGAGACCTCCTCCAAGCGCTTCTTCAGGATTTGGAGGCAGCAGTCTGGCTCTGAAACAGCTCTGCAGGGCTATCAGTGATCAATACCTCTGATTTTACTGATAAAGGCTGAAATTACGAAAAATGCAGACACTTGCTGAAAGTATCTAAGTTTTACCAATCACGCATTCACATAATTACACATTTACACCCTCCCACCAGCTGTCATAGGGTCTGTTTTGATCAATGAAATCAGGTTTAACACACTTACTTTGGAGCCCACCTTAATCATTTCGTTATCATGAGAAAATGATTCTCGTTATCTCGAGGTAATGAGAAAATTAGCTTGTCATCTCGAGATAACAAACAAACAAACAAACAAACAAAAAAAGAATAATAAAAAATAAAAGAATTATAGCTGATAACGGCCACTCTTGGCTTCCGTAATATCAGGCGGCAAAATAAAAAGATTAATAACATATACAGGAAAGGATCACTGACTCTGATACAATAACTCTGCTAGACGTTTTGCGTCAAGATCAAATTAATTTTCTAGAACTTTACAAACTATGTTTTTTTTTCACATTTTATGTAGTTCTCCAGAACACCAGGTGTAACCCACATAATGTAGTGCTCAGCTTCTGGCTGTGCTTTTACTTTCGCTGGCTGAGCTCTTTTTAGGAGCGGACGTCACTTCCTTCTGCTCTGCAGCTAGCTGCTTCCTGGTTGCTGCTCCTGCTGTGGCTCAGCATCTTGGATTTAAGTTGGAAACCCATTGATGACAGCACGGTGGTGACTCGTACTGTGGCCTGTCTTAACCTGCAACTCTCCGGTTAGGTTTTTTTTTGTGGATTTGGAATACCTCAGGAACTTGGATGGCGAGCTACCCAACAGCCCACATTTCATTGTGGTAGGACTTACAGAACCCATTTTGGTTTGTGGTTTGATTTTTGAATTCCTGGACTATCCGTTTTCCTTCACATGGACGGTGGAAAAAAAAAAAAACCCTCAACCTAGAAATATCTTAAGGAACAGGACTCTCTGAAGCATTTTTATTGTTTTGTTTGTTGTGTCTGTCTTTACTAAGTATAACTGATTATCTATAGCAAATATTAACATAATTAATGATTATATATATCTATGTAACACTTATTGTGTCTATGTTTTGATACTGAACTATTCTATATTTCGTACTGCACTTGAATATACACATTTTTTGGATCTACTTCATGTTTTGTCTTTATTCACATACCTTGGCTCCGTAGTTGGACTGGTTGCCCTCATCTCTTTCCAGTGGCAGTGGTTAGATCCTTAACCCTAATAAAGTGTCACACAGGTAAACATAGTCCTTTGTTCTTTTTGTTCTGCCAATACAATATACTGACGGAGTATATACAGCACTTTTTCAATACTTGTGCAGACAAACGGAAACAAAATAACAAAAAACAAAGTTCACATCAACACATCGACCTTCTGGGCGGCGATTCTTTCTTTATGTTTTATCAGCAATGTGGAAGTCTCTGACATGATTCAGAGTTCTGACTTCACACTTCAGAAGTACACTAAATGCAGCTTGTATTTGACAAAATGAGCTAGTGACTAGCGGCAAGTTATTCCTGACCACCGTACTCATGTAAGAGAACTGTTTAGAACAGCTGTTTGTAGAATAATTTCTAACAAATTAACTCAAAAATATTAATCAAGTTATATAACATGATGTCAGGTTCAATTGACTTTGCATTAAAATAGTTGGTGGAGTTACTTTTAATTCAACTTTTAGTCTTAAAGTACATTTCAGAACCTCTACTTTTTCACTTTTGAGTACATAAATTGAATCACTGTTTATACTCTTATCAAAGTTTTTATTTATTTACAGTATTATTACTTCTACTTGTGTAAAGGTTGCACTTTTGCAACCCCTGTTTATGTGAGGAGCAGTTTCATATATTTCCTCAACATAAGCTATTAAATAAAATTCATGAAATTTGTTCACAGGGTTGATTCTGCGATATCTAACTTAGCTAGAGATGTAGCCTAGTCTGTCTCTTGTGTGAGGTTATAAACAACATGCTCTTTGTCAAATGTCTCCTGTAACTCTTGCAAAGCACAGCTTTTATTCATGTTCATGTCTGCAACATAATCACTACCCTCCCCCTCAAACACATACGTTTTCAAAGCGATACTCTCACAGTGGGATCTGTCACACATGATCTCACAGTGCACGTTCCGGCTTTAACTGGGAGCAATGTTTCTCCCTCTCAGTGAACACTCCCACTATCTCCCTCTGTCTCTCAGATGGAGTTAGGTCTCTCCCTCTTGTGATGTGCCGCTCCTCTTCGTCTCTAGATGCATTCATGCCAAGTCAGAGTGTAGGACAGGACACGTTGCAATACAACAACTCATCCTTTTCTTCATATACAGCTGCCAGTAGGTAAAACTCTCTTTCTTACCTTTTGTTTCCCAGTAACTTCTATATATTTTACCAGGCATCATGTTCATGCAAGCTTAAATTAAAGCAAATTAAATGTAGCAGACAACCAATAATAATGACAAATGAATGTGAAATACTATTTATCAGGCATATTTAAGAGGTTTATTTAAGACCTCAGAGGAAAGGAAAGAAATATTTGGAAGCTTTAAATGAAATGAGTGACTGCTAATTATTTCTGCAAACAATTTGCTCTTTCAGACATATTCATAAAAAAATTACACCAGAGTACATATAAAGCTGTTCACACAGTCAAAGCTACCTCCGGCTGGTTAACTATCATTCTGCCTATAGAGAGCCAATTAGCATGCATCTAAACTGCAGTCATGTGAGCTCAGGCAACACGAATGGTTACTTCTGTAAAGTTTTACTGCCTGAATGTGTTTCAGAACAAGTAAAAAGATACAGCGTCTGGTGTAAAGCTGTTGGTTCTGGGTCAGGTCTCTATCGTTTCTACAGTTCCTTCCATGGAATCTAGTTTGTAATCGCTTGTAAAATTCCAATTTTGACCCTTTATCAATAACCTCATTTTACTTTTCTTTTTGAGAAATGGTGTGTACATTTTGCATATTCCCAAATACAACAGCTGGGATGAATCTTCTGCAACTCTGGACTGACTAATATGCTGTTTGAAAGAGTTACTTTTGTTTTTTGTTTTTGTTTGTTTTGTTTTTTTTCTTGTACTGCATTTTTACTATGATTTTCTTCTTTAGATTAGGTACAGTAGGCCTAAAACATTCTGGTTTGTAAATCAAGATGAAATAATACCTTAACTTAAGTGATTTTGGATCGTTTTAACAAATTTGATGCTCTGTGGGGGAAAAAAAAAAAAAATCCCTCAGTAATGAAACTTTGCCGACATTTTTAACCACAGCATCTATGATGACTGTTAAATTAAGGAAGAAGAAAAACAATTTCTATTAATCAGAGAGGAAATAATTTTTGTTGTTATCGTTTTGTTATATTGTTAAATGAGCCCAAAAAGTCATGCATTGTTTGGATCAAATTATAAATAAAAATTAATACAGAAAATATAAGAAATATAAAACATGACAAACAAAATCATAATATGAACACTAGGAGATGAAATATCTTGTTAACTCCTAACATGGAAAAATAGGAAGATCACGTAGAGTGAAACTGTGACGCTGTCGCTCTGAAAGAGGTCAGTTACTTACATAACAAACTTAAATCTGTGTGAACAGATTGCAGCTTTTTTTCTTACACAGCTCAGTGTTGTCATCAGGGCATTGACTGTAAGCATGATTTTTAGTTTGTGTTTGTGTGTTTCTGGGAGTATTCCAACCATTCAGTTTATGACAATTTAGCTTTTGCCTCTTAGGCAAACTGCCTTTACTTGTTTATTAATAGAACTGTTGCACCTGAAGGACAAATATGTAAAAATATATTTATGAAAAAAATTAAGAAAAGTTGGGTTTTGAGGTGATATATAGCATTGTAAAAGTGGTAGAAAATGGCATCCAGACTATGATGGCCATGGTATTTGCATTTTTAATTGTTTGTTCATTCATTCTGTTCTTTTAAAGTTAATCCTTTAGTTTGTAATCTTCTATGTGGTCAGCTGGACTTAGATTAGATTATCCAGTTTAAGGTTAAATTGTTTTTTTCAAACTCTATATTTACTTAATTTAGGTTACAGTTGTGTGAAAAAAACAACAACACAGGGTTAGAGTGTTACCAACAACAAATAATCCTAAATAGATTCCATTGTGCACCTGCATAGATTTGGATGCACAGATTTGGATCTGCTTATTCACCATGAGTTGACCCAGCATGATCTAATGGTAATCTGTAAAAATAACATGCCACTCATGATTGCTTATCATATGAGTTTTAAGCTTTAGTAGTTTTATCCCACTGAAACAGCATGCCAATGCTTATGGATAGGCAAAATGTACAGTAATCCTCTCATACCACATGTGTGAAACAACACATTAACTTACCAATATGTATACTGTTAACACATGGCATGACTTGGTGAGTGATAACAACACGTTTTTATGAGACCAAGCTGGTTGACCACACTGTGCTAAGCAGTGGTTTTCAACCTTTTGATTGTGTGGCTGTAAAAACAAAGTCATATTGTCTTGCAGGCATGTGGTGAAATAACTTGTACATGCTCAATGCTGTTTTTACTGATGACCTTTTTGGTGTTGTTGCAGAATGAGACAGCACCTCTAGGCAGAGACTTTCTAATGAGACGGTGACGTACTGAACTCCCTCAGATAGAAAATTTATGCAACTCGTGCAAAAAGACAAAACACATTCTACATGAGTCTGTGCAACGTATTCTCATTACCTGTTCTTAGAATATCATATGAAAATTTGTGCACAACATTTTGTCCATTTGCTACATATTTCCAGCAACAGTACGCCTGCGCATTTGTTCATCCTATCTCTTCCTATTCTATATCCATCTTAAACAGACATATGTACTCTTTCCCACCACAGATCATTCATGCCTTCTTTCAGTATGTTCTGAAGGCATGTGTGATTAAAAATTATTGCAGTTCTCAAAGAAGTTGGTGTATAAGAGGGGCAGGCCCTCAAAGTTTGATTTCTCGCCATGAAAATTTGATATAACTCCCACATGAAACAAGCAATCTACACCAAAATGACAAGATGCTAGTCTGACCCTGAACACAGCTACATGTCAACAACTTGATTACGATTGAGCCCCACCCCCTGGCAATAGGAAGTCATTCTTTTTTGCTCAAAGACCAAGTTCTCTTTGTTTTGACAGAACCAAGTTCAAAAAAGTTGATGATGGTTTCTGGTTAAAACTGTTGCTGTACGCTACAGGGCATGTCTGTGGTGGCATGGCAAACTTTGACATGATGCCATGACATCATAAATCAATATAAATCCTTCAGAAATCCTCCTATCACCATCTAACTTACAGTGATTAATCAAGATCTAGTCCTGAACTGATCGATGTCCCTACTTCTAGTCTAGGCACAAGCCCCACCCACTTACAAGAGGAATGAATTTTCTTTTACTCTGTCATGTGATGTCAGTCAGGCCTAGAATGGGGTCAAATTATAATATACTGGATAAATTGCCATATGTCTCTATAGCCCCTTACAATCATTTAATAAATTAGACCCACTGACTAAATTGATCGACATGGATGAAATTAGGCACAGAGATAGAACATGTCAAGACCAACGAAAAATCCTTTTGGACCTACGGGCTAAATTTAAAAGGAAGACATCTTGAAAAAAGTGCCATTTTTGTGGTAATTTTTACTCTTTTCTTTGCATTGCATTTTAACAGGTCCTACAGATTTTATCATACTGATCTAAAAAATTATCTAAACACTCTTTCTCAAAGTTTGATATTTCGTCATTAAGCACAGTACCCACTATCTCTTATTTAGAGCACCCAATCTGTGCCACACTGAACAGGTTTCATTACAGTTCCATGCTAATCACATCTACGTGTCCATATGTTGTCAAGACCATAGTCCTGCCCCCTGGAGACAAGAAGTTGTTTTTTTTTTAAGCCTAAATGACCTGCATTCATCAGAAAACATCATTATACTGCCTCATTTCACTCACTCGGGTTTTCAAACAGGCTACAGCGTCTTCCACACAAACTGAGATGCTGCATTGATTATGGCACTCTGGCATTACGCAGTGGATCCCCCAAGGGTGTCCCCCAAAGAGCACAGGGGATCCCTGAAGCTTTGAACATTCAGAGCCATTGTGATTAATGTCCACACATTGGCCATATTTTAAGAAAAAAGTAAGACTACATGTTGTTAATTTAACTTTGGATTCATCAAAGGACAGGACTCATCCAGAATACATTATTTATGGTAAGAATCTGACTGTTGAAAGCATAAAACCAAGCATGGTTTCAGAAAAGGGTCCATGGAATTTAAGTATTTGCGTAAAGGGGGTCCCTGAGGAAAATAGGTTGTAAACCACTGGCATAAGGGATGACAGGCAATGCTTCATGCTCCTGCATGAGACCTTCCATGGCTGCAGGTGAGGGCGAGAGCGCCGTGGTTGCCAGGCAATAGTGATATAGGCCAAAGTGGTGCCAGAAGGGCGAGGACCTTCATTGCCGGTTGCGGCTTTAATTTTACATCGTTTTACTTAAAAATTGGGCATAATGCAAAGGATTTCAGTTCTGGATTGGGGGTCTTTCTGATAACCACTGGTATGATATGTTGATTCAGTTCCATTGGTTGTTCAATGTCTTACTATACTTTGCCATCCATCCATCCATCCATCTATATAATTTCTGCCACTGCCACAAATGAGACTTCCGTCTCCCCGGCCCCATTCACTAGCTCATTCAGGGGGATCCCGAGGCGTTCCCAGGCAAGCCGAGAGATGTAGTCATTCTAGCATGACCTGGGTCTTCCCTGGGGTCTCCTCCCGGTGGGACGTGCCAGGAACGCTTCACCAGCGAGGCATGCAGGAGGCATCCTGACCAGATGCCTGAGCCACCTCATCTGGCTCCTCTCAGTGCAGAGAAGCAGTGGCTTTACTCTGAGCCCCTCCCGGATTACCAAGCTTTTCATCCTATCTTTAACGGAGAGCCCGGCGACCCTGCTGAGAAAACTCATTTCAGCTGCTTGTATCCATATTCTCATTCTTTGGGTCACTACCCACAGCTTGTGACTATAGATGAAGGTAGGAATGTAGATCGACCGGTAAATCGAGAGCTTTGCCTTTTGGTTCAGCTCCTTCTTCACCACTGCAGATGCACCACCAATCTGCCTGTCAGTCTCCCACTCCATCCTTCCCTCACTTCTGAACAAGACCCCAAGATACTTGAACTCCTCCACTTGGGGCAGGACCTCATTCCTGACCCGGAGAAAGCACTCCACCCTTTTCCGGCTGAGGACCATGGTCTCAAATTTGGAGGTGCTGGTTCTCACCCCAGCCCATTTACACATGGCGGTGAATCACTCCAGCAAGAGCTGAAGATCACGACCTGATGAAGCCATCACAACCACATCCTCTGCAAAGAGCAGAGACCCAATCCGGAGGCCACCAAACTGGATCCCCTCAACACCTCGGCTGTGCCTAGAAATTCTGTCCATAAAAGTTATGAACAGAATCGGTGACAAAGGGCAGCCTTGGCAGAGTCCAACCCTCACTGGAAACGACTCTGATTTACTGCCAGCACTGCAGACCAAGCTCTGACACCAGTTGTACAGGGACTGGACAGCTCATACAAGGGGGTCTGGCACTCCATACTCCTGGAGCACACCCTACAGGAGCCCCCTGAGGGGGTCACAGTCGAATACCTTCTCCAAGTCCACAAAGCACATGTAGACTGGTTGAGCAAACTCCTATGCCCCCTCCAAGACCCTGAAGAAAAAGTAGAGCTGGTCTACTGTTCCACGACCGGGACGAAAACCACACTGCTCCTCCTCAATCAGAGATTTGACTATCTGATGGACCCTCCTCTCCGGGAACCCTGAATAGGGAGGCTGAGGCTTGTGATCCCCCTGTAGTTGGAACACACTCTCCAGTCCCCCTTTTTGAAGAGGAGGACCACCACCCCAGTCTGCCACTCCAGGGGAACTGTCCCTGATGTCCATGCGATGCTGCAGAGGCATGTCAGCCAAGACAGCCCCACAGCATCCAGAGCCTTAAGAAACTTCGGGAAGATCTCATTCACCCCCGGGGCCCTGCCACCAGAGAGCTTTTTAACCACCTCAGCGACCTTGACCCCAGAGATAGGAGAGCCAACACCAGGGTCCCCCAACTGCTTCCTTTTCAGAAGACGTGTTGGTGGGATTGAAGAGGTCCTCAAAGTATTCCCTCCACCAATCCACAACATCCCAAGTTGAGTCCATGTCACCCTTTTAGGCTTAGCCCGACTGGACCCCATGGGCACCCAGTGCTCGCCTCTGTGTCCCACCTCCAGGCCTTGCTCCAGAGGGAGGTCCTGGTGACCTACATACGAGCAAAGGAAACCTGGATCCACTAATTTCACTCATCATGGGGGTCTCTTGAGCTGTGCTTCTTCTGGTCCCTTCCCAAGAGACATGTTTGACATGGGTGACCCTACCAGGGGCATAAAGCTCCCAACAACATAGCTCCTAGGATCATCAGGACGCTCTAACTCCTCCACCCTGATAAGTGAAATTATCATAAAGATAAAAAAAAAAAAAAATCTACATTTTCTGCATTATTTGTTGTTTTGGAACCAGAAAAGCCCTCCTGACAACATGACAAAGCGCCAACATTGATTTATCATTGTTCTGATGGGCTCATGATTGCGTAGAATATGTATGAATATCTATGCATTATTTTTCATAAGAAATTGCACAGACCAATTTTAAGAGGAGCCTGGTCGGTTGGATGTGTTGAGCATTTTTTCAAATCTGCACGAAAAAAGTAGCAATTTGTCTCCTCTGCTCAAATGTGTAGGAGGCAGTTTTAACTAAACATAAATAATAAGTGACTGATGGAAGAGCACTTAACATTTTCTCATAAATTATGCTTCCGAATTTTAGGAGGGTAAAACATTTTGGAGTCTTTGTTTTTTCACTTTTAAGAAGGCATGAAAACATGCACAGCCAAACAGACAATGATGATCTGCCTGGATGAGATGAGACAGTTGTGCATGCATAATAACAGATAATGGAAATCGTCATCGCTCTGTACATCAGTGGCATTTTATATGCATCATGAAAGGTCTAAACTCCTCTTGGCTGGGATATGTGGGCCTAATTCTAGTTTACTCCTGTGTAGGTTTTTTTTTTCTTTCTTTTTTTTTAGTGTCATTGGTGCATTTTAATATTTATGCAAATGTGTCTCTACTGTGTGGAGCTCTTTTGTGCAAAAACATATGAAGAGTTGGGGAAGTTGTCTAGTAAAGTTTACTAAAACTCTCTAGTAAATCATGCACACCTGCTGGTGTAAGGGTCAATTTGAGGAATTTAGGTGGATTTGAGGAATTTAGCTAAAAAACAATGTTCAGAGTTACCACTCAGCTAATAGTTGAAGGAACCTTTACTGAGATAAATTTACTGATACAGCAATATGAAAGTCCTTGTGTACAGTTTTATAAACCAGTGAAGGGTTGCCAGACCAGTATGAGAAGCTCATGAAATTAGAATGCTTGGTTAAGCAAGCTAAATAAAGTAGGGAATGTCAAATCTGGAAACAGCTTCTTTTTATAGAAATCTTAAATGTGACCCCACCTATACACTGATAGATATGAAGCTAAAAAGTTTCAAACCATCAGTGTAATATGTCATCTGCTGTATTTCACAAGCTTGATTTAAAATCTCCATCTGTAATAAACCCTTTAACCTAATATGTATAAATGCTGCAGAGCAGAAAGTACAATATTTATGCCTGAAATGTAATGGAACAGAAACATACAGGCGCATAAAATAGAATTACTACTTTCTATGCATGAACAAGAAATGACCAATAGTTAAAAAAGAAGAGAAAAAAAATAGTCTTTAGGGAAGTGTGTATTTTTGAGTTAAAACACAATTGTCAACTGGGCTTGAGCACTGAAAATCTACTAATGGGTGTCTCTTATAATATTGTAACAATAAGACAGTTTTTCTTATACTCTCCTCAGTAAAAAGACTTTTTACAGTTTGCCTTGAAGTAACATTTGCTGTTTAGTTGTAGAGACACGCTATGTGCACATAAAAGAAGCCAGAGAAGCACAAAAAGTCAAATTGAACCTAATGCTGGAAGTATCTCAGAGTCACATTGGAAAAGAAATATGAATCTGTTTACTCCACGTGGGTCTGAACTCTGCTGTCATCACACTGATGCACAAAGCCGGGAACCTTTATTCAGCAGTTAACATGTGTTTACAATCCTAAATCCTAATCTGGTGAAATTCATCATAATAATATCTACATTTTAGGATGTGATAAATTTTGATAAGTCTCCATCCATCCATCCATCCATCCATCCATCCATCCATCCATCCATCCATCCATCCAGACTATCTCAGCTGCCATTAGGTAAGAAGCAAGGTACAGCTTAGTCATGTCATCTGTCCATCAGTGCACAGGGGGAGCAGTGACTAGAATAAAAATGGTGCCAATATGAATAACATGCAGGTTAGTTTATTTATTTATTTATTTAGTCAAGCAGTCCCTTGAGGAGCGGATGGTTATTAGAAGTAAATGTCTGCTGTGGATCATTTATGTGTTACAGTATAATGATCTAACAAATAAGAGAACAAAAACTCATTCATCCCTCCAGATTCTGATGAGTCGGTGTAACAACTGGTGGAGATGCAAAGCCACACTTAATAATGATGATGTGTAATTCCCTCCTGGAGGGAAACTCTCCCCTTGCTTGCTTTACTGTGTGCAGATCAGCCCTGTTCCATATCAACTGTCCAACATGTCACAAAAAATGCTAAAAGAATCTAGTTGCAGTCTTGTAATTTGTGACCCTATAGATTCACAGTCTTTGTCAAATCGCAGTCTGAGACTAGGCTGAGACTTAAGACTCTAAACATTGGTCTTTAGATGTGAGCTGGTAGTCTTTCAGAGTCTTGTGCAAATCTTTTAAAAGTCTTCTGGTAAAGCCCAGCCTGAGTCGATGCTAGGTTGAGATCAAGAGCAGGATGCACTGCCACTAACCAGGGATCGTTGTGGATGAGTTGTGTTGGCAGTGAACTGAGTCAGTTTTTAAATCAAAGTAGTCCCACGCCACACTTCCCCATGACCTCTTCATGATTAGCCTACTTTTGAAATACACAAAAACTCTCAGCTAACTGTGGAGGCTTGTGTTGTTTTTGTTCAAACATTGCCCTCGTATGGCAAAGTGTTTAATTACTGCCACATAGCTAAATTCATTGCGTTCCTTCAAGACTCACAGTACGTGACAGAACATGCAATAGTTTTGTTGATTAAAACAATGTCATCTGCAAAATTCTTAATCATCAATAAACCGATCATCGATTAATTATGCCCATCCCTATGTCCAACCTCCATTTATTAGACTGAAATTTTATACTTTTTGAAGCACTCTGATTGGTTGACATAATTTGAGTTCATAAATACTGGCCATGGGGCTTAACAAAGCTTCCTCTTGCCCAAGGGCAACACTGTGCTGTAGAGCAACGGTTCCCAACCTATTTTCTCTGAGGATAACTTTGAGGCAACTAGCAAAAAGCTGTGGATTCCCCTCTTGTCCGATGTTGAAGCCATGCTTAGCTGATTCTCACCATAAATTATACATTCTGGCTGACTCTTCCTTTGATACAGCCAAATATTAAGTAATTATCAACATATAGCCTTACTTTTCTTTCTTTTTCAAAATAAGGACAAAACATCTGCACTGTGGCATTTCTCAGATATATCTCATTTATGAAATGGTGCAAGGTTAAGTGTTTTTGGGCTCCCAAAACACTTGTTCCATCTAAATGAAGCACACAGTTGATAAAAAACTTAATCAAATAGACCTCAACTCATTTCTGTATAGACATGGCCTTCATTTAAATCACATTCAAATCACATCTTTGTAGACTTAATGCCAAAAACACAATTTTTCACATCAATCACAAGATATTTTTGAACCTTAATCAGTTACTGAGTTTGGTAAAGATAACTAGGTGGGTTTGGTTTGCTTCACATCATGGACCAAAACCAGTTTGTATTATAGACTGTGTGTTTTGGTTAGAATCTAAGCTTGTGTGTGCGCTTGTGTTTGGATACATTTTTGCAGTGTGGATTAGCTTGTGTGAAAAGTCACAGTAGATTAAGTTCACACATCTGAGATACAACCTCACACCTGCGTGCCTGTAATAGATGCACGAAGAGCTGGCAGCATCACAAGTAACTTAAGCCAAACCTGGCTTTTATTATGATCATTCTGAGAAAGAGAGAGTAGGAAAAGAATTGGGAAGAAGAGGGCTTTTATTTTTTTTTTTTATTTTCTTGTTTCTGCAGATGTTGCAGCTTCAGGAAAATTACTTGCATTCTTTTCCTGTCTAGGCAAAACAGTACATTTAAAGCCCTCAAGGGACAAGGACATCAACCTGAGACAAAAAAGTGTTATCATCATATGCTTCATTTAATTTTTCTCTTCCATCTACTATGCATATGTCTATCCTGTGTCTTTTAGCTATGTGAAGCATGTCACTGACTTTGTTAATCCATCTGGGAATTAATCCCTTTGAGGTCCTGCTCTCTCTTCACTGTACTATACAGCTGTGCTGAGAGCAGACACATCTGTCTGTTTAGCCTTCTAAAACAGCATGTGTTATTTTCCAGATATTATACTAGTTATATAAAGTGTTGCTCTTCGTGACTGCAAATTAAGATGAAAACTTAACAGCAAAGTGACGATCTACTCTGAATGATCAGGACTATAAATAGGAATCTTTCTCCACTCTCTCTAAAGCAAACATATTATATTCTGAGTAAAGTCTGAGAATAGCAGAAAGAAATCAACATTGAGTTTGTCACATTGCAGATTTATGTTTTGTTAAACACCTAGCCAAACATAAATGATTAAAATACTTATTTAGAAAATAAAATTAGGCTTCAGATCATAGGAAAATAAGCAGTTGTCTCTTTTCCCCTTATTGGCACAACACCCAGATTTACCTCAGGGTAACGTGAAGCAAACAGAGCAGAATTTATTTTAATCAAAGCAAACTGTCAAGATGTGAAATCAGGAACATGCACTGCAGTTGTAAAATACTTTTCTCACTTTCTGGATAAAACACAGTTACCACCATAGTAAAATTGTGAGACAGATACATTCTAGTGGCCCAGGATTCAGCAAAAATACACTACCAGTCAAAGTTTGTACACGCTTACCCACTAGATTTAAAGGAAAAGTGAGTCCAAACTTTTGACTCGGAGTATGCATCAGTGCAACATAAGTTCGGAGGAGGTGGAATCAGGCAAGTAGATGCACCAGTTTTAGTAGGATATGTCTTTTTTTTCCTGATAGATTTCTTACTAATTCATAAAGAATCTTTGCTTTAATTTTTCTCAACAACTTTTCATTAAATCTCGTCCTTCTTGTTCTCGGGTTTTTGTGTTCTCGTTGGGTGCGCCGTGGTTGTTCTTTTGAGTGTGCGTTGGGTGGTTTGTTTTGGTTGTTCTTTGTTTGGTGTTTGGCGCCTGCGGCTGTCTTTGTTGGCGGAGGGAAGAGCCCGCGGTGACGTCGTTGGCTGGGAGTGGAGTTTCGTTTGGCCGGGGTGAGTTGATTGCTTTTTGCGGCTTAGCCGGTCGGTTGCAGGCTCGGTGCCCCGGTTAGGTGTGGAGACGTTGCTCCTTTGGGCTTCGTCTGTGTTTTTTTTTGTTAGTGTCGCGGGGACGCGGTTAGTGTTCGCTGCGCCAGCAGTGATCTCGGGGGCACGTCCGCGGGGTTTGAGGGGGTGATCTGTGTAGATTGCCTCGCGTCCCCGCTGGTTTTCAGTGCGTAAGTACCCGCCGCTGGCCTGCGTGAAGACTAGGGTTGAGCTTGGTGTTAGGTTAGGTAAGTTTTGTTAGGCAGGTGTGGTAGCGGGGCATTGGGTCTGCTGCTGTTTGTTGGTGCCGTTTTTGCCGTTTGGCCTGCGGTGTTTGTGTTGTGTGGGGAAATCATGGTGACTGTGTCGGAGTTTTTTCGCTCTCCTTCGCTGGAATTTTTGGAGGAGTGTACAAAGGATCAGCTGCTGGAGATTGGTCGTTATTATGGCGTTGAGATTGATAGCAAACGTCTTAAGGAGAATTTTAAGGCCATCCTGATTGCCAATTTGACGGAGAAAGGTGTTTTTTTGGCTAAGCCTCCGTCGGATTCTTTGCCGGGTGCAGCTTCGCTGACGCCGGGTGCGGTTTCGTTACCGCCGGGTTTGACGTTTGAGCAGCAAAGGGAATTGCTGCGCTTACAGTTTGAGATTGAACGCGTGAAGCTGGAGTCAATAAGGGAAAGCAGGCACAGTGACGCTGCGGTGCGCTCGTTGTCGGGTTCCTCTGCTGCCGACACTTTTGATGTTCTTGGTAACTTGCGCCTTTTGCCTCAGTTTCAGGAGAACGATCCGGACTCTTTTTTCCTGATTTTCGAGCGGTTGGCCGACGCACGTAAGTGGGACAGTTCGGCGCGCGCTCTGTTGTTGCAGTGCGTTCTGGTGGGCCGCGCTCAGGAGGCGTTTTCTGTGCTGTCCGTGTCGGATAGCCAGGATTATGTTAAGGTGAAGGCGGCTGTTTTGCAGGCTTATGAGCTGGTGCCTGAGGCATACCGACAGCGGTTTCGGTCTTGCGGAAAGGCCGCTGGGCAGAGTTATCTCGAGTTTGCTCGGGATTTGAAGTTGCATTTCACGCGCTGGTGCTCAGCTGCGAAAGTGGCTGATTTTGAGCGGCTGTGTGAGTTGATTCTCTTGGAACAGCTGAAGGATTCGGTGCCGTGTGTGGTTGCCACGTACATCTGTGAGCAAAAGGCCGAGACGGTGGCTGTGGCTGCGGCGCTGGCGGATGACTATGTTTTGACTCATAAGTCCCAGTTTCTGTATAGTGATGGGCCTTCTCCGGGTAGTGGGCGTGGTGAGTGCCGAGCTGCGTCCGTGCGTCGTGGGGATGTGTCGTCTGACGCGCGTGCCGGGGC
This sequence comes from Melanotaenia boesemani, assembly GCF_017639745.1. NCBI lineage: Eukaryota > Metazoa > Chordata > Actinopteri > Atheriniformes > Melanotaeniidae > Melanotaenia > Melanotaenia boesemani. Next base: position 23,340,668 of record NC_055690.1, on the reverse strand, counting down.
GGACGTGTGCCACTACTGCCGTGAGAGGGGCCACTGGAAGGGGGATTGTCCTGTGTTGTCATCTAGGGGGAAAACCTCGGCACAGAATGTTAATCCGACCGCGTTTGCAGATCCGGGTGGTTCTCCTGTTGCCGCTGCTGGAGTGTGCACTTCATTTCCTTTGCATGTCCCCGACGCGCTGGATTCGTATGCCCCTTTTATTCGGACTGGGTTCGTGTCCTTGACAGGTGGCGCGAAGACTCCTATTCGGATTCTGAGAGACACGGGTGCGTATGATTCGTATGTCGTGGGTTCGGTCCTCCCGTTCTCTTCCCGTTCGGCTACTGGTGATTATGTTGTGGGTCGTGGCATGGGCTTGACGACGTTGCCTACTCCGTTGCATAGAGTGGTTTTGGACTGTGAGCTGGTGCGTGGGGAAGTGTCTGTGGGCGTGCGGGCCGCGTTGCCCGTGGATGGAATTCATTTTATTTTGGGGAATGGCCTGGCGGGCGGCCGTGTTTGGTCTGCTGATCCCTTCTTGCTGCGCGCTGCCGGTTCGCTTGTTGGTGACAGTGGTGTTCGTGTGACAGCCTCCCCTGTGGTTGCGCTGTGTCCGTCTGTTCAGGGGGGTGGGTTGTCTCCGCCTCCTAGGGTGTTTCCAGCGTGTGCCGATATGCGTGCTATGTGCGCGGCTTCGCTGGATGCGGTCGCTGTGAGGGAGGACGTTGCTTTGTCTGTGGCAGATTTTCCTCTTGAGGTGTCTCACGAGGAGTTGGTCCGGGAACAGCGTGCTGATCCGTCTTTGACAGTGGCCTTTGGTCTGGCTGTCCCAGGGGCGGCAATAGCAAGCGTGGCGAGTGGGTACTTTGTGCATGATGGTTTATTGTTTCGGAAGTGGACATTTGGGGGCGACCGGGCGCGTGAGGTTGTGTTTCAGCTGGTGGTTCCATCTATATTTCGCACTGTTGTCCTCGGAGTTGCTCATGACGACTCTGGTCATTTTGGTGTGCGGAAAACATATTTGCATCTCCGCAGGCATTTTTTCTGGCCGGGGGCGAAAAAAGATGTGTCTGCTTTTCTTAAAACGTGCCGGGTCGTCCGTTCCGGTGCCGGATGACCCCTGCTGTGTTCGGTCGGGGCGTGACATTGCTAGAGCTGATGCGTTGTCGAGGGCTCCTGTGGTTCGGTCTGTGGGTTCCCTGGTGTGTGGTGGTTGCCCTGTTTCTCACCTTCTCTTCCCCTTTAGGTGCCGGTGGAGGTGATGGTGAGGGTAAATTTGGTTGGGTGTTTGTACACGTTTGTTTTTGTTTTGGTTTTGTTTCGGTGGTTCACGGGGATGACTCCCCATGACCCCCGTTTTTATGGGGGGTGGTGTTACGACCCCTTCTTCTTTTGTGGCTTTGTTAATTATGTTTGTGTGCAGGTGCAGCTGGAGTATTCGGCGGGGCGTATATAAGACCCGCCTACAATCGGCCTGGGCTCTTCTTTCTTTGCTCCGCTCCCAGGCCGGACCTGCGCCGTTGCACCTCGCGTTTGTGTTTGGTTTAGTTCTACATCATACAACACTGCCTGCATTATATTTGTACACACAACCAAGCACGCCCTGACATTACTGATATTGCAGACAATCACACTTCATGATTATATTATTTTGTCTTAAGTTTTGGTTTAATAAATAATTATAATTGGTTTTCTTGGTTGTTCGGCGTTGTTTTGTTATAACCGTACGGCTGGTTGTAACAAATCCTAAAGACCAAAAAAGTCTTTGGCTTAAAAAGTCTTTAGTTTGAGAACCTGTGAATCCCAAAGAATGAGTAGGTGGTTGCACACTTTATGAATACACCTCAAAGTCAGATACTGACCAGAATAGTCTAAACATAGTCTTAGATCAGAAGCTGAAGAGTTTTTTTTTTTTTTTTTTTTTTTTTTTTTTTTTTTTGCATTTCATTGACTGTGATATGTTGTTTTATTAAAGAAAACGTAACTGTGACTGTTGGCACTTCCTAATTTCCTTCATGTTATTTTCCGGATGATTAAGTCAGTCCAACCAGTTTAAAAACTATTCAAGCTGTTACAACAAAACTTACTGATATGAGTGTTTTTTCTCTCTCTCCATCCACCCTAATTCTCTTTACCAGCATTTTCCGGCTGTGAGCGGGGCCTTCATGGATTCTCCATACAATGGCAACACTTCCTTGCAGACGTCTATGTCCAACCTCAACGCCAGCTATTCACGACCGTCAGAAACGGAAGACGATGGGAAAGTGTCCAGTGACACCATTTGGCTGTGGATTGCTGTGCTAGCAACGATTGGCAACATAGTGGTAGTGGCTGTGGTTTGTGCCTGTGCCTTCTGACCCAGTCGAGTGGAACAGAAATACTGCAGCTGTCAGATGTGCAAAATCTTGTATTTCCTGAAAACATATTTTTCCTCATCAACTATGTAAATAGCCTTACTTTTAGACTAGTACAGGATTATTGATTTTAAGACCCAAACGTTACTTTTAGGTTTGCAAGGGTGCTTGTTTGAGATTCTTCATTAAAACATTTTTGGCATTCCTACAACAGTGAGCGAAAACTAAAGATAGGGAGCACAAAATGTTGATTTATTTATTTAAAGCAGCTATATGACTTGTGCATATCTGATTTAAACTGTGCAATGACCATACTCAAACCTCAAACAGATTCGTGCATACAGTTGCAACATGCTGTATCTGAACAGCAAGAAATGTACTGAGCACACCCCTGTTGTTTAAAATGATCCTATTAAAACTGACAGGTCATAGTTAGAAATATCCCACGGATTAAATACAGTCCTGTTGTATACCTTGTGCTGGTGGTTAGTGAGATTTTAATACAAGTTATAGTAAATCTTTGCTCAAGAAAAATTTATTCTTTAGTCAGAAATTTTGAAACGTCATCTTTTAATTACAAGTTCTATGCAAGCAGAACTTCCTCAAACCAAGAGCCACAATAAAACATCAATGACTTTACATGTTAAGAACTTCATTATAGCAGGTACAAAGTTGTACTCATGCATACAGATATTGGTTTCTTTTGTATAGCTTGTTTATGGTTATATGTTTTTCTGGAAATGGTTGAGGCTTCTGAGACTATGCTGAAATTAATTTGTTTATCCTTTAAATATGAAAATATAAGTGGGTCACAGGGACGTTTGTTTTAGCCTCCAAGTGAACAGTGTATTGACATTTTTCTAACAAGTACTGGTCCCAAAACAAAGAATTACATTTATTAATTTTGGATTCCAGGCAGAAAATAATCTATGATCTGAAGTAAAAGTAGCCTACTTGCTTGTTATGCAAGTCAAACTAATGTTAAAATATATACATATGCAAAATATTTATATATATATATATAGAGAGAGAGAGATATATATATTCTTCTATATATCAAATATTTATTCAGTAATACCAGATCAACAGAGGTCAGGGTTAGACCAGATCATTGGTTGAGTTCTTGGTGGAATATAGAAGCAAGAACAAGATCCACCGTTAATGCTGCAAATAATTTAGATACAGTGGATCGAGGTAATACTTTTAAACCCTGACCTGACAATGCCTGATCAAAACGTTGAACTCCAACCTGCTTTGTCCATGCTATTCTTCTCTTTTCTCTTGTTTCTCTTGTTATATTTCCAGCATCCAGTATATTACTTTCTAGACTGACTGAAATAATTGGCTCCTTACCAAATACAATCTAAAGCAGTGTTTACGTTGTGTTGTATAAATAAAGCTAGGTACAGTAGGTTGATACGTAGTTTGTTGATCGCATGACGGAAGTAATTTAGTTTTATTAACAAATTTCAATGATAGTGTAGTTAATGTGTAAGACATAAATATATGTACAAAAATATTTTCATGAAGAAATTGGGAAAAAATAGAAAATTTATAATAAAAAAAAAATAGAACTGTATACATTAAAAGTCAAATGATAAGAAAGGTTATGACAGCTTTACAACAAGATGCTCATGCTGCTTGAGAAGTTTTCTGCCATCAGCTTTTCAGTTTGAACTGAAATATCCTAATACGAGTAAAATTCGTACATTTCAGTACTTACTTTTAGTATTTAAATCTGCTTAGTATAAGGTGCACTATCATCTGTTTTCAAGTGATGATGTAATGACCATGCCAAGCGGTAAATCACATTGCTCAGAAAAAAGAAAAAAAAAAATCTCACAAGTTTACTGCACCTGTTCAAAAAAAGACAACAAAACATAAACTCCATGCAGAAAAATGACTTGTTGTGTTGTCATGCAGGAAAACCGAAAACTTGGAAGACCAACTTTATCTTTGTTACAGCTGAGTCAACATGGGCTGTGTGTGTAGAAATTTTAGTGAAGAGTTTAGGCTTTAGACGACATCATGGTGTAACTTAAGCTCTTGTTTCTTTCTGTGTGTTCTTCATTTTTATTTTGATTTCAATTAGTTGTTGTTTCAGCCAATTTTACTTTGTCCAGGGGGCCATGGATTTAGAGACTAATTAAATCCCCCCCTGTTCAGCTAACAAGCACATCTTGCCTTTGAGGAAACTGTGGCCCCTTTTAAAATCCCAGAGGAGACAGTCGCTTTAGAAAGAAGCTCAACTGAGCAGTGATTTGTTGAAATTTAACAAGCAACTGAGTTCACATCAGGCACATTGCTCTCTGTCAGGGTTACTCCCCCCATTATTAAGCTAAATACATCATTAGAAATGGTGGTATCATTTGCTCTCAGCTCTATTCAAATCATTGAGATTGTTCGTGACAAAATTATCTTCGATTAGGTCAAAAGAAGGAATAAAATGAGGAAGACACTGAAGCAGAGAGAGGAGATGGAGTTATATGAGATAGATGAGGAAAGATTATGTCAGAGAAGAATATTTAACACTGGAATGTACTGTTAAGCTGAGGAACTACTCTTTCTTTAAGACATTAGTCTGTCCAAAGTATTGGTGCAGAGAAGATGAGAAATGACACAAACCAAGAAATGTTAAATGTCAACATGTGAAATTTTTTAATTAGAAAAGTGAAAAGACAACATTTTACTGTAGCTACAGGTTTGCCAAATCTTATCCCTCATGCCATCAGTTTGGATCTGTACGTGACAATGCCATAACATATCAAGAATTATCGTTATCGTTTAATCAAAGTGAAATTTGACAAGCTTGTTTTGCCATTTAATTTGTTACTGTAATCGTGTGGAGGTGTGATATTAGACTTTACTGGGTAATCAACTGCCTTTGTGTGATTTTTCTAAAATACAAGTTTTATTTCCGAGGCTTTAACCCAATCTAGCCATCTAACATGACCAGCTAGTCTTTCCCACTGCATGTGTGTGTATCTACACGTGCATGTGTTAGCACATGCAGTTTACTGTCTCTAACTTGAGCTTCAGCTGCTGTGTCATCATTCTCCCCACCCCCAGCAAAATAATGAGCTGTTATGTGCCTCTTGAGCTCTCTTATCTGCCTTTTCTCTTTTATACAATAAATCCCACAGGGAAGACCATCCCCAAAGGCCTGTTGACTAGATTGCTGTGGCTAACTTAATTAATTAAGGATGATTTTGCAACAGAATATAACTCTCAGGTGTGTCAAATATAGTCTGATGGAAATTAAAGACACAAAGAACTGAGTGAAAATTAAAATGTTAATTACCAGTAGCACAAGAAAGTGAGTAAAAACTGAAGTAAAAGGAAAATTCAGAAGAGAAAAGAAAATAATGAATCTAAAAATTCTCACTTTCAATTTTTTTCTTTCGTACCATAAAACACATGACAAAATAAAAACAACAAAGAGACATTTGATGAGAGACGAGATGTGTGAAAATGCATGAGATGGGACAGCGGAAGAATAAAAGAGGCGGCATGAAGACGAGGATGTTTGACAGAAAGAACAGTGCTTATTATCGGCCTCTGTGTATTGGCGAATTGGGAGTACAAATCGTAATAATTCATACTTCAAAGAGACAAAATGACAAGAGAAAAGTCGGTCAACCATGAGCAGCAATAGTTACAAGAGAAAAGGAAAGAGTTTGTATGATTAATACAAAGTGTCATGTTCATGTTTTTATTCGTGTAAAAATGGCTCAGTTTTAAGTTGGAGATTACAATATTTCTCTTAATACTTTCTGACATTTTGAGACCTTTATCACAAAATATTCCATTCAGCATCTTTGATTTATTGGAAATCTTAAGTCTCTATTATTTTGTGAAGTTAATTGACTCTGCACATACTGTTCAATATAAATGTAATAAACCTCTCCACCAGTAATCATGCAGTCCGGAAATTGTTGAGGACAAGTTTGGCACAAGTAGACAGAACTATATTATTTACTGTATATTATTTATCATTATGGCTTCATACCTGCAACCATAATATGCCATGATCAGAATAGTTTTACTTAAGTCAGAGCATGTTTGTGCTCTTTGTTTGGTTGATCAAGGCTCAGGTGACAGTTCACCACCATATGCAGTTTGCCTGAAATGACTCCCGCACTGTCCAAGCAGCACAGTGTTTATTTATTTATTTATTTTTTTGAGGCTTGTAGCCACTATAGTTAGCCAAAAAACTATTTCAGGTTTTTGGAACCAACCCTAAAGGAAGAAGAAATCTGGAATCTGTTCATACGTCTACCCACCAACCTGGAAGAAATTTAGATTTCTTTAAATCCTAACATTTTGCTGATGATGAGAATGACACAGTCAAATAAAGGAAAAGATGAGTCTGCCCTGTTCTGCCACTGTGGTTGCTTGCTACAGTTTCAGCTCAAACCCAAGATATTCAACCAACAGGTGAGAATGAAATGGACAATAACTGTTTGTTGTGCAGACAATTGTCTTTCATATCCTGAATGTAAAGATAGAAACCCAGTAACAGAAGGTTTTTAAACATTGTATTTCTTGCTTTCTTCTTGTTTCTGGGCTTGATTGAAATGCATCTAGCAGTTCTTGATTGTTTATTTTGTTTGTTTTTTCAAAAACAATCTCTTCAAATAACATGCTAGTTGGCAGAAAACATAAAAAGTAGGAAAAAAAAATTATCTTTGTGCCCTGGATAATTTTTGTCTTGCATTAATGCTGCAAATACTATAAGAATTAAGACATCCCCCAAGCAGAAGTCAGAACAAGGTTAATGATGAGGAAAGAAACAAAAAATACTTAAGTTTGACGTTTGTGAATATGCACATCTAGAAGTGTTGCATTTAATGAGTTAATTGGAGTAGAGATGTCATTGCAATACATTTCTAAACAAATTATTGATATTTTCTTATTGATTGTTTCTGGCAATCCATTATATCAAAAATATGAAGAAATCAAAAGATAAATTATGAAACATTGATAGTGAATGTCAGTCTTAGTGTAACTCATTGTCTTAATGAATGTGTTATTTTTTTCTGCTTGTGTGTGTGCAGATTCTAAACAGTGACGTTTATTGGAGAAGTGCTAGATGTTGAAGAAGGGTAAAGCTGCTCATCATCCACAGAAAACCTGTGAGACTTTGCTGCACTGACTTTTTTATCATCTGGTTTCATGGACTACAAGAAAAAGATTAAAGTGTATCTGGATGACCAAGTTTTTCATTCAGGATTATATTAAGATGGACTATTTCGTGTGGAGAGCATAGTAAAGAAGAGTGGTGGCAAATAACAGATACCAAGTCCGATGAACTGGCACACGTGAGCAATGGACACATCCTTTTTATTCACAAACGTAACAGTTTGACGATTCATTCCCACTTCTCATTCCCACAAACAAGTGATGCCAGGACAATACGCGGAGAAAAGGAGACAAAAGAAGTTTGCTTGTGTGAACAAGCAGGACAGAAATGTTATATAGACAAGATCCTCATGTTGGATTTAACCCTGAATACTAAGTATAATTTTGTTCCTAAAGATTCACATAATTCCAGAATTTTGACAAGTAAAAATCCACTTTTTTTGTGAGACTGAATAAACATTGGTTCACTTTTTCCTGATAATATATAACAATGCAGAGAAAACGAGTAAATTCAGGCGCCCAGTATTATTCACTTTCAACACTGAGCTATGATACAAGTTAGTCCAGAAATCTTTTGACCAACCACAGAAGTAGTTGCAGTAGCTGCTGCAGACCTGTGACTTCTAATTTCTGAGTATTTTTAGCTAGGTATTTTTAAATACCAGATAACTTGTTTTCTCTTTATCCTAAATAATATGAGTTCAGTAACTATTCTATATAATATTATGCAGGCAATATCATAACAGCACAGACTTTCGCATTTGCAACTATTATCGAGATCTGTGCTAACAGGGAATAACATTGTCATAACGGTATACTTATATTGCACAGTTACATTAATAAAGGGAAAAACAGGGAAATGGTGCAAAATTAGATTTTAACACGTTAGTGTTGTAGCATCTTTGAATATTAGCAGTGCAGCAATGTGTGTATCTAACTTAACATGCATGGCTACCAGCATATTTATCTCTGTCTCTTTCCTCATTAAGGAGTAATTTACCTCTTCATAGATTCATCTCTGTCATTTATGTGTAGAGGTCTGGCTTAAAGATTATTTCTATTATTTATTTTTGAGAGTACTTTTATTTGTACTGTTCTTTTGAGGTCATTTTGCTTTTCCTCTACAGAGACTTTTGTAAAGTTTATTCTTTTTACTGTACGGGTCTTGTGCTTTGAATCTTCTGTAATATAACTTCATTAAACTAAGAATGTCAGACTGTATATTTCATGGGTGGTGGTATGAATGGTTTGGACATTTTATTAGCAATATCAGATTATTTTAATTTCTTTAATCCTTATAACAACCAAATTCCAACTTCGGGTGAATATGTAAGTAGCTAAATTGTTTATTTTAAACAAACAAAAAAGGTAATAAAAAGTAAAAGCTAAATGTAATGTTACTACAAATTATGTTTCTATTACGTTACCTCAGGTATTAAATGAATGCTGTTTTATGACTGCATGTACAGTAACCCCTGTGGCAGAATAGTTAAAGGTATAAACTTTACAAAAATGAAATATAATGTAAAAGCTAACTACAAACAAAACAAGAGTGAGAAATTTATAAAGGAAAGAACCAAGACTAACTTCCACAGACCGTAACAGAGAACAGTCAAAGTAAACTACACAAGACAAGCCAGCACAATCATGTGTGATGGAATTGTGAATTACTCTTGCTAATTATGACCACATTACTGGAGATTCATATAAGTGGTACTTTGCTTAGCATGAATTAAATTAATTCCACATGGTCAGGATCTACCAGTGAATGTGAAATGGCTGGACTTCACTCTGACACTGCCAAAAGAGGAATTAATGGTAATGTGATGATTCATCTATCACGACTGCAGTTGTTATATACAGACATTAGAATTCATCATACTTCTAGACAAGTATGACATCTTTATCTTAAATTAAAAAAGGAATTCGACTTGAACTCGTCAGTACATTTAAATGACCATGACATAAAATGAGACTGTGTGCATGCAAAGTGATTCTGCTACTGGAATAATACTGTATATCTTCCTATGTTGATTATTAAGGAAAGAGGTCTTGCTTTCTATGATCATTTTCAGTGATTATGCTCAGTTTGTGTGCTTATTCCAAGCGTTACATATGCTTGGGGCCCCGACCTACAGAGACTTGCAAAAGTGTTCATCCCTGCTGTCACCCATTTCATGTCTGGATTATCTTTTCTTTTGTTTTCAATGTATGGACCATCACAAAATAGTCTGAATTGGCTGAGTAAAATAACAAAACAAAAAATACAAAAAGTGCTGCATGTATTCACCCTCTTTGGTATGATTCTCCAAAATAATATCCAATGCCTTATGATAATAAATGTGTCAACATAACTATGGAAATACTTTTATGTGGCAGAACAAGTTCATTTAAAAGCATTGCCACTGATTTCTATGTTATGCAATGTCCCTGTATGACGTTTTTTGGGGTTAGGGTATGTGTTAGGGTAATATGCAAAAGTTAGCCATTTAAGGTTTGGAAAATGAATGGAAGCCAGTGTAATGTCCTATAAAATCAAATGAGTATATGCGAGTCTGTGTGTGTAAGCACTTCAGGCTATCCCAGACACTCCATCTGTAGTCCTGCCAGGCATGGTTGTCTTTGGGGAGATGAGAGATCCTCAAACACAGATGAATGCATTTGTCCACACACACACACAGATACAACAGAGTCCTGTGCAAACATGCACAAATGCACAATCTTCTATCTGATTTAATTCTGAATCTATGAAATTTCAATGTGCTTATGGACATAAAATATTTTGTTTCTATTTTGACTTTTAAAGTTGGTAGCTTAATGTCAATTCTGATAAGAATTTGAAACATGACATGTGACATCAACTTTAGACCAGGGCTGATTAACCATTTTATTTTATTTAATTATTTTTACGGGATGTGTTACAGTAACTAACATGAAGCTGATTTGTATTGTATACCAAATACAAATACAATCCTGCATACATTCACAAAGACGTTCAAAGTAAATAATTAATCAAACTACTCTGAACATGCAATTACTTTACATCATAATTAAAAACATGTTAACTATCTTTTCTTGCATGAAATTTCCATTATATATTTATTAGATGGATTTTTAAATAGCAAGAAAACAGAAGACTATTTTTAGTAGATTCTACTATTTGCCTGTGACAAGAAATATCGCCCATTTGATGTCAGTATGTGTGTTATACAAAAGTATGCACACACAAACATGCAGGCACACAAATATGCACACAATCCACTTTCTTTTTACTGAATAGATGTAACAGGCGGGCACAAAGAAGTCTATATATGGAATAAGAAAAGAAGATAAAAACAATGATGTAATCCTCACTCTCAGTTTCAGTTTTTACTGGCAAACTGCCAGTCAAATGTGCAATGTGTAGAAAATGGAGAAGTGGAGGGATTTGCTGTGCTTTTTAAGATGATGAAGCCAATGTCATCGTGACATGCAGATATATCAGAAATTTAACACTGCAAGACACTTGAAAGAATATGGACCATCAGGCAGTAGTACATATAAATCATCCAAGAGCGATGCTGCATAAGTCTACCAAAGTGGTAACAGGAGAGGTCAAATGGGGCAATTATGCTCTGTGCTTTCAATTATTTAAATGATAAGACCAACAGATGACAAATTGCAAAATTTATATATATATATAGGTCAAAGCCATACATAAAAAGAGCTCGAGATGAGGGAAGGCAGTTAGGGATAAAACAAAAAAAAAAAAAAAAATCATTTGAGCTCAGCAGATGTGGACAGTTAAGGAAATATGAATGGAAAGATTTCCTCGGTTTGAGTGCTAAATGTAGACAACATCATAAAAAGGGGGAAAAAAATGCAGGTCAGCAAGCAGTGTTCATCACATTGCAGGATCACAGATTAACACTGCAGAGGAAGATAATTTTGCCTTCTTAGGAGAAATGGGCTCACCAGAGACTGATGAATGGGTCAAGAGACTGCAATTAAATGGTGATAACTGTATCTTGAAAGAAGATACAGGTGTATGTGTCACTGCAATACCAAGCAGCATATATTCTAGAGAGAAACATGGGGCCCTACAGGTGCCATGGAAGGTGCTGTTTGGACCAAATAGACAAAAACTGAAAACGCAAGGATGCTTCACAGGTGAGCTGCAAAATAAAGAGAATAAGACAGAGCATTTATGTCAAAGCCAATAACAGCTATGAATCTGATAAAGTGCGTTCATGAGATTGAGTCGCAGAGAGAGGACTTTAAGGCCCTATACCCCACTGTTTGTTCAGGCTTGGGGAATCTAAAAGAGCCATACATATGGGGGTATTTTTCTACTTTTAATCAAGAGATCAGAGTTTTGAAAGCGTGCAAGATATTTGAGCATGAAAACCAGAAATCTTGCTCTCAAAGTAAATAATTACGCTCTTGATTAAAGATACAGCATTGAGCTAGAGCCAGGTGAGGTCCCATATGCTCTTTCCACCCCATACGTTACTGCCTTTACTTTAAAAGTAAAGGCAGTAAAGTTACAATGAATGGTGGATGATTCGAACATATGGATGCACAGAGAGAGACACATACTCGCGGCACATTAGCCATGCTGACTGAAGGGAAGGTGTTCACCACACTGGACGTGACCTCTGGATTTTGGCAAACCCATTGTCAGAGGAGAGCAGGCTCCTGACAACCTTCATCACCCCATTCGGGCAGTACACATTCAGTCGCCTGCCCTTTGGGATACCATCAGCCCTGGAGCTCTTTCAGCATTGCATGTCACGGATGCTGGAGGGGCGTGAAGGAAAAGTTTGTCATGCAGATGACATTGTGGTGCATGGCGAGGATATGGAGCAGCACAACACCAAACTGCACCAGGCCCTGAAAAGGTTGAGAGAGATGGGACTGAACCTTAATGAAAAGAGCAAGTTTGCAAAAGATAATATCATGTTTGTGGGTCACCGCATTTCTGCAGACGGCGTAACAACTGATTCCGACAAGGTGAGAGCGATCGTGGAGATGCTGGAGAATAATGGGGATGGCAAACTATCTAGTCAAGTTTCTACCCCACCTTGCGTCATACACATATGCTATTTTTTTTTTTTTTTTTTTTTGCATTTTTTCTTAGTGAGAAAAATGAATGGTGCTGGGGAACACCATAAAAAGAAGCACTTCAGAGACTCAAAACTGAACTGAGCTCACCCAGAGTACTGCCCCCATATTTACTCTTAGCAGTGTGATGGGCATGTGAGTGACTCGCCCCTTACCTGCAGGGACTGAGGTTCAAGTTAGAAACTGACCATAAGCACCTAGTAGCCCTGCTGAGCACCAAGGCATTAGATGAGCTGGCACCATACAGCCCAAAGAAAGAAAACCTCAGTGTAGCAGGAGAGCTACTTTTGAGAGGTCAAAGAATAGTGATCCCTTCCTGCATGAGACAAAAAGTCCTTACAAAACTTCACAGTGGTCATCAAGGAATTGTGAAATGCAGCGCAAGAGCATGGCAGTCTGTGTGGTTGCCAGGATTTTCGGTACACATAAACAAGGTGGTGGACAGCTGCAACACATGTTCACAACATCACAGCATCACAAAGAGAGCCCCTGCTGACCACACCAGTGCAACAAATACCATGGCAAAGAGTAGCCACAGACCTGTTCCTCTGGGAGAAAAAGACTTATTTGCTGGTAGAGGACTACGTGTCACATACATTGAGGTGACACACCTTAACTTTGCATCAGCAGGAACAGTTGTCGCTGCACTGATGTATTAGGTTGACATGGGATTCCAGAGACTGTTATCTCATATAATGGCCCTCAATACAGCAGTGACTTATTCAGAGACTGTTCCAAAGATTATGGATTTTCACACTCTACAAGCAGCCCTGGATATCTGCAGGCTAACGGAGAAGCAGAACGGGATGTGGCCACTGTTAAAAACTTGTGGAAAGGAGGAGAGAATATACTACAGACGTTGATGGCTTACAGAGTGACACCACCGCAATGTGGTTATTGCCCCTCACAACTCCTCATGGGACGACAGCTACGTACAACAGGACCACAGCTCCCAGTGTCACTACAACCCCACTGGCCCAATATCAGAGGATTCAGGAGGCAAGAGAAGAAAACAAAGGAAAACCAGCAACGCAACTACAATATGCATCACAGAGCCAGGCCTTCGTGGCCATGTCTGCCGGGTCAGAATATCTGGCTTCCAAGAGAAAAGAGACATGGGACAGTGGTGCAGAACACTGAGACAAGAAGTACTGACAAACATGCACACTTTACTTAAAACACAAGTTATAATGGTTTACACAAACATGACCAACACACCATATGTGACAGAGTGCCACAGCCTCCTGTTCTAAAAAAAAAGAAAGAAAAAAAAGCGTTCTGGCTGAAATGTTCACAGTGGACTGTGAAAGAAAGATAAGAAAAAAAAGGAAACCAAAAATGCCCAAGTTTGAGAGTATGAATAATTTCTGTTAATGGTGAGATAAAGAACATATTTAAATTGGGTGGTTCTTACTTAGGAGAGGCGGTGTTATGTAAGTGGAACCATAGTTTGGATTTGTGTTACAGGGAACTTGTATGATGGAGACACTTGCGTGCTAAGAAATAAAGAAAGATGTGTTCAGTCCTGACCCGTGTCACAGCTGCCTAATGTCTTTGAATATAAGCCCTTCTGGGGCATTCATGAAACACAAGTTATTCCCATTCAGGTTAAAAACAATAGAAGGGTGAAATAATTCCTGGCTGATAAAAGGATGCTGCAAACAACCTCCTGTAACTGTGTAGATGCTTTATGTATTGCTTTCTGCGAGGTCAGCAGGGAGTGTTGCTCAATATTAATTGTAGAATTTTAAGTTTGGAAATCTCTTTTATCACTGCCGATTACAATCTAACAACAACAAAAAGTTCTCACATCTAGTTTTATAAGTAAAAACATAATGGCAGATTAGTAAATTAAATAAGTTTATGGTAGGAATGTGAATAATAATTAATTATTATCTACTACAGACAGTAACAGAGGGCCCCAAAACTGAAGTTTTGCTTAGGGCCCCATGGAGGCTAGGGCTGGCCCTGCACTATTTATTATAATGTTCAATATAAAGACAGATTATGATTTTCTGTGTAGTGCAACATCACTGCAATTATAAAGTCAGAAAATGTACTTATGATCTATTTTACTTGGTTAACCTAAGGATTTTTGTCTATGCAGGAACTATTCTGAAAATTTTGGAGCTTCTAAAATCATAGCAGGGTAGACCCAGCTGACTAATCACAAGTTCTCTTTGTTTCCTATATTAGTAGTATTTGCACAGTGATATCTAAGTGAATAAAAGCCTAAACTATTTTCTGTTTGGGTTTGGCCCTCTTTATGGGTTTATTTTCATTATTTATTTGAGTTGTAAGAATTTGTGTTGCTGTAAAGAAAATGACTTGTGTTCTTGCTCTAAAAATTTAAACATTTATAAAAACACTCATCTGTTTTATTGACACAGAGGATTGTTATTTCCCTTCATCTGTTTATATGTGCTTTAGTTGCTGAGCTTTAGTTGTTGAATTTTAAAATGAAATTACACTATAAAAAAATTAAACAATATATTGTTTAAGCAGGAAAAACAACACAGACATATGATTGAATTATTTAAAAAACATGCATGTCAGAGTAAGTTAATTTTAAAGAGCTATCCAGCTTTATCTATGTAATACTTTTTAAGCAGCGGTACTAGCAAAACACAGTTATAATAGAACAAAAGTAAAAGAATTACAGTACCTCACAACTGGAAAACAACAGTAAAAAAAAGAAAAAAAGGAAAAAAGATTACATGTCTAGCATAAAAGCGTATGCAGTTAGTATATGTAAATATAACAAGAGTAAAACTATCTGGATGCAGTGTTAGTAGTCAGGTGTGTAAAAATAGCAAAAACTGATGAGCCAGCACTGATGAAAACTGATGAAGATTTAGCTTTTCAAATTACAAGCTTTAGCAAATACAGTTTTAAGGGTGATTATAACAACAAAAAGAGGGTCTGCAAGCAGACAGGAAACTGGTTCCACAGGATACAAGCCTAAACTTTGACTCCTACTCTACTCCTAGAAACTTTGGAAACCACAAGCAGACCTACACTGAGAGAAAAAAAAAAACTCTTGGGGTGTAATTGGAAGCCATGAGATCTATAAGTTAGATTACTGCTGCATAGAAAAAATGATAATTTTCTGAAATTTAATCACTCCAAAGATTGCACACATACACACACATTTAAACAAAATTGTAAAATGAACTAAACATTGAAAGTGTGTTTGTGTGTGTAATTATCTGTCCTTAGAGTGAACTCAGAGTGAGAGATAACATTTGCAACAGCCTCACTTAGAAAATGTGTGTGTGTGTGTGCCTGCATGTGAACACTATGCATACTTAAGTGTGCATGGGTGCCCTGATATCCTAGCTGTCTGGGTGTTTGTTTCTCTGTATTTTCCAGTAAAGAATGACTCACTCGTTTAGTCATTCTAAAGAATGAAACACTATAAACTTGAGTTTAAACTCTCTGCAGAAAATGCCTTTGACAGGTCTCATCTGGTTTCTACCGTCCGGAAAGATTTAAGATTTTGAAAAAGAACAACATCAGATACTTATCTGAAGATGGACCTGCATTGTTACACAAGTTCAACTTAGTCCAGCTCTTTGGGTCTTTCTGGATTTACTGGCTTTTACTGAATATACTGAACTCAGAATTGGCTCTGTTTGCTATTTAAGAGCCTTATATGTTAATCTATGAGGACTGGAAGTAATTATTAAATGACACAACTTGATAAAGTGTTCAGTGATTTATTTAATCCAGACTGTGTCTGGCTGTTGATGATGTTTCTGTCTTCGAGTGCAGAGTGATTAAGTGTCTGACAGTCAGCCAGCCCGATGGGGATCACTCTGACCTGAAAGGTGGCTCTGCAGTAATGAGACACAGATGGTGGTGGCATGTCTAAACACACACAAAAACAAAAACCATATGCACACTGCTGATCTATTTCATGGATTACTCTACGCAATCATTTCTAAACATGTGAAAGTATTTTTATATTAATATTAGTTATTAGTCCAGGCAGAAAGAGGGAGTTGGTTTTCTTCAATCTATGAAAAGAAACATCACATGAATTGTTTTTATTGACATTTGATCTATCTGAATATTTATTTAATGCTTTTATAAATCTGAATGACTTAAACATTTCCCACACCTGTAAATAAATATACCAAACCTGATAGCCATTAAAAATCTTTATCCACATATTTATTGTCTCATCTATGAATATTATCAATGACAGACATTGCACAAGCGTGTTTGTGTTTTCCAACAACAGAGAAGTCTGTTTAGTCCTCAGTCTCTTCATTCCACAAATCAAAGCATCAATGGGCCAGACACAACTACCAATGTTTTCCCCAGCATGTGTGTATGATAAGGAAATCTGCTGAAGTAGAACAAATGTGCTGTAGGAATCAGTGTGTATGGATAGATAAATTAAGCTTTCACCACGAAGCAGTTTCAGTGGCAAACAAGACCAGAAAAGCAATCCGTACACAAGGGTTATTGGCTTGTTCTTTAGCTAGACAAAGCTGTCTATTGAATCAAAACTCTTTGGATACAGAAGTTGAACCAAGATAGTAAAGATGAGGACCTGAAGCCAAAGACTCTATACAAAAAATGGACGTAGCAGCATAAATTAAAATTCTCATTCATGTGTTCCCACCTTGAGGTTACGTCTGTGCGATTTACATAATCTAGTTTTGAGAGCCTAATTTTTTTCTTCTTGAGGACGTTTGCTTTTCCATTGCTGCACGGTACCAGGTAGATAAGGCTAAATAAGGGTCAAGACATGCCTGTGAGTTCTGCTTCTGTCAACTTCCTCAGCTGTGTCCCAATGTTGAAGCATTTTGCAGCCATCTGGGGGCAGTATTTAGAAACATGTCATTCAATCAATCAATCAGACTATTTGCACAGCACCGTTCATACAGAAATGAATGTAGCACAAAGTGCTGTGAAAGGGGGAAAAATATAAATAAGTAAAAAGGAGAAAAAAAAAAAACAGGGTTGCTACTGGTTGTGTTTGTGGTTTTGTTGTTGTTTCCCTTTAACTGTGCTCTGCCATAGAAAGCACTAAAATATAAAGTGGACAAAGGTGTGTTTCATGTTGTATTGTCCAGCCTAGTTGTCTAAACTTTTCATGTGTGCTTCTTCGCTTATTTATTGTTTTTGGCGCTCCATCATCTGTTATGAATTCACTTGTCAAAATCTATTGATATAATTCATTTCTGCAAATTTTGGGCACTTGAGTTTGGGCTTTAAGATATAAGTGACAATCAAATGTTTAGATTTTATGTTTCTGATTTACTCCTAGTTAGAGCTTTCTGCTCTCCACGGTACACACATACATGGAAGTGCACAATCAGTACAAAGAAACAATCAGAGAATAATGAGATTAGTTTAATTGTTTTTGTGACAAAGTGGGTGAGTCTGTAGTTGTTCACCACTTGTCCTTACTATTTGTTTAGACTTTATTTCTTCTTTTTCTGTTATGTGACCTTGCTATACAAAATATCCTGTGGTTATTTGTGTAGAAAGTGTGTGGCATATGTCATTCTATTCATGTTTAACATTGTTCTGTGTTTAAACCCATATTCCAAGCTAGGAGTTTGGGAGTGGCCAACCCAGCACCTCAGAGCTACAGGTGTGTATAATTTTGCAGAGTAGCTCAGTGGGAGAGACCAAGTGGGAGAAAATGGTTTAGCCTTAATTAGAACAGATGTGTTTTAATTGTTACTATAAGCAGTCTGTTTTGGGGAGAGAGAGTGTGTATGAAAGAGGAGATGTATGATTGCTCTTCTGGAAATACTTTGTGTATACTCTGGACGCAAATTGGATGAATAAATCAGAATCAGAATCAGAAATACTTTACTAATCCCTTTGGAATTCCTCAGGGAAATTTGTGTTTCCAGTACAACCCGTCCAAGACTAGACAATAACAACATAAAACACAAACAGGATCAGGCATACCGAGGCAGCTGAGTTTGTTGCTTCCACTTATTCAACTAGTTTGGGCTACTCCCCTACAGTTTTCTTGCCACACCTGGAGCTCCCTCTTCTCATTCCTTCTGGCTTTGTTTGTGCTATATCTTCTCCTGCAGATGTAAATGTCTGAGTTTAAATGTTGTGACTGCAATGGTAACATCTAGAACGACTCAGAGTTAACAGATTTAGCTAACTTTTACCTGAGATGACTGAGACAGATGGGTGGACATGAAATGCTGGGAATAATTCTTACTCAGCCGTTACACTTGGGTTTGCAGATAATCTCAAAATTACAACCTCCATAACAGCAATTTTTAGGGTTGTTTAGGTGGAAATAGAGGGGACCAAGAAGAAGAAACCCTGAAAAGACCCTGGTTCCTGGTAGGGTAGGGAATAATGTAGATAAAATTAAGCTAAATTAGTAGGAAATTTAGTTATGGAGACATTTGCTTCCCTCCAGGCCAACTTGTTTATTGCTTCTTTCAAGCTAATCATTTTAACTTGTAATTCACTCCAATTTGCCATTAAAGTTTATTTCTCATGCTTTTAGCTCATATTGTTATGATGCTAGATCTTAGAAGTTATTCCTAAGATATGACTAAAAACATCCAAACTGAACTTCATGTACAGTTCAACAAAGTGAACCTCTAAATCACTGCTTGTTATTAAGTTTTGAGTTTTTTTTTTTTAACACACAGTGTTTTTGGATGTAGAGGAAGATTTTGTAACAATATAATTAAATGCAAATTTTGGCCTGTTGTGCTCTTTAACATAAGATTCGGGTTGGACTGGCGCCTGGAGAATCCATTGGTCTCTACTTCCAGCTCACGTCCTGATTCATATGACCACACACTCAAACACCAGCACCCATACACACACAAACACACACATACACAGACATACACGAATGAGTGTCTGTCTGGAGGCGGCAGGGACAGAGAAGATGTGGAGGGGGGGCTAAGAGGGAGCAGAGGTGGAAAGCTGCAACTTCAGGGCAATGTGCACCACATGCTATGGGAAGGAATGCACGTGTCTTTAAAGGAGAGTTAAAAAGCAAATGAAAAAAAGAGAGGAGGAGGAGGAGGAGGAGGAGTGACACGCAGTGGGAGGATCTTTTCCAAAGCTGCAGCGTGGCTGCGTGTCTGAATGAAAGAGCCTCTCTCTGGCCCTTTTTCTGCTGTCTGTCTGTATGTATGGCTTATACCCGCTGCAGCAAGTCAGCACGTCCAGAGCAAACAGAGGTCTCAAGGTGACTTCAGTCTGGAAGTAAATATTTTGCAGGAACCTCAGATGACGGTGGAACTTCTCAATTTCAAATGCTTTATTCAAGGTTTGTTCATTTTTCTAAAATACTGCATTAGTTCATGGTTTAAGTTTATAAATGGATCTTACTGCTGACACACTGACATGTAATAACCATTTGAGTTACAATTAGTAGATTATTTCTTTCATTCTGTGATGTGTGTTGTGATCCACAGGTGGTTGTGCAGACAAGAATAAGATTGAACTGGACAGCACTTTCTTCCAGATCAAAAGGATTTACTGGATCTGAATATGTTTTAAAGCAGTTTATCTTTATTCCCAAAGTGTTTTATGGGGGAGATGATGTAACACATCCTGAGCAATTTAAAGCTCCCTCAGCAACTTGCAAACAGGTGTGATGTTGGGGTAGTGTGTTTGATACACACATTCACACTTCAAGAGACAAGCACACATGGACAAGAAGGCATACATCAGGACATACAATAAAAACATTTACAACAGTTGAAACGTCTGAGCTTCATAGATGCTGAAGATTGGTGAATTATCATCATACAAGCTGTTTTTAATTACTCCATCAGAGGATCAAGAGACAAAACTATCCTAAACTCAAAGGCTGTATCTTTACAACATGACCCTACAGACCATCAATCTGGTCTCACATTACCTGTTGCAGCACACCCCGTCCCCTCACCTACTTCCCCTCCTTTTGCTGTTGGTCCTCCAGGCCTGGTGGGGGAGCTGTCACCCTCAATGTTTGGACTACAAGCCTCCATTTGAGCCTCAGCAACCACTTGTCTTTTGCAAAGAGTATACCAAGTTTGGATGCTGTGATCTAGAGAAGGATGAAGAGATATCAAGAAGGTTTTACTCTATTATGGAAAACTTTGACCTTTCAGGTTCAGCAACTTGTGGCAAGTACATACGAGCTGTCCTATGTCAGGTAAGAAAATAATATTTCAATGCTTTTTAAAATTATTTTGTGTGACCTTGTGGTCATTTTGGGTCTATATGGTCCTTTTGCATCTGTCATCATTGTGTTTCTCCTAAATGTTTGGGTCTTTGTGGTCACTTGATTAACCATCCAACACGAATAATAAATGAACAGTCAATACAAAGAGAAGGCCCTTGTGAGCCTTAAGGCTTGTGGCTTGCATTTCCATTTCCATTTTTTATCCTTGATATTGCAGTGTGTACTTTCTTTTCTGTCCACAAATGACTTCAGATTTAGATTCAAATTCCATACCAGGTTTCCTCTTTATCACAGTGTTCTAAAGAGAGGCAGAGCACATCTGTTTTGAACAATTTACTTCCATACATTTCCATGTTTTGGTTAGGAAAAATGGTTAAAAGTGTATGCCAGGTTGTCAATGTAAAAACAGAATTTGTCTTTATTGACTTGACTGGTTAATTAAAATGTGGATAAAATAATAATAATAATGATAAAAAGTTAATTAGATAGATAAAAATAATGAGCATTTTGCAAATTGTCATGAGGGGCAACTTTTAAACAACAAACTATGTACTTTAATAGCTACTTGAAAATTACTGCAGTTTAACTTTGCAAACACTAAATGAGTTTTTAATGGTTTCAGTTAAATTGTTTGTGTCCAAGTTAGAACTACAGTCATAAGCAAAAATGTTGAATCTTTTTAAGTTTCTGAACACACACACACCCACAAACTTTAAGGTCTCAGACACCAGGGTGAGATGCCAACATATAATATCAAGACTGACATGTTTAACCTGAGTGTTCTTCTACCACTATTAGGCTTTAGCATCATCCAAATACATTCATGCAAATATGACGTGAATTATTTTTCTCAGCCTCTGAAAAAAGTTTGAAATGATTTAGAATCTATATGAAGAAATTATATTAGTGACTAATCATAAATAGGAAAATGATAATAAAACTAAACAAATTTCTTCTGTCATTTATTCTTTTCACATTTCTTTTAACAGCAGTGACTAACAGATTTAAACGTTACTGCAATAATTTAATCATTAGCACAATCTTGGTTTAGCATCACTGTTTCATTTCAAGGGTATTTCCATTTCACTGTGTTTTGGTTTCTTTTTTGAGTCCTTTAATTATAAACCAATCACAGCACTGAATTCCAACCTCTCCATCTGTGGAATGAGCCTTGAAGTCAGTCCCACTCACTGATTGCATAATTAGGTGCTGACTTTGCAGTCAGGCATGAACTACGTGCACATCATGAGCACAGATTGAATGAAAGGTGTGGCACAAATTTGGCGTTGCCCATATCCTTGAGGAAGTAAAAATAAACAGGCTAAGAACTGTACGAAGAATAACAATTTAATATAATTTATTATACAATAAAAAAAAAAAAAATAAATAAATGCAAGTGTTCCCATCAGTTGAATAAATCATATGCTATGTTAGGACAGTGACAAATCATTGAGTCCTAAAATATAGGTTTCTTTCATTGTGGTAATTATAGCTCATGCCTGTTCTTTCCACACAGTGCAGGCTTGGTCTTGAGTATAATGACAGCGCAAAAGTGCCTGCATTACTTACTGCTAGCTAGTTAAGTTTCACTGTTGGCTAAATTCAGAACAATGTGGATATATAAAACTAATATGCTCCTTTTTAACACTATATGCAGATTATAGTTTCACTTAAAAAGCTTCTGTTGAGAAATTAGAAGGATTTCTGAAAGGGATTTTTTAAATAAAATGATCATTTTCAGACTTGAGTTGTGTGACTAAGGAATGAATAAGTTCAGAACTGAGATCAGCAGTTGTCTTTTTTTTTCCTCTTCTACATTCATAAACTCTTTTTTGAAACATGAAAGAGTAACAAACACCTATTATGTGGTTTCCATTCCCCAGGTTGGTGGTTTTAGATAAAAGAGACCCTGGAGGTGGTCAAGTTATCCCACTGACACAGCACTTACGATGTGTAAATCCACCAGACTGAGGCCCTCTGTTCCATCTGCACTGCAGCAGCTTCCTGGAACTGATATCAATCACACCATGAGACAGGCAGTCAGATATAATGAAAAGCGGACAGATAGGGTGAAAATCTTTTAAGTGTGTATTTGAGTGTGTGTTTGTCAGGGACACAGGAGCGAGACTGTCATCATCCTAGAGCTTAGCTGATCAAACAAACAACCATTTCCGCATCTGGCCAAGCAGTACAGGACATATCAAGTTTCTGCAAGAGAGGGGCTGATAGAGAGGAGGCAGATAAGTTAGACAGCAAGAACGGTTCCCTGCATGTTTAAGACTGTTCTTTTAAAATTTAGTCTATGTCAAACTATATTTCCAGGCTTTTGTTTCCACTGTAAACCGTATCCACTCTATAGTCAATGAATGTAAAATGTTTTTATTTAGCATGCCCTGGAAAGTGATTGTAGAAAGAAAGTAAAATTGGTCTAAGAACTGATCCCTGAGAGACGCCACACTACATAGGACAAAAAGGTGACCTGCAATTATCGACTGAAACACAAATTCTTCTATTGAAGAACTTTGAAAGAGAAAAGCGGTTTTCATATATTTCTATGTATCAGATATTTCTACTTAAAAATTATAGTCCAACACAGCGTTATTTGTTTTTATGGGAGCTTGTGTGAAGTCCTAGTGGGTAGTGAGTGTCTTACCTGCAGTAGACAGCTGTTCCAGTTCAGAGTCAGAAACAAATCCTTAAAGATGAGCCACATAAGATACTCAGAAGAAGTAACTGGAGAAGCACATTAATCACATCTAAAACAAGTCAAGCCTCAAAAGATTTCATAGCGGTTTAAGCTAGAGCTATAATATACATGTTTACACTGTGCACATTATCATCAGACAGCTGTTTACTTTGTCACTACAGTTTTTCAAACCTCAGAACATCTTAATAGCAACACAGTTTGCTTTATGCAGATCCAGGCCCTCTAACTGCCTGCTGCAGAAGGGATGCGGTCTCAAAATCCACAACAAAGCTTTTGTTATATTTAACTTTGAAACAAGACATAAAGCTGTCTGACTGCTTTCTACTGCAGGTAAAACTCTGACTGTTCCCAAGTTTATAACACAACATAAAAAGCAGCTGGGTCAGACCAAATTTTACGGGAAAGTTGTGGCAAAGAAAATCCATCACAGTTGTCCTTATGTCTTTTTTTATATTGTACAACTGGCTTATATTTGTTATTTTGTCTGAGTAGCATAATTAAAAGGTATACAATAAATCCATTTGCTGGTTTGATGGACAATGTATTTGATAAATGTAAAATAACTATTTAATTTTTAAAGGAACTGTCACAAATGTTTACAAGTGAACCCAGATGTTGTCTAGCAAGAAGCAAGTTGACAAAGAATAAACTATTTTATTTAAAGAGCAAGCAAACCAAAAGTACCGAAGTGCAGAAAAATCACAAACCTAAACTTAAACCCCAAATCAATCATTCGTGGTATAAGAAAACTTTCTGGCAGACAAGAACGCCAGCAACATAAGATGTTGATGTAAACAGAGTAAAGCTAAGTCAGCCACAGTTCACAAATGTTTTTTTTTTAAACCTATTTTACAGAATATCAAGAACCACATCTGCAAGCTGGTGAACAAACACTGAAAAAAAAACTATGATTATCAAAGGCATCTATTTTTCACTTCACTAATAAAAGTACAGTAACTCTTAAACTAAATTGTTTTAAACTTAGGCTAATATTTTTTTTCCTTCTTGAAAAACAACAACAAAACAACAACCACAACAAAAAAACAAAACAAACCAAAACTGTATTGGTAGAAATATGTCATAGTGTCATTGCACATGTGATTCCCATGCGATACGGCCACAGAAGAGCTACTATATATATATATATACATATATATATATATATATATATATATGTATATATATATATACATATTGTATTCATGTGTGTGTATGTGTGTGTGTGTAGCGAGAGATCTGTTTTTACAGTGTATGGCGTTATATGTTTGGACTCAGTTCCCGGTGATGATCTGGCATTCAGTGAAAGCCAACCGCATCATGGTTTGAGTGTCGTGCCTTCCTGTGCCCACAGCTCACCATTTATGGGTGTGGAAAGTGTGGTTGTGACTTAATAACCGTGTGGATCTGCATTGGGTCCATTTTTACTAAGCTGTATATAACCCAGGCCTGACTAGTTAAAGTGAGGCCGTGAGGAGCTGCTATTCGTGTAGAAATCCATCTTCTGTTTACGTGACTTATGCATGTCGTCATTTTTACCTCTGAGATAAACATACCAGCATATAAGATGAGTTGCACACATGGACACTGACATATAGTCCTTGATTAAAAAAAAAACAAAACAAACAAACAAAAAAACATCCATAGGCCTGTAGATGAGAACCATCTTTGATGGTTTGGACACTTGGATTTTTCCAAACATTTTTTTCTTTTCCAGGAATGTTCTCCATACACAGCCCACCTGTATGATGCTGAAGATGCCAACACACCTATGAGGATTCTGCCTGGACTTTGCAGAGGTTACTGCTCTGACTACTGGCGTCAGTGCCGATACACCCTCAGCCTCCTCCTAGAGAACTTGGGGAGTCCAGAGCAGTTTTCTAACCTGACTGCCTCAATAGAAGATGATCATGAACGGTTCTGTGACTATCTGGAGCTTAAGGACAAACAGTATTGCTACCCTAATGTCTTGACAAATGCAGGTATGGGCTCACCACTAAGCACATAAGTGATTAATAAACATCTCACAGCAGCACAAACAAAACATTTTGCCAAATAATAATTTACTAACAGGGTTAGAACCCACAGCAGTGTCTAGACGACCTTTTAGTTGTAGCTTGTTGTGCTATTTTTATGTATCTTTTAAGAATCTTTTTTTTAAAAATGGTTTGCAATCTACAGCTTGATGTGTATGTATGTCTTTTTGTTTGTTTGTTTTTGTTTTACCTGTGCTTCCTCTTACCAGGAAGTCACTGTAAATGAGAAATTATTCACACTTGACTTGTTTGGGTAAATAAAGTCTTACTAACTCAGGGATTTCATATTTCAAGGTTAACATAATTTATTAATATTTATGAATATGTTTCTAATTTCTTGTCATTTTTATTATTTTTTTTTCTGTTTTTCTAGAACTAAATGCTAACTTGGGTTCAGTCCGTGAGGATCCCAAAGGCTGCCTGGAACTGTGCCTGCAGGAAGTTGCCAACGGTCTCCGAAACCCTGTGGCCATGATTCATGCAGATGATGGAAGTCATCGCTTCTTTGTGGCGGAGCAGCTGGGTTATGTCTGGGTGTATTTGGCCAATGGCTCCAGGATAGACCGTCCTTTCCTAAACCTTACGCAGGCTGTCCTTACATCGCCATGGGCTGGAGACGAGAGGGGATTCCTCTGCATAGCCTTTCACCCACGGTCCATAGTTTTTTGTTTTGAGGGTTTTGTCCAGAACTCAGTTGTGCCTTTATTGCACTATTTTCAGAATGAAATGTTCTGTATTTACATGAAAGTACAAATTGAACATTTACATGGAGCAACTTTTCTGTGCTTAGGTTCACCACAGTCAGAAAAGCCTATGTGTACTACTCTGTGTCTGTGAAGAAAGAAGAGATTATACGAATCAGCGAGTTTACACTCTCAGCACATGATGATAACCAGCTGGACCATTCCTCTGAGAGGTATACAGCATGCTCAGATATGTGCATACTGTATTTATGCATGCCTCAGATGTCACTCATACTTTCATATGTTTTGTGTATCTCCTGATATAGAACGATCTTGGAGGTGGTAGAGCCAGCATCCAATCATAACGGAGGACAGCTGCTTTTTGGCCATGATGGGTATCTGTATATTTTCATTGGAGATGGTGGAAGAGCTGGTGATCCATTTGGAAAATTTGGCAATTCACAGAACAAGTCAGTATAATATATGTGTGTGTGTGTGTGTGTGTAAAAGGTATGAATTTACTTTTTTATTTGCACATTTAATCTAATTGCATTGTTTATTTACTGACCCTTAAAATTTGCCTGAGAATAAAAAAATACTATCCCGAGAGCAGATTTTACAAATGTGATAATGATTGACGTTCATTAACAATGCAAGGCTGAGTGAGCACAGAAAGAGAAAATGTTAAAACCTCGTTGAAATTTCTTAGAAAGCTACAAGATAAATAGCTTAGTGATATAAATTATACCAAGAGCTGTTCACACAAGTACAGACAGGAAGTTTTTATTGAAGGAGCTGCAGGGTATTTATATGTTTTAATTGAGTTTGTAAACATTCATCTCAAACAGATTCCCCCCATACTCTTAGCAAAGTTCAACAGATATATAATGACCTGAGGGATAGAGTTTCTATATGTTTATCTAAACCCATGACACATATCTGCCATATTTAATTCTCATACGGTCATATCAGAAATGCCTGGAATGTTAATTAACACTGAAGGGGAAAAGATGTGCAAATATCATACCTCATTCGTGGTGGACATATTTCACAATGCTACAATAATGTCACATGCTGTAGCTGACACTGACAAACCCATTGTGTTTACAAACCGCAATGCTGTATAATTTAGAGATAAAAGATTTCACGAGCCATGAGGGAGATTAAATGTGAGATGACTGAAAAAAATAGATGCTGGGAATTTTTTTTTACCATAGTTCATGGCTGTTGAGGGGGTTAAAATGTCTTACAAAGGTTAAACAATCTCTTTAAGAGCTTAATTTAGCCCCTGGTTCCTATGGTAGAAATGGAGTGATTTGCCAAAACAACTTCACACAAGACTAGTTCCTGGAGAAGATGCCTCCAGTAAAAGTACATCTTATGATCTTTACTTAAACAAAATGCTAAATAACGCATGACCATTTCATCTTTTAAGTTAAAGATGCACAAAATTTAAACTTATTAGACAGCATTTTGTTTTAAGAAACACGCCTCATACAGTAGAAGATGTTGACACTTTTACCTCTGTCATAGTTTAGCCTGTTTTTGAGATTTTGACGTGCTGTAATAGCTGTTCTGGGAATGAGGTATGATGTACCCTGCCAAGTCTAATATTTACACTACACATTGTGGACCAACACCCACTGGTATGTTGAGGGGAGACAGAAAGAGGCAGACAAATACAGATTAAAGAAAAGAGAGTCCCAGGGGGGAATGGAGAGACTGGAAAGTTACTACAGAGAGGACTAAGGTGCAGAGGGAATGAGAGGGAAGGAGTACTTAAGACAGGGGGGAAAAAGAAGAATTTTTGATTAAAAACTCAATAGATGAAAAGCAACATTTGCAAAGAGGAATTGATGGTAGAATGGACCAAATTACATTTAAACTCAGACCTGAACCTGACTTAAGGTTAATGTGTGTGTAAATTATATATATGTATATATATATATATATATATATATATATATATATACCAACAAAAAGTCATAATTAGCAAGAGTTTAGAAATAAATGCTAACGCCTAATAATTTCTTTCTTTCTTTCTTTCTTTCTTTCTTTCTTGTTATTGCAACTCTCAAGACAACCTTAACCTCCTTTATCTTGTTGTGTATTTTTTTCTGTTCAACAGGTCAACACTTCTTGGCAAGGTGCTGCGTATTGATGTTGACAACAACGATGATGGTGCCCCATACAGCATTCCCTCTGACAACCCGTTTATGAGGGAGAAGGAGGCTCGACCTGGTAAACCCCTAGAATATACTGTATGTGTGGAACAGTTCGACCATGCTTGTTAACTTTAAAGATGAAGTGACTTAACAGTGAGGATGTAAATCTCATTTAACATTTACTTGACCTTTCATGAAGACCACAAACTGACAAAAGTGAGAGGCTGTTTTCTTTTACCGTGATAAAAAAAAAAAAAAAAAAAAAATCCCAGTTCTACCTAAAGAAAAACTTTCTATTTGTTCTGCAGAGTATTCACTCAGTCCTCACAAAGGCTGTAAGTGTCCTGTCCTCTTTCTCCTCTTTCTTTCCAGAGATTTATGCTTATGGAGTTCGCAACATGTGGCGTTGTTCCATTGACCGGGGTGACCCTCTCACAGGCGCAGGCAGAGGCAGGATGTTCTGTGGAGACGTGGGCCAGAACAAATATGAAGAAGTCGACCTCATTGTCAAAGGTAGGATCTTTTTAGTTAAATGCAACTTTACACATAAGTGAAAGATATTTCTTTTTACGCTTGGATACCTCTACATTAATTATCTTCAGAAAGAAAGAACTTTCATGGCTGACATTTTTCTCCTAAGTTAATCACCTCATTAGTTTTACTTAACAGAGTTAGTTTGCTGTGATAAAGGCAAAATTATTTTCTTAATCATAGAAATGACATGTTTTCTTCCTGTGGTTATAAACATATAGAATGTCTTGCCAGTGTGGTAAAAGGGCATCTTAAAGTCTGTAACAGCTGATGTGAGATGAAAACATCAGATGATGATGGAAACAGAGAGATAGGAGATGGTTAACCTCTTACTTTTGCTAATTATAACATTATACTCACTGGACACGTTATTAGGTACATCTTGCTAGAATTAAGTTTGACCCCTTTTAGCTTTCAGAACTGACTTAATTCTTTGTGGCAGAGATTTAAGGTGTTGGAAACATTCCTCAGAGATTTTGACATAATAGCATCAGACAGTTGCTGCAGATTTGTCAGCTGCACATCCATGATAAGAATATTCTGTTCCACCATATCCCAAAGCTGCTTTACTGAATTGAGATCTGGTGGCTGTGGATGCCATTTTAGTACAGTGAACTCATTGCTGTGTTCAGGAAACCAGTTTGAGATGATCTGAGCTTTGTGACGTGGTGCATTATCCTGCTGGAAGTAGCCATCAGAAGATGCTACACTGTGGTCATAAAGGGATGGACATGGTTAGCAACAATACTCATGTAGGATGTTGTTTTTAAGTAATGCTCAATTGATACTAAAGGTCCTAAGAAAATGCCATCTTCACCATTAATACAAGGCAGGAAGGATCCATGCTTTCATGCTGTTTACACCAATTCTGACCCCACCATCTGAATGTTGCAGCTGAAATCAAGACTCATCAGACCAAATGTTTTTCCAGTCTTCTATTGCCCAATTTTAATGAGCTTGTGTGAAATGTTGTCTCAGATGGATGGATGGATTATTTGGTTATTTGCTTAGGTTATTTGAGTTACTTTTACCTTTCTATAATCTATAACCAGTCTGCCCATTCTATTCTGTCTTCGGACATCTAAAAAGCATTTTCATCCAGACAACTGTTGCCCATTCTCTGCACACCTCAGACTGTGCATGATTGTGCTTGAAAATCCCAGTATACCAGCAGTTTCTGAAATACTTTAAACAACCCCACTGGCACCAACAACCATGCCACCTTCAAAGTCACTTAAAACCCCTCTGAAGTTCAGTTTGAACAACAACAAGTCATCTTTACCATGTCCGCATACCTAAAGGTACTGAGGTGCCACCATGTGATTGGCTGATTGTGTTAACAAGCTTTTGAACAAGTGTATCTAATAAAGCGGCCAGTGAGTGTACATTTTCTGCTCTTACAAGACTGATCACTTCTGCTATCATTTTATGTGTAGTAATGAATTCCCCAGCAGACAAACACATTCTTGATACATTTTTGAAACGATGACAGGCTGCGTGAAAATACGTTGTACCTCAAAAATGTTTATTTGTTGAGATTACAATATAAATATATATACATTAATGGGGAAACAAGCATCATTCATTTATAATGATAAAGATAACATAACCGCCAATGTGTCCATAATCTTGTTCTATATTTATCAATCTATTCCAATTTCCAAAAATGTCATGACTGTGAATCCAGAAACATGTTTTTAGTATACTCTATGTACATTATTAAAAAGCCGCCTTTATCCATGGTTAGTTTTATTCTGTGATCACACTTTTTTAAAGGCGGTAACTATGGATGGAGGGCTAAAGAAGGTTTCAGCTGCTATGATCGGAAACTCTGTCAAAACTCATCTCTAGGTGAGTCAGCATCCTAGCTTCACTACTTTCTGTGGGATACCAAGTAGACTGTAAAGTCATTGTCACGAGCTAAACCAGTGGTTCCCAACCTGAGGAAAGAACGTTGGGAACCACTGATCTAAACTACTGTAAAGTGTTAAAATATTACAATATATGTCATAATTTTAACTGATATGTAACTGTATAAATGGTGGGTTGTTCTGTGTCCATGCATTTGCAGATGACATCTTGCCTATCTTTGCCTACCCTCACAAGTTGGGCAAGTCAGTGACAGGAGGATACATCTATAGAGGCTGTCAGATGCCCAACCTCAATGGGCTCTACATCTTTGGGGATTTCATGAGTGGGTGTGTGTGAAAAACTTTCATTAAGAAAATTTTGTATCTTTCTTTAGAAAGTTACAAAATTTTACTAAAATAAACAGTTTTTTCTTTCATATCACTGCATAAGAACATAAATAGAAAATTGCTCTCATGAAGAGAGTCGATTCAGTAGCTGTGACTGAATATCTGCTCAAAATCCTTCAGTTCTCCTCTTAATAGTGTAAATTGAAAGCAGTAGCTTTTGGTTTATTTGTTGTTTCTCCCAAACATAACTTCACACATTTCAGCTGCTGGTAGAATAAGAACTTGACCCACTGAGTGCAGCTTCTTACTTTAGCTGGCTTCATGGCTTTGTTTGACAGCACCTGAAGACAAATTAGACAATTTAGTCTTGCATTGTTCTCAATAAACCCAAAGTCAAGATATCTATCATTCTATTTTCTTAGTTTAGTTGGTTTTGGTCTAAAATCACTTGTTGAAGTGGGTGGATTTAAAAACATATTCACTGTGTTGCTAGCTACATGCTAATCCACAGCTGGAGCAGTGCGGTAGGTGCATCCTGAGCAGAGTGGGTGAGTGATGACCGACAGATTCAATGACCTATCACCATCACTTTTTTAATTAGCTAACAGGTTGTTGCTCACAGCGGTTCCCATAATGATTCACTCATTCAAAGATAAGCCAAAACCATGGCTCGGACCCTCGGGGGTCTGGAAACCCCACTTTTAGAATAGTAAAGCTAAGTTACTGTGCAGAAATCTCAAGCTCCCAGTCCTCTAGCAAAGACCCAAGCTTGAAAGAAGGGCGACAGCCCATATAGGGGCAATGTTGAGGATGAGATTAAATTGTCTTAATATAATGTGGTTTTTACTTTGCTACGGTGTGTGTAACTTTTGTCGAGATGACCTTCACTCCTTAAAATAGATTACTCAGGAAGTAGGCCACCCTGCTCCAGATATTAACTCTTCACCTAGACAGCTGGTGTTTGTGAGAACAGCATCAACATCATAACCTTGTGTGTACCATGTGTGACAGAGAAATATTTGTATCACAGATGTTATGACAAAGTACTTTGTCATGTGCACCTCCTGATTGATCAGCTTAATTAGACTCAGAAAGATAATTTGCTTGGCTTAACACTTATTCATTAATACTCATGATTTCCTCCACAACTTTCAGCTAATGTACCCTCTGCAACTTGTCTAGTCAAGGAAACATTTATTTCTATAAGTTTTTATGTCTATGTCTGTGGATCTGTTTCTATTCAGGCGTCTGATGTCTCTAAAGGAAAATGCAGAAACAGGGGAATGGCAGTACAATGAGATCTGCATGGGAAGAGACCAGACCTGCAGGTTTCCTAAACTCATCAACAGTTATTATAAATACATCATCTCCTTTGCTGAGGATGAAGCAGGTAATCACTGCTTCTATGTGTCCATGTGTTTAACTTCAAGTATCACTTAATTTTTTAGGTGGAGGTAAGGAAGAGGTATTCAAAATTGAAAAGAAATAATCATTGAAATCTCCACTTTGTGTATTGCATATTGTATGAGTAAAGAGCCTCAGTTTGTGAGGAATTAGAAGAGCAGCAGTAAATCTGCTTTTAATTATAGAGTGCTGATTAATGAGCTAGAGTGATGCACATGCTAGTCTTTCCTTAAATTAAAAATATAAAAGAATACCTATTTAAGCAAATGTATTTACTAAAAGACACCTTTTCTGACTTTTTTTTTTACTGTAGTTCTGTTTGTAATGTGTTTATTTCTTCCTATTTTCTCCATCTTTATCTGTATTACTATTTTCACCATTTCTTCTCAACAATCATGGTCTATCCCCCATTTGTAAACATTTCTATTCCTCTTACCTTCCCCATGCTGTTGGCCATCTTCTTTCCTCCATCTCTTGCCTCTGCCTGCAACTCTCTTTTCCTCATTCCTTTGTAAACCTTTCTAGGTGAATTGTATTTCTTAGCCACAGGAGCCGCAAGTGCCACAGCCAGAGCAGGAGTCATCTATAAGATAGTGGATCCTTCCAGGTAGCAAACTTTGTTGTTACATCTATTTAATAGCAAGTACACTTGCTATTAACAAGGCTTTGTTGTGGGAAGCTTTAAATACTCCTCATCAAATGTGAGAAATTTTCCAAAATGCACAGATAAAATTTTCGGGTAAAGACAATGACGTGAAAGGTATCCATTTTTAAGAATATGCTGCAACATCAGCACTGAAGCCCTCAAAAGATAAAACCCTGAATGTTTCATATAGTTTTGTTGTTGTTGTTGTTGTTGTTGATTTTTACCGCTGATGTTCATAGAATTCATAATAGCAATAAAAAAATACGAATTTTGTCTTAAACACTTTTTCTAATTTCTTTTTCAAACAGGTTAAATTAAAAATGTTTGATATATTCTGGATACAACAACTAAAATACAACAATGTAATGCTGCCCGTAGAAGAGTGAGAGTGTTAAAATTTAAGCAGCTCTGCTGGTGTTTTAGCAGTTTTTAGCATTTTATTTGCAATGGAAACACCTATTTTGTTCTCTTAGGAAAAGAAGTGTGAAACATGAGTATAGTATGATGATCATTGTAGAATTGCTTCAGTTAGTGGGAATATTATTGTAGGTGATGTAGATCTTCAATATTTCATAATATTGTCTTATTTCTGTTGAAAAGACAAAAAAAAAAAAAAAAAAAAAACTCTGCCTGTTGCATTATTATAATGAGGCTTTCTCAGAGATTTCTGAATAAGCCACCTAAGAGTCATGTTTTTTTTCTAAAGCGTGGGGGTCAGTGCTGGTCGAAGGTAATGTGGGGCCCTATGCAAACCCCAACTGTGCTGCCCCCAAAAACACAATATGCAAAAAAATGCACACCTTGTTGTTTTCGAACCTGAAATCTCAGCAGCAACAATGAAGATGGTCCCGTCATCAGGTTTTTGCATCGATCTGACGGCCTTTAAAAGTGTATTTAAAATATTAAACAAAATATCTCTAAATGCTCTCACAGTTCAGTTTTACTAATTATTTAAAGTAAAGCACAATGATGATATTTAACTGGATTTTAATGCTACTGACATTAGCACACACAACAAAGGAATTAGATCTTTGTAGTTTGGTAATTACTTAAAATCTTCATTAAGAAAAATATTGCATTATTATTTATTTACTATGGTCTCCATTTAATTCCTTCTTACAATGCTGGGGCCCAACTTTTCCAGTACAAAGTGGTCCAGGGCCCACTCACATATTAACAATGTTCTGTTTGAGCTCACTCTTGGTTTAATTTGTATTCAAGAGCTAAACCAAATCCACTTGTTGTTTAACAGCTAAAACCTTGTGAAATATCACATCATCTGTATATGAAACTGCACATACAACAGGATAATAAAAATCAGGCACAAAAACTAATTTAAAAGCTCAAGTCAGGCTTATAAACACAAAAACTACTAAATATGAGATCTTAGCAGCAGATAAAATTAAAGGAAAAGAATAAAAAAATGCATGGACCTTGAAAAAGATGGAAATTTGATTAATAAAATGATGCAGTGATGAAAATGCATTTAAAATAAAAGGTTCAAATGAATTAAACTGTAAATAAATGTATAGTTTATATATATATATATATATATATATATATATATATATATATATATATATATATATATATATATATACAAAACATTTGATTAAACTACTTAAAATAAAACTTAGAATTCTTCAGCCATGACAGATGTTTTATGCCTCTGTAGCCCATTTCTTTTCTTTTTTTTTTCTTTCTTTGCTTAAAAAAACCACCTGCTTTCCTATGAGTGCTGATGTTTGTTTCCTAGATGTTACTTTCGTGTTGAAGGCTTCTGTGCTGAATATCGTTAGCTAATGTTAGCTAACACTCAAACAAAATTTTGGACATTTTATATTTAAAAGGGTTAATCTGGTGCACTCAAGCAGAGTTACAGGCCAGTACGAGTGTAAGTTTCTAACATATCTGACAGACGAAATGATGCAGCCTTGCGATAACACCAGCTGGTAGATTAGGCTTGCAATTGTGTTTTTTGGGCTGCAACCTTTGAGCAAAAAGCACGTAAACACCATCCAATGGAACTGCACTGATTATGAAAACTTACCGATTTTTTCAAATTGCTGTCCCTGTCCACTATTCTCTCAAGTTTTGGGTTGGAAATTTAGTCTTTTCGTTATTATAGCATAGACTGGAGGTGTAATGTTTTTTCTGTCTTGCCCTTACAGACGAGCGCCACCAGGAAAATGCAGTTTTAAACCTTTACCTGTTAAAATAAAGGGAAAGCTGATTCATTTCCATCCCAAAGAGGGTAAGAAATTCTGCTCTTGTTGCTCATTAGAGAAAAACCAGACTCATTCAAAACCTGATATGAGCTTTATAAGATTTTTATTATGTCGTCAGAGTGTTACAGTTGATTACACAATATGAATAAACAAAGTTGATTGAGAGAAATGTAATTTATTTTAAGCTCTGTCCTGAGAAGAATAATAATCATTACAGAGCTATGGGGAAAAAATACGTTAAATTTGGGCACAACTCCTTTTTTAAGTGTGTATATCCATAGATTTGTTTGTTTGTTTATTTTGGTTGAAACTTGTCAGCTGTATTATTAAAATTAACTAAACAGGAAATTCAGTTTCCAATGCGCACAATCATAATAATCTCACACCTAAGACATGCCTTGCAGCTTTTCTTCAGTTTCTGAAAGGAAGCTGCCTCTTGGCATCTGCAGTCATGGCTTACATCTGATTAAACAAAATTACATTTCCTTTATCAACTATATATGATGTTTTTATTCTTTATATATGATAATCTATAAGGACTTTTGGCACTGTTTATATGTAATAACATGTTTCGTTTCTTGTTTGTAGAGTTTGTAATTAACAAGAAACCAACCACCACACCTGTTCCTACTACAACCACAACAAAAAAAACCATCCATCAGAAAACCAATCATAATAAGAAAACCACCAATGCCAACAAGAAAACCTACAAGAAAAGTGACACAAGCTCCACCAAAAACCTCAACAAGAAAGATGACAACATTATCTCCAAGTCCAGCTATTAAAGCCACTCTAAAACCAGCCTCAGCTACAACAGTAAAACCAACATCTGTCCAGATGGGCATGGCAAATCCCACCACTTCATCCTCTGGTAGGACTACTGGTGCACCTGCTCATCATACTAGTTCTACCGATTACCTGACCACTAAGCTGTCTGTTAGGACTAACATTAAACCCACACATAAACCAGAGCACACTAAGGTGTGTGGAGAGGCCACCAGAGTCCGAGGTGGTTTAGTTGTCTGCATTATGTGCTTGCTTTACATTTTAATACATTAATAAATAACAGTTGCCTATTTCAAGATCTGGTTAACTTAACTTAGCTTTTTAGTAAAATCACACCCAGAATGAATAAGGCAGCTCTAATAACTGCTCTCTTCCACAAAACTTGGGTCATAGTTAATACAATCTGCAGGCTCTAACTGGCAATTACTTTTTACATGAAAAAACATTTATATGAACTGTGAATTAATGTATTTATTTTGATACCTGAGTCAATAATGGAAAAGGGGACATTTGGATGTTTTCCACTTCTTTCTATAGAATTGATAAGGATGTTTTATGCTGAATTTAGACTAATATGGAATTTTATTCAGAGTTCAATATTATTTATTCAGCAATACATATGAAAGGTGATCAGATGAAATAAAAAGCAAGGACATTTGTAAATGTCAGTTGAAACAGAAACAAGCTGATACAATTTAAACATTTATAAGATGGTAACTAAAAGAAAAAACAAACTTATAGGTAAAATATTAACATAACATTAAAATAATTCTTTGATATAATTTTTAAATATCTTTTTCAATTTTTGCACTTACATCTCCGCACTTGAGGAAAAAAGAAATTGTGGGAATTTACAGTTTTTGCAGGATGAAATAATTTTGAGTAAATAAAATTGAATTATTTTTAATTCAACATTTACTGCAGCATTTTTGTCTTAACTTTTATTCTTGTTTTTAATTTATAAATACATCATATAAACTGGGGATGGGCTGGCTGCACAGACTTTTGTACAACTCGGGTATGATGGAAACCATTCCCTTCTTCAAACTTGTTAGGAAGCCATTTTCCGGCTGGTGCAGAGGGTTTAAGAAGCTAAAATGGTTCTTATTTTTGTTTTAGATATTTGCACTACTTTAATTCAAATCAGGTACTTTGGCATTATTTATTTTGAATAAATGTTTGCATCAGCTTAAGTTTGGACATTCATCCTTTTGTGTCTTTGTCTATGTCCTTTTTGTAAATCTGCATGATAATGTTGCTTAAAACTCTGTCAAACGCACTTAAAATGCTATCTTGTATACTGTGTTTGTAAGTGTAACAGTGTAACATTTAAGGTAAGCTTATACGTTTTCTTGCCAAAGCTGTGAAGATCAGCAGTGTTGTGTTTGTCTGCTCAGTATAGGATGTTGAGGCTGCCCCACTCATCAAATACTGCTGCACCAAACTGTAACACACTGAGTGTGTTTATGCTTGTTTTCAGTGTGCAGGAATAACATAAAAAAATGCATTTTCTAACATCATCTTTCCAAATACATGTATGTTTGCATGCAATTTTTACCCACTGTCTAATTATTCTGATGGGAATCTTTTTAATCTAAAGTGTGAGAAACCTACATTAAAAAAATTTAACTGATGCGACGTTCAAACTGATGACCTTTTGAACACACTATCATATAAAGAAATAAATCATTTTAATTAGCCAACGTTAGTATTGAGAAGAGTCTGCCTAGATTGCATGTACAGTGGTTATGATGTTTTTTAACTGGATTTAAAGAAATAAGTTTCACAGAACACACATAGGGAGACGAACCACTCAACATGCTTATCTGTTTTATTCCATTCATATATTTCATTAAACAGACGGGGAAGTAAATAGTCAATATTAGCATCTTTTCTACTGGGAAATGTATTTCCACTGTATTATGCCACTAGAGGGCAAACTCTGTTTTATCCAAGCATAGCGTTACCCTCTCACATACACAGGCCTAAGAAGGGATAAAAACTGTGATTTTTCCCTATTATGCTTAATTTTATCGCCAGTTAATGTGTCAGAAATGACCACATAGTAGTGCAGATGCCAAACAACAACTTGCACATGTAAGACTTTCTCTGAGACAGAAACTGCTTTTTTCTGGCCCTGGCAATGAGAACAGGTGTGGTACATAAGCTAGCAGCCACTTAGCTATGTTTAGAATAATAAACAGCCTCGAAGTAGCACTCGAACTAGCACGGTAAAGCTTACAAATATCTCCCCCATCTTTTGAAGTATTTAAACCTCATACTATTACCAGGAAAATTTCCTAGAATGCTATAGTATCATAAAAATGAAACAGTTTTAGCACAAAGTTAAATTATATTCAAATAAAGAGGGTGATTCTGTCTCTCCCTCAGGTTATCGTGCAACTGTCATGACTGCAGCCTTCTCTAGGACTGCACAAACTCCAATCGTCACCACTCCCTCTTCAAGGAGAAATGGAAGACTGCTTCAATACCCC
Source organism: Melanotaenia boesemani (assembly GCF_017639745.1). Taxonomy (NCBI): domain Eukaryota; kingdom Metazoa; phylum Chordata; class Actinopteri; order Atheriniformes; family Melanotaeniidae; genus Melanotaenia; species Melanotaenia boesemani. The sequence goes on along the minus strand of NC_055690.1, from coordinate 23,302,029 downwards.
ACTGGTACCACCTCACAACCTTTAAACTTAGCAGAAACCCCCTCTACTTCATCTGCAACACCTTGGGAACGTCCCCAAGCCGCTTTGATCACTACACCACATCCCAAACATCTTGGAACCACAGCTTGGGCACCTTATTCAGTTCAGAGGCCCACTCTATCATCCACCAAGACCCAGAAAACACCAGCCAGCACCACACTGCCTAAAGCACAGGATGGGAAGCTGCGGCCTGCAGAGAAGCTAGAAAATGCTGTGGAGGGTAATCAAGTATACAAGAAACCCAGAGGTGGCAGTCGTGGTTATAAAAAAGGAAGAGGAGGAAGAAGGCCGAGGGTTGGCTCAGTGCGACTTGTGAGTGCTGATGGTTTATCAGATCGCGGCAGGGTGGAAATCTTTATTCGAGGGAAGTGGGGATCAGTGTGCGATGATCTTTTCACCAGCAAGGCAGGTACAGTTGTGTGTCGACAACTTGGCTTTACAACTGCACTGGCAGTGATGAAGAGGGCTGCACTAGGGGAGGCGGATAGCAGTGTCAGGATTCTCCTGGATGATGTGGAGTGTGAGGGTGGAGAAAGATCTCTGCTGGACTGCAAGAGGTCAAAGGTGGGGAAACACAACTGCACTCATAAGGAAGATGTAGGCGTTATCTGTGGTTAGCAATAAAGAAGAAGGGGACGTTACAAGCTTCGACACCAGGAAAATAGGTTGCCATTTTATGTTTCTGGAAGCCAGAATATGTGCAGTGTGTGTATTCCATATGTAGACATGTTATGGTTTTTAAAAGAATGTGCATAAATTGCTCGTTTCCTGATGACTGGGCTGGTTTTGAAAGCCAGGCCATATTCAGTATTTCTCCTAAAGCACAACCAAGGGTATATAAATCTTAACCAGGAAAACGTAACTTACGTACAAGGAGAAGAAGGGAAAAAAAACCCAACAAGAAGACTTAGCATGACCTGTCTGAGAAGTGAAGAACAGTTTCCTGCTGGGAACGCAACATGGCAACAAACTTTCCTGGTAACGGGGTTAGAAGATACACAGTGTTAAACATTAATCTGAGAAGGAAAACTTAATGAAGGTACTGTATTATGACCTGTAATATTATGTTCTGCCCATTTTAAGGGTCTTCTTGGAAAGAATAAAAATCTCCATGATTTCTATTTTCATGTCTCAAATGTATTGTTTAATTTCAGCTCTAAATCATTAGCATTCTGTTCTCTGTTGAATGTATTTTTTATGCTGAGTTTAAAAAGGAAATGCTGGACATTTTGAACAGTGAATGAAATAATAATATTTCCAAATCTTGTTACTGTAAGACGTTTAGCACAGGGTGCTTGTGATATGAATAAAGTTGATTGCAAAATGATTTCCGTTTGATTCTCTGTTATCCAGATGAGCTTATTTTTCATTGTTGCTCTCTCACACATTTTATAGGCTCAGCACATTCTCTTATGTACATCCATTTTCATTTTTTCTCACTACAGGAAGTTAATGGATGTTTTTGATTAGGTTTCTTTGAACCAGTACCAGCTGACCATCATTATGACTTCCAGACTTCATACATCTACCATGTGTTACTCAAGCACTCTGCAGTTCTTATCACACATCTGCACATCAGAATGTGAGACAGTCTAAATTGTTTGGGTTTAACTTTCATTAATTCACTAATTTTCTGTTGATGCACAGTCTGAAAAAGGGTTCTCTGTATAATTTACTGTTTTAAAGTTGATGCATTGTAGGCATTGATGATGTTCAACATTATCTTGATGTCTGAAACAAGGCGTGTTTGGGGATGAGAAGGACCAGCTGCCCAAGTTTCTTGTGAACAACGCTGTTTAGACAAAAGAAGGGCATGCTTAAACAGATTTTAGTATCTGAGAGTCAAATGTAACTTAACCATTTAGTGTGGTGGACAACATATTTTCAATATTTTAAGTTATAATCAAATTTAAAAGAAAAAAATCTGCATTGCCATTTTTTTTATTTTCTTGATTCTTTCTGATGAAATTTAATTATATCATTATAAAGTGTGGGCTGGGTGGTGGTTAGTGCTATTGCCTCACAACAAGAAGGTTCCTGGTTTGAATCTCAGTTTGGTCCTTTCTATGTGGAGTTCTCCTTGTATATGTGCGACTTCTCCAGCTTCCTCCCACAGTCCAAAAACATGTATGCTGTGGTTGTTGGTCCTGCCATGAACTCTAGACGCAGATGGGTGTACATCTACATCGATCCGACATTAGAATAAGCAGGTATAGACAATAAATGGATTATAAAGTTTAATTCAGGGGCCAGAATAAAATCATCAGATAGCTTTGACACTGACATTGTGTCAAGCAATACCTGGACAGGTTTAAAAATAAAATCTCTGATTAACTGAAGAAAATATGAATGAAAAATTAATAAAATGTGGATTGAAAAAAAAAAAAACACTCATTAGAAATTATGACCAAATGGAGCAGAACTGCATTTAAATATGGATCCCACACAATACCATAATATGGTATTGTATGATATTATCATAGTGGCGTCCAATCTGAAAACAACCATTTTAGTTTGTTTGTTTGTTTATTGCTTTTTTTTTTCCAGATCAGCAGTTATTAAATTCTACCCAGGAAAAGCACATCAGTCCCGTAGCCTGAATATTATGAGAAAAGATACACCCTTTGACCTGTATGAAGTCCAACTGTCTAACTGACATAGATGTGTCTGTCTTGTTGCATGTACTGTAGGGCTTTACAGTATATTACACATTAATAAACTTCATCAAATGCAACACATTGCTCAGCCATGTGCACACGAATCGCTCAACATTACAAGCACATTGGTGTGCAACATATATAATTAAAGTGCACAGTGAAAAAGTAAAAACTAAATAATTTCATCACTGAAGAACATCTATCATTATTAAAATAAAATTTCAAACTATTTTATTTAAGCTTTTAACTGCATTTCGGTGATTTTGGCATGAGAAATTAATTAATGGTTTGTAGAATCAGGCAAAGACAGGGTTCAAATTTGATCTGATTAAAAATGAAACACCTGAAAAAATCATTTCAAACTGACACTAGTTTAGTTTCTGCCTCTAGACCACAAGGAGGCAGTCATGTATCATCATCAGTAAAAGCTGTGGAGAGAAAAATGCACAATACCGTCACAGTCCCCTTCAAATATGTTTCATCACTTTGCACCATTGCACAACTGTGAAAAACGTTTTTTCAGACTGTTGTTGTTCTTTTTCAGTTTGATTCCATTGCCTGATAAGCCAGCTCATGCGTGACAGAGAGTACATCGAGCCATAATGCCAAGAAAACATCAGCAGACATCAGAGCAGTGTCGACATGCTGTAAACCAGCGTGAGATGGTACATTAAGTGCAGCTTGCTATTTCCTCACATCACTACTCTTATCTTCCCACCAGTGACTTGCTGCACACTGTCTTCTGGCCTCTGACAGTAACAGTGTTGAATATATTCTGGCAGTTCGCAGTGTCGAAGCCCCAGAAGAGGAGAGTTCACCTGATGCCTTATTAATAAAGAATGTGTAAAAAATCACAATGGCCCTGAAATGCATCTTAAATTAAATTAAAGCAATTAAAAATACAACATAATCAAATGAATATTTGAACATTATGGAGAGAGCTGAATCTCCACAGCAGGAGTTGAAAGCAATTGTCTTACTTTTTGTTTGCTTACGTCATTGAGTTTTTGCACTATTTTCATTGATATTTCTGTGTGCAAGTTTACAAGTGAAACAAGCTTTAGGCTTCCAAGTCCCATCTGTTTGCAGTGTTCTCTACCGTGTTGCCTAAAGCCTCGAGGGAAACGTTGTATTCTATTTACTCAAGCAAGGCTACTAAACACACTTTTATTTATGGCTTTAGGAAGGAGTTTCTTTAATGCACATTTGTACACGACCATTCGCACCTGATGCAACTGTGTCCACAGAGCAGCTCCAGAAAACTGAGGCATGCTCAGTGCTGCTATGCTAACACCTGTCATATCTTACAAGCACACATTAATCTCAGAGGTAGACCTCAAAGGACAAAATACACATTTCAGCAAGACTAAAGCTTATGGAATTATGCTGATCAGAATGCAGCATTCTCTAATTACAAAAATAAAAAAATAAATAAATCCATGACTTACAGATCATCCTGTAGTGCCAAACATCGACACAAGGGAGCAGCACACAACCTTGTGCAGTTCATTTACATCCTAGTTGTCTATTGACCTGAATTTCTAGCGATAAAAAAGAAAAGACACTGTTTTTGCAGCCAAACACAGAGATGCAAACAGGCACATGTATTTTCCATTTTTGGACATTCACAAGTAGCACTGTCCCGCAGTAAAGATGATGCTAATGTTCCTGCATTATCAGTAGCTCTATGTCAGGACAGCTCTGACTTCAGCTTGAGCTCATTTATGTCAAGAGTGCAAAACTGTAAATTCAGAAGCCGATTAAAGAGACACATTGAAAGAAAAGGAGAGCTGAGCAAAAATGGAGAGACGGAAAGCTGCGAATGGGTAGGGTTCGGGTACAGTACTGATGATCATCTTTGCCAGCAGATTTAACTGTGACATTCATTATCTCTAATGGATCTGTCTGTTTAAGTCGATAGACATTCCTGAACCCTATTACACTGTAAATGAATGGATGGGATGTCCTACTGCTCTACACTGAGTCACTTCTAGGAGGAATAAAAATGATTTAAAGAATATGACTGTGAAGAAAAAGCTTATCCAATACAAACTTATCAATTTCTTTTCTTTTCATCAGCTTAAGTTCTTGGGAATATTTGGAAGGACAAAATCTCATTTACAGTAACCTCATCATTTTTGATACCTCTTTATATCTGTTACTATTCTTTTCTTTTCTCTAAATATAATAGTGTTTTAAAATGTTACATAGGGTCATTATTTCCCTAAAGATCCCCTAAACAAAACAGAATGGAAATAAGAGGGACTACAGGACAGGGAGGACTGAAGTGGAAAAACTGAGTTAAATAGCCTGAGGTTTCACACAGGGATTGTAAAGATACACTTGAGCAAAAAAACATGAAAGCATGCACAAACATGTATGCATGAGCACACACAAACATGGTTCCATGGCTCTCTGTGTTTGTGAGGACATTTGTGGACATAAAACATTGCCTTGAACTTCACCCTTGCCCTAATTATCACAACATAGTGCCTAAACCTAACCTGAAGCAGTGTGTAACCCTAAAACCCAATCCTGACCCTCACATACAGCCTTAAAAGAGTATGACAGAACTTTCTCCGAATGTCCCTATGTAGCTGGTACTCATTAATATAGTTGTGTGCACACATGCACATATAAATCCATCCCCTGATGTTGTTTGTTCCAAATTTAGCTTCTCTCTCTAACTCTTTTTTCAGTCGCTCCTCTCTTCTTCTTGTGTTACTCTGCCCTGCAATGTCTTCTACTTGCATCTCTACTCTGTTCATAAGTCTCTCTCCTTCCTTGTTTCTAAGTCAAACTCATAATTCACACTATATAGACTCCAGGACCATAGTTTCCTCATCTTTTGAAGTATTCAGTAGAATTATGCACCCTGTCAGTCCTGCTCCTCTGTACCTTATCCAATATGTACAGTCTACATTCCACGTGTGGGACACTTCCATGCATCTGAACATGGCCTTCATTATTAAATCTGAGCATAAGTACTGCAGACATTACTCTATCATACTTTCACATCATTGGCAAAATTATCAAGATATTTAAAGCTGGATAAACTGGAAAAATCACCCATTTTAACAAGAATTATGTTATTTTGCCATGGTTCTAGACTTTTATTGATCAGTTTGTATTGCCTGTGTCCACCTTCCTTGTCTGACCATTTCTTTGTTGTATTTGAACTTTGCATGGTTTGTTTGTCTGTTTGATTCTCTTATCAAGTTCATCTCAACAGGTCATCCCAAGGCACTTACAGACACTTTCCATTAAAATACAATTGTCTATAGTCGAATTATAATCAAATTAAAACAAAACACCTATATGAGCCACATAAGTTTAATTTATAATAATTGAGTTCATATAAGCCAGTGTATAAGAAATTAATTGCCTAACTCAGGAAACCATCAGATTGCATGGAATCTTCTCTTCCATTCAGTCTTCCAACTTGAGTAGGCATGGGGTAGAGGTCAACAGGAGGGAAAAACTTCTATTAGAACCAGACTTGGGAAGAGCTGTCTTCTGCCTCTACGGTTGGAGGTGGAGAGGACAGGAGAGATGGGGTCAACAAGCACCATAACTTTAACCCAGGGATTCCTACTCAGAAATAAAAAAAAAACGCAAGTTATGCTAATAACAATGCCAGATATGTAAGGAGAATAAGAGTAAAGAGAGAAAAATGGAGGGAAGTGCTCAGTGCATCATGGGATGCTCCCTAGTACCCCTAGCCTATAGCTGCATACCTAAAGGGATGGCAAAGAGACAGCCCTAACCATTCTCCTCATCAAAAAGGATGTTTTTAAGCCTAATCTTAAAGGTAGATAGGATGTCTGCATCTTGAACCCAAACTGGGAGCTGCTTCCATAAGAGAGGATCCTGATAACTGAAGACTATGCCTCCCATTCTACTTTTAAAAACCACATGTAAACCTGCCGTCTGAGAACAAAGTGTTTTGTTGGACAATTTTGAAACTATGTGACCTTTAAGATACAATGAAGCTTGGTCATAATGAACAAATAAATTCATTGTTTATTAATAATAGTGTTTGTTTAAAAAGTATTCGCTTTTTAAAAAAATTGATTCACTTAAATATTTACATTTATCTATTCACCAGCTCATTATTTGTTGTTATGCATTGCAACAGAATAAGAAACATATACCACCAATACATCATTAAGCTACAGGGTCATTTCTCTTCCACCTAATCACTCAAAACATGCAATACTGTGTCTTTCTACTCTGTCAGATTAAACTCTGGTTGTTAGTTTCCAGCCAGGCTCACTGCATATTTTATTCATTTTTTTTTTATCCCCACTCATCATTTAATGCTTTCCTTTGCTCTCATCTGTGAACAGGGAGGGTTATAAAAGCACACACTGTTACGGATAAGACTTTTAAATAGTCAGATGTTACTGTTCCCTAAATGCAACATCAGTGGTGCTTAAACAATATATTGCCCTCTCTGACATTTTCTGACTATGGATTGTACCATGATTTGAACATGTGGACAAGTGAAACTATTACATGTTTTTTTAGTGAGACTGAGCTGACAATAAATGATACTTTTCAAAGCATCACGCGCTCTCTTTACAGTATAAAAAACATCACAAATAATGTTTAGAAGACAAAAACCAGAATATTCAATGACCATCTTTAAACCTTCATCCTAACATGAAATTAAATGTTTCCTTGTGCAAGCTGAATCTAAATATATAAGCAGACGTGCACCCTTCCTATCTGGCTGGCAGCGCAGATGGTGGCACTGGGTGATGCTAAAGGCCAAAAGGACAGCTCTAACTAGCTGCACACACACACACACACACACACACACACACACAATGTGATATGAACATGTATTGTAGTTTACACATATATGCACAAATGTTCAGTACAGGGCATCCGGACATACGTCAGTATAAGTCAAACACACTCTCTCACTTGGTCACACAAATCTGTTTGGGATAATTAATTTATTTGCTCACTTACTCAACTGCTTTGAGAGAAACAGAATTTCCTTTTTAAGTGACATTATTTTTGCATACAGTTACCAGAAGATATGCTTGTGAATTACCAGGATGATTTGATTACTCTCAACCCTTTAATGCTCACGCTAAGAAAAAAAAAGCAAGAAAAAAAAAAAAAAAGCCCAACAGTATGTTTAAAGAGAGAAAAAAGCACCACACACAACAACATCAAAACCTTATTCCCACTGTGAAGCACAGAAATGTTTTAGGCATCTTTTACCTCTGTTTCTAGATGGTCTGCTATCATTTATGAATGAACAAAAAGGAAACTGTTTAGGGCAGGCTGTGCAAGGCATCAAGGCAATGACTCAAATAATAGTAATAAATTATAATAATAAGATTTATGAAAAAATCCTTGCAGAAACCTGATAAGTCCAAAGATTTTTAATCTTTTTCTTCAGTGGCATATAAGGACAAATGCTGCAGTCATACTAACATGCACTTTTCTGCTCAGCCTTCATTGATGTGTAACAGTAATTTTTGTGTGTTGTGTTAGGGCTGGACTCTAGATTGTACTCAGGTATGCATGCATCTCAAAATCCTCTCTGTATGCTCATTTTTTTTCCAGGAAGACTGTTTTTGTCAACCAGATGGAAAGAGAGAGTCTAGGTACATCTTCCCACATATGCATACATATTAAAGGATATGAATGTATTTGTGTGTATATTATTCATGTGCCAGAGTTATGAATAGTGTTCACATGTCCTGAGAGCTTTCCTTTTGCGGAGTCCAGTGTGTTCTCGAAGCTTCTCTTTGAGAGGGAGGGGTGAAAGGAAAGCAAGCGTAGGATGGTGAATGAGAGGGAGGTAGAGAGGTGGTGATGAAGTATGGGGGAAAACGGAGACAGAAGGTATGGTCGAGGGTAGAGCCACAAAAGGGGAGAGAGAACATATGAGATGGAGGGAGAGAGTGGGAGACAGAGGCGCAGGCAGAGGAGGACAAATATAGAGAGGAGGAGAGCACAGAGGGGTAAAAGAGGGAGGGAAATAGAGTGGGAGAAACAGAGGAGGAGGAGGAAGGAAAAAGGGATGCTGCATTTTAATGATAGCACAGACTGAGGCTGCAGTAGACAGAGCAATGAGAGAGGTTAAAATAAAAAGGGAGGAGCAGTGCAGAGCACGACAGGATTCCCACACAGGTAAAACATCAGCTAGCTACAAATAAATGAAATAATAATGGATGGTCATCTGAATACTAATAGTTTTGACTAACAGAGACCTGAAGGGGCATTTTCATTCTATAATAGATGCTTGAAAAATTTCCTGCATGTCATTGAAGAGAATTAACCTGCCAAACCACTCATCCATCCAAAAAAACTCATACATATGCCCATCACTCTATCCATCCATCCATCCATCCACCATTCATCCTATCATCCATCCACGTGTCTCTGTCCTCTCCATCCTTCATTACTCAATAAGCTCCCCCTTTTGCTTCACTCCATATCCGTCCTACAATCTTCTCTTCATTCCACCCACACACAAGCTCCCTCCTCCACCCTTGCTTCTGTTCTCCCTTAGTAACTCCTCTGCTGTCACTTCCACACTTCCTGGGGGCATCTTTTTTTTTTCATCCACAGCCTTATTTTTCATTTTATCTGTTTCCCTTTCATAGTCTCAGTATTATTGTGCGTTTAAGGGAACATTTACAATTGCTCTGTTCTGTATCTCTGTTTTTCTGCAGATTGTCACAAGTGTGTACGTGGAACAACAAGCAGTGGAGTTTAAAGACAAGAGGAATGAAACAGGTTTGCATTGGAGAACACAACAAGTGACTAGAGTTTTCACCTGTAGAAGGAGGAGAAAATAAGCCACTTGTAATCAAACTAAGCTGATTGGCAAAAACATGGGCATGGAAATTAAACAAGTACAAACTTCTGTCGTTATTAGATAAAAAGTGGCTCTCTTTCCATTTCGTCTTTCTGCTTGACTGTCTATCCACAGGCTGTCCTTCTGTTAGTCTCAGCAGGATGTGAGGGCATCACTCTGGTGCTTGAGATAAAGAAGAAATACTGAAGGAATCCTGACGGGTTGTTGGAGAAACGAGGCATTGCCAAAAAAAAAAAAAAAAAAAAAAAAAGAAGACAAGAGGAACATTAGCTAGCTTCTGGAAGGAAAAGGGAGGAGAGAGGGGGCAGTATGACTCAGACCACAGCAGCGAGAATACTGTGTATTCTGCATGCAAGAAGAGAGGTTGAGTGAGATAGAGGAACAATGAGGGAAAATATGGGGGGAAAAAAAGGAGGACTTGACCAGAACTGAGCTGTCATTTGACAGATGAAGGACAGGGTGAGGACAGAAGCTGCCACACTGGCAGGCAGTGAGTAAGATATAGGTCAAGTGAATCAGCTTGGTAGATGAAAAAGAAAGTAAGAAGAGGGTGAGTTTTATAAAGTTAAGTATTTCATATGACTGAAGCTGGCTGAGGGAAGGTTGAATGAAGGTTTGCTGCCGGGCGGACAGTGGACGAGGAGCTGCAAAGGTCAGAATGGCTGGCTTGATGAACAATTGATGGAGCTCATACATGTGAGAAAGTCCGGACTGTGTCACAGGGATGGAGCATGACTGAGGTTTGCATGTGGGAGAAGAAACTTCAAGAAGGCTGGACAAAGGAGACAAAGAGAAATGGTAGAGTAGAAAGGTTAAAAAGAAACCAAAATTGGAATGTAGGTGTATGAATGAAATAGATCAGAATGAATTTTTAAATCTCAGGAAGAAATCCAAGAAATAGTTAAACATAGTTAAAAAAAAAAAAAACAAAACAAAAAAAAACAACTGCAGAGAATCAACACAGTATTATGGAGAAATGGAAGGCATAATCGTGACAGAAACATACCAAGAGGTTCTTGCTAAATATTAATGCTGACAGCCCATTCTGGAAAGAACTTTTCCCTCCTTCTACTGAGGGGAAAACTGGAAATGCGCAGCTGATTCTCTATTCTAGCGGATATTTTACAGCGGAGAGGACAAAGGATCGTTCAACTGGGAGGGACATGCATACTTTGTTTTTGCTTCCATAACTTGATGAAGTCACGATGGCTTCTAATGTCACAAAGACATCAAGTTAGAAGCTGCTTTATTCCTAACTTAGACCAACAATTCCTCAAAGCAATAACGGGGGACGACAATCCAGCTGCAGAATAGACCAGCTGTGTGTTCATGCAGGGCAGCGTAGGGAGGGGGTGTGAGTACTGTCGAGGATGTCAACCGTGTTTGCGCGTGTGCTTGTGTGGGTATAGATGTGCATGTGTGTTTGCGTCGAGCTTTGAACGCAGTAGTGTCTGAGTAAATTATCATAGAGACACCCAGCGCGCTGTGTGTCGCCTGGATTCCCCCCTCCACCAGCGACAGAGCTGGACCTGAACAGCAGTGGTAAGACGGGGGACAGGGGGGGGGAAGAGGAGGAAAAGGAGAAAGAGGTGAAAGAAACCAGAAGGAAAAAGGAGAAGAAAATACTTAAAACATGCTTGGATAAAGAGAAGAAAAAAGGAGTCTTTGGCTGCCCCCCTGATGCGATGTGTGGTGAGTGCTTATTTTTTTATGAATGATATACTTGTGCATCAGTGTACTTGCATTGGTGTGAGTGTGTGTATATCCACCAGTGAATATCTTTCCCACAGGATGTTGGTCAAAAGGCCAGTTAGAAGACACCGAGGTAAAGAGTATCAGGATAGTTCAGGCTATTAGATGTTAGGTATGTGATCTTACAAAGTCCACATGATGATAAGGTCAAGTGTGACACATGTGCTTCCATCCACTGATTCAAACTGTTTAAATGTAGGTCACATGATAATGGTGCCCATGGTGTCACATGACATCCAGCCTGAAAGCTGCATAACTATCATCATGTTCAACAATACAGCATCACAGTCAGAAGATTAACTGAAATGATCTCTGATTAAAGGGGACATAAATTATGTTGTGGGTATTTTTTTGTTGTAGATATGCAGCAGCAGTATTTTGCAGCCTTTCCAGAGCAAGTTATAACCTGACAACTCACATGAAAAGCTTGATCTGTTTGAAACAAAGTTAAATTTTTTACACTGCTGAGATAAAAATTTGGAATTCTTTAAGCTTATATTCAAGGTATTATATACTTCCCCTCAGAATAATGGAAATGGTATGTTTTGCATCTTGGTTCCCTGAGCTTTAGAAAAAGAAAAATCTGCTAATACCTCACATACCGCAAGTTTTCATTTACATTATTGTTATGTATACAAGTGAAAACTAAATAAATAAATAAAAATAATTTGCCCACTAGTGAGTAGTCTATGAGTATACTGCTCCAAACTCCGAGCTGCTTTTCCTGATGTCACAACTGTACTTGTCATCCTTTCCTCTTCACACAGATTCTCTTTCTCTCTTCTCTTGCTGTCATGAAGTCACTCTGTCTTACTGTAAGCACAGTGTCATCTCCCCCTGCCTTCTTGGGTTCTTTCTTGCACATAAGCTCACACCATACTATAAAAAACACACATGCACTAACAAGGAGAAAACAGGACTGTGACTGAGCAGAAGTGACAGTTGCTTGATGGCCGCTGGCCCTGAATTCCAGCAGCGCTGGCCAGCCGAGCTCGTAATGAGGCTGTGGAACATTCTAGTGTCATAAGGATCTGGCTCCCACACCATCACTATGCAAATCAGTGTAGTGTGTGTTTGTGCGTGAGAGAGGAAAGGGACACAAGATGCTGCCTTTCTGCAACTTGGACATGGCCCACAAGGCTCTTTGTGCCCTCCTGTGTGGTTGTCATTGATCTAAGTGAAGACTTAATAAAGAGTGTGTGATATATAGAGACACTTTCAGTAAAGTCAGTATCGGTAGAAATCAATGACTCCAATCAGTACTTTATTTTCTCCCTGATCACCACTGGATGTATAAGATTGAAACAACCTTTTGGAACTTAATCTGTTTATATTACTTTTAACATTGCTAGTTGGTGGTTTCCTCAAAATAAAATATCAATAATGTGACGTAATCATCAATATACACAGTAAAAATCATCAGTGGATTCATAATAGCATCTTATTTCATAAAACAAAAAAAAAACAAACTCTGAGATACAGTTACATTTACATCTGTGACACGTAAATCAAAAGTTATTGTCATCAGTTCATAAATAACTTATGATAAATTAGTTACAAACATAAAATAAACCTCTGACAAACTCATTCACTCTCACATAAGCCGACATCACGAGGTGTATAATGTGCATAAGGAAATTTAGAGCAGAAACGCAGGAATCACTGAGTTAACTTGAATCTTGGGAGGTTTTTTGACAGCATGTACAAATTCACAAGTCCAAAGTTAAGTTCACACAAATTAAAAAGAACTAAAACATGTTTATAGTCCACTATCTAAGTTCATAGTCAAAAAATTAAATGGTTCATGGTTGGTTCCTGTTTTTTTCTTCTTGTTTGTTTGTTTGTTTTTGTTTTTTTATGTATATAGTGCTATGGATTACTGGAACATGGGTATCACATGCACATTTCTGCATTATAATATTTTTCTTACTGACCATCAGTGTACTCAAATGCAAAGAGATGGATTGTAGGCTGAGAAAATATTGCACATTTAAATGTAACTTTGCCCAATCCAGTTTTTATTACCACACAACTGTTAAAAAAAACCTAGAAAGTAATATATCGTGCTGTTATCTTACTATCATTTACAGTAATTAAATAAAAACTTTATTAATTCCAAATGGAAATTATAACTAATTAAATATAAATGCAGTTATCAAAAAATTATCTCAGAATCTAGATAGTTTTTTTCCAAGACACCTCCTTCACATATAACACCCATTTCCCGGTCTGTGACTTGTATGAACCCCCCTTAAGAAATCCTCTAGACCTAATTAAATTGTTGACTTAAATAAACTCTAATTTGAGATGGTTGATGCTGAGACTCTGAGAAGATGATGATAACTTATTCATTCTTTTTAATTAGTTTCTTTTAACTGCCAGCAAACGAGCACAGCTGACATGCTGGTGGAACAAAATGAAATACATTCCTATCTGAACTTCCTTTTGCTGCCAAAAATAATTAGTAGATCCTGTGTGCATGCGTAGCTATGCAGGATGAAGAACAAAAACCTCTTAATGCATTGTGAGATGCTCATTAATTGGATTGGTTTTAGTGTCAGTCAACGAGAGTTAAAAAGTGTCATGACATTCATTCTGTATCCTGCTGAAATGTGAGTGAAGAATTTGAGCGTGAAAACTAATATAATCCTCCATTATAGAATGAATGCTGTAGGTTTACAGATTAAAAATACTTACGCACAAGATTAAATGTGTATGCATGCATGCAACTGTTGAATGTGGAAGAAGGTTAGTCTACGTTTGAGCAGAACAAGACCATTCTCACAGGAACGGGTACATGGTACAACTTAAGTCATTACAAAATACCTGCTCACACTTGCATTTAGTTACACAGTCATCACAACTATTTTTTTTTCTTTTTAATCTTTTATACATTTATCTCTTCCTCCATCATAAATGAAGCCATGTCAGTGCTCCCTGCTCCTTCAATCCTTTATTTATCAGCTTGTTTATCAATACTGCAATATTTGTTTTGTCCATACCTGGATAGATTAAAATAACGAATGAGGCATTTTACAAGGCCTATTTATTAAAATCACATTCATGGTAGACCACTGTGTCTACAACTGTCTATAATAATGTAAAGAAAATCTTTAGCCAGCATTTTCTTTGCAAAGGTCCAAGAAGCAGTGCTTTAAAAATATGTGTCTTTTTTATCATGCCTCAACTAAAAACTGTAATCATGTCAGTTCACATTACTAGCAGAGATTGAAATTTGACCAGTGTGTGCCAGACTGGAAAAAAAGATTCAGTTCAGACCTTTGACAGCAATTCCAAAAACCAATGAAAAGCTTCTTTACAGTAACATATTCATGCCTGAAGAGTTTCCTTCTCCGAGACAGGCTTCTCATGTCTCGCTCTACTCAGGCTCACTAACTTAAATCTACGTAAACCATCACTAATAATACATAAAGCAAAGTATTTTATTCATGAAGCTTGTTGAGATTATTACACAGCTTAAAGGGATATTGTGGTTTTTTTGTATGTGAAGTACTTATAAACAGTCAGTGTCTTACCTAAGGTAGACAGCAAATTGCTATTAATTCAAGAATCAGGGATGAAGCCTGGAAGGGAAACTGCGTGAAAAGCTACTTAGAAAAGGACCATAGGAGAGACGTTTTTTTTTTCTATGTAAAAAAATTCAAACCTAAAACAATTTCTAGTGGTTTCAGCGAACACTATTTGTAGTGATTTTTACAGTAGATTGTTTGTATGTCAGCTATTTATTTTGTCCCTATTTTCTCAACCAAATGAAGTCAGTGCTGATCTGCATCATTACACATCCTGCTGATCAGCTTAGTTAGTGAGGAGTTAGATTTGCTGGGTAGCTTACTGCTGGGCATGTCTTTTGCAAGCATTTTATGGATAGTAGGCTGCTAATAGTAAATTATGCTTCCTATTTCCTGCTGTGTGATGATGTTTTAATGTCTGTAAAGAATTTTGAATCACCCTGTTGTTGAATTGGGCTATACAAAAAAACTTGTCTTGCCTTGCTAGCTTAGGTGGGCTAAGCTAGCAGCCAATAGCAGCTGCTAGCTTAGCCTGAAAGTGCTCTCATTGGCATCTACTGCTGTTATGACATTGACTAATTCACACTAATCTTCACTTCAAGCAGTTTACATATCTATTAAAAAAAAAAAAAAAAACTTCCCAAAAAAAGATCTTGCTGTCCATTCATCCATTTTCTCCTGCTTATTTGGGGTAAGGTTTTGAGGGCAGCAGCCAAAGCAGTGAAGCCTAGACTTCCTTTTCTCTGGCCACTTATTCCAGCCTGTCCAGAGAGATCCTGAGGTGTTCCCAGGCCAGCTGAAAGACATATTCCCTCCAGAATGTCCTGTGTCTTCCACTGGACCTCATCCCAGTGAGACATTCCCAGAACACCTTACCAGGGAGACGTCCAGGAGGTCCCCTAACCAGATGTTTTCTCATCTGGCTCCTCTCGATGTGGAGGAGCAGTGACTCCACTCTGAGCCCATCCAAGATGACTAAAGCTGGATTTATACTGGCATGGCGTCTGCGCATGGTAGGGCTGGGGTAGCTAAAGTTGGTAAAATGTGCTCTCACACTCAAGCATATGGTTGCAGTGTCATGTTGCAGTTTCTATTACAAATCTGAAGGTGGCAGTACGGCATAACCAGCATCGCCTGGTTAACTCCACAGGGTGGAGTTCCTTTGATGATTCCCTTCAGTTTCGGTAGGCATTCCTGTTTTAACGCAACAATGGCTGACGACATGGTGCAGTGTCTTCATGAGCACGGGGGATCAAATGAAGAAATAAAAGTCTTGCATTTTTTGTTTTGTTTTTTTTTTTTTAAATGGCATTTACCGCACAAATTCAGTGAGAAGATCCACAAATCTGGAACATAATCACAAACTGACCAATCACAAGGAAGTACTTCTGCCATGCTGTGTAGCAGGGTTGCATGTAAGCTCTAGAAGAGGTCTGCATCAAGCCTCTGCAGACCTATGCTGAGCTGCCGGTGGTGACGCCATAACTGACCTTATGTGGACACCACATGAGAGTAAATCCAGCGTAAGGAAAAGCCTGGCCACCCTGCAGAGAAAAATCATTTTGGCGATCTCGTTTTTTCAGCCACTAGAGTTTTGCCTTTCCGCTCAGCTTTTTCTTTACCACGACAGACCAATGCAGAATCCACATAACATAACCAACATCGCATCGATCCATCTCACTTCTCCTTTATAAGTGAACCAACCCGGACCCGGAATAGAGACTCCATCCTTTTCCGAGTGTGGTCCCGGATTTGACTTGCTGTTTGAACTGGAAGTCCTCATATATACCTTGAAATCAGTTATATAAAATAATTTAATTAAACATCAGACAAGTTTTCTGTTTCTATCCATTCGTCTTTACTAGAACGGCTTCATCCACTTCAAAGTCAGGTGAGAGGAGGAGGAGGACCCCTCCGGGGGTCCCAGACCACAGGTTGGGAACCACTAATATAAATTAATCTGATAGTGAAATAAGCAAAGTGGCTATGAACAATATATATGAGTATCATGGTGCAAACAATCCTACTTTTCTCAGTAAGTGTAGAAGCTAGTGGTGACTTCTGTGCTCTAGAGAATTCACACAGCCTTGAACACTGTCCTCACAATTTAGTTCAAAACAAATTTAGAATAATTGTTTGTGAAACACAGACAATGACATGCAAGAAGCATTTATATTGTGACTGTTGTACAATAGCTTTAATGATTTATCGTCCTAAAATAATGCTCTCTTTGGATTAAAGGAAAATAAATGGGAATGCAGGTTTTCTTTAAATTTTCCTAATTACTTATTGAGAAAAAAACAACTTCTTATCCCTTCAAGTTGTAATGGCTTCATTCAATCTTTCATTTGAAAAAAAAAAATATAGCAAACCTATTTCACATATAAAGTGATAACTTTTAATATTTTTTGGCAGATTTTAACAATGACAAAGTGAAAATTAATAGAGTGATACGAGACAATTGCTCTTTGTAACAGTAATGAAGATGAGTGGTAGTGGTCTGAATGTATGGGATGTATTCAAATATTAATTAGAACTGACTAAATGCTTGAGTTGCTGCAGCTCATTATAATGTATGCTCATGAAAAGAAGGGCAAGAAAAGAGAGGGGAGTAAGTAAAAGAGAAGCAGTGTGCTCTTTTTATAAGTTGATATATATTTGAAGCAGCAGCAGTCCAGTGTTTTAGCTTGTGACTAGAGGGAGAATTCAGCAGATACGTGTACATTATGCAGTTTATGTCTGTAAAAAAATTATATTCAAAAAGAAACTCTTTAAATACTGTTGGATCACTTTATCTGTAAAAACAGCAGGATTACTGAAAATATCAACTGCAAGTTAAAAAAAAAACAGCCAACTACCAGACACAATGTGTTTTTTGTTGTTGTTTTCTGTTTTTGGTGCTACTAGTGTAACAAAGTGTCATCACAATTTATAAAAAGTCCCAGAATAACTGCTTTGACAGAGGTATCAAATGTGGAAGTGGTTGGATAGTGGTGCTACGCACACAACTTTCAAACTAAAGAGCTTCAGTCACTGTTTCCTTGTCATTGCAGTCATTATTTGGTTGCTTATGTTAATTCATTAAAGATAAGTTTGTTTAGGTAAGAAAACATAATGGCTTGGCCACATTACTGGCTGCGAAGCCATGCACTATAAGTGAAACAAAAAACATTAGGTTCCAGTACACATGTTGCTGACACCAGGACAAAGGGCTGATGGTGAAGGACAGTCACAGCAGTCAATAGCAGAATAAGCAGTTTGACATTGGCAGAAAAGATTTGGCAAAATTTTTATGAACACAGCCCACATACTGAACTCTGCTACTCATACAAATGCACTTTTTCTTACAAATGTTCCACAATCTAAAATTAATAAACATGTTTCCAACTAAGAAGAATTATTACAACAAAGACATTGAATCTTTACGTTTTTCATGCAACAAAGAACCCGTCGTATTTATCAAAGTTATCTTTTCTGTCCTTCAAAACTTGATTGCCTCTAGACTGTTGTAATTTTTAAAAAAAAGATCTATACATATAAGGTTTGCAAATAATACTTGAACCTGATGAAAATGTTAAAAACTCTTAAAAAGTGACCAGATGTTTTCTCCCACAGATATCTGGAGCAAATATGTATCCAAAATCGTATTATAGCATATCCATGAATGCTCTTTTATGAATTTAAAGTCAGCCAGCAGCTCACGTCATACTGTAGCTGATGTCTGTTCTCATGTATCTATAATCTTTTACACCCCTTTCCTCTTCCTTTCATGGATGTGATATTTGAGGTGTGCCATGCAGTCACTAAGTGGGTTGGAAATAATCATGTTATACCACTGAATGGCTAAGCTGCATCAAAAGATTGTGTTATGTCTCTTGCTACGTACAAATGAACACACAAAGACATACAAACACACCCACAGACAAACCCTTGGATTGCTAGAACAGCTGCTAGACATTTACCAACCAATAATATGAAAAGGCAGAACAACAAGTGTACAACATTAAGGAAAAAAGGAAAACAATAATGTACACAGAAGAAGCCCTGATGGATAACTGAATGCAATATATATATATATATATATATATATATATATATATATATACAGACGTGGACAAAATTGTTGGTACCCTTCGGTTAATGAAAGAAAAACTCACAATGGTCACAGAAATAACTTGAATCTGACAAAAGTAATAATAAATAAAAATTCTATGAAATTTAACCAATGAAAGTCAGACATTGCTTTTCAACCATGCTTCAACAGAATTATTTAAAAAAAAATAAACTCATGAAACAGGCCTGGACAAAAATGATGGTACCCTTAACTTAATATTTTGTTGCACAACCTTTTGAGGCAATCACTGCAATCAAACGATTCCTATAACTGTCAATGAGACTTCTGCACCTCTCAGCAGGTATTTTGGACCACTCCTCATAAGCAAACTGCTCCAGTTGTCTCGGGTTTGAAGGGAGCCTTTTCCAGACGACATGTTTCAGCTCCTTCCAAAGATGCTCAATAGGATTTAGGTCAGGGCTCATAGAAGGCCACTTTAGAATAGTCCAATGTTTTCCTCTTAGCCATTCTTGGGTGTTCTCCCAATATAGTAAGAAGTTCTTACAATTTGTTTTCAATGTACTGGGTACCCCTGTCATGGTCATTTTAGATGTACTGCTGCTATACTACCAGATCAGGTGCCTGCAGCCACGAATTACACACTAATTGCAGCAATACTAAATGCTGACTTAAAATGTAACCCTGTTCGCTGGTTTTCAACGTTTGACTTGTGGTTTGATTTGTCTTTTGTTTTCCTGATGGGTTAGTTGATCCCCTCAACATGTTATTAAAAGCACATTAAAAAAGTTGCAAAATAAAATAACATGTATCATACATGTGTCCAAGCTATGATATACACCAAGGATGCCCAAAGTCTGTCCTCGAGGGCCGCTGTCCTGCAGATTTTCCAGTGTTTCCTGCTTCAACACACCTGACTCAAATGAAATAGATACAACAGCCTATTTAGTTTTGCACAATGACTCATCAATTTGAGTCAGGTGGTTTTGAAACAGGGACACATAAAAAACCTGCAGAATTGTGGCCCTTGAGGACCGGAGCTGGGCACCCCTGATATACACACTTACCCAAATGGGTAGAATAACCTTCATGTGCTCAGGTGGATGCAGATAGAAAGGCAAATCCAAAACAGATTTAATATGCTACTGATTTTTAACCTTTTACAACTGAACAATATGAATGAAAGCATCCAAGAACAGTTCATGTGTGTGTTTGGGAAAACTACTCAAATTATTAATGTGTTTTTTCCTTTTCTCTCTCCTATTTCCATTTGTTTCTTTCCTCTCCTCAACTTGAACTTTGTCCTCTTTTTCACCACTGCCTCTCATCCCATATCCGGTGCCCTGTTGTTGCCACAGGCGTCGTGCCCTGCGGGGGTGGGGTTCTGTGATGGTAACCATGGTCCCCGGCAGCCGCTATGTATGCAGCGCTCATGCGAGAGAAGATGACTCTACCAATGACCGTGAGGAGCGAATTTTAGCTGTCCTGGGTATCATTGGAACCATCCTCAATCTTTTGGTGGTCATATTTGTCTACATCTACACCTCCGTCACCTAAGGTTTTCTACAAGTCTCAAGTAGTGAACTTCTCCTCTGACTGCCACCTTTCCTTTTTAAGGATTTATATACTTAAAGTGCTTTGATTATTTACAAAAAGCACTGAATTGTGATGATCACTAATAGCGCATTTGACTGAACAATGGTGACATTTATCTACACCCGCATTACTGCCACTCTGTTACCTAAAAAGTAGAACAGAAGCACAAGTGGAATCATCTGAATTTCCAGCACTACTCAGTAAACAGTATCTTTCCATTTTTCCACTTGTAAAATTAAGTTATATTGTTATTCATATTGATGCAGCCGATATAGAACACATAACGCTCCTTAATATGATAGTGGCCATATTTGACTGTGTTGCATCCTCAATTGTTTCAACTTTGTGATTGTGCATAATTTCAGCTTTATTTGAGCTAATTTTACTGCCAATTAAATTGATCAAAGTGGTTGAACAAACAACAAACTTTGGAGCCAACTGGAGTAAATTTGCTAAGTACAATACTAAATCCATAACACTGGACCAAAAGAGCTAAGTAACTTAGCACAGTCGACAACAATGAGACCTTTAGGTCTAATGACTGCCTTAAAAACTTGAAGAAATACAAATAATCAATGTAAAGTATTAATTTTTGTTTTTAGTAGAATTTCTCATTTGTTCTGTTTTTACATGGAACTAACGTGTCCACAGCTGAGCACTCCAGAGGAGAGATTCCTGGCTGTGCTAGGAGTCATCGGCATTGTACTTAACCTCCTGCTGCTTGTCTTCGTCTATATATACACCTCCATCTGATGGAGCTACATCTTCAAATCTGAGTCCTTCTTCACTTGGGAAGTTATCAGATAATTACCAGCTCTATATAACTGCCCATTGTACTAATCATCGTCTCAAACTACATGGTTTGCTACTTGTACATATGGGCACATTCTTTTAGTAATAGACAGTTTATATTAAGCTTACACTGTGAGGTAAACTGAGATGGCACCTGTGCTTGATATCATGGTAGTAATGTGAAGATGGCTGATGAGCGAGTTTGAAGATAAAAGTCAATGAGCTTAAGATGATACACACTTTCCATAATGCACTTCTCTGTATAAATTTATGACATATTATTAATGGTTTTATAACATGCTCCAGTATTCCATGTGATCTAAGGCTTGTACCACTTAAGTGAAAAGAACTACATATTGAACAAAATAACTCAAGTAAATGCTGTGATATTTGTTGGGATCATGTTTGTTCTCCATGCTTGATACTGAAAACACAGGAACATGAAGCTGGATGGATCTGTTAGTTCAGCCTGTGCAGAATCTCTGTACAACAGCAAAGATCTATCTGTGTATGCTTGCTGCTGTGGAGTAATGGCGTATTTTCTGGTGTCATGTTTCTTTGATTGGATGTGGGAGCCAGGCACAGAGCAGCGTCAGAGAAAGCAAAGCTTAAAACTGAGACAATATCATGCAGATCGAGACGGTGCATTTTGCACAAGCAAGCCAAACAGCTGTGACAAAGCGATCAAAGAGGAACGGTGTGCATCGTCAGTAAAAGCAGGACAGAAAAACTTTCTGAAGAGCCACGCCATCTGGCTCGAAAATCACAAGGGTGCAAAGAGCTCCCTGCAGTTTGATTACAACATGTCCACTGAAGCGACATGCCAATATGGATACGATTTTAGGTTTAAGCACTCTATCTTTATTGGAGGAGCAAATCCACACACAGCTGACATGCGAGCAGGAAGGACTGGGCTAAATCTGCACCTTATTCTCGTCATTCTCTTCTCCACCAACAAGCTAACACCAGAGAAGACATAGTAGCATATACGTCTCTGCTGCCATTTTACATACTGTAACACAGGGACAGCTTCAAAACAAGAAAGCAGAAACACTGACTGCTCACTTATTCTTCTCAACTTTACATGTTGGCTTGTGTGGAAAAGTGTTTTGATAATTATTGTATTTCAATTCTTGCTAGCTTGTGTATGTCATGCTCTTTAGTTTTCGTAAGAATTTCTTCTTGGATTTTTGGTTTGCAAACAAACACAAAAAGCCACAAACACTGCTTTGGAAAATATTTGGTTAATCTCAGTTTCTCTGTTTTTATTTTTTATAAATGGTGACAGCTCAGGCAAGTACAACCATGTCTGTGGAATAATGTGTTTATTAGTGGCCGGCTTTGCCTGTGTTAAGATTTACAAAGAATATTGGTTGTTTAGATGGGTTTGAAAACAGCAAGGATTATTAATCCATTTTAGAAATTTGCATTTCCCTTACACTCTTAAATTACTTGCAGAAGAACACTTTCACCCTACCACCCTCAGGAAAATACTCACAGATTAACTGGATTTGCATTTCCTTAATCCATCACCACATGTTGATTTAATCCCATGTAACAAAAGACTTGTTCACAATCTGTTTATCTTCCTGTTCAATATGAAACCACTTCTCCCTTCATTTTCCAAAAAAATGTGTCCTTCCTAGAAATAAAACTTAAATTAGTCCCTGCAATGAAAGGATGCAAATGCTCACACACTGGCTACTTGTATCTTCTATCAAGAGTTTAATTTGATGCCATATTTCAAGACACATCATGCCCCTTTTTCTTTCCAGTCACACTTAATTGAATTTATAGAAAATTCTTGAAATAATTTCAAGATTGTAACAAGCTCATTGAACCACTTTTCATGTTTCAGACACCTGCGACTGTCTTACAGTGATCCATCCAGAAGTACTTTGGTTTACAAATACAGGGTGAAAATTTTAGATGTTTTTCTTTTTAAAAAATAAAATAAAATAAATACTGCCTTGAGATGTTAGCAAAGCACAGTTAGGAAGCTGTTACCCATTTATTAATTTCTCTTTGGGTCAACCAGAAAAATATTTTTGGTGAAATCAAAGATATGTTTTCCAAGAGTGACCTTACCAATAAGGCAGCATTTAGGTAAAGGGAAAAGTTTTAATGTTGTTTCTTATTATTAACCATTTGCTCGTTTTATTTGTTTTATTGATTATGACAAAAAATATGTTAAAAGTTGATTAACTGTATAAACATGCTTGAAAGTTAATTTAATTAGTTAATCTAAAAATAAGAACAAAGTGTCACCACAACAGTTTTCAGTTTAACTAAGTTTTTATCTTTACAGGACATAAAGTGGTAAATTCACTGACTTCCCTCCTACACACAAATCCTTGTTTGGAATCTAACCTTTTTATGTAATCATGTATTATGCAAATAACTGGACTGACACACAAAAAGATGTAAAGTAGTTATTTGCCAATAGTTAATTACTGTTCCAATATGGAACTGCTTTTAGCTCCCCATGCAAAAATGAAATTGTTTTTCAAGAAAACCAAGAGGCTGATGGACACAGCCATTGTTAGATTATACACCATATATACTTTATTAAATGAAAAACATCAATTTAAAAAAAAAAGTATTGAAGTATTAAATATACACACACATATACACCCCTCCTTGGCCATAATAAATCCCTTTACCTGCATATGTGGCAGCATAGCTCCATCCAGAGGAAAAGGATGTGAAAGATGCTGGCAGACTTTTTTTTTAAAAGAAAAATCTCTGTTAGTGTTACCCATCACTTTGTATTCATTCCTAGAAAACAGGACCAGCAATTCAAAAACAGGTTTCAAAAGGAGAAAATGTTTTGTATGACTTTGATTTACTGACAGAAGCTGCTGCTGATCAAGCAAACTCTAGATTCAGGATGTCAAATGTCAGAAAATGACTAATCATTGTTCATGTTTGCTTCTATCTGTAGGCAACAAAACTTATTCTGTCATAAAAAGGGAGGGGGGGTTGCAAGACCCCACACATTATGTAGGTTTCTTGTGAAGATGATAAAGTAAAAGTTTGATACAATTCTTGAGAAAAATAAGAACTATGTTTTAAGATCTGGTGAACTTTTGTGTAAGTTTTATTTGTTCATATATTGTATAATTATAGAAATCTCAATAAAATGAAAAAAATACTTCTATCAAAAGTGTCCTTTTATTTAGTGTTTCCTCTTTGTGAATCTCAAACATGAAATAATTATGATACTGTATCCTTCCTCCAGCTGTATTGTACTTACTGTACTTTACTGTAGTAATATCTGATCCTGCCCGCCAAGGAATGGAGCCTGGATAATGGGATTAAAATTTTTATTAAACTTGCTCCATGTTTAAAAGTTACCTTCACATGTCAAATATTAATGTCAATTGTGAAGCTTATTTGGAAGATTTTTGTATCAGCTGGTGTGATATTGTTTGAGTATAACAAATGACTTGCATAATCTATACTGTACATTTTGTACATTCAGTCTGAAGAAAATGAATATTTCCGTTTGTTACACTTCTATGTGGGTTACTGCCCTTAAAAATCAGACTATAAGAAAGTCAATAACTTCAGGTGTTAATATAGCAATCCCCATGAATGCCATGAGTTTTTGTCATTCTAATGTTGAATAGATTAATGGCTTTAGTGTCATGTCACACTCAAACTCTGCTCTTTACAGTTCAAGAACAGTAGCTAAAAATTACTTGAAAACATTTTTAAGAGAAAAATACACTGATCAAAACAATAAAGGGTAGACATAACACATCTTAGATCTTAACAAATAAAATATTCCTGTTAAAAATCATTATTCATATTGGACTGTGTTGAGAACAAGCAAGAATGATCAATGAAAATCAAAATCATCAACCCATGGAAATCTGGATTCAGAATCATACTAAACATAAAAGTAGAAAGATCAGATCATAGGCTGACCCATGTTCTGTGGAAGTTCTTCGAGACAATTTAAAATGAGGTTCAGTAGTGTGTGTGGCCTCCACATGCCTGTATGCACTCCCTACAATGTTTGGGCATTACTGACCCACTGTAAACTGGTTATGCTGGAGGATGTTGCAAGCAGCAGAACATTCTCCATGGAATCTCGAGAATCTCTTACATCTGTCACTTTTGCTCAGTGTGAACCTGCTCTCATCCGTGAAGAGCACAGGGCACCAACAGCCAATCTGCCAATCCTGGTGCTTTCTGCAGGGGCGTAGCATGAAATTCTGGGCCCCATGTACAAACCATCTTGGTGGGCCCCTATGTGGACTTGATCGATAGTTCTCATGCATACTTTTCTCATGGTATAAGACTGAGGTAAAAATATGATCTTAATTGAACCTCTAAATGGCAAAATGGCATCTCTGGTCATTTCCCTGGTTAATCTGCATTGCTCAGCCTCTCACTATCTTCTTGTTCCTCTTCTTTCCTCTTCTCAACCTCCTCACTACCTTCAGATCAACCATCACTTCCCATGTCTTCACTTACATCTATATCTCACTCTGTGCTACATAGAGGACAGACCCCAAACAAGCTAGATAGAAACAGGATTAACTTAATGTCAGTGTTACTGAGATTATTTCATTTGAACCAGCTGCAGATGATTGATTCTAAACATAATAACTTAACTGCCTCCGTGAGCTCAGTGATCATCTGGACATGATGATGGATGGCAGCTATTACACTGAAGACCATGTGGTTCATGATGTTGATCTTTGCTAATAATGACATTTGCAATGTTACAGTGGTACTGATGGGTTTAATATAAGAGTTGTGCAATAAACCAGGGGTCTCAACTCCCAGCCCCCAGGTCACATCCAGCCCGCCATTTTCCAGAATGTCCCTTCTGTCTGGCCCGTCCAAAACTACTGCGCTGCGCCTTTGTTTTTCAAAAGGTGAGCAGGTATCTGTGCTTAACAGTTTGTTTTGCAGCAAACAACAAATATGTCTCTTCCCAAGCAGAAAAGAAAGGTGGACAGTGAGCACAGAATATGTCAAGAATGATGGACATCACAGTATTTATTTGCCAAGTCAAACTTGCCTGATATACAAGGAAAAATTCATGGTTTTAAAAGAATACAATCTCAAACACCATTACTTGACTAAACATGGGGAGCAGTATGAAAAATACACAGGAGGCGAGAGGAATTAAAAAGCGACACAGCTACACCGAGGATTAACTTCCCAGCAAAGTCTTTTCTATAAGGCCAAGAAGGAAGCTGATGCTGCTGTTGAAGCAAGTTATGTGGTTAGTGAGTTAATCGTCAAAGCAGGATAGCCGTTCTGAAATATTCCATACTTCAAGTTGCTGATATCTTGTGTCCAGAGAAGAGAAAGTTGTTCAATAATCTCTGTCTGAAAACACGGTGGTGGAGTGCATCAGTGACGTATGAAGAGACATTTATGAACAGTTACATGACAAAGCACAAACTTTCACTCATACTCTGTGGCGCTTGATGAGAGCACGGACATAGCACAGTGCTCAGCTAGCCATTTTTAAAAAGGGTATCAATAAGCAGTTTGAAGAAACAGAGGAGTGTGTGTCTGATGAATGGGTGCACCACAGCCATGGATATATTTCTGCAGCTGTGCAGGAGTGTGCAGGTTTGCCGTGGAACAGACTGGCTGGCATCACCACTAATGGAGCCCCTTTCACAACTGATAAAAAACACAGGTTGGTAGCGCTGGTACAAAGGAAGTTGGAGGAGGAAAACACAGATCCAGCAGTTGTTGCACTGTATTGTACACCAGCAGGCACTGTGCAGCAAATGTCTGAAATATGAACAGGTCATGTCTGTGCGGAGGAGGGCACAGCATTCTGTGGGGAGGACTACGTGTCTGCTACTGATAACCTGCTGCAGGAGTTTGATCAGTGATTTGCCAACTTTAAGGCACACCATGACACTTTCCAGCTGTTTGCAGACCGCTTCTCAGCTGATGTGAACAGCGTCCCAAGTGTGTTACAAATGAAACTTCTTGACTCACAATGCAACAGCCTGCTAAAGACTAAGTTCAGAAAAGCACAGGGAAGAGCAGACATGACTGCACAATTTCTGAGGAAATTGCCTCCATCTTTCCCAGAATTGTCAAAAGAGTTTAGTCGTGTGGAAGCACATATCTCTGCGAGAAGCTTTTCTTCACTATGAAAATTAATAAATGCAAGTACAGGTCCAGGCTGGGTGATAACCATCATGAAGTTGTACTCAGGGTTTCAAGTGTGACCTCTGTGGCCAAATGTAGTGTGAATAAAGAGAAATACTGTCAGGTGTCTGGACAGAAGTAAAATGCTATGGGGAGCTCGTGGATTGATTGATTGATTGATTGATTGATTTGTTCTATAAATGCACATAATTAAAGATTTAAATGGCATACCTTGCTGGCTGCACATAACCAAGAGGGAATTAAGTAGTTCAACAAAAAAAAAGGAAATCTTATAAAAACATGCATCTTTTTTCAGCATGAAACCCTCTTCTGCCTGGTGCTTCTGGAGAGCAGTTTAACAACAAAAAAACGGGTCGATAT
Organism: Melanotaenia boesemani; assembly: GCF_017639745.1. NCBI lineage: Eukaryota > Metazoa > Chordata > Actinopteri > Atheriniformes > Melanotaeniidae > Melanotaenia > Melanotaenia boesemani. The sequence goes on along the minus strand of NC_055690.1, from coordinate 23,274,225 downwards.
GCAGCAAGGAATATAAGTTTGGTTCCTTCCAGATGATTATTACAAAAAAATATCAATTCAGATCAATAATACAAATAAAACTATAAACACTGACCCTTTTATGGCAGTTAAAGATTGATTGATTGATTGATTGATTGATTGATTGATTGATTGATTGATTGATTGATTGATTGATTGATTATAATTATCGGACTCTGACTTATTCATTATTCATTGCGGCTTTAAAATTGGAAAATTCTCTTCCTGTTTTATTTTATTAATTTAAAAAATTATGGTAGATCATTTGTTATCAACATTAAAGGCTTCAGGGTCTGGTGCATTCAGTTTTTCAGATAACAGTGTCAGTAGCATCCTCACAATCATTAAATTACACGGGATCCATTGATACCAAATATGTCAAGACTGATCACTGGGAAAGGACTAAAATATTGATGCAAAGTGGACCTTGATCAAATGATTTGTCGTAATAACTTTGATGAATTTCTGATAGAAATTAATATGTGTTTGCTCGAATTACACAAGGGCTTTCTGGGGAGCCTCATTTTTGGGGTATGCACCGCAATGTCGCAAGTCACGTAATGTGCATATTTAATAGTGCACTGCATGCAGCATGGCCAAAAATATGGTTCTTATCGAAAACCCCCTCTGTGATTACTGTATGCAGCTTTTTAAATCAGAAACAGGGGAGGAAAATTCTTTCAACAGCCACAAAAAGTCACATACCTATCAAATGGTCGTTGAATGGATGCACACAGCACACAACAATGCTGCTGTCCACATGCTGAAGGAAACAGAACGGATCACCTGCGTCATTTGGAAGATTTAATTAATTAAATTAAATTAATGACTGAACACACAACGCTGACAAGCTAATGCTATTCCTTTCAAGAAATATCAGGAACGTTGTTGAAAAATTAAATGTAACCAGATGATTTTTAGGGCCCCTCCTTAAAGTATCAACTAAATGTCTTTAGGGGAACTCCTCTGCCTCTCAGGGGGAGCCGAGCTCCCCTTACTTCCCCCGTAATTCGAACCATGGTTGTCCCCAAACTGTTAGCTTACCCTTTTTTTGGAGGGGTTGTGTTCTCTCCTTTTTCTAATTTCCAGACTTCACTTTCTTTGGGAAATGTTCTCCTCTGGCTGTCTTATTGTGTTCTTTGTGTAACTCTGTTTAACAGACCAGTGCCGGTGTGGACTAAAGGCATAAAGGATTTATGGTTGCTCACCGTTTGCATCTGCGTAACCGCCTTAGGCTCGGCGTAGCTCCACAGAAGCTCGACGTGCGCCTCTTCCAGACCTGACGTGCACCCATGCTTCGCAGAAGGTTACCCAGAGGTACTCCCTTGTGATTGGTCAGTTTGGTATCACGTGTTGCCCGATATCTGGATCTTCTCGCTGTATTTGTGGTAACCACCATTTTTAAAAACAATAACCAGTGGATCAAGTTGATGAGAGGCTGATCAAATTATTTCATTATTTTCCACAAGCTAATAAAGACACTGAACCATACTGGATGCCATTGTTGTTTTAAAACAGAAAATACCTACCAAACTGAAGTGAACCATTAAAAGAACTCTGACCTGGTGAGTTTACCAGCCGATACCACCCCTGCTGCCACCTTCAGGTTAGGAGGAGAAACTGCAACATGACACCAAAACTACGTGTACCTCTTTGTGAAAGCAAACTCACCAGCATCAGCTCCGCCATTAACATCCGCACTCAGACGTTACGCGACCATAAATCCGGCTTAAACCATTTTAAGAGGGAAGATGGAGCCCTCAAAGAAAATTCATCATTGTTGTTGATGCAAAATTAATTCTCTCTGCACTTTCATTCACCCAAACTGACTTTGATTATCATATTATCATATTAAGTAGACATTTTAAAATAGAACATTAGTGGAACATTTAAGTTAGTAAATCCTGAAAATGTCATCCTTCTATGTCGTAAATATTTGATTTCATATATTATATTAAGAAAAACCTTAACTGTTGCTGTTTAAAGAGAAAACTGCAGCTAAATTTGTTTATATGTTTAGTGCAGGGGTGTGCAACCTTTACAATCCAAAAAGCAATTTTTCTCTTTGCCAGCTAAATAACACTTGTCAAGAGCCACAATTGTTATGAGACCTTTTGAAAAAAGACAACTTATAATTTTAGATAAATATCTACTATAGGAAATTTGTTGTCATTTTTGAAGAACCACATTTTTATTTTTAATTTTTAAATTAAAGAAAAACATAAAACTTTTCCAGTAGACAGACTTTCTTCTATTGGATGTAGATATTTGTAAAAAATGTGTTTTTACGAAGGAAAAAAAAATCCCATAGTTTCCAAACTAATGACAAGAAAAATAGATTTAAAAAATATTACAGGTACTTTTAATGTCAAATGTCAACCAGCATTTGTTATTATATCTATATTTTAAATTTTTTTTTTAGTTCTTAAGCATTTTTAGCCATGTATTAAGAGCCATTGTGAAAGGGTCACATTGTGAGAGAGCCACTTGCTGCTCTGGAGCCGCAGGTTGAACACCCCTGATCTAGTTTTTGTAAACCAAAATTTACTGCATTTTTTTTCATATAGTAGTAGGCCTTCTTTTAGAGGAAAATTATTTTTTGCAGATAACAATGCTGTCCAGCACTAATATATGTATGATTTAAAAAATTTTTATCCAACAAGAAAATAAAATTTCCCTGGAACAATTTACAGTGGATTTCAGTAACATGAGGTTATATTAAAGTGTGGACAGTCTGATCTAACAATTTTAAGTGTGAAACCTACAAAAAATAAAAACAAAAACAAAAACAAAAACAAAAGGATTGGATAATTATTTTATTTTGAGGTAGTAGATATACCACATTTCCATTCACATTTTACATTAGAATGTTGTGTGTGTGTGTGTTTGTTTTGTTTTGTTTTGTTGTTTTTTTTTGTTTGTTTGTTTTCTCAGTTAATCAAAAATTAAAAAAAAAAAAACTGTCTACAGCTTCTATTGCCACCTTCTGAGTTAAAATGGGTACAGCTATATAAAAAATCTTCCTAACTTTTGATTCTCTTGATCACAAACTGTGAGCTTTTACTTCTATCTTTCTAAAAGGAATGCAAAGCACCAACAACAGCACTAACACAGTTAGGAGCAGCCCATACATTTGATTCCCTTATATATGCCACAGCCTGCCCCCCAGTGGCAGAAAAGTGCTCCAACATGTACACGCACATGCACAAAAAAACCCACCAGTATAAGAGGATTCAGAGGTACATATGTTTAGTGCATTAATCTGTAAGTTCAAAAATAAAAGTGTTGCACCATCCATAGGGCACCAGCTGAAAAATATCTTTGAGAGAAAGGTGGGTAACTGATAATTTTCTGGCTTGTGGCAATGACTCTCTGGAACGCTATGTCTGCTGAGGAGCAGCTGGTAAGCCATGCAGAGAAAGTTCTCGAATTACATTGTCAGCGCTTTGGACTTCATCCCTGACTGCTTTTTCACCTCCCTTTGAGAAGAGTCTCACCACAGATGAGTTGTCTGCAAACCTGAATATAGCATTGTGAGAGTGGGTGGAGGTGCAGTGATGTGTGTAGGGCACCCAGCCTTGTAGGAAACCAGTGCTTAGTCAGAGAAAAAATGGTAAGTTATGTGTCTAAGAACAATAAATGCTAAGCCCATTGTTTAGATGGCCATTCTTGGAACAGTAGTGTTAACTGAAGTTTAACTTCAGTTCTACTTTAACACTTCCATTTCTAAAACGGCCTATAAAGCTCCTCTGGCATTAAAGATTTTCACTTTTAATCAACCAGATTAAATGTGCTTGGTGCCGTTGTGCCTTTTGGCTCTTCTGGGTCTTTTTGTCCTCCTGTTTATTCTTCTGGTTGGTCAGAGGCATGCATCCAATTTCCATGTTGTCTTGAAGGCTGCTCAAAACAAGGTTATCACCCACAGTGGAGCTTTTCTGAAGTTGTTGCTTTGGCAGACCTGGGCTGTTGTGTGCAGCCATGCTCAGCCAGCCATATAAACTAACAGCCTGTCCTCTGGCGTCCCATGAGACTACCACTGACCTGGCTAATATGGGTGCTGCCCTCTGCGCGTGTACACACACATATACTCACACACACATAAACACACAGACAGACCTATACTCATCAGCCATTGGTTTCTTACATAAATCTGACAACAGCTAAAAAAAAAAAACTAAATCCAGTGTGATATAATTAGCCTTTTTTTTTTTTTTTTCACTTTTTCTGCTTTGTTTTGCCCGCTGCTCTCGGTACCACAAACATTTATGCTCTCTCCTCTGTGGTGCACTGTTTGCTGTGTCCTTATTTTAGTCTTTAGTTTGCCAGCTCAAGCATGAACTGTGAGCCTCAAGCCACTGTCACTGGAACAAGAAAAGATGTTTTATTTAAACAATAATATAATGTCCTACTTGCCTGTTGAGTGTAGCAGTTCACCTGGAAATGCCTTAAAGGAAAATACAGTGTAGGCTTTTTTTTTTTTTAAGCTACTGTGGATACTTATAACTTGCTGCTACAATGCATTTTGCATTTTACTCTCAAACTGAAAGGCATTTCACAGTATGAAATCAGAGAACTAACAAATAACCAATTACAGTAAAGCACAGAATTGTTAACTGATGTATAATATGACGTTTTTGCCCCAGTGGGTCTTTTACTCAAACCGGTAACAAATGACATGGTTTGATAACAAAATGACGTAGTTTGGGATTTTGGGAGCTGTTTTATTCTCCAGCAGTTCTGATGAAAGTCTGTCTGATGTAACTGAGGCAGAAATCCAGCTTGTTATCACAGAATTTAATTTTAACCTCTTCAATCAGCATTTCATGATGGAGGCCCATATCGCTCTGTGCTGCCACCAAAGCAACAATCTTTTCCACTAATTTTAAGCTACAAGAGTGAAAAGTTTCAAACAGGTTTCTGCAAAAAACACTGAGTTTTGACTGCTCAAAGTGGCCTTTTTTTATTTGATTGGTTATTCCTATTGCTTACTGAGACTGTCCTTTGTCTATATATGTTTGCATAGGTAGCTTTATCATTTAGGCCAACCCATGCATACTTGACTCACGGTCATGAAAGCAACTACATGTAAATTGTTAAAATATAGCTCATAACAGTAAAAAGAATATATAGATTCCTAACTATAACCAGTTTCTAACTTTAACCAAATAGTTTTAATGTCTAACCTTGACTATAGCATTCATTATGCACATTCCTGGAGCAATCATTGGCTTGCAGCATCCTGACACTAAAAAAACGCGCATTTCACAACATTATTTTTTCTACAGCCCGAGTCATCACCTGACAGCTGCGTTTTTCTTTACAGCACTGCATAACACATTATCAGCTGGATATCAACACACTGGTTTTGAAAATGCATGGCTGTTGCAACAAAGAAAAACAGGAGGACATTATTAGAGGAAGAGAGGAAAAGAAGTGAGACAGGGACTAAGTCAACATTGGGCTGACTTTTACTGGTTGTAGAGAAATCTGAGGAGAGCAGCATGTAAGACAGATGTCGAATTAGCCGTCATTAGGGGATTTCAAAGTGCAAAAATCTGCCGAAGTTCAGCAGTGATGCTTTAAGCTTTGTTGTAATGTGCTGTGCTTACATGAAAACTAGGCATTCATGTGAGTGACAAAAGCATTTCACAAAGTAAGTATTTTAGCCCTCAGCATGATCATTTTCTAATCCTGCTGTAACACTGTAGCACCCTTGTGGAGTATTGTGTACAGTAGTAAGACATAAAAAGGAATGCTAGATGGACCAGTAGGTTCGATTACAGGAGCATGGTGGAGGGTTTAAATGACACTCAGAGGTTTGAGCTTTGAACTTATGCAGGCTTTATATAAAAAAAGAAAATATATAGAAATAAACAGCTAGAACAAATAATCATTAGTTGGCATCATGTGCAATGACATCAGAGGTGGTTTCCAACATGGGCATAGAATTCGGTAGGGACGATAGGGACATGTCCCTACCAATATCCAGTAACTCCTTGGTTGTCCCTCATATTTTCTGCGGCACAGGGTATTTGAGAGTTTCTGCTCTCTCTCAGCAGCAGCAGCACTGCTTTAAGCCCCGCCTTATGAACAGTTCAAACCGTTTTGATTGGTTAAGTGACACACCCAGACACAGTCCTCAAAAATGATAAAAATATGTTAAAATTGTGTCAAAAATTAAAGAAACTTGTCAAAGTCACTTCAAGTCTATAGTTTGTAAAATAAAGAAGTTGTCTGGGATTGTGTGGACAGGTGAGAGTGAAGATGCTGCAGACACAGATCATTTTAGTGCATAATAATTTGAGTGCAAAAATGAAGAAAAAACTCTTAATGACAAATTATAATCATGCTCATCATCTCTTTGAAAGAATTAAACTCAGGCACACATAGTGATGGCACCCAGGCTGAGCACTGGCTTTTAAAATTATAATCACGCATATTTTAACACATAACAGATCAATAAAATAAACTTTCACTGTAAATAACATTTAAACAAAGCTTTACCTTCGTTCTTTGAGTGAGAAGAGAGCAAAACTCGAGCTTCGGATTAATGTGAGCTGCCACGCTTCGGCAACGTGACGCTGTAGCCAGCATTAGCACAAGGGAGCTAACACAGCTTTGGAACTGATTCAAAATACTTAAAGTTACTTTTAACTGCGAGTTTTCTGGCATTTTTCATCCAATAATTAACTTTTTTCCACAACGCAGCACCAACATGGTGATCTCTAGTTTAAACTGTGTTTATATATTTGTAACTTTAAGATGGATCATTTATATTACGTGGGTTACACTACACAGGAAATATTGATGTAAACCCAAACAGGTAATAATAAAAATGTTTTTATTTTTCAACCCAATTTTTTTTTTTTTTTTTATGTATGCTTGGATTGTTTCTGCTCTGTCCAGTTCTCTAAGTTAACCTGAATAATAGCTTCATATTTCTCCAGTTTTACCTTCTTCTTTAAAAGTATATAAGAGGCAAAGACAGAGGCTATCAGGCCTCTCTTATGGAACCAGCTCCCAGTTTGTGTTCAGGAAGCCCTCTCTACATTTAAAATCAGGCTTAAAATCTTCCGTTTTTTTCTCATTTTATAGTGGGGAGGTGCTCTAGCCATCTCTTAGTTATGCTGCCATAGGCTTAAACTGCTGAGGGACATCTTATGATGTACTGAACACTTTCTTGCCTTTTCATCATTCTGCTCTTTTTTTCATGTTTATGCCACAGAACTGTAGCCATTAATATTACATTATCTTAGATTTCTGGCACATAATTTCTGCAACCAGCTCTCACAGTAACACTGTATAATGCTGCTTATCACAGATATGTTACAGCAGCTCTCACTCCACCTCGTAACATTCTGATGCTTGGTCAGGAACATGCTGCATCAATTCTGAATGTGGGGTGGTACCCTCCACGTTTGCATCGCTTTTTGACAAGCTTATTTTTTGCTGCTAATAGAACAATTGTGGGAGGCATCACAATGGCAATGTCAGCAAGTATTTAACAACTAGCAAATAATATGTTACAGAAGAATGTAGGAAGTCAAAATAAATGATAAGCACCAGAAGTAAACAAAAAGAAAACAGGAGAAAAAACACCATGGCCAGGCTTGAACTAAGAACTGGGAGACGGTGTTATTATTATTATTCTTATTGAATCATTTTCTTCTTGTTAGGGTGTTTTCTGTAGACATTTTGGTTTAGCTTATGCTTGATTCCTTTTATTTTCAGATTGGCTGGTTTGTTTCAAGACACTTCTGGTTAAATTAATCAACATAGTGTTGTTTTGCTTTCTCAGTGATAAGTTCCATGCTGCAGTTTTAATGGTGTTTTCAGTATTTGTCCTCATTCACTCATTAAACCCCCAGAGCCTGGAGCTCAGTCAGCACAGCTGGGATGGATGCACACACACACACACACACACACACACACACACACACACACACACACACACACACACACACACACACACACACACACACACACACACACACACACAATACAACACCAACACATTAATACACATACACCTACAATAGATATACAATAGATATCTGGGGATGCTAGATCCACTTTTTTTTTGCGGTTAACCTTTTTCCTAAAACAAAGATTTCAGATTTTTTTATGTCTCTATTGTCTCATTATACTGGTGTTGTTTGCATCCCATTCGAGTCCCTGATTAATTGCATCTTTCAATCCCCTTGTGATCCTCCGCCTCAATTTCTATGAGGCAAAAAGGGCAACAGTAATTACTTCAATAGCTTTGATTATTTTCCGTGAAGGATCTAACACAAACCAGTAGGTGAAAAGATTAATTGACCAGCTAGGGGATTGCTTTCACATATACAAACAGTAGGATACATTTTATACTGTAGATCATGTAGCATATAAACAATTACTTGACAGTTAATTTGGTGCATACGATCTACAACTGTTGCACACTAAAAGAAAAAATATCTCTCTCCACAGTGAAATCCCGATGATACTTATTTTTCTGCACTTTTTCTGAGCGTTTCCTGTGACCTACAGTAACTTGCTTCTGTTTGTGTGCACTGCCTCAAATGACTTGCCAATGAATCACTATAATAACGGTTCTCCTCTGTCAACCATAAACACGTTAGATGAAAATCATGGAGTATGTGTGATTTTGTTCTGGTGTAATATATTTTTAAAAAATACCTCTTAAAACTGGAGAAGTGGAGTAGTCTGATTCATCTCTCTCTGGACAATTTCTTGAAAGTTTTCAAATGCTCTCCATGCACTCACACAACTTATCCATTAGCAATAACTATACAAATATATATAGGCGCGTTTGTGACACTGAAGGCCTCATCACTCCCTTCTGAAACATTCCCTATTAGACACTTTGACACTTGAGCCAACTCTATATGACCTGGCACAGAAATTGTGGTTGGGCAGCTGAGCAGCTTCTTGGTCTTGTGTGCCCCTCTGTGCTGTTTAGATGCACAATAAAACAAACCAGCATCCCTTTATACTCTTATTTTTCACAGATCTGTGAGCCTCCATAGCCCAGAGAGAAATGCAAACAGAATAAGATACCATGAGTACACGCGCTCTCACCAGCTCTCATCTTTAAGAATATTTGGATCTACTCACTTTGGGACTGACCAAATCAAGGCTGAAAGCAGCTTTTACTGCTTCTGACTGTGGAATGTTAGGAGGCTTATTAATGGAGTCCAAACTGGAGCTGAGAAGTGACACAGGAAGGAGAAACAGCAAAAAGGTAAAATGAAGTACATAAAATTTCATCCCAACTTTTTTGTTGTTGTTGTTGTTGTTGTTGTCTTTTTTTGTTTTTTTAATGTCTCCACTGTTACTCTTTCTGAGACAGAGCTGGAGAATAATAAGTATAGATATATAATTGTAGATGCAAATATATTGGACTAGTTATGACATATAGTGCACATATATGTATGTGGAGTTTAACTTGAAAGCATACATATAACAAAAGATAACAGAATAAAAACGATGATGACATATACATCCATGAATTAATTAAATTACTTTTATACCTACCTGCCATACCCTTGCAACCTGTCCAGGGTGTACCCTGCCTCTTGCCCGGCCGTTGCTGGAATAGGTTCCAGCCCCCCCCCCCCCCCCCCCCCCCCCCCCCCCGCGACCATGCATTGGAAAAGGTGGATATCATGGATGGACAGATTTTACACCTAATGCTACATTAGACATATTTCACATACTTTAGCCAAGAGTGTGTAGATTAATTGTTACTAATCAAATAGAATAAAATATAGTCTTGGCAACAACAAAAAAAAAAATAGATTGGAAATTTTGTGCCCTGTTGTCTGACTGCAGTAATGTATGTGTGAATGGCGCCATCAGGTGGCTAAAATATGTAGCTATGCTTCATTGGTTTGAATTCATTTAGATCAGCACATTCAACTCTCTCTGTACATCTTTCTGTTTCAGGTGGCTGATCCTCAAAGTGAGCATGTCAAATTGGCAAGATGGAAAGTTGACCCAGACCACCTCCTTGGGATTGTGGGTATTGTGGGCACCATTCTCAACCTACTGGTGGTGGTGTTGGTATACGTATACACCCCTGTGTAACATGTCTGTGCATGTGGATGTAAATATGGATTGTTGTGTAACTGCTGTTGTTAGAAGGTAATTTGATCTTTGCAGTTTCTTATAATCTGTCAAAGTCTACTGACCTCTGCAGGCGTGTTTGTAAATGTTACGGTCATTATTCGGTCAAACTTTGACCAACACCGACCTTTACCGTGAATTTTGTGATTTCAAGTGGACTGACAAATCTCAAATGTGACATATTCATGCATTGTGTGAATTAGTACTGCATTTAGTCACGAGGTCTGTCAGTAGAGTATCCAAAATAATTAATCTAAAACTTCTTAACACATCTTTACCTCCATACTTTCATAAATACCTCTTCCTTGGTATAATTTTGTACAGTGACTTCTGAGAGTATGTTTATATTTGTAACCAATAAATTTAAAGTGAGAAAATTCTTCTTTTCTATTTCTGGTTTCTCTACATTCCAAACCTCTTGGGGCATCCACACAATTAAAGCTACAACTCCGGAGACTTTTAAATATATATACATTATATACAGTATGTCTTTATTTATAGACGTGTGAATTTGAGAGCACTGCAGCTATTAAGGGGGAAAAAATAAATGGAAAAAAAGGCAACTCCAACAGAGCTGCATTCAGACTTAAGAGACAAGCAGAAATTCATATTCAATAGTTACATTTTCTTTAGATCTTTAATGCAAAGGATAAAAATTATTATGATAGCACAAAAGCCTATACAAGTCTACTTTCTTACTTATCATGGAGGGTTAGACCAGTGCTTTTAAAAATCTATCAGTGTTGCTTTGTGGAACATTTTCTAAATACATCCATTTTTACAGAGAACTGCAAGAAAATGAAAAAGCAAAATATCAGAATAGGCTTGTTTTAACTTCTTGTCTCAAAACTCCAGTAACATGCACAGACACTTGCTGATAAATACATAAGCAATGTCTGTTAAATATACATTTTGTTTATTTGTGTAGGCATGTTTTTATTTATTTTTTTATTAGAAGAGTAAAGTTTGTGATATTTTATCCCTCTGGAGTCTTTTATTTCTGATGAAACGAGCTTAAGAAATCATAATGCTACATTTGTTTTCATTTCTATTTTGATTTAATTCTTTAAGGTACAGCAGTAGTATAATTACAGGGATTATCAATGTTAATATCAGGCAGTATTTGACAGCTGGTGATGATGTCAATCTTCTCGGATACAGCCTTCAGATCATCCAGGATTAATCTGATGCTGTGGGACGCGTTGATGATGGCGCTCTGGGATGTATTTAGCTGAGATGTTGCACTGCGCACCTTCGCACAAACACAGAGTCAAACAACTGAAAAGTAAAACTACTGATATACAATAAACTACTGTTTCAAAACAGGTGAAACCATCTAAGATAGCGGAGACACTTATACTGTTAACAGAAAATACCAATTCCCTGAATGCAAGACAATAGACATTTCTATAATATCATTTTCAGCTCTGTTTATACTTAAAACAGCATTTCTAGTAATTTATGCAAAAAAAACAAACAAAAAAAAAACATTAAACCAAATTCTAAATTTATATTATGCTTGGAAAGGTTTGCATTTATTGTTTAATTTCAAACAGCATGAAAATTAATTTTCTGGCTGCTTTAGTAATGTTGCAGTACACAGTGCATTTTATACCTAATATTCAATGCAATTTATATGTTGTACACAACAGGCTTTGTCACAGGCATGACATACCTCCCTGCTGGCGCTGCCGTAAACCTGCCATACCACGTGCCCTATATCAGAATACAACCGGCTGTTGGACTCCTGCAGCTTCTGTTGTAAAAGGGTGTCACCTGTAAACAGAAGTAAACTGGACATGTCACCTATTTCATCATAGAGTTCCCCATTTTGTTAAAAAGATAAATAAATAAAACAGTTAACTCTGTTCCAGCTTTTTCTGGCCTTAACATTCTGTGTGACAGACGGTTAAAGAAGCACTATTGAAATTGATATTTAACTATGACTTTCTCTTACATGCAACAGATGCACCACTATCTGGCACAACTATTTTTTTTTCTTTTCCTATGGTGAGATTTTTATTTTCTGAATATGGATAAAATAAAATGAATCCAATAACTATTCCTCCACCTGGTGTATATATAAAATTTCTTATCCAATGGACTGCTCTCTTAAAATTTTTAAATCAAACATTGCTGACATAAACTGGGGGACTGTATATAAAAATCGCTTTTATAGAGGGGGTCAGCCCCTCTAGTTTCAGTTTCTACAGAAACTATGTAAACTCTGCTTGGAATTACACAAGCTCTTTGAGTATTAGCAGTCCTCACCATGTGCTTTGTGTGAAGGACTTGGCCTATCTTCCACTATAGATTGTATATCAGGGTGGTCTCTGACTACAATAAGAGGGGGGAGGTCTCTCTTCAGTATCTGAGTGCTCTCCTGGCTCAATGCAGATGCTCGAGGCCCCTGCTCCGACTCTTCCTCACTATCCGTTTCAGAGGCTTCTCCTGGAACCTGAAAACATTCATGGACATATTATACAGATTATGAGGGATTCAGTCATGGCTGGTGTTTATAGACATACTCGTATTTTCATATCACCATAAAACACACACTGAAGCATGCAAGCTGGACAACCTTGGCTCCGATGGCGGCAGTTTGGGGAGCAGAAAGTGAGGTGATGTAGACTTCATCGTCAGAGTCTGTTTCAGATGCCTCGCCCTGCACTACTATCGGGTACCTGCTGGACATGACTGCAAACATACATACCAACAAAAGGACAGCTCGTTAACTACACCCAGACTGAACTGTCAACTAGAAATAAGGAACAGGGGGAGCCACTACTTACGCAGGCGACAAACACTATCTGTCCTATTTGGCTCTTTTTTTTAAATCAGCTCATCTAAAAAATTATTATGTACATTTTTTATTTAAAAAAATCTAGTTAAAATATGCAGTGATTTTAGGCTTTAAAATAGATACAGAAAGTTCCTAACCTCGTCTTTAACAGCATAAACACAAATCACATGAGCAACTAGGAAGTCGCTTGTACTCCAACATCCAATCCGAGCTGACAGATAATATCACGTGATAAAATGCGTTTCGTATAACGATTGGCTTCCTACAGCTTGCGACAATCAAGGATGTGTTTGTTTGTATGAACCGGGTTAGACCGAAATATAATACAGCCATTTAACATTAATAGCACTAGTTTTTGGAAGGCGGACTAACTCAAAGAGCCTTTTTGTATCTCACTTGAGAACCAGAATTTTATTGCTGTGTGTATGGTTACTTCCCATGTCCTTTGATATGGCGAGATCAGGCGTGCTCTCCATGCTGCCTTTTGTAGGTGGATAACTCTTAACACCGCCTGCGTTCATTTGAAGGAGTGGGCTGGCGTGGAAATCGAATGTCGCCGGACAATGAGGCTACTTTGTTTATAGTCAATTCACAGGTACGGCTGATGTAACGGCTGGTCGAAAACATCAAGGTTTATCATCTGTTTAGGATAGATATCTGATTATTTGGCATTGTTCCATCCAAAATACTCAGATAAAAAAAAGCACAAGTTATTAGCGCTCATTGTTGTGGGCAAACACAGCTAGCTATATCGGGCTAACCATCTTCAGCTAGCTAACTTTCATCAGGAGAACGTGTTTTTGTTATTAAATTTATTTGTTTGTGTTCATTGGGCTATTTTAAGCTGCGTAACATTAGCGTTTAACAGGTCTGTATTTTGCTTTTATGTGTGTTTCAGAATGGCAGACGAATCCCTGTTTGAATTCCTCCATATGGAGATCGTTTCGCATATTTTTAAAGAGCAGCAATCAAATAAAGGAGAGATGGGCAGCAAGGTTTGTTTAATAAACAGGCTTGAATCATTCAACCCCAGCACATTTGAAATGACTTTAGCTTTAAGAGGGTCTGTGGCATTGAATAATAAAAGAAAAACTGTAATCCCCATTCAATGTTAAAACGCTAGCTAATCTTTGTAGCTTTTAAAAAAAATATATCCGACTTTGCATCCTCCAGTCTTCGGATTGCAACTTGTTATTTCATTATTTTTTTCCCCCATCAACACAACCAGTTTACAGGGCAGATACTTGCATGGCATACTGATTGGACAAGTCTCTTGTTATTCCTTTCCTCAGGATAGAGCTGTGTGTATTTCTGTCTTGGAAGGCATGGGTTTCAGAGTTGGACAAGGACTTATTGAGAGGTAGATGAGGAACAGTGCTGGATGTGCATCAGTAAATGCTGTGTAACCCGTGTTCTCCCTAACAAAAAGTGTCTGGGTTGATGTTTGCAGGTTGACCAGGGATTCCCCCAGCTTTAAGGATGAGTTGGATATAATGAAGTTTATCTGTAAGGACTTCTGGACTAAGGTGTTCAGAAGGCAAGTGGACAACCTCAGAACGAACCATCAGGTAAAACAGAAATGGAAATGTGTGCCTGAAAATCCTCCTCTGCTAGTTAAATTTCTATGAACACAATTCTAGAAGAACAGCTCCATTATGCCAAAAACATCACATGTAATCTTTAATCGGTGGCAACCTTTCTAGCAAATTTAGCACTGCATATAAATCATGGCATATACTCGAAGTTGAAATGTGTTATTGTTGTCACATATTAAATGTCCTTTTAAATTAATGTGTTTTTCTCACCACAGGGTACCTACGTCCTGCAGGATAACAAGTTTGCTCTACTAACCCCACTATCCAGTGGAAAACAGTACCTGGATCAGGCTCCAAAGGTATATAACTTACTCTACTGCTCTTACATGGTGATTTAGAAGAAGCAGGAATTTAATGGTTTGTGTTAAACAGCCAAAAAAAAAAAAAAAAATCATATTTTAACTTTTATTTTTGGTGTTTTTTCTTAGTACCTTGCTTTTTCATGTGGTGTGGTGAGAGGAGCTTTGTCTAACCTTGGTCTGGAGAGTGTGGTGACAGCTGAGGTTTCTGTCATGCCATCCTGTAAGTACCAATAGAAATATCAATCCACATTTTCTTTCTACAGGAAGGAGTAAACTGATGTAACATGTTCACTAGCAACCACCAGCTGCAAAACCAGTGTTACACATGAGATTTGAGTGGCTGTACAGTTGGTTAACAGTGTTAGTTAGTTACATTTTGGACATTAAAGAAGTCATGGGCCTTTGGGGTTGTATATTAATGTAGAGATTTTCTGTGTAATAGAGGGAGTGGTGTATGGACATGTGGGTAATAATTGAGTTTTTAAAAAACAAATATAGAGTCCACTTTTTTTTTTTTTACTTAACATTTTTTAATGATTAAATAAATGGTTTTGTCTTTTCCATTTTTTCTCGATAGGTAAGTTCCAGGTGGTCATCCAGAAATTGTGACTTGATTCTGTGATACTAACCAACTGCCAAAAGAGAGGATAGTAGTTCCTGTTCTTCCACTAAGCAGCTTGGTCACAGCGGGGGTAAAACATCACAACTGGGAGAAACTGGGCTCCTCATACTCTGCTGACCAACTGCTCCTGATGACAGGCCATAAAGGGCTAACCAGCCTTTAAACTTTCTTTGTGGTTTTTTTGATACAGGAAAAATAGTTTTTTTTTCTCTCTCTCTCTCTCTCTCTCTCTCTCTCTATTTAAGGTTATAGTTCATTTGAGCTGTAAAATGTATGAAGTTCTCTGCTGTAGTTTGAACTAAGTAAGGGTTAAAGTTAGCCTAGCTTAGAAAAGATGTAATGACTGTTCGTGGATGTGAATATGATCACAATTGTGAATGTAAGATAACATCACAGAGCATATATTCATTTTTAACGTGTTGCAATGTAAAGTAGATAGGTTGAAAGGTCTGAGTGCACAGAAAAAAAAAGTGGAAAAAGTAGAACAAAAATTAAGGTGGCCATTAAAAGGATTGTGAACAATATTTTAAGACCACCGCTCACCATGAAAAGAGTGAGGCAAAATGGAGAAACATTCTGCTGCTGTCTAAATGTTTGAAGAAATTAAGTTTCTGGAGAATTTTTAAGACTCAAACTAGATCAGGAAGTTTTATGATGAATTTAAGACTGATGATGCAACTGGAATTCAGCTGTTTACTACAAAGCAATAATTCCTGTTGTTGCTAAAGACAAATGCTGCCAAATAAAGCAACACATTGGTGCTACATTAAATGAATAGCCATAACAGAGGAGCTGTGTTCAACTCCTTATGCTTCACTCTGCTGTCTATTTGATTCCCTTTTGCAATCTAACGTTCTTTAGTTGGTCATTTAAATTTCAATTTAAGGTACAATGTAGATCAGTATTCTGTCATGGGTACATGATTTTTTGTTTACGTTATGAAAATGTAATAGCAGTTTCCAGATCTAGTTTGTCTACATATGTGTGAAAGTGGAATCTTATTTATTAGGTGCATCACTGTTCCTCTGATGTTACATCACTTAAAGCCACTAGAGGGACACATGAAGCTGTCATGGTTTTCCTCTCTGATGTGTAAGTGA
Source organism: Melanotaenia boesemani (assembly GCF_017639745.1). Lineage (NCBI taxonomy): Eukaryota > Metazoa > Chordata > Actinopteri > Atheriniformes > Melanotaeniidae > Melanotaenia > Melanotaenia boesemani. Next base: position 23,257,657 of record NC_055690.1, on the reverse strand, counting down.
GTCCTTCTCAGGTTTGCCTTGTTTTTTTTTTTTTCAGTGAATATTTTTGCTTGTTTATCTTTGCATTGCTTTTTGTTTGATTATTTGCTTTTCTGATGTGCATTCTGTGTATGAAAGATGCAACTGGTCCTAGAGTTTAACAAAACAGACTTTCCAGTGCTATTTCAAGGAAAAAACAACTACAACCCTTGAGGGGTTTGCAGGTTTTTACAGATCAGAATATCTTTTAACAACAAAGTCAATTCAGTGATGATAAAATGTACATACTCCCGGCAGATTGTCCATTAAAAGTATTCAATGTCCAATAGTAGTATTATTAATACATGTTTTAAAATGTCCATGGGTTAGCTTGGAGCTTACATTAGAGTCACCCAGGGTCAGTAAAACTTATCAAAGTGCTATATTTAGCATGGAACCATGCTGATAATGTTGCTGCAGTTGATGGATTATAGTCACCATCTGGTTTTATTTCTGTCTGTGCTCCAATAAATCCCACCTGGTTATGTTCCAGTACTCCACAGGTTCCAGCGTAAAAGGTTTGACATGTTTGTAAAAATCCTAACATACAACTTTGACCAGTGAATCTATTTCTGGCTCTGGCATGGCCCATGTTTGTTGCTAAGACAACATTAATGGCTACAGTTTTAGATATTTAAGTATTTGACATCAAGCTATTCTTATTGGCAGTATAGCCAGCCAATACACACTTCCTGCAGTGTATACTGCATTTGAATGTCTACCTCATTCTTGCAACACAGCAGGTGATGCACAGGCAGATGTCTAAATGATGTCTAAATAAAACAATTGTCCTAAACATTAGAAGCAGATCAGCAGAAGGATGTGGGTCTGTATTCCTCCAGTTTTACTCATAGCTGAATAGATATTTCTGCAAAGAAAATGAATTACAAACGAAGCTCTGCAGGATTCAGTTTGCAGTGCATTCTGGGGATTCAAAGTCAAGTTCTATCAACTTATGTCCCCAGTTGTTGTTTTTTTTTTCTTTTTTCCCCCCATAATTATGCCCTTCCTTTACCTCGAACTTCCTGGATGGACAGTATATTGCTGAAGTTTCCCAAATTAGTTTATTCTTAAGTCTAATGTCTGAAAATCGGGCTGGTTCTCAGAATAGAGTTACGTATGTTTTTTTGTATTCATGCCTTAAAGACAAGAATGTTTGAAAGAACTCAAAAACACAAGAGATATTCAATAAAACACCCAGGTTATACACACACTGACTGGAACTTCCATACAACTACCAATGCTTAGAAACAATAAAACAGTGGGTGAAATTCAGTTATGCATCTGAACATATGACACCTAACCATGGCCAGCTCTTTTATCCATTCTTTGAAGCCTATTTAATACTTAACCCAAATCCTTTCTGAGGAGAATAAAAATGACAAAAAAAAGAGAGAAAAGAAACATTCAGGCGGGATTAGAGACAAGTCTGGGAGGTGCAAACGTAGGAAGTTGGTGAAGGAGTACACTGAAAGATTGTACAAGAAGAACATGAGATAGAGAATACAGAGCCTGTACTGGAGACCGCAGAGACATAACATGTAATAATAAAAAAAGAGTTAATATTGGTCATTGAGGGAGGTTGGTTAAGGAGGAAGCAGAGAAGGGACCAGTGAGATTAATGGGTCTGTACCAAAATGGTTCTAATGTGATGACGAGAGGGGATCTGCACTCTGGTTCTTGTAACTGATGAACAATGGTGGGCATTTAGCAGCAGCTTTATGCTGCTCTACACATCTTAGCTCCCCTACTCTGTATTACAAAGTCACCAAATGCTCTCACAAAGTGGAACGGTGAATGATGGGAGGGCGGAGAGCAGAAGGGGAGGAGGCATGTGCTCAAGTGCTCTAAAGGAAAGAAAGGAGGCGTTAGGAGAGCACAAGAAAACTCAGCATTTTAAACGAATCAAACTGATGACTTGAACTTCAGTAACACTGTCCACACAGACCGGCAGAAGTCTTTTGTACTGTGAGAAGTTGAGCGAGACAGTTGATGTGGGTTAGGATTTCCCAAAGAAACGCTCACAACTTTGATTTTAATTTGAAAAAAAGTTGAAATCAGTTTGGTTCTTTCTTCTTTCTGTTTGAAGCAATAAGTAATTTGATGTCAACAGCAACTAAATTGGCTCTAAATAACCTGTTTTTAAACATTTACTCCTGATTATTAAGGCTCAATTAGCCAGATTATCTAACAGTGATGCAGAGCACTAGTTCATGTAGCTTCAACAACTGTGATGAATATGAAAGGATAACTATATTCAGCTTACTTAGCAAGGTGAACTGGGCTGAGAGGCTAAATTGTATTCTAGCCCTAATTAATTTACCTGAACTATCAGCTCTGCTTTCATAACTGTTACCAAGTATGGTGACATTTTATTAATGATTTATTATATTAATGATTTTGTGGCTATATTAAGTTATATTTTTATACATTTTCAACCTTTAATCTGTCAAGTAAAAATATTTCTTAAACATTTTACTTTTTTTCCTCTTTAATTAAATGAAAGCTCCGAAACAGCCACATTAACATAAAAGTCCTCATAAAACTACCTCAACCCAGAATAAATAAAAAGTATATAAAAGATGAACATGTCATGTATAGTGACATTTTACCATTGTTATCCATCTGTTTGCTTGACAGTGGATGGCAGCTAGCTCATAGCTAGTTTTCTGTTCTCACTAGTTACAAAATCTGTTGTCAGCAAAAGGCAATGATTAATAGAAATCTTTGAGAAAACCCAGACAATACCAACAAGCTTTCCTTATTCATTTCATCCAACTGCATGTTTATAAAATAAAAAAATAATTATACAAACACTTAGAAATTATTACAAGATTTATTCTCACTGTCGAGGCTTGTTTAGAAATTTCTTTCCTGTTTTAGATTTTCTTTGTATGCTGCATATTATAGAAAATGAGGTATATTGTGCCTCAAACTATTTCAAATAGTTGAGATTATAAGTAGTGTTATGTTACTAGGAAAAACTAAAGTAACTGATGAGTGAAATGGTTTGTGGAGATAAATGCTGAACAATCTCACAGGATTTTCTTCCCTCAAACTGTCTTTTTATCTCACAGCTTTTTTCTTACTGATTTTTCTCTTCCCCCCTCGGTTACCTTTTTCACCTCTTCTTGCCAACTCATTCAACTTCTTCCACTCATGCATGGCAAGATGCTCACTCTCTCAAACACAAACTTTGTCTCCCAGGGCCATATGTTGACCCGCGGTGGACCTGAATGCAGCCATCTGCCTGCCTTTCCTACGTCCCACAGGGCAAGAGTGTGGGAGAATGTCTTTAGGACACAAAGCTGCACACAAGCCCACATATGCCTTAACCCTTTCACTGCCACTAATCATTCCCAGACAGGCAGCCCCTTTCATGTTAACAGTGACAAGATAATAGTTCTTGTGTGTGTGTTCAGTATTCTTAAACCACAGCTTCACATTTTACTCAAATTCTTAGATTTGTCTTAAAGAGCCGGCAGTTTTCTAGTTATGTGAACATATTTCTGAAGATAATGTTGCACAGATGATAGATTTAAAACAAATCTGAAGTGAATTAACAAGTGTTTACAAGAAAGCAATCAGATGGAGATCTACCTAAAATAAAGCTTGTCTTAACATTTTAACCTGTGTACAGTTCATCTCTGTAGTTCACGGGAATACAATCTACAACTGAACACCAGAAATGACAGTTCACTGGTTTCCTGTTTGCTTCCTTCCTGTATACTTCTAAAGACTCACGTGAACCTTATGCACAACTGTATTAACTTCCATGTCATTCAATACAAGGTTGTGAAGCAGATATTAATCACAATGCCACTTAAAAAAGGAAAGAACTTTATTTGTAGTACAAAAAAAAGCAAAAGAAACCCAAATATATTAAACTTGATGCAAGCATTAACAAAAGAACTTCTCTATAAATACATTTAAATAAATTAAAGAAATTAATTTACTAAGGATTATGAGCTTTACTGCTAACAAGGCCCTAAACATGTTGACAAAAAGGCAATTTTAAATAGATCAGGAACATTGTATCATTCGTTCCTCTAACCAACTATCCTGTAAACACACAAAACAGCCAAGTAACTTTTCTAAAACACTAAGCAAACATATCCTAACCCTACAGTACGCTGAATCCAGTTCAGTAAGGCAACAGACCCAGGAGTACAGTTCACATAGATGATACTGGGATGATGCAGTCTTAACAGTACAGAGCCGTAACAAGAATTAATACTGAATCACAAAGTAATGCAACAAGGTGGGGATCACAAAAACAGTCATCCAAAAAACAAACAACAAAAAAAAAAAAAGAACAAAAAACAAAGTCCAGCTACTGGGAATGTCAAAGATCAATAAAACCAGTGAATGAAAGCAGGGACTGTTGAGAAGGATCCACTGGGATTTAAACTTTACACCAGAGTCAAAAGCCAGTAATGTGTTGGCATCCCATTATTGCTTCTGTGCAGCCTAAATTTGGCAATTTGTCATATCACTAGTAGCAGCATGCCAAGAATGCACAAGAAGCCAAGGCAGATTCAATTACTGCTCTTCTTTGGAAAAAAAAAATAAACAACTCACCCCCAACCTAACAATGTCAAGAGACCTGACAGGCACATTGTTTAGAAACCTTCAGGTTAAAGGCTGCTGATCTAAACATAAACGTGAGACTGCACAATTATGAGAAAAAAAAAGAAAAACAAACTTTCACAAGCTTATAAACAATACCGTGATAATTTAAGGAGGAACTCCTAAACAAAGTCTGAGTTATAAGTGTCCTCTTTGGCTTCATCAGACTGATATATTTAAGATGCTGACAAGTTAATCAATGAATCAGTGAGGTGGTGAGCTTCAACCACATTCCCATCACACTGATTCAGTTTGTCTCAACTCACGTGTCAGCTCATTTAGAAAATTAAAAAAAAAAAAAAAAAAAGGTTCCCAACACTGTCAAACATCTGTCTTGATGTGTACTGTTGTGGTAAAAACACTCATTTCAATGTGATTGTAGCTTGAGACATTTTCCTACATAAATCTAACGGGAATCCGAGTCAGTCATCAAGTCTTCATTTATTTCAGGCGAACAGAGCATCTTCAGGATCAGTCCAGCTGGATGAGGAGTGTACATATGTGTCTAGTGTGTGAACATTGCAATGACTAAGGATGTGTGTGTGCACTGCATGTATTGAGTTGTAATGTATGAAAACATTTTTGTGTTGAAGCACGCTGCAGTTTAAAGGCAGAATCCTGTGGCATCTTCAGGAACAGAGAGCTGACTGAACACTGCGAGACGTCTGCCACTGCTTTCGTTGTTACTCCCGCCGGATTCAGAGCCACTGAATGAGCTAGCAGAGCTGCCTCCATCTTGGTCCTGGTCTGACAGAGAGGTGTACGACAGGGATCGGGTACCCAAAGGCCCTGGGAGGATCCCTGCAGTGCTTGGACTCTGCCTGAGGGAAGGCGAACCAGTTGGAGACAGACCACATGGCGAATACCCGGAATCAGGGGATGGCAGAAATGGAGAGCGAGGGTCAGCTGGAGTGGTCTGGCACATGGGGGGTTGGTAATGGTGGGCAGGGGAGGACTCGAATGCGGTGTCCATCTCTAGGAAGGCATTGGAGAACAGGTCAGTGATGTCAGCGCATGAAGGAGGAGAAACCGATGGAGCTCGTGTGAAAGAGACATTGACGGGTGGAGTGTGACCGGTTAGGAGAGGCTGAAGGACTTGTTGGGGAGCAGAAGGAAACCCAGCAAAGCTGAAACTCTGTCTGACCAGAGGAGGTCTGTTGGAGCGGGAAGTTGAAGGTGGTTGGTGAGGCGTGTTGCAGGGGGAAAATGATGATACAGAGCGAGAGTAGGGGTGTTTCTTTTCTTCCTCGTTGTTATGGACAAAATGACAGCGGATCCCATAGGGGCAGAACCCAATAGTATGAAAGGTACGACATGGCTCAGTTTTGTACTTTGGGTGTCTGTTAAGATCACGCAGCTCCTCTGGCCCATGGGCAAACTGGCACTTCCCGCCATACTTGCACAAGCCGTTCTCGGTGAAAGATCGACACAGTTCGGTTTTGTAGCGCGATGAGGAAGAGGAGCTAGAAACTGAAGAGGGGGACGAGGAGGAGTTGGCATTGAGAGCTGAGGGGCTCATGTCACTTTGACAGGTCTTTATTTCAGGCCAGCCTAGACTTGCTCCTGGTGTGCTGCTCGTCTCCACCATGCTGACAGAGCGTTGGGAAAGGAAACCCGACTTTCCCCACTGTGTGGAATTACCAAGCTGGGGGGGTTGAGGACTTTCTGCTTGCTGCCCCCATTGGCTAGAAGTCAGAAATGGACTGTCCAAAGGATCACTGGAGAGGCAGGGCAGAGACGAGAGGGAAAATGAAGTGTTTCTACACAGCTCAGACATGTAACCAGGTGTTCTAGTCGTCATACTGAGAGACGGAGGTAGCCTGCTCTGCTCTCTGAGGTCAAGTCTCAGTAAATTCTGGAAGAAAAAAAAACAAAAAAAAAAAAAAGATTTTATGGTTAATAAAAAGGTACACGTCTCCATTTTTACACTACTTTTGGCACATTTGTCGGCTTATAAATGGGTAAACATTTCAAAATCACAACTTGCTTTAAATCAGTATTAAGAAATAAGTTTTCCACTTTTAAAACTTATTTTGTTTTTTAAACTTTGGATATACTTCAACCAGTTCTTGACAAAGAAAAATGGATTTCATAGCAGCAATCACTCTTTTACTCTTTGTTTGAAGCCACTGTCTATAAGTTCAAATTAGTTATTTTTGTTTCAACCATAAACTTAGCAGCTCTTGACAAAAAAACATGTGATACATAAGCACTTTTTTTTTTTTTTTTTTTTACTGATCCAGAGCAGCTTACAACATGAGCTGGGTTACGGCAATGAAGTGGACCGTCTAAAATCTTTTGACCACCATCTTTAAAAAGAACAATACAAACAAAAAAAGAAGAGGCAACACAGTGAATGTGAATTGTTTATCATTTTCTTGTTATTTAAGGTTTTACTATCTCCACTTAGTATTTATGCACACAGCCCGAGATCAGAGCACAGTGCATTCACAATTACCTCATATGACTTGATTTAACAAGAGTTTGTATTCATGTGTATAAACGTTGGGTGTTTTAATATCACATGCTGCTCTTCACAGATCCTGGACAGATTGTGGATACACTCCATTTGTTGAATCATTTACAAAACAATGAGCAATCTACCAAATATGTCAAGTCTGTGCATCATCTAACCCTTTAATGCTGTATGTATAATTTTTCATACAGTTTCTGAGACCTTTTGCATCACATTATGGTAAAAACTTAATCACATGGTAACATTTGATATACAAAATATATTTTAATTTTGTTTAACACGTAAAAAATGGCCTAATAAAGGTTTCAAATAAAAAAACAAAACAAAAAACAACTCCCTATATTGTCTTTGGTCAGGCTTTAAAGGGTTAAATAGAATATCAGCCAACACATAAACCAGATGTGTTCAGATCCAGTAATGCAAGCATCATACCCACGCTGATCAGATGGTTAATGTTAAGAAAACAGACCTGTTTGGATGCTAAACAACAAGGCAGCAATAAATAAACCGATAAAGTCAATCACTGTGCTGAAAGAATTTTACCCCCAGAAGATACATTAATAAACAAATACTGATTACGTTTTTTCCTCGGAGACACGTCTATCATCAACCACAATGACAGGACTGATGCTGTGACACATCATGACTTGTCTGAAAGTGGCACTTCTTGAGCCAGGAAACTAATTTACTTCCATTCGAGATACTGTTTGCCATCACATCTTAGCCAGTTCAAGCATTTGCAAAGAGACTGATCGACTCCAGGCTTGCACAAAAACCAGCAGTTATTCAGGTTGCATGTGTCCTCATCCTGACTCAAGGGGCTCATCATCTGACAATCCACCCAGTGATCATTACATCAAGCAATGAAGATGCAAATAAATTAGATGTGACCTTCTTCCGTGCAACCTAATAGTTTCAATTTTAACTCTTTAAATTACAAATTTTCACTCAGGATATATGAGGCAAGCATACTGAAAAAAGTAAACCCAAGTAAAATTGCATTAAATATCATAAATGAGAAAAATTTGATGGTTCCATTTAAAGGACAATTAGTATGTTTATCATTTTCTGAAGTTCTTTAACACTTTAACCCACATCAAATGGTCAAAATAACTTTAACTCTGTAGTTTCAGTAAAAAAACAAACAAAAAAACTACAGTTTGTTGCAAATCACTAAAGCAAAAGGAGCAGTATTAAACTGAAACTCATCGAGTGAGGTGAACGCCTATCTGCGTTTCGCTCCACATATAGTTAGCTGTTATGGCTAACTTTCTTGGAGTTGCCTAGTTTTTCAGATACTTCACTTGAACCGCTTGTAACTAGTGGCAGAAAACGCTGCTTTATGCTACTGAACAAGCAATCTGACCGTTATCTTTGCTAGTTAGTAGTTCGATAGGCCCAGAACAGAAACAACAGCCGCCACAAGGCTCCCTCTGTGTGGCAAGTTACCTTCAGGTTCAAGTTAACTACCTAATCACTACCAAGAGACCGAAAAACGTCTAGCGAAGACGTTAAACACAGCATTATCCGCAACATGAGGGGAAATGTGAAGAGAAACTTCGGTGTAGCTAGCAAGCTACCGTTAACAACCCCTCCCGACTTCTGCGGGCCAACTTTTACTCCGCTCAACTTTCTTTGCGCTCATCGTTTACCTTGCACATCATTTCCTCCAGGTCAGCAAACTTGTTGATGGGATGAGATGGCATTTTGCCGAGATATCAGAGCCTCCGTCGGATCTCCGTCTAGCCCTGCAACGACAGACGAGGGCAATGCAGTGGCATGAGTTTGGTCCGAAGTTTCTCGCTGTGTGCGCCGTCCTAAACAAGCTGAAGACCGAGACACCACGTGTGGATTTAAAACCAAACAGCGATTTAAGCCACTCCCACGCCTCAGTGATCCACACCACAGGTTGAGTTCAGCTAAATCTGATGGAGCTCAGACTAAAGAGAGATGGAGGGGTGGGTGTCTCATTTCTTTAAAAGAGTTCAATAAAGACCACTAAAAAGATGCAATATAACTTTAAAAACCCGATCGTGTAGAAAACTGTAAAAGGATAGCACATATACAGTGTAAACCTTTAAATATGCCCAATATATATATATGTATATATATATATATATATATATATATATATATATATATATATATATATATATATATATTATTCCTATTTGTTTCTTATCTTATCTGGGGAAGCAATTAGGGGCCCTTAAGCCCCCCAGTTTGTATGGCAGCCCACTGCTTCTAGTAAATGCAACCAGTGATGGCTAAATGCAGAAAACTGATTTTAGTATGTGTGATATATACTGACAAAGATTTCTTCTTCTTCTAAATATGTTTTGTTTGGAAATAAATGCACATTTTTAATAATGACAATGCAAACGTCTGTTTCCGTTGTTTTATCACAGGGAGGAGGTAGGGAAGTGTCAACAATGTAAAAGTGCAGACGAAGCAAAGAAAAGTTTGAAAACAGGGAGATGTATGACACACAGCAGACAAATACAGAAGTGTGCAGATTACCACTGCCAGGAAAAAGTAACTGCAATGCCAAAAAAAGAAAGACAGATAAAAACATGAGGCTTTAACATATGTTTAGGAAAGCCAGCCTGTACAGAGACAGCCTAACCCTGTGAACATGTCTTTGAATGATAGGGTTAGGGGTTAGGATAATGATTTCTCAGGTAAAAGGCAGATGTGTGAAAAGTTTCACTGCACAGCAGAGTCACGGGGATGTTGGACAGTCCTACTCACACGCAGAAACACGTTTGTTTCACTATTTGCAAGATATGAAAGGAAAATGTATTTCCTTAAAGTTCAATCTTTCATCCACTGACTTTAGACTGACTGTAATCCTGAAACTGAGCCTGGAACTGCAGGGAGCTTATTCCATTTTGCTCTGAAATATACAGGTATTGCTAAAACCGACACTCCAAGTATGTATGAGTATTTTTTTTTAACAAGTTTTAAAAATCAGCTGTGGATGACTTATGATTCTAACCTAATCTGACATGTTATAATGCTGACTAACCTTTTCAAATGCATGTTAAATCTTATACAGCAATGATGGCAATGCCCTGCCCATATATCAGCGCTAAGGACAGCTCTGAAATTTCTTTAAATGTTATTTTAAAAAAACAAAAAAACAATGTTTAAAACAGTCAAGCCCATCATCACGAAAAATCTGTTAAGTACTTGAGTCCTACTCATAGCTCTAAGCCCCTTAGCAAGATGAGTTCAGCTTGGAACAAAGACAGCTAAAAGTCTTTGTTTTGGTCCAACCAAGTGGTTCTTATTAAGTGTATGTGTGTGTGTACACATGTGCTTGTGTGTGCTTCAGAGGGTTTAAACTCTCCTATTCCCCCAATTTGATGCAATATTACAGATAAACTGTACAGCCTGAAAACTGTGCCAGCCATTATTCCACAGGTCTTTTTTTTCACTGACCTTCACTGAAAATCCATTATGGTTGCTCCACATATGAAAAGTGTTGACAGCTTTAATTACATGCTGTTTATTAAAAATAAAACAAACAAACAAACAAAAAAAAAAAAAAAACAACTTATCATCTTATATTGTTGATAATAGCTAAACCAGTGTGTTAGTTTCTAGGTGTCACATTATTTCCAGCCCTGGTACCTGACTTCTGATCAAAGGACATGCCCTAAAACTGGAGATGTGGAACCGCCTCCAGTGAGTATAGTACATTACATGCTCCCAGGCAAGAATGTAAAAATGACCTACCAGCTGGCTGGTTGGTAGAGACCAGTTAAAAATGCATAAGAGGCTAAATCCTTCATATTGAACACATAAGCTCAATGAAGACTGGACTGCAATGTTGTCTTGTTTCACTTTATAAAGGCTAATGTTACAAGTTCATGCTTATTCAGCAGATGTTTTAACAATGTTTACAACATTGTCTTAGAAATAGCTGATGTTCAATGTCATTCAGACCAAGAGTCTGGAAAAAAAAGTGTCAGGAAATTGAGGTAAAAGCTAAAAAACATGGTTCACAGAAATGTAGAACTCACGGTTGTGAACAGAATCTGAACTAAACAATTCTAATGTTTGATCCAGATGTGGGGGCTCTCTAAGGGTTATGGGGACTGGGAATCCTCCTATGTGCTATCTATGGCTTCGTCTCTGGTTGCATTCATGCTGCAGATAACAATGACTCAGAGGCATGATGGCCATCCAGCGGGCCTTCATTCCTCCATTGGTGCTATAAACACTGGGCTTCACTGTTTATACATTTCTTCTTTTTCTTTTGGTTTAAAGGCATCATTTCTCCAGTGTTTAATTTTTTTTTTTTTTTTTTAATGTAACACTTTTCCAGTGTTGTGTTCAAATAAATGGTAAATGGTCTGTACTTATGTAGCGCTTTTATCCAAAGCGCTTTACATGTACGTCACATTCACCCATTCACACACACATTCACACACTGATGGCGGTAGCTCCCATGCAAGGCGTTAACCACGACCCATCAGGAGCAATTAGGGGTTCGGTATCTTGCTCAGGGACACCTCAACATGAGCTCAACCGGGTCGGGATCAAACTGGCAACCCTTGGGCTACGGGACGATCACTCTACCTACTGAGCCATGTATTCATCCAGTCACTGAACTGTTACGTTTTTTGGACCAATTACCATACAGTTACATCACAGATGATTCCACTCATGCTGGGAATGGTATTTTTCTATACTGGGAGCTCACAAAAAGACCTTTCAAAGAGCCTTCTATGAACTACAATCGGCTGGAGTTCCTATGATGTGTACTCAGAGGGTGGACTGTCTCAGAGAGTTATAAGAACTATGAAAAAGGCTTCTGCAGTTTGAAAGCACTAATAGAAAAGGGACAACCCCCTAAACAGTTTTATCTTTAATGGAAAACCTGCCCTATTCCATAAGGCCCTTACAGCTTGCTCTCTAAGAGCTGACGGTCTGAATGAAAATGCAACTACTAGACCACCATGTTGTCTCACACAGGTGGAAAATTTCAGCTTCAATTCTGGACAACTTCTTGCCAATATCTGGTAGTTTGTGATCATATGCAGAAATGTCCCTTCAATACCAAATGTGAACAACACCAATAATATTACCTATGACTTTTGCTTTCTTACTCAGACAGTAAACATCTGTTTTTTCAATCATCAAAAGCCATTAGCAAGATGTCATCAACACGAGTGCCTACACATAAGCGGCCCCCTGTGTTAATTTGTTTGGTTCAACAAATGTTGCCTGTAAACAGGCAAAGTGAGTTTACTTCTGTAAAAGGAAATACTTCTGGGTAAGTTGGGGATTACTGGGAGTATGAGTGAGGAGGAGGGCTTTCAAGGAAAAGGGGGGAGGGGAGGAGAAGGGTTGTGAGAGATTTGAAAAGGAGTTTTTGCTTCTTGTTGAGTCCAGCTGGGCTAAAGAGCCTTTGGAGCACAATGAGGTCAATGAGCTGCAGAACCAACTAACAAACTAATGGCCCGCCCTCTGCGACTCAACCCCCATGCACACACATGCACAACACACTCACACACAGAGTGGAAATAACAGAGGATGGTGAATTGGTGGGATAGCAGAGCTTGTTAGGAGGAAAGAGATGGGGGAGAGGAGAAGGATGAAGGGGCAGGATTGGGGCTATTTAGAGGAAACAGAGGAAATGAGAGGGGCATAGAGATGAAGGTATAGAAGGATTGAGGGTTGAAGAATCAGAGGCCAGAGAGTTTCATTAAGACGGGATCTGCAGATTTCTCAAGAGATTTCAAATAAATAAACCAGCTGTAGAAAGACGAGGCATGAAGCACATTCGCTTTCTTTGTCACACAGTCTTTCTGATGGGGAATAATTAACCAAGTCTGAACAAAGGTATGTGCTGACCGAGCATCAGACAGATACTGGGTTATCCTCAGAGGTCTTACTGTTGGTTACCATCATTGTATCCAAAATCCATCTACATACTTTTGAATTAAATAAGTTTGAACAATTAATTTAAAGAAAGGCTTTTTTAAAGACAATATTGCTTGAACTGATGATGATGAAGAGATGAAGACTGGATGCATAAGAGCTGTCAGATGGGTGTGAGAGATGTGCTGAGAAGACAAGAAAGTAGAGCTGACTAACACTGTCAACAGTATTGGTGTACATGTGCTGGCAACGTGCTGAGTAAAACAATGACACATGTGTGCTGAGTGTGTGTGTGTGTCAATGAGCGCACCACATACACACACACTTGCACCCTCAACCTATTGAAGCTCTCATGATTAAGTTGAAGTCATTCCTTTACAGCCCCATGCAGGCTTCTTCAGATAAGAGGCTACAATTACCAGTGAAATAATAAAGAGAGGGAGGAGGGGCTGGTCAACCTGATGAACATCTGCTCCTATTTTCCTCCCCTTTCTTCAACCCCCTCCTCCCCACCTTCCTTATTACACAATGTACCCCTTGCGCCACTCACTTGTGTGTGTTTGAGCATTTGTGCATGTTTGTGTGCATTGTGCTTGGATTGCATTTTGGAATTAGGATGACAGTTTCTCTTTGAACACTGTATGAGCAGTTCTTGCATGCCAGGAGTTTCATTCAGTTTTAGCATCTAAATTTATTATTGAAAAAACTGAAAAATTGAAAAAAAGCCAGACAAAGTTAAACAGTGCAAAGCCCAAAGCCACATCTCCACAGGTACTTAACAAACAGACATGACTGCACTTGGATATCCATTAATATGTAAATATATAAAAACTCTATTTCTCAGTTTTGTTTTGTGTGCCCCACTTCCACTTTTACCCCAACACACATGCACATTTCAAGAAGCACCACACAGTAGGATTCTACTCATGGGGCAAAGGTTATAATCCAACCTCTGACCTCTGACATAACCCCCTCGCTCTCCTGCTATCCTGCTGGTGGAATTCACTCCTGTGGATTCGATTATAAAAGCAAAAGAAGTAAGACAGTCTAAAAAACAAGATATCTGACAAATGTCTGACATGGAAACTGAGATAATGAATCAGGGTAAAGAGAGCAGCAGTGGGGAGTTAAGGCATAAGATATATATATATATATATATATATTTATTTTTTATTTTTTGGTGGAAAAGCAGAAAGAAATGGAGTTGTGTTGTTTGTATTTGTTTAAAGAAGATACACCCCAGTAGATATTTTGAGGCATGCAACGAGACAAAAAAATGAAGACTCAAATGTCCGATTTTTATTTATTTTTGTATTTAGGCTCTTGTACTACAATTATATCTGAGTTTTATATATTGTCTTATATATCCTTTCTTGTATGTATTTTACATATTACTTTCAGAATAGTTTATCTGACCATGAGCATATTGACATCTGTGTTTTCATATTAAAACATGTTCAGAATGGTGCATTCTCTGTTTATGTTGTGTTAGTATGTAACACAGAGATCCTGTAAGAAAAATCTGGAAAGGAATCACAAGTAGGTAAGAGAAGAAATACACGTTAACATCTGTATGATGTTTCTTTCAGCTGGGTTCTTGCTGGTATTTCCTGTATTTTACTGCCCCCTGCTGGATTTAAATGTAATTACAAATCAGAACAATGGTCATTGAGGTGGGCTCTTAGATTGAAAATACTGATTATAGACCTACATTTCAGACTTGTTAAAGTAATCTGGATTATGTTACTTTCAGTAAATCGTAAAGTGGCTACAATTCAACACAATGGGTGTTTTTTTTAGCCATATTTCTTAATATAAAAATGTTCAGTGTTACTTCACTGGTACTCTGTTGGTGTCAAGTTGACTGGATCATTTCAATACTTTTACAGTTTTGGATTTTGTAAATGAAAATTAATTAATTTTTTTACCTACTTTCCTCTGCAAGCTGTTAGAAACTATAGACAAATGTAATTCTTTGAATCATCAGTTCAAAAGATTTGGCTTCTCATGGTCTGAGAGTCCCTTGAGTGCCTTTTGGCAAGCCCTCAGATGACTGTCATGTATCCTATAGAGAGGAATGTTGTCTGTCTGACTGCTTTATTATAAAGGACTTGACTGATGAAACTGTTTATACTTGCCTTTCTGTAAGTTAAACATTAATTCACTGATGAACAGAAGGAGTCCAGCCAAGTTTAACTTTATTTAAAGGACTACTGACTGAAGTAGGATGCACAAAAGCTCAGACATAACATCAGAAACAAAACACTTCAAGAACCGGTGTTGCTATTGTGGTGAATTTGTATGGACTTATGAAAAAGAAGCAATGAATTCATCCATTTTAAGAAGCATCTGAACAAAAAAGAATCATAAGCACCCAATATGGAAAAAATACCCAAAAGTGTCACTATACAAAGACATATAACTATAAGCTGGTGGCTTTAATTAACTCCACTTTGATATTTATATTTGTGGCAAAGAGAATGAGAAATAGAGGGATTACATGATGTAAGTGTGAACATTAAGTGACGCCCCCTCCCAGGTAGATTTTAATTAGCACCTCATCTAACAAAGGTGAACTGATTACAAGTGAAAAAGATCCTGTATTAAACCTCAGGTGTTAGGGTATGGTATGTGATTCACATGCATGCCTAAAACCATTTTGGTTGTCACATAGCATTCATGAGGGTTTTTCAAAAGAGGCATGGAGGAGACAGCGCCACAAGCTTGTTTTCTTGGATTCACCAGCAGGGGGAGCTTCTGCTCCACCTCCATGTTGGTTTCGATGGCTCACAGTAGATTAGATTAGTTTGGCTAACTTGGTTTTCAAAATGAGAAACATCATCTGCATCCTAAGGCTAAATCTTTTCATGCCTGTGTCCAGACTGTTACACATTTTTTTGCTGTGCGTAAAGGAAAGAGGTCTTGGCAAAGAGACAGACATGCTGAGAAAACACAGGCAGATAGGGGAACTTGCGCAACCTTAGAAAACTGGAAGACAGCCAGTGTTAACAGTTCTTGGAGATCCAGCTGAACCCCAAACAAAACAAACCAAAACAAACCAAATCTTTGTTTCAATAACAGAGATGGTTTATTACTTTGTGCATTTGCTGTCCTAATATGTGACCATGGAGAAACACTAAAATAAAACGTGTTGTAGTCAGGAACCAGGGACAAGGATCAAGAATCTCTCCCAAAAGATAATTTATCTTTGACTGTTTTCTGATTTTAGCACTGTGACAAGTGATTCTTGGGAAATTCATGTCACTAGGAGGATAGTTTAGTGTGATAATTTAGCCAGAGAGAAGAGACAGAAGGATGAAGTAGATACAGGGAAGAAAAAGAGAAAATAGAGAAAACTGTCATGAAAAAGGGAGATATATATTAATTTATGGATTTGTGTGTTTTAAAACTTGAAAAAGACAAGAACTGTGAGGGGTGTATGTGTGTGATAAACTTTGAATTCTGGTGTAACGAAAGAGAAAAAGCTTGTTTTCATATAACTCATTTACACTGAAATATGTCTAATAAATAGCGTAAATTTAAGAAATGCCCCTCAGTCAAATCTTAGAAAGGGTATATACGTCACACACAACTAAGTAAGAGAGGAAAAAGATCATCAACGTAATAACGGCAAAGAGTGACGTAAAGTGTTTGCATACTGAAGAGCAGGCAAATGTAGAACGAACGTCATGAGAGTTGTGTTGTAACTTTTATATTTACTGAAAAGGACCACAGATTTAAAAAAAAGAAGAAAACCACTCTGCTCTTTTGCACTGTCAGGAATTTTTGTAAGGAAAGCTTCCCCAGGATATTTTTCTATTGGTTTATTACATTTTGTGGAAAGGAGTGGTGAAGACGAGGAAATACAAGCTCCCATCACTGCACTTTTTAGCAAAAGAAAAGAGGAGCCATCCATGTTTAAAACAGTTAGATCTCAGTTTCTTTTATAATATGGTGAAATGGAAGTTGGATAATGATTAGAAATCTGTGGATGATTAAGCTCACAAACTCCTGGTGATAACAACAATAATAATAAAGATAATAAAAGCTAAAGCTTCCCACCATTATGGGTGGGCGTCTCTGAGCACATCATGATTTGATTAGATTTGATTACGATTCAGATGGCTGCGGTCAGGGTTCCCCTTAAAAAAGCAGAGGAGCTCCCCTAAAGACATTCAGTTGATACTCTACAGGGGAACCCTAAAAATAGTCCACTTTAAGGTTACATTTAATTTTTCCATAAGGTTCTCGATATTTTTTTAGCATTTATTTGTCAGCATTGTGTATTTAATCAATTAATTAATTTAATAAATGAAATCCTCCAACGGACGCAGGTGATCCATTCTGTTGCCTTTAGCACCGCGGACGGCAGTTTTGTTTCTTTTGTGTTCATACAACGACCACCTGATATGCTTCTTTTTGTGGTTGTTGAAGAACTCTCCATTCTTGTCTCTGATTAATCAAGCAGAATGTAGTAGTAGCAGAAGGGATTTTGATAGTAACCATATATTTGACCGTGCTACGTGTACGTAACTTGTGAAGTCCCGGTGCACACCCCAAAACAAGGTTCCCTCAAAAGTCCCTGTGTAATTCGAGCCCTGGTTGCAATGCAATTACAAAACAATTGTTGG
Source organism: Melanotaenia boesemani (assembly GCF_017639745.1). Lineage (NCBI taxonomy): Eukaryota > Metazoa > Chordata > Actinopteri > Atheriniformes > Melanotaeniidae > Melanotaenia > Melanotaenia boesemani. Next base: position 23,240,011 of record NC_055690.1, on the reverse strand, counting down.
TGCATCTTTTTTTTTTTTTTCCTGTGTGACTACTTGACTATTACTACTTTCTTAATAAAACATGTAACATGCATTTTCACATTTGTCATGACAAACTATAAAGTAGAAAACATCTATTGGTTAATGTAGGACAACTTCTGTTTCCACCATATTAGAGGAAAACATACAGCTGCATCAGATCCTAGTGGTTCTAGATTAACCATATTTCTATCAGTGCTGAGTTCAGAGTTCACTCCCGCATCCTGATGTCAGTTTTGTCATGCACCGCTATAAAGTCTTTTGCAACCACCTAACACACTCACACAGCCGTACTTCAAAAGCTCCCGCCATCTCTACAGCTGACATCCATGTCCTCTTCTTCTTCCACCTGTTCTTCTTCTTCTCTAGTTTGTCCCTTTTGCTAGTTGCATGTACACTGACCCCGCAGTTTTCTGTTGGTATTGCTCCGTTTAATGCGCCAAGCTACAGATCTGCTAGGCCCCTGAAAATGCACCAGCTATGTGCATAAACGATGCAGAAGATGGATGAAAGTGTTTGTCTGCATATCCATCTTCTTGAGCATAAATGGGCCTATACACTACATGTCACATTCACCTATTCACACAAAGTACTTCTTTGTGTTACATACTTAATGCTTTCTCCTATCTCTCACATACCCTGACATACATATTGGGAGGCAATGTGGGGTTCAGTGACTTGCCCAAGATCACTTCGGCATGTAGTCAGGGGAAGCCTGGAATCGATCCATCGACTTTCCAGTTGACAGATGACAGCTCTTCTTCATGAGCTACAGCTGGCCGTTTGTCAGGGCCTACTGTCTGACATGTGTGTGTGTTTTGGTTGTGTTTACCCACAATGCCCTGTATTGAACCCACAGATGCCCTTTGCATTGTAGTCCACTTTCTGCGTTGGCTTTACTTGAAGCTACCTGAGAGCTACGTTATTAGGTGGACCAGAGTTCGCTTCTTTGATCTGTATCAAAGTTCATCTGCGCATCCACACCTTCCAAAATGTACCAGACTTTCCCAGCAAAAGAAAGCCACCCATAGAAGCCGAAATACTTCCACACCCAATGTGGACGGTACCAGTGGGATTTTACGCTCAGCCATCTTGTCAATTGTGTGCACACCACAGACGTTCTGAATGATGCACTTCTGCAATTTTCAGTTCCACCTTTTGTGTTCCTCAATATTTTGATATTAATAATCAGTTAAAGAATCACTTTTTTAAATTTTGTACATCGATTTAGAATTGTCCACATCTGCATTGCTGTGCATCTAAAAACACAACTTTTTCCCACCACAAAATTACCATCATAATCATCAGTCAAATGTATTGAAACAAATGCATGAGTATGTTTTTGAGCCATTAATCTCTTTATTCAAAACATATACTTCGTGTACTAAAAGACTGATTTGAGAACTGCTATGATATAGATGTTAAAATTTAGCTCAGAGTCCAAAATGACACCAAGATTTCTGGCTTAGTTCATTTGTTTTAACATTGCTGACTGAAGCTAATCTTTGAATGTTCATCTTTGACTTTTAGAGTCAGTGATTTTAGATTGATCTTTATTTAGCTGAAGAAAATTCTGGCACATTCAGTTTAACCGAGGCAAACATTTAAACTTTGTATGGGACCATAGTCCCTTGGTGAAAAAGTGTGTGTTAGCAGCATAATTAGGATAGGATTTTTTTGTTTGTCTCTATGATCCAAACTAGTGAGAGCATTTAGGTGAGGAACAATAGGACCAAAATCGAGTCTTGGGGAACTCCGCATTGCACGTCATCGCTGTTTAAGTAAATCTATAGTTACCAACTGTTATAAAGTAGCTCCTGTCTTTCAAGTAGGATTCAAACCAGTTCACAACCAGACTGGAGATTCCCACCCAACCTTTCAGTTGGTGTAAAAGGATGAGGAAGCAGTGCTGAGATCTAGGAGATCTAAAACCAAACCTCCGCCGCTACCTGTGTTCAGATGGATGTCATCCACATAAAGATATTAGAAATACTTTTTCATGCTCAGTTTAAATTTTTCGTAGTTGGAAACACAGATTTTTACCTTGCAGTATATAAGAAAGCTGATTACAATTTAAATGTTTGTTGGTATCTTGTGTAAAATCTGTAATTCTCCAGACATAATCATCAGGACACTAATCATGGTAAAAAAAGCTTATGTGTATGTCATCAGTTTGTTTACTTGACAGTGTTTTTCTGTGTTTGACCTTCTTGCTATCCAGTAAGAGATAGGTTACTGGTAGGCAGATAGGTTTAGTCTTATGTTCATTCATTACTCCATTTAAGTGGTGTAATTTATTTCATCACTCACATTTCAGTCTCAGCTCATGCTAGAGAGCATCTCAGCTGTGGAAACTTAATGTGAATATACTGGAGGCCTTTTTTCTATCTCTGAGTCAAGAAGTGGAGTAATGCTGCAGTAGTTTGTTCAGTAGATGTGAGCGCTGGTGTGTGTCTGTCTCCATGAAACTAAATGTATGCCAAAAGGATGAGTCCTGGTCTGTGTGCTCAGAGTTGCACTCATTCAACTGTTTCCAGGCAACAACTCATAATATTGATCTGCGTGTTTGATCAAAGGGAAATTGATGGATTTGAAGCCTTATAGCACATGACGCCGGACACTCTTTTATTTTTATGTTGGTATCTAGGAAACTTGTTAAAAAATATTGACCTTTTGCACACCTGTGCATGTGCCATTTATACATTTAGGTCTAATTTTAAACCACTTCCTTGTCCCTTCTGGATACCAATCAAATAAGATATTGCTTGTCTGAGTGGGTGGATGCAGTACGTGTTATAGGAAGTGTCACTGCCACACTGTTTCCTGTGCCAACATCCCCCAGTAGTTTCCATGTTTTTTTTTACCATTCTGCAAGCCTGTTAGCATGTCTCTATATGGTAAAAATTATTTTCTTTAATGAGTTTAGTGTCTTTATCATACATATAAAGACTTTTTTGTGTGTAGATGTTTAATATTAGATTTGAATTGAATTCTTGATGATTACACCAGTTTTTAAACATTTTCCAAGATAATACCATGTTATAATGCAATGTTCTGCAGAGAAACATAGGGACCTCTATCAGTGTTACATTGTTGAAAACAAATCCCACTCTTATAGAGGATGATACATAAAGGTGCATCATCTCAGGGTACTTAGCAAGGACGGTAACTGATTCACAAAAGCACCACAGCACAGTGGTTTTAACACTCATTTATCCGTGTTTTTGTCACTTTTATCTAGAATTGAAATAGTGCTTACACTATAATAAAAAAGTGTATATCCCTAATGCTTTTTTAGTCCATGACAATTACAGTCCATTCATTATTGTTTTAAGATCCAAATAAGAATGAATGGCCTGGACAGAGCTTGGGTATGACATAACAAAGATGAATAATCCACCATTGCTACATAAGAGCATGACCCAGTAATGGTTTTGTCCTTGATGGCCCCTCTGTACATCTCACTTTTGAAGCAGTACTGTAAATATTATAGCTGGAGTTGAGGACCAGGGATGTTGGGTCAACAAAAACTTTGGACTTTCACTTTAGAGTAGATTTGCCCTTTCTCTTAATTAAAACTGTTCCATAATCGTAACTGCATATTATTAGTATAACCATAATGACAAAAGATCACTTTTTGTGTCTAGTTTAAAATCACAAGTTGTCTCTTTTGAACATGACTGTTCCAACCTAACCTTCTTGCAACCACTATGTTAAAAATGCCCTATTTTAACTTAAACTCTAAACTTTATCTAAACCAAACGATAGTTATTTTGTGTCAAAACTGAGCCAGAAGTAAAATGAGTATATATATATAAAGAAATAATTTAAATATTTAGTAAAGTTTTTGGATATACTGTTTTTCTTATAAGGATGGCAGCTCTGAATGTGTACCTGTGGTCAGTCGGTTTGGACAGAAAATATCTCAATGGCTTAGCACACATTCACGGTTACTTTCTTCTTGTTTGGGAGTTTTTCTGTGGGATATTGTTACAGAGACAGCAATAATGTAGGTCATTTTGTAAAATATTTGCCAGACACAGAAAGGCTATAATCTCACAAAAGCAACCAGAGAGTAGCCAATGAAACCTTGGAAACAACTATTATGAAAAAGCCCCTTCGATGCCATTAGTTTATTCCTGTTGTCAGCCAGTGCTAAACAACTTGTTGTCAAGCTGCAGAGCAAACACTTCCCAGCATCATATAATCCTCTGTTTCCTCCTTTTACAGCCATCAAAACCTGTAATTCACCTCAGTCAGCAAGTCACTTCCCATAAGCTCAGCCCTTCTTTGCGTGTACATGCAGGCAATACACGCAAACTTCCCTATTTGAGGTGCACCAGTTCAGTACAGCTTGTGGTTGACTCCTGTGTCAGCACCTTGAATTTGAATTAATCTGTAGTTTCTTGATTTTTCTGGTCTTTCACCACTACTTTTTCATGACAAAATCATTTTAAAAATCCCAGTAGCATGAAGTTGTGGGGAGACCCTTAGTTTTGTAACAAAAAGGCATTGTTATAACTCTGAAACTGTCCTAACAAGACAACAACACGAGATCATTAAAAGGCTAAAATAGTGAAGAGGAACATGGAACAGCACTGTATGCGTGGGCATTTAAGCAAAGTTTATTTTTGGCTTGTTCACTACATCTTTAAATCAGCAAATCTGTGGTCATATGTGGGAGGGGGTCGCCGTCAACCTGTTTGCTGATAGTCCTCTCAAGTCAGTACATTATCTTCATTTTACTGCATATATAAGGTATTGTGTCCAGCTTGCATGCTTGTATACATTTGTGTCATGTTTTGCTCTCTTTCTGCCTTTTTCGTCCACACTCCACTCCTTTCTGTTTCCATGATGCTTATTTTCATAAGAAGGAATTTTGCTAGTGTCAGCACTGCTAGTGTCACTGTGGTATGTATTCCTGGGAGGTCAGCCAAGGCTAAACACACATATGGCATATCCATTCCTTTCCTTTTAATAACCAAACTCACAACACACACTCATGCACACAACCTCCTAACCATTTTGTGCCCACCTGTTTAAACATAGCACTGTGTATCTGTGCATATGTGCGTGAGCCTTTGCTCACAAAGAGGCCTATTGTGCTCCAGGCCTCAATGTCTATGCTGTGTCATGAATTGGCTCAGCAGCCACAAGCCCTCTGCTGATTTTGGCTAAAAAATTAAATACAGGACCTAAAATAACACGACAACTGACAAGAAGCAGCTGAGCCAATAAACACCTCCCCTTAGTGCCGTGGTTTTAAAGATTAGGCCTTAACTAGAACGCTGTGACACTGAAACTGTCAAAGGAAATTTGGAAAAATGATTATTCTAAACAGCTTAATAAAAAAGTGAAATAAAGTAAAGTCAAGGTGTTGATGTTCTCTAGACATTACTCAGAGGAACTACACATGAGAAGGCAAATATCCAAATGAGTTGGACTGCACATTAAAAAAGTTGTTGACAACTTTACAAAGTCTACAGTGTATTTTATTAAGTTTTTGTGATTGTAATGAGTTTAAAACCAAATAAATATGAACATTGTGGACTACAGAAGAAGGATTATTTATATGGTGATGCCAATAAAAGTGTCTGGAAGGACTGAGATTTAGGAAGTTTTGTTATGAAATCATCAAGCAAATTTTAGGAACAGCACAAGCCAGCTACATGACTTTTGAGAATAAGTCTATAAGGGATAATCTCTTGTGTGGTAATGTGTCTAGACATTGGTTTTCATAGGTGAAAATGTCTAAATATGGAAAATCTAGTTTTAAAAGTGCCCTGATAATGTATAGTGTTTGTGTAAACAGGTCTCAGTGGTATAAATGAGGGCTATTTTTCCTAATAACAGTTTGATGAAAAAAAGAACCCTCTGACAAACTTTTTTGTCTTCAGGAATAGTTACAGGCTTCTTGAAGTGTTCTGTCATGTAAATGCAACACTTATTCATCCTGTGAGTGGCATTTTTCATGCCTGAATAATCCACAGGTCAGTAGAAATCATATTTGACTGAAAATGGTCAGGTACAAGGACTGGTACAAGGTATGTTAAAAGCTGTAGTGTGGAAAGAAAAACATTTAGAAAGTCTGGAGAAGAATTGATTGCTTTAAAAGATACACGGAAGTCTGACTGTTTGGAAGCAAATTATAAAGAAGTGAGAAGTGACGGTTGCACATTTCTGATGTAACTAAAGCCATAACAAGATCAGTATTTTTCTTTTCTCAAATTTAACATAAGTTGTGGGAGTGATACATCTAAATGGTGTATACAGTGAAACTTTTACTGGTGGTCTTGGTGGGGTTCTTCACTAAGTGTCTTGTGCAGGCTTCTGTTTGCCATCTTATCACCAACTTTGTCATTGTGAGATTTGAAGAAGAAAGAAAGTAGCCACCAGTAAGTTATCAATGAAAACAACCTCCTGTTGTGCATGGAAACATCTCTGATTTGATGAAAGTGAACCCAAATGCCTAAATAAAACTAAATTAGAGGAGGAAAAAATGAGTAAAGCCTCTACAGTAAAAAGATTAACATGAAAATGTTGATTATAAACAACTCAAAATGTTCTGGTATAGAAATAAAACAACAATGACACAGAAAGTTGTTTTTATTCTACTGTGTGAGTCATGTGCCTGTTGTTAATAAACCCTCCAACACTGTGCTAATTTATTTGCATGCTATAATAAGGCAAGAACATAAAAACAGGAAGTGTGAAGTCTAAAAGGAGAAGCATATACCGAGTGTGAGCATGAACAGGAAGTGTGCCTTGAACATACTTGGGCCAGCATGTTGTGAAAGAGCTGCATTAATAACACAAACAGATGTGAAACTAACTGAAGGGACTTTCTTCTTCTGCCCAACACCCTGATGCAATAGATCAGACTATATAGGTTGTGAAGTGTACACAGGGTATTGACACTTAATGCTCCAAGACACCAAACCTTTATCTAAACGCGACCGTTAGTCTTTCTTTCGGGTACATTGTAATGGTGCCTTGAAATAAGTCAGACTGCCATTTGATACTTTGCTTTGGGAGAAAAATAACCCAAACAAACAACAATAGTTTCCCTACAGAAAGATCCAGGTTACAAAACATATTCAGACAAACAAATAATAGGCTGGCAAGGGGAAGTCTTATTAAAAGGTGATGAATATGATCAAATATTTTGCAAGGATAATTTATACATCAGCAGCTACAATTAAACTGTTATTTTAAATTTTTAACAACATTGTTGGTATTGTTGGTTGTTCTGAGAACAGGACACAGAACAGGAGGATTGCCGATAAAGTATCCCTCATATTAGTGTCACATGAGTTTATTTGTGTATTCATATTATATTGTTTTACATTCCATAACTTTATAGACAAACACTAGTGCACAAATTCATAAAACAAGTCTACCATCCATGTTATCAGTCTGGATTTCTATGTGTGCAGCACATTGGTGGCGTTTCTGCTTTTCTGAACATTTCATACATACTCAACTAGATTCACTTCTTGTTCTTTAAAATAGGAAGGTACTGAGTTATAACATGTAATAGCAATTTTGGTGGCTAAATAAGTCATGTGCTTTTTAAGTTGGTACGTACAACTCCCCAATATTCAGTGCATTGCCTTGTGAACATAAAAGTAATGAACTTTATAAGAGGCTGAACTCAATGAGCTCCGCTGTACTTAAATATAAAGCACAATGATTTTTTTTTTAGATATTAAACTTAAATAATACTTGGAACTGGTCTGACAACAGTTTTTAAGTCAGTTTTGAAGCTTAGTAAAAAATGTTGAAAAGAGCTTGTTGTTACAAATTACTCTAGTGGAAAATGAGACCCATCAGTGAAAGTAAAGGTTCAGCAAGGAAAACGGGAGTGAAAGAAAAAGAGAAGTGGTGAAGAGAGCCAGAAGAGACATGTTCAGGGAATTTTTTTGCCTTCTGCTTCACAGAGTTCACCAGCCCCTTCTTCCTCCTCCTTGTCTATCTCCTCCCACATTCCCAGTTGTGTTTGCGTCACAGAAGTGAAGTTGGAGGAAACGAGGACAGGAGGAGGGGTGGAGTAAAGTGTGTTGTAGAGGAATGTGCCAGAGAAAGAGAGAACATTGCTATAAAAGGAGAGCACTTCCCGTCTGTTACTGTGAGGTCACAACTCAAATATTTCCTCCTTCCTTCCCGTCCAGTTCTCACTTATTGCTGTTTTCTCTTGTTTCTTCTGGGACCTTCTTGCTCTCCCTCTCCCTGTCTTGCAAAATATCTCAGAAGTTGGAATGAGGAGGACTTTTCTGTAATGGTGCATGGGTAGATGATCTGTGTGGCAGTTCATGTGTGGTCTACATGCATATTATGCATGTAATCCTGCTTTATTAAGAAGCTTATTTATCATACTTAAATATTAAAGAATAATATTATCGCTTCAAGCCTTCTGGTTTAGATCATGAGACGCTTAGTTGCATCATGAGAGTTTGGTTAATGAACTGGTCCTTAGAGCATTTTGTAAAAAATACCTTGGAAACTTGGAAACTCTCACACTGATTGCATGTTATTGTGACCTGGCTTGTTGGCTGCAACATAGAGTGCGACTGGGTAGAAAGAGTATTTAAAAATAAGGATGTAATTTGACTACAAAAGCAATCAAAGCATGGCCAGTCAAACCTTTCACCTACATTTACACAGGTGCAATCAGTGAAGAAAATTGAGTCCTGAAGTCCATACACCCAAAAACTGCCACTCCAGGGCCATGTAAGGATCCACAGTGGCTTGGCATGGGAACATATGTGCTGTAATAAACACTTTATCTGTAGAGAATGTAAAGCTACACGTGTTGGTGTATGTTGTACAGTATGTTGGGACATGGTTTGCTATCCTTTTAGAACTCAAAGTTGTTGAGGTTGAAACCCCTGAAAGAAGTTATTATTTCTTTTGTTTGTTTTTGTAGTCTTTGCAATTTGTTTTCTTATGTCTATTTTAATTGTGCAATTGTGTAACTGTTGTTTTTGCTACTGCCTATCCTTAGGAATCCTCTAACAAAGAGGTTTTAAATTCCAATGGGAGTTTCCTACTTAAATTAAATAAAAAAAATAAATAAATAAATAAATGGACTAAGATATGATTTTACAAGCTGATCCTACAGTTTGGGCATGCAAACATCATTCAGAAATTAGAATTTAAGATCTGAGCATACAAACCTCAATTTTGCATCTTTCCTATACTTTCACAATAATCAATGATACCAACGACATCAGGTGTTAACACCTGCTTGTAAGTAGTGCACATGAGCCGCAAAAATCTGCTCTACAAACATGAAAATGGGACAGTCGTCTTTTTATTATTTTTATATGAGCTGTGAAATCCCCCCACTATTTTTTAAGGACATAAATGGGTGAAAAAGTGTTTATTTTTTCTAAATCAAGCCATTTTTACACAGGAAATGAAAGTATTTATATTAGAAACACCAACTGATGGTTGTTCAAACCCTCTTTTATTTCCTATACTCTGCAGATGCTGACTACACTAAATTATAAAAAAAAAACAACAACAAAAAAAAAACAAAAAAACACTTTTTGACTGTAGTGAATTTTAATTTAACATCTATATTTCTGCTCACAAGAAATTACATAAAGAATAGACAAAACATGGTGTGTATGTTGGAATCTAAAGGATCTGAGTGGCTTTGGGGGTGGAGGGTTTCTTTGCCATCGTTTTGGTCATTGATTTCCTTCCAAGGATTCTAAACAGGTTTCAGATCAGGACTCTGGTTGGCGCTCTGTTGGTGATTTCTTTACAGCTTTATCTCTATCATTTTGGTTACGGTCTTTTTAATTAGGTCCAGTTTTCAAAAAGCTTATCCAGCATTACACATAGCAGTATTTTTGCAATAAGGCTATTTCTCCTTTTTGTGTTTTAACCCTCTTACTTCATGTTGCACTTCAAAATGAGTCATGGCAATGACTCAGCGAAATGGTGCTCCATTTTTTTTTTTATCACACGAAGCGTAACACTTTGAACAGTAGAGGGCAGTAAAACAATATTAAAGTAAAAGTTAGCATCATAAGTGGAAGAATAACCATCAGACGCTGTAACTTTACTTAAAAGATTCTGTCTGCCATGCTGCTTTTCTGTCTTTTTCATGGTTTGCATCCTTTGGTGGTGCTGTACATTAATTTGCCTTCCAAACTGCAGAAAACCCAGAAATAAACAGAAGATTTCAGGGGGAGCACCAAGGTAAAGCTTCAAAGTACAATGTGTAAGACTTACTGACATCTACTAGTAAAGATGGAAAAAGATGGAAGAAAATTGCTTCAAATTCCCAGCTGTGAATGGACGGTGGCTGTCAGTGACCAAATTTCTTCCAGACAAAATCATGTTTAAATCTGTGCGTGGATCCAGTGGCCTCAGGTATAGCAAAAATGCACTATAGCTAAATATATGATAATTGTGCACATATATGTGCTTTTCAAGTCATTGCTCATCCCGAATGGTTTGTCCATTTATAGACACTGTAGTAAAAATGGTGACACAAATATGGCACCTGCCATGTCTGTGGACCCACAGCAAGTAGATATGGGTCATTGTAAAGGGAATAAAAATATAACTTATTTTGTTAAAGTGTTTAGATATCAATAGAAACTGTTTTTAATAATGTATAATATAATTTTTCTGTCATTGACCTTTGATTTTGTCAAAAACTGCACCTTTAAATTACCATTTTCTTAATATATAATGGTGCATTTACCAGTCAGATTTTGATCTTTTCCAAGGAAAGAGACATTTTCCATGACCTGGTTAGTAAATAAAGTTACATAACATACTTCGTCATTCTTGTAATGGTTGACGATAGTTTGGGGTTGAAAGATTTCTCAACTGTAATGCTTAATCCACAGATTGTGACAGAATGAGTGGGAGGGGAGGATGAGGGAGTACTCACATTTTGCTTGTTACCATGTTTTTTCAGGACAAAGTAGCCAGTCTTAGTTTTCAACCTGCAAGTGGGCTGAACCGCTGCAAAGTTGAAAAAAAAAAGAGGCCACTGAAATAATTTCCTTTTTTCCTAACTCAAGCTTTTTACCACTTAGAACAATTTTCTAGATTTAGGCCTTTAGAAGCCAGTTGTTTTAGTTTCTTTCTTTCCAGTCCACAACTATAAAGTGTACTCTCTTTCTGTTCTTTGCTTAAGTATCTTCTGATAACATTATCTCAAAGTCTTTGGCTTACCTGTGGAGTACGTAATGAGCAATTACTTTAATTCCTTCTGTCCAGATTGGATCTTTGGGTGTGTGCACCTGTGTATGTGAATATGTGCATGTGTTTGCTGTGTGTGTTGTGCTCAGAATCAGGTGACTTAAGTAAAGAGTGTTGTGACAACAGCAACTTTGTAGTTGATCATTGACAGTTCCGCAATATTTGTTCTGTTAAAAAAACAAATGGCTGCAAAATTTGATTTCAAAATGGAAAAGAAAATGGGGGGAAAAAAAAAAAAAAAAAAAAAGCTAAATCAATATTTAAGATGCGTTCAGGAAATTTTCTCCTCAATGCCAAGAGTTAAACTTGCTGGGATTTACATCTGTAAGGTTGTTTTTCTTGTTTTGCTGAATGAAAGGACTTTTTTTTAATGCCCAGCTTTGTGGATTTCCGCATGTTTCTACTTTTGTTCCACAAAGCCTTTCAGACTCTGATCTTATGAACAAGCTGGGAAGTTAATGTTTGTTCACACACAAACACATGCTGGCCTTTTCTTTCTGGCGTTACTTGGAGTACTAAAGAATAATTATATAGCTAGGCCTATCTTACACAATGTATAACGGTGCCATATTACTTCTTAAGTTAGCCTTACACTCACTCACATCTTTCTGGTTAATTCAAAAAATTATTTTCTGACACTGCCCTGAAAAACTGGGGGATATTTGCGAAAATGTTAACTGTGTTCTTTAGAGACTTACTTGCTTGGAACAGGTCACAGTTTACATCATGTTTCTGTATAACAACCATTTTTCTTAGCAGATGTTTAAGTTTTTATTTAAGCAAAAGTTCAGGATGGCTGCCTTCTTCTAGGGGAGTGTCCTGCTTTTCTTCATGCTTCCAGTTGGCTTATCATGGCCATCATGGATACACCTGTGCTGTTCCAGGTTAAAATGTCTGTGTCTACATCTAAAAGATGTTATGGTTGAGGAATGTGTGAAGATGCAAAGTAGATTATATTGTTTAACTTTTCAAGTTATGTGCAAAACAAGGGTCAATGTTTCACGTGATAACACAAGTCAACTAAGGGATACAATCAGGTTTTTATTCAGTAATTTATTTTTGTCCCTTTCAGACAATTAAAAATATAAGATTCTATTTTTTTTACAGGTTTTTCTCACATTGGTATCTCAAAAAGTCTGAAATATCTTTTTTCATAAATAAAGTACAAAATACATTTTTTTTCTTATTTAAACACAAATAAATATAATAAATATATTAGTTTAAGTTAAACAACACAAGGCAACCAATAACCAAATGGAATACTGCGGTGTTCCCTGAACCAGGCTGTCCAATAAACGGGGCAAAGAAAACAAAACAAAACCAAAAACAGGCGCAATTAACTGCAAATATAACAGAACGTTTCACAAAATCAAAATCGTATCAAGTGTGCCAGGACACAGATATTCAAATCAATAAGCACACTTCAATGCTTCTGCAATATTTGCTTGCACCCTGGGTCACAGACACTTTCACATGAATACACACACGCACAATCACTGCATACACACATACACATAGCCAAGTGAAAGATGAAGCTTTGGTTGAATGCTACTGGGATTTTCTCCCATTTAAATTAGCTGTAAAGTGCATATCATAGACACATGTCAGGTCTCACTGATTAAGGCTACTGAATCAGACATACTGTTTGTGGCACAGAGAATGAATAGCCCATAAGGCAGGGAAAATCTTTAAGGCACAGACATTAATAATTATTACTAAAGATAAGCCATTTTGATCACAAAAGATTAACAATAAACCAGACTATGTTCTGGCCATGTCAAGACCTGCAGAGGAGGTAATTCTTATGGAAGACCACATACAAAGGTCTAATAGGCTACACAATATTTAGAAGTATAAAAATAAAGTCTGATAACATTTGGGTACTAAAAATCATCTCAGTGTAAGTAGTTTGTGAAAAAGAGTTAGATTTTTACAAAGATCTTAAGTGTTATTGTGTCATCTTGTTCTGAAGAGTAGTTTTAAAGAAAGTCCAGAAACAGAAATGTTTCTTAAGTGTCGCTTCACTGTTCCTTCCCTTTGGATCCATTTAGTCGGACAGGGACAGACGCTCAAACACAGTGAGCCTCTTGGTGGCGGAAGCATCAAAGGTTGGAGACTCACTCCCACTGGAGCTGCTGCTGCTGTAGCTGTCCTCCAGGGAGTCCTCAGAGGAGAAACGTTGCAGCCCAGCAGGCTTCACAAACCCTCCGTGGATCCCAACACCAGGAAACAGCATAGTGCTGTCCTGCTGTGGCCCATCCTCCATGCTGGTGAAGATTTTGCTATTGTTGCTGTTGAAGTTATTTCCATGGCCACACACACAGCATGAGGCCTTTGGTTCCAAGATGAGAGGAATGTTATGGATGTCTCCATTGCTGGCACGGGTCTGCTGGTCGCCAAACTGGAATACTGTTGCTTCTCGTGACACGGAGTCACCAAACACTGGGGAGAGAAGATCAGCAGGAGGTGGGGAAACAGAAGGAGCACGGCTGAACCCCTGGTTGGGATCATTGAAGGTTGAAGGGAATGATGGAGGAGATGAGCTGCGTGACGAGCCCATAAACCCAGCAAAGCTGAGACTCTGGCGAAGCTGGTGGCGTGGGTTGTGAGAACTGATTGCTGTGGGTGGTGGGTGCCTCTGGAATTTGGCAGATGACAGCGGACCTCCACTGATTTTCTCCTCATGGATGAAGTGGCAGCGTGAGCCATAGGGACAGTAACCAAAGTTGTAGAAGGTTCTGCAGGGCTCTGTCTTGTACTTGGGATGACGGTACAGTCCTCGCAGTTCTGCCTCACCATGGGCAAACTGACACTTACTACCATACTTGCAACTGCCGGTCTCCTGAAAGCCACGGCACAGCTCAGTCTTGTAACGATTAGAAGACAGCGCTGGTGGAGCCTGGGCTGGGAGGTTAGACGAGGGAGGGAAACCTGGTGGAGGAGCCACAGTAGTTGCAGGACTCAGAGAAAACGGCTCCAGGTTGTTCAGTTGTCCAAAAGAGGAGAGCAGGCTGCTACTGGGCTCTGTCAGGCTCATTGAGCGGTCAGGCCGGAAAGAGAGCTGATTTTGTTTGGAGACAGGGGCTTGGCTCCAAATGTTTGATGACCAGGGAGAGCTACCGCTGTCATCACTATTAACATGCTCAGTGCTCAAACTAAGGCTTGAAGAGGCAGAGTGGCAGGAGGGAGAAAAGAAGGAGGCTGAGCGGTTTAACTGATTCTGCCTCGGGGCTTTGAGTTGAGAACGAGTCGTGAGCAAGGCATCGTTGATTGACAAGTTTAGAAATTTCTGTAAAAGAAGGACGAAGTAGTCATTAAAATCATCAAGACTTAGTGAGAATTATAAGATAAATATGTGTCACGTGTAGATAATTATCTAACTTCTACCACAGACATTTTTATGAGTTCATGTCATATGTCTTGGATTTCTTAAAGAAAATGACAACTTTCCAAAAGTAATATGATTTTAAGAAACAATCTATCATTATATCATATCAATCATATCATAAAGCATATAATCTGAAAATAGAATATTGGATTTCATGAAACAAATGGCTTTGTTTTGCTTGTAAAGTGAAGAAACCCTCTAACACTGAAGTCAAAATAAAAACTTGTTAGAGTAAACGACAGAGCTAAACTTCCTCTAATTTTATGAAGCTTGAAATAAATACAAAAAGGATTAAATAAATCTGAATATTTTGACTCACCTCTGTGAAGATGTTTTCAAGCATTTCGGACATGCTGGATCTCTTTGACTACAAGAAGAAAATTCAGCTCTGATCCACAGTTCAGGGTTGGATTCCTGTGTCCAGACGTTTTATTAACTCTATGAGGAACACCCGAGTGCTTATATAGTCTCCTTGCCCTCCACCCTGGCTTTGGCAGAGGTTCCCACTAGCTTATGTTCCCGGATGACCCTCCCTCTGCATCAAGTTTCAGTTGATGAGGTCACAGATGGGTGGAGCGGGGCAAGTCATAGCAACGCCCCCGAAGAAAAACTAAAAGAAAAAAAGAGAGGAAGAAGAAAGAAAACTGTGTATTTTTAGCCAGCTGTGTGAATTGTTTCAGTTTCGTAGGCATGTGAATGCAAAGTTGCCTATTTACACAGGCAACTTCAGATTGAATCCTGGTGGTATCTACTGTTGTTTATCCTCTTATTCTGCTCATGTACACAAAAGATTAAAAGCTTCCTGCAGTTTTCCAACTATTTGTAAGACTTCAAAATCTTAAACACTTAGGTGTAAACTGGCAAAGAGGTGTATTAAAAAATCCCAATTTTACAAGCAGATTTTCTCAATATGAATGTCTAAACATATACACAAGTGAATAATGATGGCCGTGTACCTTCCAATGACTAATACTACCTTTACAGGAAATTATATAAATCATCTAGTCCAGAGTCACACAATGTATAGTTTCAGTGTTTTTACCCACAGGGTGGAGAAAATGTATTACTGTATATTCTTGTTTACCAGAATACATATATTTCCCCATATAGCCACTGGTTTGAGTCATAATTACAGTATCTCTAACAGGGACCGGCAGTGACTCGGCAATTGGAAGTATTGATCAGTTGAAGGGAGAAACCTTTGAGCTGCAAAGAAGATATGACTAAAGACAAGCAGCAAGGATAGTTTGTCTTGTGCTGCTGTTGATGTTGTGACTTTGCTTGTCATGTCACATCTGTACATACAGTGTAACATCATATCAGTAATGTGACACTTTACGCTTATTCCATTCCATTTACTAAGTTTTCTTTCTGAGCTGAATAAGGAGGGCTTCCTGTCACATGCCTCCCCATGTTTGGTTAAGGTTGTTTTTATGCAACATGTCCCACTTTGACATCATGGCCCTCAATGGAAATGTGGGTGTCACTCTGCAACTTCAAATGACACATGATCTTCACAAATAAAACTGACAACATCTTTATCAGAAGTATATTGATACTTTACAAATTATCTTAAAAAGGATTGTTGTGTTATTTGTTTTCCTTCTGAGGAGTGTGGAAGCCCCCTTATACAGTACTGTGGTCTGTTTACAATGTTGGATTTGCATTTGTTATGAGGTATGCTGTAGGTTAGGAAATGCATAAAATAGTCACAAATTATTTTCCTGTTGCCTTTTCATTCATCCAAATGAAATCATTCAATTTAACAGCACATCTTGGTTAAAGTTCAGTAAACCATCTATCATAAACGTGTCATCTAATGAGTGGAAGTTCATCCAGCAGCTTCTGTTTTTTTTCTACGAAGTTCTGTCACCTGACTCAGATGTAACTGATTGTTCTTTTTGCTGTTGCAGCATGTGTCACAACCTCACAAGTCATATCAGTGAACAGATGCTCTCCAGCAATGTGATAAATAATTTTAATATTCATGGTAATTTTGACTACTTAGAAGAGAAGACGATAACAGCAAACTTGACTGTCAAAAAGTTTGAGACCTTTCTTACTTAAAGTTTCTTACTTAAAAAATGTAAGTAACTAATGTAGGTAAATGTAGATAAAATAATAGATAAATGTCAAAAAGGGAAGTGGCAGAATATTATAATTAAGCACAAATGAAGTTCCCACTTCTACTTCAAGAAACACTGAGATATGAAGTTTCAGCAAGACTTACTGTCAGAACATATGTCTCATCACATGATTACTTTGCATGTGATTTAATCCATCTAATTAGCTGAAGTGGAATATGAATTTGAATAGATTATTTCCCATCACAATGGTTGATTGTAAACTTCCTTTGCCCCTAGCTTGTCTTTTTGTAGCAATGCCACAGTTGTCGATTCCTGTTTTATAATTTTGCTTTTCATTCTTTAAATTATGCTGAAAGGACATTATTTCTCATTATTTTGGATTAATATAAGAAGAGCCTTTCATTTGGTGCCATTATCCCTACTTACAACGTTTAGCTCAGACAAATAGACGGACCAACAGTATGACCGAAGCAAAAAAGGCCTCTCATGTTCAACTATTAATATCTGCAGCTGGGTATAAATAACTTAACTGAATATAAACCTGACAGCATTTATGAGCTGGTTTACAGGGTGTGTGGAAAAAATTGTTCCCATCCTCACAGACTTTTCCTCTCTGTACAGGCGAGTAAACTGGCACAGATTCATGGGAAGCAAAATGGCTGCAGTGGCTTTCATTTATATGTGTGTGTATGTGTTTTTGTGTTTCCATGTTAGTGTGTTTTGCTCCATTAGTTTCTGTTCTGTCTCTTACCACAGTAGTATGAAGAGTCTCTCTAACAGGAAGGAGCACTTACACACACTCAAACACAAGGCATAAAAGAGCATTCCTTGCCTATGGCGACTTCCAGGTTGCTGTGTGTGTGTTTTTCCTTGGTGACTAAATGCGTGAATGCTTAATGCAACAGTTTTCCGCTGTTTTTTTCTTTTAGGAAACAAGCCAGCGTACACACTGGTAAGTCTTGAAACCTGTTAGGACATGATCACACTGGTTCTGTGGCAGTGTGAGCTGACTGTGGGAAAAATCTGCAGTATGAACAGTGGACTATTAGTAATCCATAGGAGGGAAAAACAAACAAACAAGCACACAACAACAACAACAACAACAACAACAAAATAACAGAATATGTCAAATTATTTAGCACAGATCAATAAAATTTTAAGAATAAGTGTATTTTACTAAGTGACTGTTTCTCATCTGAAACATGCAGAAAAGGCTTTGAAACAATATACTCAGTAATTGAGTATCTGTAGATAATACCCACATAGACCCTTTTTTAAATGAAACTACATATTTTTATTTTTTAATATTTTTTAATATGTTTTTTTTATTCAACACTATAAAACTAAATATATTTCAGCATAATGAAATGGAAAATTATATCTCTAGCATTAGTAACTATAGGTATTGCCTCATAAGGACAAATAAAGTTGTTTGAATTGAACTGAATTCACTTAAAAAATAATAGTAAATGGTCATAATGACACACATTTTTGTTTGCCACACATTAAGAAAAATGAAGGAAAGTGAAGTCAAATGTTGTCAGCAGTGTTTAACTGTGAAGGTTATAAATATAGATTATACTAATTATTCCAGTACCCTTCTGAATGTACCTTGACTGTCTCTTATTATGCTGTATAGTTAGATCATTAACTAGAGGGCTAATATTCCTCCTTATCAACCAGTTCACATCTGCCTTTAAATGTAATTTAAAATCAATGGCAGAAAAAAAAGATAATAGATAATCTTAATTTCTTAATGGGTGAATTTCAGTTTTCCAGTATGTTAAAACCAAAACTACATTTATTATAATACCTGCACTCTAATACCGTAGTTATTTCTGGTGGGTTTTCTTATCTTTTACTTATATAACAATATACATGTTGGTGTCTCATAATTTTCAGGAAGTTACTGTCATTGCTCCCACAACTATTCCTGTTATGTTTTTGCACAGCCCATCTTAGGAACTGGGAAAAAAAGGGCCTTTAAGCATGCTGCTTCCACTTGGAATCAGTTAATAGGTTGTTGATCATAAATAAACAGTATGTATGGATGTGAATATTTTCTGTACTCTGTGTTGGCCTGTAACAGACTGATGACCTGCCCAGGGTGTGCCCCACATCTCGCCCAAAGACGCCTGAGAAACAACCCAGTTCCCAACAAGGATAAAGCAGGTGTAGTTAAAAGATGTTTAAACGTTTTTTTTTTTTTTTTAATTATATTTGCAAGCAGTAGTAGTCATTTCAATAGTAACAGTATGACCAGTCCTTGATAACAAAGGACAAGTAAATTCAGGATACATAGTGTACACATAAATACAGTTTGCTTAATGTTGTTTGTTGCATGAGAACCACCAGCACATTTATTTACATGGAAAATGACTACAAACTCCAATAATGTAGGTAAAACTTCATTTTTTCCAGTCTTAAAAAAATTGGGGAATGTTATAGATTTTGGACTTTTCACCGGTATATTTCAGACACTCCACTGTATCAAAGCAAGTTGGATAAAGGAATTAGCAAAAAGGCTAACAAACTACTACCTTGCCAGTAAAACTGATCAAATAACATTTACACATATTTTAAGTAAAATACATAAGTAAAAACTGTTAGGTTAAATAGCTAACATTGGTTTTGAAATGTTAGCTAGCTGTCTAATATAAAAACCTATCAACCTTATATCGGTTCACACGTCTTTTGACATCTTTCACAAGATTTTCTTAATTCCTGGTGGACCAACAACTTAACCCCGATCCTAACTCCCTGATTCCAAAGCAAACTTTTCCTGAAGCCTACTATAAACCTGGACAAAAAAAAAAAAAGAAGAAAAAAAAAAGAAAAAAAGGAAATAGAGATTTTCTCCCTCTGACGTAACAACGCTTTCATCCATATGTAAACAAAATGCATTTCTATACAAGGAGCAAAAGGAAACATAGTTCATAGAAATGTTAATTTACTTCTAAATTAATAGAGTGAAAATAAATAAATTGCAAATTTGTAGGTCACTATTAGTGTGTTATTCTTTTCATAGTTTTACATGTGAAATTTTACAAGAAGACAACTACAAAGGTTTTACAATAGACTTAAAACAATATAATTTCGGTGTCTTTTTATTCCATTTGGACCAATCAAATTAGAACACCAACTAGTGGGAAGTTAAGGGGAACTTTTTTAGAGTCTGACTCATCACTGATGGTCAAAAACTGCCAAGTCATCATTGTCATATTATTAAAAAAGGTGGAGTCTAGAAACAAGAATACACCTCGAAACTGTTGAAGTTTCCTTTACAGTAAAATAAAATTGATCCTCCTGCTGATGGTGCAGCATGATAGTATAAAGATGACAGCTGATCCTTTTCAAGACTGAATTCATCTTTTGAGGTAATGTTTTGACATTGGTTCCATTGGATTTTATTCCTTTCATTTTTTTGTCTCTCTGGCCCAGTTTTACCTAAAAACCCTGACAAATACAGTTTGGCTAGTCTGCGCCTGTAATAACTTATCCTTTGCAAATATTTAACCATGCTCTCCATAACATTGCTATGGTGACATGCCAAACATTGCACGCCTCAACAAGCGCGAGTTCAACAGTTACTTAGCAACAGCCACGGAACAGGTTTGTAAAGCTAATATGGCTGTCAGAGAAATATGATAAGTCCATGCTGTTCACGTCCTTGGACTTATAGGTGATTAGTAAAATAAAATGGGGGGATGGTTGGGTGAGAGATGGGATCACGAGGAAGGAGGAGAGAAAGTGAGTCAGTGGTTAAAGAGGGCAGCCCATGTTAACATTACAAGCGGGAAAGTACCTGTCTCTCCAGATGTCTGAACTCTTACATACTATAATAACAGAGACATTTCTGCTGAGAATAATTTATGGTAATCGTGGAAATCATGCCCTGAGCACAAGCACCATGATCTACTGCAAATGCACTCTTAACACAATAGTCACTGGACATGACAAAAGGTGATGTGTGACTTGGGAAACTAAGTTTAGTTTTCTCTAAAGTCACATTTTAAATAGATTTTAAATCATGGCCTGAATGGACTAAAACAAAATTATTCATCCCATAGTGTTTCTGACACAGCATAAGCTATTTTTCTTTGTGAGGACCTCAGCAAGATTACCTATTTTTTTTGCCTTGCATGGCATCTTGACAGAAAAAGGATGGAAATTTTTAATGAATCAGATAAAGTACAAAATTCTGAATGAAGCTGGATCTTACATTACACATTCAATCACCATGTCTGCTGTACAACACACAAATCAGTTAGAAAATAAATAAATAAATAATCATATAATAATAAAGCACTCTTTTTTCTGTTTCAGTAATAAAGTGATGTTGTCAGAAACTCCAATATTTTGTAACCATTGCTTACCTCTTAGTTTAGATCAGATCATAAGATGCCAGATGAGCAGTATGACAAGTTAAAGTAGATGATGTCAAAATGTTTCAAGTATGTGTCACCATGCCAAGAAAACGTGAACCAGTCCTCTGGAGATCTTTGCCTGGTATTTTCTTTTCTCAGGCACTAATATGACTCATTTCCCACAAATGAAGGACCCAGTTTCCCTTTATAACATTTATATATGGACATTTCTTTTGTATTATTTATATTAAATCTTTTTCATGACTAACTTTAAGTAATTTTTCACATCTCCTGATCCTTCTCTGAAAATTCAGAGAAGAATGTGTCTGGGCAAAAGTTTTTATATTAGCACTCTTGTTTTAAATCAGGTGTGCTTTCAGCTTCAGGTTAACTTTTCTTAAGCTGTTTTGGAGAGTGACTATATTTAAGTTATGATTTTTAGGATTTGTTATAATGCAAAACAAAAGAAAAAAAAGAAATCTAATTAGAGGTTCATACAGGATAACAACAAAAAAGAAGTATTACAGAGTGACAGATTTAGCAGGAGAAACAAACAATAAAATAAAATAAATAAATATTTTAATTGAATTTACTACAGCCAATGACATTGGAATATGTATGTTGAAAATTTTTTTTTGAATATTCCATTTAAAAATAAAATAAATAGAAACATAACACAATGATTTTTTTTTAAATATGGATTGTATGTGTTTTTCATTCAGTAGTGAAATGAAGAAGATTCTGAATCAGTGTTTAGCATCATGGTTAACCCAGCAGTCCAGTGCACTCATTGTGTTGCAGTATTACTAATCCGACTTTTAGTTAAATATAACGCAATTTGAGCAACTGAGCTGTGAACATACTGGAACACACATAAAACAACCCAAAATGACACATCAATAGCTTTGTTACTACAAAACCAGAATTTCCCCAGTAGTGGCAGAAGACACTGAGTACATCAGACGAACATGTTTCGGTTGATAGTTGGTTCATCTCCCTTCCCTTGAGTCTAGTGGATGAGTGTATACATCTGCTAAGGAGAAAACACTGCTATATGCTAATAAATTAGATACGCAGTATTATAGATTAACAGTTACTTTTAATATAAAACAAGAGAAAGTGTAATTGTAACACTGCTCCAGAGTTAAAAGATTGCAGTTTACCAACAAAGAGGCCAAACTTCCCTCACTATATTCCCTGCAAAGAAACAGCTCAGATAATGTTTATGCTCTAAGTATTGCTTTGCTGTAGACGTGCCAAGTCTCGCTACATGACGATGTACAGGTTCAGTACAGTTGAGTTTGGCCCTAAATACTAAATAAGAAGGAGGAAGAGTTTTGAAGATTTCCACACAAAACAGCATAAGTTGGACGTCCATCTTGCATAGCAATTTTTAGAGTTCTTTCTATTTGCTGCTTTATTTCCACTTGCAAATGGTTTGGGTTATAAAAAATATGTGGTCGGGTTTATAATTAGGATACATGGCTAAGTCCACATGTTACTGACAAAGATTGTTAGAAAATCAATCATGTAAGAGGTTACACGTTTTCCTTGTCAAGGGTGTTATTCTTTTTATTTAAAGAGGACGCCTCTCTACAGAAAAACAGCTCAGAAAATGCTCCAGTTTTACCATTTAGAGCCCTGGATTGTATTGTATTTACTTAAAAGGATGTTGACAGAATTTTTCACTACATTTTCTGGTGAAATTAGATGCTAGGGTGTATTGGAAGGATGAATTTTAACCCTGCTCACTAAATTATTGCTGTAAATCCAAAGTAAAAGTACAGAAATGAATAATAGTGATACCTTTTGACAGAGTTAGGATGTAAATTCAGTGAATAAAAAGTACAAAGTGCAAGCAGAACATACACCAGAAACACTCATTTGCACATTGCAATGGACTTAATAAAAAAGACATCTCTGTCCTGCCTCCTCTATCAATCCTGTGGAGAAGTTGTCTACATAAACATTAATAATTATTCTATGAAAGAGACAACTGTAGTCTTGAATAATACTTTGGTTATTGCTCATGTTTCTCATCTGTTTATGTCTTTCGCTTCAGGGGAGTAAGAAGTGTTGGCCTCTCATAAAAGAGTCAAATCTGGAATGTTTGTATGTGCAGGTGTGTGTGTGTTTCCACTCTGAAAGTGTGTCTTCTCCACTAAGTTATACATTTCTCACCCACAGCCCAAGCAAATTTCTAAGTGTATAGCTTTTTCTATTCGTGAACAAACAGTCTCATTGGTTTAAAATCACTGGCTGTGGAGGTGATTTGACCTTTTAATGGAAAGACAAACACATTAAAGCATTTTAATTCCTTGGATTCACCCAAAAGTACAATAAGAAGCTAAAAATCAGTTTACCCCTACAATTCCAGTCATGTGGATGCAGCACAGATTTTGTTGTTGAGTTTCCTGCATTTCCTGACATTTCTCCGAAGAACAGGGTTAGAGAAACTCATAAAATTACAGCACTAGTTAAAAAAAAAATGACCAAATGTTGCAATACATACAGCTTATAGAACAGTTTTGCAACAACTGTCACTCTACAATTCATGATTAAGAGTTTGGGAAGGTCTGCCTCAGGTTCTGAACAACATGTACTTTTTCATGTACCATTAACAATGTGCTAATTTATTTAACTTAGCTTGCTTATATTTTAGCTACATCATTAGAGCAGTAGGGTGACAAAACTGACAATATTTCCAGTTTATAAAGGAAAAAAAAGATTAGACTAGCTTCTCGGTGCACTATGCTCAGCAAACCTCATCTTTACTGTATGACATGTACAACTATAGTGAGGCTGTAAAGTTAAGACGCAGATAAAACGTGATTCTATTGAAACCTACATGGTCAATACTTGAAGAAAAACCAGGTTAAGAAAAATAGCATAAAACAATTATAAAAACATGTCTGACTTTCTCTGAGGAAATAAGCATCTGATCTAAAACTACCAGGTTAAATGTTCAGTGCTGGCAGATCAAATGCTTTCTCAGCAAGTTGATGACCCATCCGCTTTTATGTGTGAGTGTATGTGTGTGCACACGCCCGTATGTACGTGTGTGTGTTTGTGTACTTGTTGCACATTCTCTCTTGCTTCAAGGTCACCTGAATGTGTGTGCATGTGGTGCAAGCAGTTGTGTGTGTTTGTTGTTACACTGGCTGTGGCAGCCTTCCAGGTTTCATCCTGCGTCTATGTAGCATGTCATTGAGCTGTAAAAAAAATCAACTTATGTTTCTGGGATTTATTTTTAGGACCATTTAATCGCAGGGCCCTTTCGCCAGAGCTGGGAGAACATTCCAGATTTCCAGATCTCTCGGTTACAGGAAATTGTCGACCTGCAGTCTTTGTGTAAAACCCCCACATTTTAACTCTCACTCACCCTTCAGTGTTGAGAAATGCGGCTGAAGAATATAACAGAACAGTAAAAAACAACAACAAAAAAAAAAACTATGAAAGAATGAGAAGAACAGCTACAACTGAGCAGTATCATTACAGCTTTTTTTTGCCTCTTTAACTTGCTCCCTCCTTTATCTATTTGCCTATTTAGGTTGAAATGCTCAATAAATTCTACAAGATAATTATTTCTTGAAAACTTTTCCTCCCCTTCATTTCCTCTTACACCTTTCCTGAGAAAACCAGCCCTCTTCCTTCTCACATGGAAACAGAGCCAGGGTAAAGAGAGGCGGAAGAATAAGAGGGGAGGGATAGATTGGAAGCCAAAGTTGGAAAATGAAACAAAATGTTCTGAACTGCACGCAGGAGCAACTGCCAGGAAATGAGCTCGAGCTAGTGCTGAAACTGCCCCAAAGGTTTATAGACTGTCCCGAAAGTCAATGAAAAACATCACACATACACACACACACAAAGACAACTGAAATTAGATGCATTCAGAAATGTCTTATTGGTACCATTATGGAGGAAGCTTGCTACTGCTGAGTTTAATAAAACTGCCCCATTAATGTAGAAAGTAGTCTGTGCAGTATAAAGAAAGAGTGATGGAGAGAAGGGAGGAAAAAGAAAGGAATGTTTTTTTTATATGTTTTTGTATGTTGTGGGCAGACCATTAGAAATCTTAGCTTGGGCAGTAATAACATTTCCTAGCTGCAGCAACAGTGATTTTCTGTCAGATTCCTGAAAATTTTAAGGAATGATGTGAAATAATGAAGTATAACTAAACAAGATGACTTGATTGGCAGCTGGACAACATATACTGCATATGTGTTCTGGTCTGATATCACAGGCCACGGCATGCTTTCAGAGCAGTTCAGTACCATCTATCATCCTTCAAATCTTTCAGACAATGAGGAAAGCTGCTGCAGAGCTGAAACCATCAGACTTTTTTCTCTCGCTAGAGCGTCATGTGATGAACTCAATGATGATGGCAAAACATAACAATAATAAGCAATGATAAGGTTCCATTAAAAACACCCAGAATGTTACCGAATTACAAATATCTCTAAAAATGTGAAAGCAGTTTTCTTTTCTTTCCTTTTAGCAATAATTTTGTGATCATCTGTTCCACTGATGACCCTAATGAGCCATAGCAAAAACTTTCACATGTCAGCAATAATACAGCGGTGACATGCAGAATAAAACGCAGAAGACTTGAGCCTATTTAACCCATTCAGTCATATTCCTAAAGTAACAGCAGTGAATATTTAAAAGGCTTTACAACTATCTTTTACGTCATTACTTTGTCAGGTTCTTTGATGTTGATCTAGTATCTTCTTTTATCTCTGAGTCACACCTCATTGCATGCTGACTCTCTGCATGCCAGACTCAACAGATAAAAATCTTTATGCTTCTAACCTTTATCCACTCTCCTGGCCCTCTCCATCTGTATGACACTGAAGGATTCTGCCCCACACTTTCTTCATTACTCTGTCTCTCTTGTTCCTTTAAAAGGAAAAGTATGTTCCTGGCAGGAACAGCAAACTTGTACACAGACAGACCAGAGAAGCAAAGGGGGGAGGGGAGTTTTCACAGATGTGTCTTGGATACAATTGTAATAATATGCAAACGCTGAAGGAGACAAAATATTTTTCCACTTACGTCACTTTACGTCAAGGATCACATGCACTGCAATTGGTTGAGGGATAAGCTGGAACTTCGAATCTCTTGTTTTTGTCATGTTATTCACATTTTTCCAGTAAAATGCATCCACAAAACTCATTTTTACTAGTCGTTCTACTAAGTCACAGGTTATCAGTCAAGATCTCATTTGATTGTTGATACTTTGGGAAGATTTGAACTCACATGCAAGTTCTAAGCTCTTTATGTTTTGCTGCTTGCTGATTAATAATTTACATACCAGAGGTTCATATTCAACATGAAAGTGGTTAACATATTTTAATAATATTAATGACAAAGAGTGCAGGATCTTAAAACATGATGGAATTGAAAACAGACTGTGACTCCAGAAGTAAAGCATATCTTCAGTTTCATTACTTAGTAAGTTAGTAAAAAGATAGAACTGCACTAATTTGAAAACTGATATTTATCTGGGTGTGGTTTGTCCTGGGGTGGTTTACTTCCTGACTGAACCTTTAGAGTTGCTGCATACATTTTCAGTGTGAAGCAGGCCTATACACAGGCTTTCATTTGCACCTAAATGCTGCAACGTCACAATGTTCCCTCATTTGTTTATCTTGAATCAGTCTTTGTAAACAGAAAAAAGAAATGAGCTATCCACACACACACACACACACACACACACACACACACACACACACACACACATATATATATATATATATATATATATATATATATATACATACATGTGTTTAATCACATATGAAGAGGAGGCCCAAACAGATAAGGCCACCGAACAGAGAATACAGGCTGAGACAGGCTCTTCCTCTCTCTCAAGTACACTTTGTATTTCCCACTACACTACTACTGACACACACACACACACACACAAACACACACACACACACACACACACACACACACACACACACACACACGCACACACATAACCATGATTGCAACCCTCTCTTGTACAAAGTGTGTGACACTCACTCCTCATATTTGAAAGACTCTCTTGTAAGGTGTGTGAAATGATATAAAAGTGTAAAGATATAATGGGAAAGTAGTATGTGAGTGTGTAGGGGAGTGTGTGTTTTCACACAGTTGGTAAAAACACAATATTGTGTTTATATGTCACATTCCTGATCCTCTTTATAAATCAAAAAGGGAGGCGGATGGGGAAGTAGGTGGTGTTCTGATACAAGCAAATGCATTAAAAACATGTCACGTGGCCCACATGAATATGGCAATGTTTGTTTGTGTGTATTTACAAGCTGATTTACATGCTGACAACTTGTTGCACACTGCCTTAACAGACCAGGTATATTTGCAACAAACTGTTCTCCTGTAAGCTCTTCAGTGTGATCTTGATTGCAGAGTCAAGGAGGGTTGATTAAAGGGAGACAGATAAAGTTTATAGAGTTTTCCAGCTCTGGCTTCATTAAGTTCCAACCGTACAAAAATTCTGTAGGAGTTGTGAGCAGGAGCAAGTCTTGCAAACAGCCCCAACTGGCCACCAGTCAACAATTCTTGAAAATAATCCTGGTATTAAATCTAGGTCTCTACTGTCTGAAGGTGCCAACACCCTCTTTGCAATCCTAACTGGGTCACAACGCCATGACTGTATTGATTGCACAAATGGTGTCATTTACTGAAAATGTTGCAATACACATCAGGAAAAAAAAATAATCAAAACAAAACAGCAGACAAAAGGAAAGTTACGGGATGACAGCAGTGGATTTTATCACTGTAATTTTGTACCAGCGGGGAGCTGAGGAGTAAATTACAAACAGAAAGCTAAGCTAATCAAATGAAAGCAGATCACAACATGTGAGAGCACAAGTAATTCATACAAAAAAATAAATCTGAAGCACAGGATAACCTCAAAAAGGCTTATACTTCGTTGTACTGACAACCACAAATCCATTCGCACATCTTCATGTGTGTGTGTTTCCATGTGTAAAGCCTGGAGACAAATTCCAGGGTGTGTCCTTACATTGCTTAAGTTTAAGACGGTAAGGCCCTATGATATAAGCAGGTGAAACCTGTTTTCTGTTGGTGACAGGAAATGATGCAGGAACTAGTGTGTGCTTATGTATGTGGGTACGCTGACAAAATAATCCTTTTATCTCCATGCTGGCTTGTAGGTTGAAAAAAAAAAAAAAAAAAAGAAAACAAGTTATCAGTTATTATATGCTGCATTAAAAAGCACTATCAACCAGAAAATACCCATATTTATCAATTTCATGTAGCTTCAGCTCCTGATAAGGTGGCACTTCCTGTTCATAGAAAGGAGTGTTTTGACTGGCAGTCAGCTATTGGGCAGAGCTTATATAATACTAACATTTTTATATGACAGACAACACATCCACACACACAAACATGTGATCATGCTGTGGGAGTAAGTAAGGGTAGAGGGCTAGAATTAAAAAAGGTGAGGATACACATATACTTACAAAGTTAGTGAGTCAGTGAGGAATGTGTGTTATGCAGGTTTGAGTGCACAGCGTGAAGACAGCTGTTGGGACCCTTCATGCTGGTGCTTGACAAGCATAAAGGAATGTCCCATTTCTCAGGTATGGAAAGTCAGTCTTAAAGCCAAAACCTAGTCAACTGCATCAGGCACTGACTAACACCAAGCTGCATTTCAACTTCAAAATCACAAGATTGTTGACAAATATAAAGTTTAAACCAAACAATTTCAAAATGCATTACCATTTTAAAGATACTAAAGGTTTGGTCTATGATTTTGTCTAATAATGGTAAATTACAGGTTGCAACTTGAGTTACTTTTAAATGAATATTTGGTGACTGAGTGCAGTGGACAAGTATAAACCAAAATAACCTCAAAATTGTATATATGATATTTAATCATTAAAAAGATTTAATTAGCAACGCAGTACACACAGTTTAGCTGCTTTTCAGATCTTGTTGGTAAAGTTTTTGTATCATGCACCCTTTTTAAGCTCCACTGTAAGAGTGCCACTTATCCAACAAGAAGTAACCCAGTATAAGTTCTACAAACAGCCTCCAATGGAATATAATAAAAAATAACAAACTATTGGGCATGCTATAGTACTGTCTTATCCTTGACAGTTTGTAACAGTATTTCCATATTTTTTTTCACTCAGTTCTCCTTAGTCACCTCTTATAGAGGAAAAGCCTCATTATACTCAGCCACGAGACTGCCAGTTGTGTTTGAAACAGATCAGTCTGTCATTATTTCTTACTTTATACTACACAGATGACCCTGAATTCACTTACAAGAAATATAGATGGAAGCTCTGTCTTAAATAGACACAACATTTAACAGTAAAATGGAAAACAACAAGCGTCCTATTGTGATGAGCGGGCAGGAAACTGAGTCAGTGTTATTGTTACATTTATCTGTCATTTGAATGAAACACTTATTTGACCTATTGCTGACAACTGAAGAATAAAAATCCAAGAACTGCTTCGCTGGCAGAAATAATCAGATGACAGATGACTCCCTGAAAGCATTGGTGCACATTGTATAACTTGTTGAGAAATTGCTCAAGAGACTGAAATGTGACAGGGTGGGAAATTGTAGGCTCAGTGCAAACGCTAATCCACCAAACTGAAAACAGAAAAATTACTTATTTGGCAAAAACTGTGATAAATGGGGTTCAGTTGTTCTAGCAAATTAAGTCCTAAGATTATAATCTTCTTTAAAGTCATAGGAAAACTATTTGTGCCCATTAACTGCACCACGACTAACTTGGCCTCTATATCTCTTTACCTCTTTTCACATTTACATAAGCAATAACATGGCTATGGCTTTGCCAACTGGTTAAAGCAGTGGTTCTCAAACTTTTTTATCGTGCCTCCCCTTTGGATATATATATATATATATATATATATATATATAGTTATAACTTACTACACTCATAACATCACAGACGTAATAAGAATCACATTTCCTGTTAAACCAAAAGCAAGATATCTGCCTTCTTTCACCCCAGTTACCTGTTTCTCCATCTTTCTGTCTCTGTTTATTCTCTTCTATACATTCAGTAAACCCTGATCTCTGTTTTGCAGTTCGTTTTTTCCAAAAGCCCAAGCTGAAACCGCCCATCCCCATTTAGTCATTTTTATAACAACTCAATTGGAAAGTTGTTGTTGCCGCTCCAACGTTTTTAATCAGTGTCAACTTGTTCGGCTAGGATGTGAAAAACAACCCGATGCAGCTAAATCTAAGTAACCAAACATTGCTATTGTTGTAGGTAATGTTCTATAAAGAGATATTGTGCCTTTTTAGTGCTTAATTTCTTCTTAGTGAAGTGAAAACATTAAGAATAAGCTCTTAATGTCAATTAATCCAGGTGTCATAGCAAATATGAGTTAGTGTGTTTATTTTGACGTAGCCAGTATTTCCACCTTTCTTTTTAATAACAAAATATAAATAGACGTATATTGACAGTCAGTTTCTTCCAGCTTAAAGTCAGGAAATTACAGAGAAGTTTCCAGGGTGATAAAAACTTGTTTCCCACCACTTCAGGGTTAATTTTCCCCCCTTGTTGTGATGCTACAGAGAGCATGTGTGCATATTCTGCAGAGACTAACCACAAAGAAACAGACTCACATGATGAGGATGGGAGAAATCAAAGAGATATGTAAGGTGACTCATGACCACAAACTCTTGATTTGAATGTGAATCATGAATAGCTTCTCGTGTATTGCACTAATTACTGTATATGCATTTCATGAAATTACAGTATATAAGACACCAATCTTTTCTTTTTTTCTCTCTTTTCTCTACATTTACCGTCCTTCCTGCATTGCAGTTCTCACATATGTTAATCAGGGAAAAATCCATCCTGAAAACAGTAGAAAAATAAAATAAGAGACACGGCCCTTTATTATGATGAAACTTACAATGTTAATGGGCTTTTCTCTCTATCTAACCTCTTATATATACAAAGTGTGGTACAATATAACTGTACAGTCAACACTACAGGTGACTGCATAAAGTAACATCATATACAGTAAGTACATTAATGACAACATCATCTTCAGCAGATGGGAGGCTGTTTGTACCATTTATACTACCATTCAAAGGTAAGATATAAAGGTACAAAAACAATGTAACTCTTGAAATTGTGATTCCTTTGACATGGATCTTAACTGAAAGCGGAAAATACAAAAATAAATAAATAAATAAAATAAATAAATAAATAGATAAATAAACAAATAAAAAGTATGACTTGTCTGTATCAAATGAAAATAAACAGATTAAATAAAATGAAAAGAGAAAAAAACAACCCCCGTCAAAAAGATAATAGATTACATTAGAAAGGGTCTATCTTCAATGTATCACCAATTATGCGATTAAGCCTGACCAAAAGCACCAGCAAATAACTATGGAAGTGCAGAATCTCCTTTTATAATTTTTCTATATGTTGGTCCCTGCAAGGCCTAAACTGTGTTAAAGGATATTGCACTCAGTTAGAAATAAATCTCTTGAATCCTTGTGTAGTTTCTTAATGACAAAGCCAGGTTGAGCTCGATTTTATCAAAACAAGCATCTTGTTTTGCACTCTGTACATTTTACCCCTGAGGGTAGCACGATTCCCGCAGGCAGTGCAGCATACCTGACAACAAAAAAAAAAACAAACAAAAAAAAAAACGACAGAGCTGGTTTTCATTATGACACACCCTAGCATAGGTATCTGTCAAGCCAACTGGCTGAAAAGCAGAAAAACAAGGACACTAACTTTGCTTAATCAAAACACATTGATGAGTCACAGCAGGAAGTGCTATTTAATCGTTTATGAGTATGTGTCATTTATCACTTTTAAGATACATGACGTCACCTGACTCAAACTCACATGATCACAGAAAAACGGAAAAGCTGATAGGTAAGATTTTAGGGCCACAACAGATTAGAGTAACACAGTGTTACACTAGTGCTAAGTCATGATGCAGGTCAGACAGGATGACAGTTTTTCCATTATGGAAACAATGTGACCAGTCATTTGATATCTTGATTGTTAGGAAGTGATTTAGTTTAATATTATAAAAGGTGCTGATTTTGTAGACAAAAAATAAACAAACAAACTTTCTAGGGCAAAACAGTCATAAAAAAATAATAACTTGATATTTTCTTGTCAAATTATAGTGTATTTAAAAGAAATATATCGATCAGCAATACCAGTCTACTCTGATAATATGCTTTCAGATAAGAGTGATATTTTTAAATAGTACAAAAAGGAATAATTTAGGACAAAATTATAATTTTCTATGTCTTTTTTGCATACCTACCCAATATTATTCTTATTCTTATTCTTATTCTTATTATAAGCACTGATTTCAATTGTGGATTGGTACAGTCAGTTAGGTGAGTTACTGCTTGAGTTTCTTTCTTGGTTTCGGGTTATTGTTTATATTGCTACATGGCAGTTTCAGCCAGTTGCAATCAAGCAAAGCGAAATCAGCTGTGTCAGTTCCAGGTACTTTACCCACATGTTGTGCTGAAGAATCAGCCATGTATCAACCCATGTTGGATTGAGACCACATAGAGTAAAGTCCACCGAGCAAGGGCAGAAGCTATAACCTCCTTACAACCAAATCAACACACAATGTGTTTCAAACTGATCCCTGTCAGACATGGGTACAGACCAAGACGTGTAACCCATAGACAACGCAATCTGCAAAACCTGTCTTTTCCAGTGGCGTGCATGTCGGCCAAATCCTCTGTTACATTCGGTCTCTGGAACTGTCCGCAGTGAACAAAACAGAATTCATCAGCTCATTGATAAATCTCTCAGACATTCAGGTCCTAGCCTTGACTGAGACCTGGATTCGTCCAGAAAACATAGCCACTCCAGCTGAAAGAAACTGCTCCACAGCCGACCTGTCCATCACCCCACTGCACCTCTCAGACTACTTCCTGGTTACATTCAATGCCTTCCTTCCTCATGTCACTCAAGCGGCTCAAAAATGGTGTCCTACCACAGAAACTTGAGATCCCTCAGACCTTAACAGCTGTCTGATGAGGTTTACTCCACCCTCCCTTCCCACTCTTCCCCAGACTTCTTCTTACTGTCTGGTAATGAGGCTACAGAAACACTCTGCTCCTCTCTTGCCTCCTCTCTTTTCTGGTGTCAAAACCAGCTAGTCAAAATCCTCCCAGTCCATGGCTCATCAGGGTTCTGAGGAATCACAGAGCAGGACTCAGAGCAGCACAAAGAAAGTGGTGCAAAAAAAAAAAAAAAAAAAAAAAAAAAACCAGACTTGTATGAGTACCAGCAAAAACTTAAGCCTAATAGCATTTTATCAGAACAAGATCTGCAATGCTCCCAACATAGAACAACTGTTCATGGTGTTTAACTCTCTTCTATCTCCACCACCTGCCCAGCCACCCAGTGTGTTGACTGCAAAAATTGTTGCTTCGTAACCAATTCACTGAGCCTAAACAACTCAACCTAACCCAACCAGCTACTGGCGCCTCACTCTGCTCCTTCCGCTCTCTAAATGAGGACAAAGTCTCTAAACTTCTAGTCAACTCAAAACCCACGATATGTCCTCTTGATCCTGCTCTTACCAACATCCTCACCGACATCCAACTCAGCACTTAATAAGCTGCATGCACTTAAAGCCCAAGATGATATTGTGTGATGAAATTGTGATCTTGTAATTAAACAAAGGACTATTGTAGGGAGGGAAGGGGAAGAAAATAAATAAAAAATGCACTGCCTCTAGTGCTGCACAACAGCACCTACATCCAACTGGACTCGCAGCAGTCTGACTAACACTAGTTATGATGTCCCTTCCTGTTTGAGTTCTTGCTTGTGTTCTTACCAAGTTGGTTTGGAGAAAAGCATCTGCTAAATGACTGCAGAATAGAATAGAATATTATTAATACAGACAATAATAATAACAATAACAGCAATTATAATAATAATAATAATTGTATTACTTTATACAAATATAGTTGTATACAGTTGGTTTTAATTTACAGCCAGAATGGACACAATGACTAAAGTAATCTAAACTAAAATCTAATCTAAAATCTAAACTAGTTCTATGTGTTTGTTCAATCTACCCCTAGATGTCAGAGGTGTAAATGAGTCACATTCTACCTAATTTCCATATGACTTGTTCATAGAGGATCAGATGGAATCTTGTTAAAAAGGTCAACACTTTCCTACAATTGTATTTTTTGTTTTTTCACATGACTTTGACTTTGTTTACCATTTTCCTGCTATGTGATTACGCAACAGTTCAAAAACATTTTAGCTGATATACTGTAACAGTGATTACACAACTAGTCAGATCTTGCTGCTATTTATTGCAGATTTAGAGAGTCTTAAGTTGGATGTTCTCTGTCCTTAGCTGGTACAATTCTTTACAAATCTAATCCCCCTATGAATACAGATGAAAAGCTTTTGCTACTGTTAAAAATTACTTGGCCAGTAACAGGGTGATTCAGCTCAAATGGAAGATTTTGCATTAGAGAAGATGTGATTAATGTGATGTTATCATAAGGAGAAAGCAATGAAAAAAAGAAATCTTCGTATCTTGGATTTGGTTTTAGGTAAGAACAAAATTAGCGAGCCTGTTTAGTCACATGGATTGAAGAAAAAAAAAAAAAAACGAACTTGTGGTCATGGGCTACTAACCCATAACAAGATAATTAACTTGTGGCCTCACGTTAGTTGAGCACCTATTTACAAGCAATTATTATTCAATTCTATTCAATTTTAATGTTGAAATGAATTACATTATTTTAATCAAGCTTACTGAGTTCGCCACAGCTGCAACTGCAAAACAGCAAACTTAATGTGGTGTCTCTTCCAACAAACTAAGACGAGACACCAGGCTTACCATTCATTAGGGGCTTCACAGGGATATTGTTCTACAAAAAGTCTGCTTACACTATGGTAGCCCTGGGAGGACATACCCCATGTTTAAAAGCCCAAAACACCATATACATAGATAACAGATATAACATATCTGTTATAATGATATCCTGCAATCTGTCGTAATTTGACACAATTTAATTGTCATAACAGGACACTTAAGTAAGAGACCATTTTGGGCGTCGAAGTGCGCTCATTTAAAAATTTAAACAACATGCAACACTGGGCCAGTTGTTGATGCATTAGTAACGTGTGGTTACAAGTTAATTATCTCATTCCCACACGTTAGTAATCCAAGGCTATAAGATGCAAGAACATGCAAGAACAAGTTGCAGTCAAGTCTGATTTAAATTAACTACAGAACTTCCTAAAACTTGCTGAGGGAGCTGCCCAGAGCTCATACAGTCTCATGCAGGGGATTCGAGACATTGTGAGTGATTCTAACTTGACAAGCATCTTCCACTCATCTAGCTCCTCAGTGAACTGAACTGGCCCTCTAGCTTGTCAAGGCTTTTCTTGCTCAATAAATCCACCACCCCAGGGTGATGCTATCAGTGTTGAAGAATGTTTTGGGCATTAGAAGATAAGTTTAGTCTTTCTTGTACAAAACATCTGTGCTGCTCTACCAGAACAGTTTATTGTTGAGGAGTTTATCTCCATTCACCTCAATAGCTAGTCCCTAGATGATCACAGATTCACAGGGAATGATTTTTTCAGTCAATCACCATGATAGTCTTGCTGGTATTTATGTGTAGGTGGTTGTGTCCACACCAGTTTTCAAAGCAAGAGAGTTCATTCCTCCATGATACACATCCAACAGTGGCTGTATTATTGGGGAACTTCTAAAAGGTGAGTGTTGTTTGTGTTGTAACTAAAGTCTGATGTGTACATAGAGAAGAGTAAAGGAGAGGTCACTGAGAAAGGAGCCCCCATACTGCAAACCACCATATCAGACTCACAACTTGGGAGCTTCATG
The DNA here is from genome assembly GCF_017639745.1 of Melanotaenia boesemani. NCBI lineage: Eukaryota > Metazoa > Chordata > Actinopteri > Atheriniformes > Melanotaeniidae > Melanotaenia > Melanotaenia boesemani. The sequence continues at coordinate 23,204,027 of NC_055690.1, read as the reverse complement.
CAGTCAGGTGGCGGTCCACTCCAGTTCCCTTTAACTTACCCTGAGCAGGGATGGATTAACTGTGTCGATGTGTTGGAAAAATAATTAGAAACATGATTCTTAAGCGCTCCACGGAAGGTGAGTGTCACAAAGTGAATCAACAGACACTACATTATCCACCCCAATGGCTATTTCCATGTAAACGGCAGAGGGTCTAAATGTGATCTCACCAGGGATTGGAAATGTCTGAATATAATCCTTTCCATGCTGAGGCCTAAGAGTATTGGTTTGCTGGTGTGAATTGTCTTTAGTATTGGAATAACTCAGGAGGTTCTATAAAGGACCAGGACTCTTTCCACACTGAGGCTCAGACTGAAAATGTATAGGACGCATTTACCAGGGTTGGTCTGCATAGTCCCATCAGTTGACAGAAGCATGTAAACAGAAGGAATTGAGGATATTTTTGTTTGTGGCTAACATTATTATTATTATTATTATTATTATTATTATTATTATTATTATTATTATTATCATTATTATTTATTCAGTCAAATTGGTTTTGAAAGAATCTGCAGTATCTATGGTACAGACTGTGTGCCATTGGCAGTTGGAAGGGAAAAGCCAGAAGTTCAGCCACAAGCTTCACAGCAGTCACAGACAGCAAAGAGACTTTGGCCCGCTAAAGAAATGATGACTGCTTATGGAAATTCTGTCACGTAGGAGCTTCCTCATGCCATTTTTTTAAATATAAAAATAACTTTGCACATTGAAAATCTGTGAGTACATGTTTATGTTCTGTTTCTACAAGGAACAGTTTTTAATCAAATAGGAGAACTGCTGTGATGGAAGCTTGGTAAAAGGTTAACTTCCTCCAGAATATATCAATTTTTACCTTCTGGTCAAGGGCACATTGTTTATTTGGGCTTATGTAGATATGTGAGTGTGTCTTAGTGTTGTAAGTAGGAAACATGGAAACTGAACATAATTAGAATACAATGATGCATAAATGGTTAATAGGACAAAGGAATGTTAATATTACTCAAGCATCTGTGAATGAGAATCTATTACAGCATGATTTCATTTTAAAAATTGTAAATTAAAATAAATAAATAAATAAATAAATAAACAAAAGTAAAAATTTAGTCAGCACAGGCTGACCTTTCTTTTACACAGAGGTTTTCTTTTGCATGTTGATCTTGACTTTGTTGGATTTTTTTTTTTACAAGTTTAATTTTCAATTTAAAAGTAGAAGAAAAAAAAACTACCTGGATGGTAGCCCACTAAGTATGTCTTATCACATACCTGATAAGAGACAAACATGGGGTTGAACAATTCATTTTGAAAGTGCAGCATGGTCACAACTATCAGACCAGAAGTTGCCGCTGTTCTTATCTGTGGGTGGAAACTATCAAGCATGTAGCTTCTTTGTGATAATCAGAGTTCAGCAGCAAAGGTCTGTTTTCTGGCAAAGGATGACATCAGTCATGACCTCTTAGTATGAGAAAGACCAAAAATAAAAATTAACACTGACAAGGCAAATCTTTTCTAGAAATGACAGAAAATTTTAGATTAAAAAGTCGCAAAAGTACTGTTAATAATGACTCTATACCTAGAATGGAAGGGGTCCTATTAGAATATATGCTTCATAACAAATGGGATTATATAATGTAATATGTGTGAATAAAATCTATTTTTAAAATTGTTGGCTACCGAAATACCAAATATGCACATTCATTTTATATTGTCATCTTTTTCTATGAGATTATTTACCTCAAGAGTTTTATGTCTATTTAGCCTGTGTATGTTTTTTTATGAGACTGGCTGAGTATGTGCAGTAAATTTAGCCTTACGTCAGTGTCTCTGCTTGCCCACTCTGTGTGTTTGAGTGTGTGTGTATGTGTGTTTGTGTGTGTGCATTCACCCAGACTCATAAGTGGTTGAAGTCCATAGGTTTATTATTTTCTTCCATGCAGGTTGAAGTGTTTTATGACCTTAAAAGTCAGACAGTTGTCTGACTAAGCCTGAATCCCCTCATAATTTATTATAATTAGTCTGGAGCTATCAAGAAGGTGATTCAATTTTATTTTAAGTGTTTTTAAGCCTGAACTTTGGTGTCAACAGAAGTAAAAAATTAACATTTTGATTTAATGCTTTGACAGTAAGCTACTGTTTTAATTTAAAGTAATACTTTGAGCAATGTCAGCTAAGAAAAAAGAAAAAAAAAAGTAATATTACCTTAATGTTACTGGCTGATGGCCCTCTCTGTCTCTGTGGAAAAAAAAAATAATAATAAAATAAAATACACACACACACACACACACACACACACACACACATATATATATATATATATATATATATATATATATTTAGGTAAAGTACAATAGTAAATACATTTCGATTAATATATTTGCATAATGAATGAATAACTGAAATGTGACATATGCTTAATTTGGATCAATGAAAAAACTTAAAATAATGAAGTTCCTGAATGTGAATTAAACTCAGCTGATGAAGTCACAATACAGCTAAACCCTCCTCAGTTCAAAATTATTAGATTACAATAATGTAAAACAGAATAAAAGAAACAGAGTAAATATGTCCATGTATCTTACATTTGTATTGTTTGTTAAAGCCACCATGTTGGCTCACTTATTTTGTATTATGATTATTTTCACACCATGGCTCATGTATGACTAGATGACTAAAAATGGGGGTGACGATTTTGGGCAAAATCTAATGACGTCCCAGCTCTGCTTGCATTTCGTAAAATGTCACACTGAAAGCTCTCAGTCATATCTGTAGTGGGAACTGTACCAGACTGAAACACCAGTTTGACACTGTCGTTTCAGTTTGTCTCATACTCAGAACCATCTGTTGAAAGCACGTTTTAGTCCACATGCAATGACTGGGTAAAGAGGATGCTGTTCAGTCAGTTATTTCGTGGAAATAACAGTACTCAATATGTTTTACAACACTGATGATATTTTTCTGGTTTAATAGATGAATGAATTAATACAGTGGGGACATATTTTCCTGTCAACTTGGCTGTTTTGAACCAAGTATTTTTTTAAATCAACTCTAGTTAGTTTAGATGATCTATTACAGAAATATTCAAGCAATGATTAATGGACTGCATTTAGATATAGTGTAAATGCCTGCTGAAAGTATTGCACGCCTACAGGCCACATGGCAGTTTGGCTAGCTAGGTAGCGTCCACGCTGTCAGATCTTTTTTTCTGTCCCACATGGTCAGGAGCTCATCATCACATTTTAATAAGTGTGATTCATGGTTTTCACTTTGTTGGCCTTATTATGGACTGGCGAGCCGTCCAGGGTGTCCCGCCATCCCACCCCCAACATGCTTTGAGCCAAATCTTATGTTTTTATCAGTGTTCCTTAAGCATTCTTGGCCAACTAACTTTGAATAGTCATCACACCTTGTCGTTTTATGGCGTTTACATGCTCTTTATAAACTGTGAACACATTGGACAGATAACTATGATCATTCACATAAGCAGCTGGTAAGATGATGCTGTATGAACAATGTATTATTATAAAATTAACACAGAAAATAAATTAATTAGTTTTGAACTGCTCAAAACACAGTAAAAACAAAAAGTCTTAGAATTTGATTGTCAGCACTTGGGGTGGCATCTTGCAGGGCCAGCCAGATTTTAGGGGTGGCTCATGCCCCTTTGACCACCCCTTTGGCTCCATTCTTGTTTACTCAAAAGAATCCCCTTACAAACCACCATCTCTGTAAGTGAGATATGATAAACACACACTACCAAATAAAAATTCTCTTGACAAGACGCACGAGAGCAACTTGTGACTGCACAGACATGTTAGATTCTTGGTAGGTGGTTTTCCGTGGTAATTATTTGCAGCACTAGTAATGACTTAAGACCCACGACACTGCTGAGGTGGTAGACCATATGATTCCAGTAATGACGTCCACACCAAATATGGTATAAACCACAAGTTAATTCAGTGTGCCATCTAAAACTCTTAAAAATGGTTTACAGAGGGTATGGTGGGGCCCTGAGGTTTGCTAACTATCAGCCCTGGTGGACTCTAGTGTCAAACTTATGGACTCTTGCAGATACCATATCTTTTCACAGTAAAAAAAACAAAAACAAAACAAACAAACAAAAAAAAAAACTAAATCATCTTAACAGGTTTTAGTTGTTTTGCCTTGTTGTCTGTCTCTATGAAATTCTGAGTTTGGGTTGCTATAGCCTCATAAATAATGTCCAAGGTATCAGTCAAGAGATAAAATAGTCAAAACATTTTACTTTTCCACTTATTTTGTTGTAGGCTGTCTGTATCTGTCATTCATGACCAACAGAAATCCAGAAGGTGATGATACTGTGGTGCGAGACAGAAATTGTAAAGTATAATGACTGTAATGATTTGTCATCTAGTGCAGACAAAACAGCTGTTTTGTCATTTTAAATATATCTGCACTAAAGCTCAACAAGCTCCCCAGCACTCTACTATGTTTCATGAAATCTTGGCTAATCGGTTTTTGTGTTTTCATGCAGTAAGCATCATACAACTAAGCTTTGCTTTGATGAGGGAACAATACTACCTATCAGAGGACACATATATGTTGCAAACTGAGGTTTCCATGGTGAAGCAACCAGAATTTCAAACTGGAGTCAGTTTAAAAACAATGCAGTGACGCTAGATTTTCTGGTATCACTACATTTCATAGCAGGTGTTTTTAAATAACATCCCTTACTAGTGTTGGAGCATTCAGCAGTGGAGCCAACACATCTGCTGTGCAGAAGATAAACTTTTTTTTTTCATTTTAAGCTCCAGTATTGTTGTTTTCTTTACTTTTGCTGTCATTTGCTGTAAGACTTTCAGCACCTCTTTTTAACTTAACCAGGTAGTCCATATAGACTGTAAACATCCCTCTTGCCTGCACATGAATCCTGGTTTGCTTATTTATAAACCTTCAAGTTGTACATGTGAGTAGATCAGTTTGAATAAAATAACACTGTGATTCTATGTCTGTCATTTCCAGAAATGTAAAATGTCAACATTAACTACGTTGGGAGGTTTGTCAGGCCTTCAAAAGGACCTAGAATAGCAGATCAGTTTGAAACACAACATATCTGCAATGAGTCATGGCCACAAATTTAATCAACAACATGGGCCAAAGCTGAATCAGTACGGGAAACAGGAGTAAGTTGTATCTCAATGTTCATCGGTAAAAAGGAGGAGAGTGGGAGGGTGTGTGAGCTGAAGTGTGTAAATGTACAGTACATCATGTACCAGGCAGTCTTTTGATTGAATTTAAAAAGCACTCTTACCCCCCCCAATGGAACCTCTCCTACGTACCAAGGGGCCTCACTTCCTTTTCTTAAACCTTTCCATTTCCTCTGTCTGAGCTCTACTTTCAAAGCAAAACTAATCCGACTTGACTCTGTTAAGAACCTTTACAGAATTCTGCTTTGGTTTTTATACCAGCAGACAGCTGTTCATTGGCTCTTATTTTTAACTTTCACATATTTCCAGTTTGCCTGTGAACATACAACATTGTATGCAGTTTATTTTTGCCTATATTCACTACTGAAAGTGTGTCTTACAGACTTTACCTTTCTGTTGCAGAGTTCTCTGAACACCACAACTCAAACATGTCATTGCGTGTAAAGCTGTCAGTGGAGGTGATTCCTAACCTTTTTGCCACAGGGACACCTCAGATTTAATAGACTAAAAATGCCACAAACGTAGAAAAGCCGACAGACACAACAAGCCAGACGTCACACAAACTCATTTAATAGAAGTTTCTTTTTCTTTGAAAATGTGGTTTAGTGTCAGCTGAGTTTACTTCATGATACATCTTGACTTAAGGTCACTCACCAACAACAGCTCTGATAAAATGTGGAGGAAAGTGTGGTCACGTGAGGCAGAGCAGAAGTACAGACAATAACAATCTTGCTATGTGTGGTTGAAAAGGTGTGGAAAATATTATAATCCTGAAGGTTGGTTGGTTAATAAAGCAGAAGTGGAGAATCTTCTGACATTTTTTGCCATACAAAGATATTTTTCTGTCTGTCTTTTTTACTGACTGCTTTCCATCAGGTCTACAATAACAATGAAAGAACTGTTCACTGATGGCATGGTTAAAATCTCTCAACTTACTTATATGGTTTTATCTCCACTCACTGTTTACAAATTATCTTTTGAGTGGGAAATCCTACATGTTGTCAAACAGCCTACATTTTCCAACCATATGAATCATAATTTCTTTTATGGGTGTTTTAGAGTGGTTACAGACTGAAAAATAGAAGCTAAAAACACATTAATCTAAAACCTTACATTCCTACATTGTTCCAGTACTGATTTAGAAAGGTTATTATTTACTTTACACTATATTGCAGCATCCCTCTTTATTTGTTTTCTCTGGTTTACTAATGTGCTGCTGCCACCTGCTGTCTAAATATAATAAAACAGACTCATTGCATTGGAACTTAAATTAAGTCACTTACTGGTTGCTCATGTGCTTCACATTAACACACTAGATTAACAGAAAAACCGTTTTAATTAAGAAACAACATGTTTGTTCTTTTCTGAAATGTCTTTACTGTGGTACTGTGATTACATTGGAAGTAGATCTTAGGGCAAGAAACAGTTGGAAGCGTGAATGTATGAAACTCCATGAAACAATAACAGTGCACATGCTGGAAAGTTAGGTGCATTTTCATGTTCTGTATATTGGTAAGTTTGCTCTAAAAAGCCCTTGGATGTGTGAGGGTTGTTCTCTCTGATATTATGTTCTGCTTTTCAAGAACATTCAAGAAAAATGAAACATGTCCGAATGGGTTTTCATGTTTTAGTTATGGAAAGAGAATAACCAGCTCATAATCTTCTTTTTTTCAAATTAAATTTATTGAAGTTCTCTTGGTGTTATCAGACATCTTGCTTCAATTATGCTGCTTATATATATATATATATATATATATATATATATGTATGCTTCTTTCTGCAGATCTTATGACCCAGTTCTTCCCCATGTGACTCTACACAGTCCATGTTCTGTTTTCCAGTATATTGAGTAATGCCAGTAGATAGTAGTTTGGGGCAATCTGATCCTGTGATATAACCCGAAACTAGAGAGACCATCCATGGGTCAATATTATTCAGCACCATTTCGGAAAAATTAAGCCCTGCGTTTTCCTCCCAGTGATGTCTTTCAGCAGCAAAGAAACTCTCACACGCATACATGCATGATCAAAAGCACCCAATCTATGCTTACCCTTAGATAGTCACTATATTTAGAAATACATGACTATCTGAAACCACAACACTTTACAGTAAACTGATGGCAGCATTTAGGTAAATAGAAATGAAAACAAATATCTTTTTCTGTTCCTTTTATGCACAGTTAAAAAAAAAAACAAAAAGCAAAAAACAAACAAACACACGCACACACACAAAAGAAAAACAAAACTGCACTCTTATTTGTAGAGGTGCCACCAGTACCTGGTAAAAACAAGCTTTGGTTACCTTAAAATATAAATCTCATTAAAACTCTCTCACCGGTTTGACATCTTGTGATGTTAGCTTTATCTGTTTGCTTTTTTTTTTTTTTTTAGGTAAGGACGGTTCATTACTGGTTGTCTTACTGGTTCAACATTTAGGCATTTGGTTGTTGTACAGAAACGTGTTGGGTTTCATTGCACAAACTGCAGGGAAGTCAAACCTGTCAACAAGAGGTCACCAGAGGCAGTTCAATGTCAAGTATTAAGAGCTGTGGTTGGACTGTCATTAGCTCACCCATAATTCATGTTAATGTCAAGTGTAAATAGAACTTTTATTTGCTGTGTAAGCATGCCAAAGTTTACTGTGTAGCACTATCAGTTCTGCTGGTATACACATTACATGTTAGAACATAAGCTGTTTTTATGTGTAATTATTTCTACCACCAAAGGAGGTACCCCTTGTTTTTATGTCAGTTCTACAAGAATTGTAGATGAGCATAGTTCATAGACATCAGTTCGTAGCATGCTTTCAGCCTCTGTTTTATTTCCCAGCATGAGGACATTTTGTGATCAGTAACATCATAGCTTGTCATTACAAATCAAAAGGAATGGACTAACAGTGAAACCCTGTAAGCCTCTATACAGGGGACTAATTAAGATGTGCTTTAACCCTTAAAACTAGATTTTATCTATTTATTTATTTATTCTTTGCTGCCAGGTTTATTTAATGTAAAAATGCATGCAGAGTCTCAGCCCTTTTAAGTAAAGTTGACATGCAGACATTAATTTTTTCAGGATAGCCTCACTTGTCAAATAATGGAGCTGAAATTTTACAAAATAAATATATATAACACCATGAAGACTAATAAAGTGTTGGCTTTTAGAAGAAAAATTCTTTATTCCTGCAGACATGTAACATTCTTGTCACTTCATATTTGGCTGCTCCTGATTGTACATTACCATAAATTTAAGCTTTTTCATTCGTCGAATGTTTTACAGGAAGTGGCTTCATCATCATTCCAAAGTCAAAATAGAGGTTTCTTAGCAACATAGTAGTGCCAACAACCATTTTTAATGGAAATATGATAAATTATTGTGGGTTTAGCATTGTCTTTGAATAGACATTACAGTTATAAAGTGTAAACTTCCTGGATGGGATATAAATGCCTGAAAGGTTTTTGTAGATCACCTAGAGGCTGAGCTCTTACACACTACCATTCCTGAGAATCTGTTGACAACATGAGTGATAACGCTCAGAGGTGCTGGCAATCTAGTAGAATTTTAAGGATGAAACTCTTCAGAGAAATTTTGACTGAGTGATTGGTACTCAGTGTATCTACTGTGTCCCAAAAGTAAGTGCAACCACAGAAAGAGACAAAAATAATCACTATTAAAGGCATGTTGTTCATCAGGAAACTCCCCAGGACCACAATACACTCAGTAGTGTCACAAAGCAGCTATTGGCAAAAGTTTAAAAAGCATCAGAGCAAATGAATACCTGAAGAAATGCAGCTGGACTGAGGGCATCCTAAGCTTATGTTTAGAATGACAATTAGCTCCCCCACATACATTCTTTAAAAGGCAAATGTGTTTCCCCTCATTGGGGAAATGAATCATTGCTACAACGCACACATCTGTGTTCTGACCTTCTTAGTGAAACAGAAACAGCCCATGCAGTTTTGCAGGTGTTGATGTGCATGTGTCTCTGTGGGTGTGCACTTTTCAGTCTTACACTCTACCCACTCGCTTGGCCTTGCTACTGTCTCTCCAAGACTTTGAATGTTGGTGGTATGTGTTTTTGTGCCGGGGGGCACAGAAAGGTGTCTCAACTTCACAGTTTTCAGAGTACCACCCCTTCCTGAACAAACACACAAACACACTCATGAACATCTGAGAATGCATGAATCAGACGTGAGAGATGCACTTACATAACCCCCTCACCACACATTCACATTTGAACCATTACACAATTTCACAAGTGTCCTCTGTAAACATACTGGTACCTACTGGAAAAATCCACAGGCTGCTGTCTGTTGTCAGACTACAGAGGTCAGGTGTGAAGGTGTAGGCGGGGAAAAGTGAGAGGGAATAACTGATGTCAAAGCTTATGGGCTAATCTGACCACTCACAAACAGGAAGTATATGGCACATGTGCTAACATGAAGAAGTTGCAAGAGAAAACCTCAGTAATGGGTGTATTTAAAAAACAAGACTTGATCTAGTTAAAATTACACCAACTGTAATGTGAAGCAAATGGCCTAGTTCTACTAAATGAGAGCAAGGATGATATTAATCTTAATCATTAGCTGCATTTACATTGAGTCATGTAAACACCTCAGCTTATCCAGTCAGTCTAGATCGTAGAGAATTTTCTTTCTGATCAAGAGGGGTGGTAAAAAACCTTTTCGCAACCTGATCAAAAAATAACCATGTATACACTCATTCCAGTCGTTTCTGTGGTTCTTTCTGTGCATGGTTGAACCACGTGGGGTTTAGGTGACGTGATGGGAATTAGGAAAGACTTGAAAAATGACAGCAGCAAACAGAACTATGGCAGATATATTATGTTTTTGTTGGAAAGATTAAAGGAGTAAAGAAAGAGTTAAGGATTATTGAACATTTTGACAGTCAATAGGCATGAAACAACGGCTTGTTCATGGAGATATTTCACACATTATACATTTTCAGACCTTTCCCAGACCTACATTTTTAACTTTAATTTTTGCTGAAACTGTCAGTTTAGAGACAGAAACCAGGGATTGAAGTTCATGTTTGTGTAAGATAGGAGGGAAGAGAGAGGAGGAGGGGTTGTACATGTGCATTTTTGTGTGTGTGTGTGCGTGTGTGAAGAAGATTATTATGAGATGTGTGTTTTTTTAACTGCTATGTTATATACTTTGGCTTTTTATACTTACACACTTTGGTTTTATTAAGTAAAGCACTTTGTGCTGCTGGTTGTATGAACAGTGCTTTACAAATAAAGTTTGATTTGATTAAATTTGATGTAAACATAGCTACTAATCTTTCAAAACATGTTTGAACTACTAGCTTAAAACCCAGGTTATTATACAGATTCCAAAGGTCAGAAGAATCATTTCTCCCACACACCTCGTTCTGTACCTCCAACTGACCATTTTACTGATCCTGTAATGACTCCATTGTGCACTGAGAGTGTGAACCTAGACTGCGGCACTGAAGCATTCAAGCAGATCATTATGTGATGTGATCAAACTCAAGAATGCACTCTGATCATCACTATAAGCAAATACCTTTGCTCTGCCAGTGATCGCATTGTTTGTTGAGGCATGCTTATTACATTGTTAAGCAGGCTCTTTGTTCCAGACAGGTCCATCGCACACTGCATGACTTCACTAAACAAAAGAGATCCCAAAAGAATTTGGAACCATGTAGACGGATCCTTCTGATCATGAATAAATAAATTCATAAGGAAAACCCAGACACTTAACTGGTCCAGCTTCACAGCAGGAAGCCGTCAAAGAGGGTCAGCAACTGAGTCTTGGGAGCTTGAAGTGGCTCAGTTGGTCAATGCTTATGCATATTTAATCACAGCCACAACATCACTATGTTACAGACTGAAAAACAAGATTATGAATTGTACAATAAACAGACAGAAAAATACATGGGAAGGGAATTGACTTATATAAAGACAAGCATTCAATACTAGATCTTGATTGTTACGTTTTCAATGAAATACTTTTACTAATATTTCAACATGAATGTTCTATCTTTGATTCATGCATTTTTACATGCTTTATGACAGCTGTTATCCTGCTGTGTGTTTGAGAACATCTTAAATATATAGTTCTCTATTATTGTTATTTTTTATCACAGTGTGAGAGTTTGTTTTTTTTTATTCTAGTTTGCTGTTGGCTGCAACTTCTGATATTTATGAAGGTAGAAAATCAAGCTGTTGTTTGGAGGTGGAGAGCAGGTAGAGTGGTGTTGAAATAAGCAGCTGGTGCTTCTTCTTAGTTTGACAGACCTATATTTATCTAACCAATTAGATAAACATAGGTATTTTTTAGATTTTATTCTACAAGCATACCAGGAAGTGTGATTTGCCATATTTGCCTCAGCCTGTTCAGGAAAGCTACTATTCCTGTTCAGGGATGCTGACTTTAAGGGAAGTAGGGGGTTTTCCATTTCACTTTGATGCATTTATAGTATGGTAACTTTTGAAGTCAAATTCTTAAAACATTCATTTACTCTGGATGTTTTTTTTTTTTTTTTTTAACATTCGAGATATCTTTGCCAGATATTTGCAGTTTTCTATGGGTATGAGTCTCAAAAACAACAGTTCCAACTGGTACTTCAGAGAAGTGTGTGGAGCTGTTTACCACCATCCACCCTAAACTTCAATCCACCATCAGATTCACATCTCCATCCTCACTCCATACTGAAACGATGCCAACAGGAACCTTTGACATCCTTCCTGCAAGGCATATACTGATCTGATCTTTGCAGCAGTGTGGGAAGCCAGAGGGAGCGTGGGCCATTAAAGTACTTCCTCTGCTCAATGTAAAAGTTCAATTACTGTAGCGGCTCACAAAAGTACACCATCATAATATCTCCCAAGACTGTCCTATGAAGTTACATGAATGTTAAAATTGTGAACCTTTAACACAGCATGGATGCAATCAGCTTTTTGTGCATCATTTCATTCTGCATTGTGGCTGGTTCAGATTGGTGAATCAGTGTGTAACAGCAGCTACTCTTCACATTATTTAACACTTTCACATTACACTCAATAGCCAATCCAATTTCAGGTGTTAGTGGACTTTTGAGTAGTGTGAAAAATGGTTAGTGTTTCTTATGTAAGCTGGGCAAGAACCAATAACCTGACCTTGCTAAATGAGATTAAAAGAGTTTCCATGACTACATCTTCTGACATGGATTTTTTTCAGGATTTTTTTCACTTAGAGTTAATGCAGTACTTCCTCAGAGAGAGCCTCTTCCATTTTGCCAATTTTTTTTTGTCCAGGCAGTTAAAGTTGATGGCTTTAACACAAATTAAATTAAATTAAAATACTTTATCAATCCCTGTAGAGCTGTCATAACTTTGCTGACAGTGAGTACCTATATAGTTTTACTCTCTAAAAATCTGGACCTCACGTCATTACAGAGCAAAGGAAGCTGGTACGTTTTCTTTTGTTTTTTGTTTGTTTGTTTTTTTAAATCAACTTTATAAGCAAGAATGTTGATAGATGAATAGGGTAGACACTATCTCATCCACACTTGTTTCTTTGTTTGAAGTCTGATTCTGTGTGTAAGTATTTCTAACTACAAACACACTCTATTACTTTGTGTACAACTCTGTGTCCAAGTAGGTAGTAATGACTCAAAACCATCTAAGTATGTGCTTGTGTCCTCTATTCTTAAGTTTAAATCTGTATTTGCGTGAGCATCATCGTGTTGGTCACAGTTCATGTGCAGACACACGAGGGAAATGGAAAAAGATGTGTTACTTCAGGCTATCACATGGAGAAAACCTCTGGCAGCTGAAATAGTATGTTACAAACACAGACTGTTTTCACGCATTGATGTTGGTGTGTGCGAGCCTGAATATTTGTGTGTGTGTGTGTGTGTGTGTATGTTTATGTGTAAGTGTGTTGGGAAATTAAATGTGATACAGAATTTGGGGGAACTGCCTTTTTATCTTTAAGAGGCAAAACAGCCCATGTGTGAAGGATGAGAGGTGTTGCAGACAATAGGTCCCAACAAAGTCAAAAGTCCCAAAGAAGCATAGAGGTAAATAATACAAAAAAAAAAAAAAAAAAAGTGGTAAAAAACAAGGTGAAAAAAACTTTGTATCAGCTCACAAAACAATCACATTGGGGCTACAGGCAAATGGCCGGCAACTCCCATTGCATCGGCATTGGATGAACAGTTAACCTGTACAGTCTCCAGCCTAAATGATATCTATAGCCTCCACATTTAAATTAGACTATTTTAGAAAAACTATCAGTAAGGAACAAAGTCATATAAAGAGAAATACTGTCATACTGAGCAAGCTCTGTGAAATTGTGCTGCTTAATGGTAAATGATGTGATCTCTGCCTTTGTTTCTACTTTCCATTATAATTATATTGCTGTAAAAATATGTACATGTTTTATTTGAAGAATGATTGCTACTGATTGCCACTCACCTGTTTTGTATGACTCATTACCTGCTTCTGTATTCTATTCTATTCTATTCTATTCTAATCTATTCTATTCTACAGTCATTTAGCAGACGCTTTTATCCAAAGTGACTTACATTTGAGAGTACGAACAACACAAACATGAATTCAAACAAGATGGGACGTCATAATTAAGTGATAGTCAGACCGCTTTTGAGTCCAGTTGGACCCAGGTGCTGTCATGTAGTGCTAGTGCAGTGCATATCATTTTTTTTGTTTTTTTTTTTAAGTCATTTTATTTAAATACAAGATCACGATTTCATCACACAATATCAACTTGGTCATAAGTGCATGATTTCATCACATAATATCAACTTGGTCATAAGTGCACACAGCTTCTTCAGTACTTGGTTTAGCCAAAGAGCTGGACAAATCTTTCTAACTCATTTAATTAAGCTAAGTGTGGAAATGCTCCTTAAACAACTGAGTCTTTAGCTTGCTCTTAAAAGTGGATAAGGACTCTGCGGATCGGACGGAGTTTGGTAGATCGTTCCACCACCGGGGAACAACAGGGAGTGTAGCTCTGGATTAAGGAGTGAAGGTAGACCGGAGCCGTTTGGGTTATTGTTTTGTAAGCCAGAAGCAGAGCTCTGAATTTGATGCGTGCTGCAACTGGAAGCCAGTGAAGAGCATTTAGCAGCGAAGTGACATGAGCTCTTTTGGGCTGGTTGAAGACCAGACGTGCTGCTGCATTCTGGATCATCTGCAGAGGTTTAACTGAACATGCAGGCAGGCCAGCCTGCATGTTTTGAATACGTGTCATTATTTTTTTCATTTTTCTAAATAAACTTTAATTATACGTTTTCAGTATTATATATATTTTTTCAAGTCTGAGATATGTTTTCTTTTAGTTTCATGCTTTATATTTCCAGGTTCAAATTTTTCCAATAAAAGGTCAAAAGCTTACAGTTTCAGATTTTTATTTAACCTTTAGTCACCTTCAGTCAAGGCGAATAATAATAAGAATAAATAAGAAATAGTTCACCTTTCATTTTACAGTATCAGATCACTGTTTTTCAGTTTTAAACTTTTGACCCTGATCTGGTGTGGTGGGTGTGGCTACAGAGGTTAGGGGCGTACACTTTTTTAGATGAACATGTTTACAGTAGTCCTGTATACGTGAACTTCACCTTGGTGGAGGTACTAAATAAACAACTTAAAACTTTTTCAACCTTTTCAAGGTGGAAATGTCAAAAAGCAAAAAGAGACATAATTTAGAATAAATTTCAATACATCTAAATAAATGTCAGGACTGAGATTGCCTTGTAACATGGCAGTGTCGCATTAGTCCTGCCACATCCTGCCTCAGAGAGAGGACATCCAACAGGTGAAGAAATGACTGGTCCCATCCAGCTCACTGGTAAGAGTTCATGAAGATAAGATTCATCAAGATCTGTATCCTCCACCTCAAACTGAGAAATGTTGGAAACTAAAAATTAAAATCTAGCAGAATTTAAAAAACAGTTGAGGAGTTCAATACTGTAGAAAAAAAACATGCAGAACTACTGGAAACTATTTAATCTGGAAAAGTTTATGCAAAGAAGTTCAAAACAAAATGCAGATTTAATGGAAATATATTAATTGTGACAAGATGTGTAGTTTTCAGCTGCTCCAGCAACAATGGTAATACCCGTTAATGAGCTGTTGGCAGGTCCTCAAACACCTTTAATTATGTTAATCATAAGCTTCACTATTGTAATACAATATTACTTACTTACTTATTTACTTTCTTCTCTATCCATTTCCTTCATGACTTTTAACAAACCTAACACTAAATTGGGATAATGTAAACATTATTATTTAACAGCTACCTAATATCAACAATATAATAATAATCAATAATATAATAATATAATAACAATAATCAAAGTGATGCCGCTGCCAACAACTCTCCACACCAGGCCCGGACTGGCCGTTGGGAGCAGCGGGACTATTCTCGGTGGCCTGGGCTCTTAAGTGGCCTAACTGGGGGAAAAAACGTAATAAAATCAAAGTGAACTACATTGGTGCAGCTGATTGGTCAGCAGAAACTGGCACCCGCCCACCAATAAAATGATTGGTGTTCGTCAGTTTTCACCTTCACTAATTGGTGATTGATTAAAAATTTCAGTAGTCACGAGATCTAATCAACTAATCAGCTCGAGAGCGCGTAAAGGCGCAACAACAGAGAGACAGTGGATTGTGGCGCTGGTAGCGGACTTGGAAAAAAAGAGGAAAGGGGGAGCAGAAAGAGAACTTATAAAAAAAAGGCACTTAAATAGGAGGCGGGAAATGCCGGAAAATTTCCGATTTTTTCAAATCCTCCACCAGCAGTGGTGTCCAGTCACGTGCAACGTCACGTGAGTTAACCGTTTAATAAATGACAGATGAAAGGGCACCTTTTGCTCCTCAACTAAGCCTGATACCAAACTATTCGTCCCTGTTGTAAAGAGGCCTGTCCGTCTCATTACAGCCTGAACGGCTGAGTCTAAGCCGACTGCCCGCTTAACAAACTTGGCACTAGCTATAATCAGTGGTAGCTTGCCAAATGTTGAGTGGTCACTACAAATGCGGGTGTGTTTGACTTTTTCTTCCATGAAGTTTACACGATGTATTCATAAACCACATCGCACAGCGTTCTCCAGTGGTCCATCTCTTTTGTCGCAGATTGTAATAATTTAAAAAAAATTTTTTTTTCCTTATTCCAAGCAGCATTATTCTAAGCAATCACTATTGGCCTCGGCTTTTATTAATTGCAGCATGCCTAGAAAAGAGAGATTAAGAAAACAGAAGTTAAAGGAGCTACACCAGGCAGCTCAGGGAAGCAGCTCTCTGCTGGCCTGGATGAAGCCATAAAGCGGCAACGAGGATGAGGAGGGAGATGATGAAAAGGAGTGGTCAGAGCAAAGACCAAAGTCATGCTAACTGTTTAAGGCCTTTTAATAATTAAAAATAAAAAATAATTCCTTACATTTCTATAGCCCTTTTATAGACACTCAAAGCGCTCTACAATGATCAGGGAACCTCATTTTTTTAGAAACTGACACTTCCACAAATTTTATTGAAGCATGTAAAATTGTCCACAATGTGGTTTGGAATTGCCAAATCTGGTAAAAGCTATTAGCCCAGTACATTATTTTGTAGCCCCACAAATATAAGTTGTTTGCATGTTAGGTCTTACAGAATTCACAGTTATCTTGTATTTACCCTTGTAAGGTAATTAATGAAATGTTAACCATCATAAATACCCAATTAAAATTTGTCTGCAGAACACAGCAAGTGGTGAGGCATTGAAGTCAGACTCTGGCAGCTGCAGACTGGTGTCAGTCTTAGTGGTGTAATGCATTGACTCTTGTCACTAAGCAGTCTTACTCAAAGATGCATCGCTCTTCTCTCTCTACTGTCTCACAGTATACCAGCTACCAGCATGAAAGATGAGGATGATAGAAGAGCAGTGTCAGATCAGTACCAGGTTCATGTACAGTAACATATTTCAATAAATTTGCAAGTACATAAAAGCATGTCATGTTTTTTTTCACACTATAATTAAACATAGGTGGCGGTTCCATGTGCACTGAAAAGTGCCACTTTTTAAAAAAAATTGAGCACCTGCCCCTCAAAATGTTTGTACATGCCACTGCAGTGTGGAAAATGTCACCGTCTGATATGTGGTTGGGGAAACTGCTTATAATTCATCACTCTAACTCAGCAATTTGTCTACATTGCTGACTGAAACAGCTCTAGTAACTGGGATTTGTTAGAGGCAAATGTCATATTTTCTGCCAAAATATGATAATAGTGTCTTGGAGGTGTTTAGTACAGGGGTGTCCAAAGTTAGTCCTCAAGGGCCGCTGTCCTGCAGGTTTTCAATGTTTCCTGCTTCAACAAACCTGACTGAAATTAAATAGATCCAACAGCCTATTAAGTTTAGCACAATGACTCATTAATTTGAGTCAGGTGGTTTTGGAGCAGAGACACATCGAAAGCCTGCAGGATTGTGGCTCTCGAGGATCGGAGCTGGACACCCTTGGTTTAGTAGATTCTGTCAATTTCCACATTACCTGAAGGCAACGTGATAGAGGGAACACTTTCAGCCTCCTGTGTTTTGTTGTCACTCATAATACCACGCCCCTATCTTCTGTAGCCACGCCCACCACAACAGATCAGGACCAAAAGTTTGAAAACTGAAAAACAGAAATCTGAAAGTGTAAAACAAAAGTCTGAAGGTGAAATAAAAATCTGAAACTGTAAAAAAAAAAAAAAAAGAAAAAAAAGAAAAAAATATCTAAAACTTGAAAAAAACTATAAAATATTGAAAATCTATAATTAAAGTTTATTTAGAAAAGTACAAAAAAATATATATAATAGTATAAACATTTGATACATTTTGTTTCATTTTACATCCAATCATGTGTTTTTCAAAGTTCACAGTAAAAATGTAACTTTCATTTTCAGCTTACATTTTTTTTTACTTTCAGATATTTCTTTCAAATGAACAAACATTATGGCCATGACTTAGCTCAATACTGGTCCTCTATGTTTCTATAAGGATACTGCTTTTATTTTATTAATAAATTAATTAATCAACAATTTAACAAACAACCCACTGTCCCAATATTTTCTTACGTTTGTCATCTAATCAAAAATCAATGTTTACTTGAAAAAATAAACAAAAAAATCAAAATCACCAATCACATTCAGCCAGATGTGTTTGTGAGTCACTCAGGCTTTTAGCTCACTTTCCCATCTTGTCTGCTGTAATGGAATGGATTCCAAGTACAGACTAACACATAGTTGCTTTTGACCTTTTTATGGGATTTGCAGAACGGCGACAGAAAATGATTCAGTCCAAAAGCCTTAATTAGTATGCACACCCAGCTTACACAGAGTGATGAGACTCACCCTCTGAAATGCCTTGACCTCACCAACAATGAATTAGACATGTAGAGAGGCAGCATGTGCTCTGGATTTTAGTTGTATTGTCTTCATGTCAGATGGGTTAAAAAAGAACACATTTAAAGAATTATTTAGTTTGATTTACGGTTATGAGTATACCCAATTACTTCTACTTGCGTCTCTCTATGCAGTACACTGCAGCAGGTGCATTGATGAAAAAGCTCAGTCTAACTGCTGAGCCAGCATAGTTGTAAATGAAGTGCTGAAGAGACTAAATTAACTTTAAACGTGAAGCATCATTTGACCAAAAACTCCATGGTTCATAAATATCCAAACTGAACTCATACTGAAACCTTCAGTAAAGTTCAACCATTTTACCAGTCTATGTTGTAATTTGCTTTTACTTTAAAAGTTATTTATTTTATTTTTGTGTTTATTTTATTATTTGACAGGGACACTGCATTTGTACATAGTCACAAACATTTGTACCTTAAGCCACGCAGAGTTTGTAGCCTGTCCCTGTTTGGACCTTGCTACACTACATTGAAATACAATAATACATTATAAAATCTATATAAAACCTACCCATACATATAATACAAAATCTATAAATCATTTCACACACACACACACACCTACACACACACACATCACTATTTTTAGTTTAAAACAAATTGGATTGCTTTGTATTGTTTTTTAGATTGTCTTAATATGTGTATCAAATTTCAGCTGGCGGTCAAGGAGCAACCCAAGATATGTAAATTATGTTATAGATTGTATGTTTTTATTTTGTAAATGTATTTGGAAGCTTTGTTTTTCATTTTGTTTTCTAATAGAAAAAACACATTGATACCTTCTTAGTTAGATACAGCACCAAATGATTTTGAATGAGTCACTCACTCACCTCAGCCATACAGGAGGACAAAACGTTCGCTGCCTTCTCCGGGGACTTGGCATAAAAGCACAAGCATAAAAAACAGCATCGTTCATGTAAAGTTGGCAACAGGCATGGGGACAGATTAGAGGAAAGTTATTTATAGAGATTAAACAGCAAGGGTCCCAGTATGAAGCCCTGTAGAATGCCCATTTGGATGTTTAAAAATGAAAACTTCTCTTGGGCCATTTTAACGTATTGTTCTCTATCCTGAACATATGATGCAAATCAGCCCACTGCCTCAGGAGAGATGCTAAAGAATGACATTTTATATAAAAAAGCAGGTTATGACTGACCGTTTTGAAAGACTTTTTAAGATCTAAAATTACTGTTCCTACAACCTGACCCCAGGGATGTTATCACGTTCTCAACAAAACAGCAGTCTGCTGTTTCAGTAGAATAACCAGATCTAAAACCAAACTCCTGTGGGTGGAAATGGTCAATTAATTATACAGCTACAGCTTTCTTGATCACTTTTGATAGTGCAGGCAGAAGTGATATGGGTTGGTAATTGCACATTGAGTTATGACTTCCTGCTTTAAATATTGGTACTGATATTTTCCAGCCAGACGGGAAATTTACAGGTTTTTATACACAGATTGACAAGATGTGTCAACGGTTTAATCAGGATGCTGTTACATTTTTTAAGAAAGCAATTTTTAATGTTTTAGATATAATTTGATTTTGAAGTTGACAATTTTGCAATAACTGCAATATCTTTTTTTGTCATGTAATATAGACAAACCATTAAAAAATAATTAAAAGGGATTTTTGGCAACTTAACACACCACTGACTTAGTATGAGTGCACATATGAACTTTAAGCAAATTCTATTACAAATACAACCACATGTTACTGTACCTGCCTAAAATTTAAAAATGTAACTTTTTCTTTGACATATTTAAAGAACCACCAAACCTCCAGGTTTGTGCTTTACAGCTCAATATAACATCTGCAGACACACATCTGCGCCCGAAACAGAAATGATTTTGTTTGTTTTTTTCTTAAAATGAGCCCCCTGAAACCTTCCCTTGAGCTGTTAGTCTTGTTTTGTGACCCAAATTCCTTCATGTTAAAACTCTGTCCTACCTTCCATCATCAGGCTCCCAGTTTCCACTTTAAAATCCCATGTGCTGGTACGCAAGAAAGCTAAAGCTCAACACCTTCAGGCTGTGGTTAAGCCACCTAAATGGGCCCCATTTTGTTGCTCAACTCCAATTTCCCTGTACCAGTCTGGCCATCACTATACCAGAGCCCAAATCCTCATATGCTATAATCTTCCTGCTCCACTCAGAGTAAGAGAGTTTATAAATTTCACCAAAAGTCCTCTCCCACTGCACTCCTCTGTAGCCCTTCTTTTTCATTAGCTGCATCTACATTTTTTAATGCACATGTTATGTTCAGGATATAAATGACTGTACTTGCAGGTGTACAGCCTTAAATTTGACATCCATCATTTTGTTCTTTGTTATGTTTGCAGTTGAAGTTGCGCCAATAATTAAAGGCAGCTGCAAAAATGTCCAAGGACTAAACTAAATATTTGACTAACACTTTCAATAATTGCTCAGCTTAAAAGAAGAATTCAAACCTAAGCATCTTTAGCCTTTATTTACTTGACAGCAAAACAGTTTCTCATGAAATACAATGATTTCAAGCAGACTGTGCAGCAGGCATATGAGGACAAAGCACCTTGCATCTGAATTTGTATAAAAAAAAACTACAATCACTGCTGTTGTCAAGAATATCAAAGCATTTCAATTAACTCAGTAATCTTAACAATTTAATGATATGTTTGGGGCTTTTGGAGTTCAGACAGAGAACCCTGTAGCTACAGTTAAGTTGAACAAATGCTTGTTTGTCATGCCTATGAAATTAAATGTTCAGACAGGCTTGAATAAGTTTACAATGAGAATCTATGATACAATAGACTGAAATATTTCTCTTTGTAACAGTCTGGAGTTTTCTTGTCATCTTTAGATCATCTCAAATAGCTGTTGAAAATTCAGAGGTGTTAGGCAATGTCCTTCAGGGTTTCATGTTTTCCTACAGGTGCAGAGCTTTGGTTTGAGGGTTGGCCAGGAAAAAAGAAGTGCTCAGACATTTTTCCAGCAAACATCATGAAGACACGCCTGCAGCTATGACCTAATTATGATGACTGAGAACTGGCTGGAAAATGCATTACATTGTGACGCCCATCAAATTATCGTTTCAGATGAGGAAACAGATGTGCAGATCTGCAGCTGATAGACATCTCTTTAATCAAAAGTTCCTGTAGTGTCAGATAGTGATTTTTTTTCTTACGTAAACTACTGGGATCTCCTATTGGCAGATGATATCACAGCAATTTTTAAGTACCGCATCTGTTTTCTAATATCAATTTGTGTTTCAAGAAATCATAGCTGTGTCTACTGTTTTTCAAGCTAAGATAGGACAATGAATAACAACGAAACTCAAAATAGAAGAAAAGGCTTAACTTTTTCTTTTGAAATTGTGACACTTTGCTGCTTAAACTGGGACAGAAACACATGGATGAATGAATGAATGAATGAATGAATGAATGAATGAATGAATGAATGAATGAATGTGAAAGCGCATAAAATAAAGGCATCAATCTTTAGTAGTTCATTAAGGAAGAACTAAGGTCATCTCTGGTAGATTTGACACACATTTGTGCACGATGGGATGCTTGCTCGTGCCTGATGCTCGCGTTTACCAAGAAATGCTGATTTTTTTTTTTTTTTTATTTCTTAGTAAGCCAAGTCAAACTGGACCAGTTCCAATAAGATGGATAAATTTAACTAAAGGAAAAAAAAAAGTGTATCAGTTTTATATTTCATACATTGGTTTAATCACCAAGTTTTTAACCTTTTTCACATGTCAGGCTCAAGGTAGGACTGATATAACTCCGAGCCAGCAACAAATGTCACAGATCCTAACTGGTGCACGTGTGTTCATTCAGGTGTGATGTGGTGTAACATGCTACTCTTGCCATCAGTATTCAGTCACGCCGCTGATTTAGTACACATTGATGCGGCACTAATCCTTCACTGTTTGGTCAGCATGAATTACCAAAATGGAACAGCAGGGACTTCACATGTATATCTTCTTTTAATTGATTTGCCATGACTGCTGTGTAAAAAGGGCTTTGAGAATTTTTTTTATCATAACAAACAAATGAACATGTCTATGGTTGTAGAAATATCAAAAGGAACATTAAGTAAAAACCTCTGGTTTTATGGTCTTACATAGTTTCTAAAAAAGGTGATTACAAAACTTGTCTTCACACTTATCAATGATTATATAGCAACTAGCACCAAGAAGATATATTTATACAAGGAAAATCATATGAGCAAGACCAGTAAATGTGCTAGATAGTAAGTAAATAATTTGGATATGTCTTGTGCAATGTTTAATGGTACTTAACTCAATTTTGGAAATGTGTTACAAGGCAATGAAAGCCCTGAAATCTGACCGCTTATATATAAGACTCAGCATTAGTTACTGCCCCTCTTGACTTCATAATTTGTATTTAAGTGGGGAAAAAGAAGAAGAAACACAAAATACCAACAAAAATACTGAGGGGAAATGCTCCCTTTTATATTGAAAGGGCTCCAACACAGTTAAAAATGTTTGCCAGAACAAATTGAAATGACTATCCTTGTGTGGTATCATAGAGAGAGAGAACAGTGAACCAAAGTAATGGCTATAACAACCCTAATAATTGTGGCCAGTTGTCAACTGTCTTTTGACCAGCCTAACCACTGAACCCGGAAGTGTTGCGTAAGCGCCATGGAGCGGGTAGTCCGAGCTTTCTGCCTGGCACCCTGTCTTACCAGGAACGTTTAAGAGCAGAGGGTCTCTGCTGCGGTTGAATTCGCCAGTTCATTCGATCATCTGAGAATTGCAGCATTGCACAATAATTGGTGCACTTATGGGAATTTAAGAGAACAATAAACCAGCAAAAGGTTATTTGGCCAGTCCAACCAGTGTTTCACGTGATTTAAGGTCATGTCTTTATAATAGGGATGTCTGTTGTTGTACAAAATTGACTTTCCACCTCCAAGCTCGGTTATGACCTACTGTTGATATTTCTGCGTAAAACGTCATCCAAAGTCTGCATGTAGTGTTTTACTTTTAAAATCAATCGGATTCACTTTGCTTTTTATTGACTGACTTCCTGCCTGAATGATCTGCTCTGGATTGATGTGGTTTCCAAGTGTCAAGTGTTAAACAGTTGCAGTTTTTGAGGAAGCGGAGCATTACGATGCTTCAGGGATGCTTTAGAAATGCCGCGCTGCACTCCTAGTTGAAGCACTTCGTGTCACTTCCATGTTGCTTCCAAAACACTTCCGCAATGCTTTTGTTTGGTAAAACAGAAGGCTTAGCCACACAAATGCTGGAAAGAACATAATACAATATAAAAGTTCAAATAAAAGATAACTCCAGTAACAATTTAAACATGCACTTCCAGGTCAGTGGCCTAAAACAAACATTTATAGTCCCATGAGCCTACACATTTTCCTATATGACATCATTCACTGTTCAAACACCTACCCTTTGCTGTGTGTGCATCACAATTTTGCCAAAAAAAAACAAAAAAACATGACATTAATGTAACATTAGTGGCTCAGACACACTGTTTGTATTCTGTGGTCATACAACTTGGAAACTTGAAAACACAGACAGCAGCTGCACTGAAGAACCTTTATTTTTTTATCATTTAGTTCGAGTCCACCATAAATAGGTCCTTCTACGCATTTCAATGCCCCAAGTTGTGGTGAAATCCTATAACATGTAGAAGGGCAGTTTATCAAAGAAGCAAAGTGGTTTGCTTGATCCCTTTTGGCCAAAACAATTAATGCAAGAAGAAACAGAAGATTAGCTTCACTCCTTTTTTAAAAATTCTATTTCTTTCTATTACACTTGCTTTTAAGGGTCTTAAGTCAATAGAATCACATTTTATCTATTTGATGACATAATCAAAGACTGTACTGGTGATTTTGACTTTAACTATTGCTATTAATTAGGGGTTGAAAAAGTAGAGTCCATTAATCGTGACTGTTGTTAATTTTTTAAACACTAGAGGACAGTAACAGATTTCAGATAAACAGGGAAGGAAAACCAGCTAGTGGGCAAGAAGAACAAAGGGAGGAGTAGAAATAGGGGATTTGGGGAGAAAACAGAGGTTTAAAGAAACAGAAGGAAAAAAAAGTTTCATACATGCGACAAAATGAGCAATGATAAGAAGATCTGAGCAGAAAACTGAAGATGAAAAGAGACATAAAGGAGGTGGATTCATACAAGACAGCAATGAGGGAAATAGGGTAAAAAGCAGAGAGAAGGGAGAATGAAATAACATCAGACACAGAGAGAGGTGGATATGAAATAACTATCTGCGTGGGATGTAAAGAAAAAAGAGAAAAATGTCAGATTGGGAGATAAATAGATGTGGAGACAAGAGCAGATGTACATTGTGAGGGCAGGGATAGAAAAGATAACTGATCTGAAAGTGTGTCGTCAACATTTCAAATCAGATTCTGTGTGTTCTGCTGTCATCAAAAAAATTAATTTTAATCTGATCTCTTAGTATCTCTCTTCAGTATGAGCTGTTTCCACTGTTTATTTCCTCTTTGTGGTTTTCTCCCTTTCTTTTATCTTCTCTTACTGGCATTTTTAGGAAAATATTGTCTGTCTTAAAAAAGCTTGACATAAGTCAAAGTTAAATTCACCAGCTTTAAAAATAAACGATTTTGTATGCTGGTAAGTTTAAAGCATCTGCAGGAAATTATCAGCACATAATTCCACATTGTAAAGTTTATTCAGTTCTCTGGATTGACAACAACTAAAGATAACATTTACTGTGCTTTATCCAGAGTGGTACACACTTATAATGCAGTGCTGCAGGGTTGTGTCCATATGAAGCAGTGCATCTAGTTGAACCTTGGAGTTATGAAATGGAGCAGTGGCTGGAGGATGTGCAGACTGCAGTGACATGAATCAAATTAATACTGTTTTAAGTGTACTCACAATATGTACTGTTAAACTTTACAAAATGAAATAGAACTACTAAACAAATCTTTTGAGCTCACTTCTCTGCTGGTTAAACTTTGTCAGGATTCTTTTTATTCATTATATTCTGTGAAGTATATTCACTTCTTCCTGTGATTTAGATGGGAATATTTTTGACCTTAATAGCATAAAGCAATAGTCAAGCTAGCTGAAGCTATAAAGTGTAGTTAAAACAAAGCAGCTGCATGGTCTGTAGTTCCAGGTCTTCCTGGTTGTTCCACAATCACCTGGATTAATGACTACACTGCTAGGCTGCTATGATATTCAGTTACCTGTACATGTGTTATTGCTGAACTTAGGTAGCAGCCTTGGGGTATGTTTCTATGTCTATTGCAATATAGTTTTGAAGTAGTGGAAAAGTAATACCTCAGCACTTTATGAACAGAATGAGTAAAGATTATGTTATGCAATAAATGCTAAAGAGGTTCTGTTAGTCTTTGCATGTGGTGTTCAGTGGAAAAAGATAGTTTTTCTCCTTTCTTTTTTATGGCAGTAGGCTATCAGATTAAACTCATAAAGGTGAAATCAACCATCATATCTATTTTATGGAAGAGTGGCGATGCCTCATCAAACAAATGAAATTTTGCTGTCCTGAAGCCAACTGGCCTCATGACTGCTGTCAGGACTGATCAGACCTTTGCTGAGTTAACACCACATTGCTACACTGTTTAACCTCCAGCAGGCCAATGGGTAATTTTAAACCCAGCTGATCATTCATCTGCTGAGAAAAAACAGACTGACAGCATGATTGACCTTGGTGATAGTCATCTGACAGCTTGGCTGTCCATCAAACAATGTGATTGTGCACCAGCTTAAGAGGGAACCACAAGCTATGCCCTGGGGAGGTGATTCCACATGCATCTTGATCATGCACTAACATGTTTCAGTCACATTTAAGATACGTAATAATAAAAATATATATGAGAGCAAAAGGCTCCAACTGATGGATTATAGAATTCTGTGAGCTCCAGTTTTGGTCAGCATCTGTATCAAAGTATTCAACCACTTCATACCATACACCAGCTCCTCCTCTTCTCTCAGGGTGAAAATAGTGTTGAGCTTATTCTTGGTCCCCCTAAAATTCACAACCATCTTCTTTGTCAAAACCTGCTAGATTTTCAGACAGCCTCAGATTAGAGAGGCAACACAGAAAGACTGACTTTATGATGCTTTTGCAGGCCATCTGCTTCAAATGCAAGTCTCTTTAGTTTCATAATATAATTTCATAAAACATTGTATGGGATGGTGTTGGCAAGATAACAGGGAAACTACAGAACTCAGTACACTGCTGAGCGATGTGTTCTAACTGTTTATTACTGCTATGATAACAAATCGCCTTCAATAATTTACAAGCAAAATACATACAGCTACATATTCAAACATTAGAGGAACATATCTCTATAAATAATTTCATATGCTTTATGACAGCAAATGCAGTCAGGAGCAATTAAAACAGTAAATCTGCCCGAGGGAAATAAAATTTTATTTAAAATGTATTCATGATGTCAACATATTCTGTAACTGATGGAATAGAAATTTGTCATCATCTTCTTGTAGTTGCATTTTGTCCTGTTAATTGGCTGCCAAATGTCAAGAATGCCTCCAGTACATCTTCCAGTGTTTACTCTAATACACTCGTGGATTGACTTCTTTGCTCGAGAAAAAAAAAAAAAGTCCAGTTGTTTGAGTCGCAGATGCTTCTGTTGCTTCATGTAACCTCACAGATGCTTCATGATTCACAGAAAACTGAGTTACTAAATTAGTGAAATGACTCAGAACTGTTGAAGGCTGCATTTTGAAAACAGAAACACTCCCCTTGGACTGGTGACTTTTTACAGGTCCCAGTCCCAGACATCCGCATTCCCAGCACAGGGACCAGGGATAAAGAAAAGCATTTGGGGGATGTTTTACCTCAAAAATGGCCTTAATCATATGCATTTTGAGAAAAAAAATGCTATACTATATCCTATATTTAGGGACACTGTCTTGAAATATTGGATGTCTGATCATACTGCTTATAACAACTTTCATGAGGTTATACAGACAAATTAACCTGTGCAGTGTTTTCTCATACACAGAAGAATTTGTGCATGTCTATTATGAACCCAGTGTTGAACTTCACTCATTATCACATACAGAGTAGGTGATGTCAAGAACTACTGCCGTAATCTTTTCTGTTTTAAACCTAAGCAACCAAAGTTGTCTCTCAAAGCATTTATACTGGTGTTTAGGTCCTTTCCAGCACATCACAAATATTCTCAGTGAAGTTATGGTTTGGACTTTGTGGTCACCAGTATACTTGTGAAAATGTCTCCTTTTCTTGAGTTACTCTTTCACAATTTGAACCTGAAAAATCCTGACATGTCATCTTGAAATACATCTTTACCATCAGGGAAGAAAAACAGATTTATTGATGGAAAAAACGTAAAAATTCAGTATGCTCACGTAGCTTGCTGATCTAATTTTGTTGTGCAGACTGTGGTTGAACCTACAAATGACTAACTGAAAGAATCCCAGATCATAGTACTACAGCAAGCATGAGGCATGATGGATGCAGCCCTTCATTCACCTCACTTCTTCCCAAGATGTACCCGTCACTGTGGAAGAAAATTTGGAATAAGACCTCATGATATTTTTCCAGAGTCAAATATTTATGACTCCTTGAAAGTTAGATTTTTTTCTTTATGCTATTTAGGTCTAATACATTGAGTTATCTTTGTATTTGTGTGAGGAAATGCATTTCTTTTCACTGTTAAACTTTGTTGTGATTTTTGCCATTGGCTGGCGTTGATTTGATTTTACCAAATGTTAAGTTAACTCTGATCACAATAATACAAGATTTTCTAATGGCATATTTCCTCTTTAAAGGTGATGGTGTGATGGAAATTATTGTGTGAGCTTGGCCTAAATTTTATTAGAGTTGTCATAATTTGAAAACATAATTGTAATACTTAGGATATGATGATCATGTGGCTTTTTATCATGTGGCCTCTTCACACTAAAAGAAACTTACAGATGCTGGCCAGTTCTCTTCCAGCTTCCCCTTTTTCCGTCTACTAGCAGGGTGAAAGTAAGGCGAAAAGGTCATCTGCTGTCTCAAAGCTTGTCTAGTTTCATTTTATGTAAAACTCTCTGCAAATAGTTCCGTTTTACGAAGAACTCTCTCTAAGTTGCCCCTAGCAACAGCTATTGATAGATATCTCCATCAAGTCATGATGATGATGATGACAGTTGGTAAAGGCGTAATCAGAAACCTATATAACTTTGTGACACTTCCTTGTTTGTCAGAGAGCTCTCTCTGCATGTCTGACTGCATGTATTTTTTATTTCTCTTTGCTATAATAAACTTGTAAATGACAGTTTGACTCGGCATCATTTTTGATTCTCCCCACGAAGATTTTTTCCAGCACAATTGTTCAGTGATATCCTTCCAGGTTTTAATAATGTTTTTGGATAGTTCTCGACTCAGTTTTAGTGGTTGCAACAATCTTCTAAATTGTTTTGTTTGCTTGATGCAGAGCAATAAATATAACGCCTTCAAACATCTTCTCCATCACCACAGGGTGTGTCTTTTTATAGGAATAAAATGCTACTTGCTGCATGTGTTAAATAACTTGCTGCCAACTGTAACTTGCTGTTGTTGCACTTGCACTATTAATAAAATCGAGGTGCTGACTTCTCTTTTGGCCAGCTATTATACATGTGTAACTAACGCTGCATTGTGTGTGAGTGTATATATGTGTAGATAACTGATGGCTTTTTTTAAATGAAGCCCTCATGGCAGCATGCTGATCCAGAGGACACACAAGTTAGTTCCACCACAACTCACACTTTTGTCTTTCATGATTCTGGATTCCTTGGTTCTTTATATGACAACAAACTATTTCTTAAATGAAATATAAAAGAAAATAAATATTGATATGAATTTCTGCAGCTTTAGATTGTTTTCCTTTAAAAATAAACTATTATGAAACTTGCTCATCATATAAATAAGGAAAATGTATTAAAAAGTTTTTTTTATCATTTATTTATTTTTTTTCTATGACAGCAGGGTTTCATCTGACTCTGACTTTCATCTCACACTGCATGTCTTTTTCCATTTCAATCAATCAGATGCACATGCAGAGCTATTATGCCCATCAGTAAATTCTACACAGATACATACGTTTTGAAATGTGTGTGCTCGTGCATAGGAATTAAAGGAAAAACTGTTAAAGGTTCCAAGGTTTTTTCTTTTCTTTTTATTTTGTGGTGCCTAAATTTTAATTTCCTATGTCTTTTTTTCCTCTCTGCTTACCAGAAAACTTATCCTTAAACATTTTGTTCAACTAGAACAGAAGATGCAATTATTACTTCTATATTATATCCCTGTAACAGTTTAAAACTATTTTTCTTCAGATTTCTTTGAACTTATCACTTGCTGGTTCACATAAATCTAAAATAGCGTCAATAATAAAAACACCTACATGATTCTCTATTGTATACCTTTCCAAAAGCATCTCTGTATATTATTGGTGGAATTTCTGTTTGTACTGTACCCAATCCTGTCTGTGGGTGGTTGGCACTATAGAAAAAAATAATAAATAATAAATAATAATAATAAATAAATGAAACAAGAAGAAACAAAAGGAAGAAAAGGGTTTTTCACATAACTAAGATGAATGGATCTGTGCTGCATGACCAAAGCCAAGGGTACATAGAGGCACACAAAAAAAAAGAAGAAAAAAAAACAACACATTGATGATTCTTTTGGGGTGATGGTGGGATTGCAAGACAGAGAGGAGAAAAAAAATATGAAGCTATAGAAGGGTTAGATTGAACTCAAATACACAGAAGCTGCAGAAAAATATCTGAAGGTGGATATACCTAACTGACTAAGTGACCACTGATTGTTAATAAAACATTGAGAATATGCCTAAAATATTTGATCTATCGTGCAACTGACTGTAGATTTGGCAAGTAATCAAGGTTTTCTTTTCTCACACCTGAAATAAAATACAGAGAAAAGAGTCTAATTGATTACTGCAATTCACTTTCATAGAGACAACTGGAATCCAGGCTGAGAAATGTGAATTTGAAAGCTTTCTACTGTGGCCTTGAAGTGCAAACAGTCTCAACAAATTACTATGCATATCAACAAATTGAAAAACAACTAAATTAACCTATTGGAAGAGGAAGGTACCAGTGGGCAACATGAGACATCTCTGAATGGACGACCATTCAGCTTTTGAATGGGAAGTAAAGAGTAGTTGGGTCGTCAGTATTTTTTTTTTATTTTTTTTTATAAATTTTACTTATAAACTTACTAGAGTTAAGGTACATAAAAATATCAGGGTATAGGATTTGTGATCTGATGTTAATATCCACAGTCCAAAATTCTTTCTAGATCAAGATTATTATTATTATTATTATTATTATTATTATTATTATTATACTTGCATATTAAATCCTCAGTCCACTATTAACAGCAAACTATATTATAGAGGTATGTGCCTGCATTTATCTTCCATCACTGTGTAATTGTAATTGGGAACACAACAAGTGAATATTATATTAAAAGGTATAAGTCTCAACAGGTATTTAATTGATTCATTTGTGGACTGTGCCACGTCTGGCCAGTAATCATGCTTTTTGATATGTGTATCATTTGTATGCCAGAGAATTTAAGAAACCAAGCCTGAAAGTATATGCAAGTCTGAATTTCCCACCATATGTCACGTCTGTATGGAACAGTGATGTAGCCGTATTCCCTTTATGATGATCACAGTATACAGGGCAACACAGAATGCCTGCATCTGTACAAATCTGTAAGCCAGCATTTAATGTCGTCTCAAGGACAGTAATGGTAAGAAAGGGAGTAAGAAGTACAAACGAAGGGCAATGCATTCACTCCAGCTTTCTATCCTTCACTGTCTCTTCTTCTTTTCTGTCTTAGGGTTCTGCAACATGACTCTAAAATGAAGAGAAATAATACACAGTTAGTACAGTGAAGCAATTCATTATTCTTTCTGAATATTTCTCTCTTTCTCTTTTCCATATTGTGCCCTCAGTGACATTCTTACACTTATCTTATACTGTTTTCACCCACCTCTGTGCTCCTGACAACCCCCTAGAGGCTATTTTTCTTGTATCTCTGTCGTCTGTCTTGTTCTATCTTTCTCAAGTCAGACTATTCTTTTTAGAATAAATTACCTTTCTGCTTCTTTCTCTTTCATATGAATTACTGCAATGGAATTTTGAGCGCAACAAACAGTTCATTGATATTGTACTTGGTATATAAAAGCAATTTCTGTCCCCTTCTTTGTCGTCTCTTGTAGTCTGAGTTTTGCCTGCTCCCTATGAGCCTCTTTTCAGTAACACATGCATTAATCAGTGTTGACCGTGCCATTCCTTACATTATCCTTTTCCCTGTCTGCATTTCCACACCACTAAGCAAATCCACTTCCATCATCCTGCAAGCTCACTCACTTTTCAATAATTCAAGCCTGCATCAATAAATCAAAGGATGCATACAATTAAGTTGTGTATTTTATGACCCAACATTGGGAGCTTTTCACCTGCCATTTCAGTTTGCTTTTAGAGATGCCTCTTCTGTTGAATGACATGTCTTCTTGTCACGCATGAAAAAACACATTCCAAGAAAGACTGCATACTTCCTGCAGCCTTTATAATGAGCTGTTGGTGAGATATATCCTTTGACACCAATAAAAGTCAGCTGAACTCATTTATAATAATAATAATAATAATAATAATAATAATAATAGTTAAATAAAATAAAATAAAATTATGATTAAATTATGGTAACAAATTAATGTTTCTAGTATCAAAATCAAAAGAAGACTATAAGATGATTCATTCTGCTGTTATAGATGTCTTATGAAGCTTATACATATTTTTTGATTCCTCCTCATTAAGATTCTTTCAATCATAGTATGACCCTGCAGATTTCAGATCCCATAAGTGCACACTACACTGTAAATTGTAACCTTGACTTTAAAAGAATATCTTTAGTGGATATAACCTAATGTCAATCAAGTTTTTACTAACACTCATCTTAAAAAAATCCCCATGTAGTACAAAAGGTTGAAGAAATTAATGCACTGAAGTTGAATCATTGTAAATGAGAATATAAAAATGTTTCAAAGAATCTCTTTTTTTGTTCATTGTTTTTCCACATTATTAGTTAATAAACCTAAGTTATTTGGAAAGAATAAAATACAAAAAATATGTCTTATGTCACCCTTGAATATTTTTATCTGGTCTGACATCTGACTTTTTTTTCTTTGGGTTTGCATTCTTTCTTAAAGTAAAGACATCTTGTAAAAATTGACAGTATAGTTTGTTATTAATGGAGCCACAAAGTTAACTCATCTGTATAACCTACATAGCATTGTTGAATAACACTGTATATGCCTTTGTTTATATTCCACTGTCAGCGTCTTTATCAAGTTTTAAGTTGTTGGGCAATCAGAGCCTACAAAATTATGATATAATATTGTATAATATTGTATATAATATATATTGCCAAGTCCCGTCTCTTCTGGTGCAGAATTGTGATGTCTGCTTAACTCTAATGACAGGTGAAATGTGACATGCTCATTCAGACTGATGTTGTTCTAAAAAGCACCAAATATCTATCTCAATTGCATCCATGGTTTCAGGTCTAGCGTTGCTAATGATGTGATAGCTTGTCAAGCAAAACAAGAGTTTGCGATGAGATCAGTTAAATAAGTCTGCTCTTCTACCACAAGATTGTGTCTGTGGTTTTAGAGAGAAACACGTCTGTTGCACATTCATAATTTGAGCTCTAAGCATGACAAACCATTTTTGTTTTTACATAGTTATCACTAGATTACAGACGTAAATCTTGTATCCCTATGGAGATAGAAAAATACTTTAATCTCAGCATGAAATCACTTAAAACACAGTAGGGGTCTAGTGCTTAGTGCTTACTACAATAAAGAATAGATTAACCTCAAATGTGAGGTTATTGTCACTTAGGCTACATATTTGCATCTCATAATAGATAAAAATGATCAAAGATTACTATTACTGTATCTGAAAATTTCTCTGATTTAAGCTTTTAATCCTACAAAGGTACCACATGAACATGCATTTTATGGATTTTAGAGGTAAAATCTGACAAACATGATTCTGTTCAGGTAGTTTGCTTAAAAGACATGTGACAGACGTCCTTGCAGTGCCTGAAAAATGCTTTTTTCTGATTGGTTCTTGATTAGAAATTTAGCTTGTTTTGTGACCCAATTTTAGAAAATTAATTTTTTAAAGAAACCATATATGACCAAGAGACAGTTTACTGATGTTATTAAAAAGTGTATCCCAAACCTAAACAGAAAAAAAATATATCAAAAGACTTCAGGGCTCTGCATGTGTAATATTTATTTAATTGTTTCCGGTGAGGGTTGGACTCCGCCAAGGCTGCCCTTAGTCACCGATTCTATTCATAACTTTTATGGACAGAATTTCTAGGCGCAGCCGAGGTGTTAAGGGGAACCGGTTTGGTGGCCTCAGGATTTCGTCTCTGCTCTTTGCACATGATGTGGTTCTGTTGGCTTCATCGAGCTGTGATCTTCAACTCTCACTGGAGCGATTCGCAGCCAAGTGTGAAGCGGCTGGGATAAGAATCAGCACCTCCAAATTCGAGACCACGGTCCTCAGCTGGAAAAGGGTGGAGTGCTTTCTCCGGGTCGGCAATGAGGTCCTGCCCCAAGTGGAGGAGTTGACGTATCTCAGGGTGTTTTTCACGAGTGAGGGAAAGATGGAGCGGGAGATTGACAGGCGGATCAGTGCAGCCTCTGCAGTGATGCGGACTCTGTATCGGTCTGTCGTGGTGAAGAGGGAGCTGAGCCAAAAGGCAAAGCTCTCGATTTACCTGTTGATCTATGTTCCTACTCTCACCTACGGTCACGAGCTGTGGGTAGTGACCAAAAGAACAAGATTGCGAATACAAGCAGCCGAAATGAGTTTTCTCCGCAGAGTAGCCAGGCTCTCCCTTAGAGATAGGGTGAGAAGCTCAGTGATCCAGGAGGGGCTCAGAGTAGAGTCGCTGCTCCTCCGCATCAAGAGGAGCCAAATGAGGTGGCTCGCGCATCTGGTCAAGATGTCTCCTGGACGCCTGGACGTGATCTGTTTGAGAGGTGGGACAGGAGGAAAGGGGACAAACTGATGAGGAGGGCCAGCTCTGTCCTGGGCTGTCTTCTTGACTCAGTGGAGGTGGTGAATGAGAGGAGGATGTTTGCTAAGTTGACATTCATTATGACTAACACCTCTCACCCCCTGTATGAGACTATGGGAGCAACAAGCAGCCACTCCAGTAAAGGACTCATATAACCACGATGTAAAAAGTAAAGCTTCTGCCAGTCTGCTTCTGCAGTGTCATTCCCACTGCAGTTGGACTCATTAATGAGCACAATTAACTAGTAAACTATTAATTTACCACTCAACATGGGCCTGTGTACCCTAGCTCATTTTATTTTTATTATCTGTCTATATTATATTTATATTTCCTTTCCAGATTTTTGTTTCTGAGTTGCCCTGTTATTTCTTTAATTTATTTATTTATTTTTTCCACTGCCCTGTTATTATGCACCACTCTTAAAGATCTGCTGAGACATTTGAATTTTCTTACTGTGAGACAAATAAAACATTATTTTATCTTATCTGTTTTATCTATGATAGTATATACAAAGGGCTTTAATGAAAACCTTAGCAATAAAAGAGGGTTACATTGCACACGTTCAAAATTCTGATTGACATATAAAACCTTTGCATGACTGCCACGTGGATAGCTATGCAAAATTGATTACAAGCAGCGATGAGTGGTGCAGTATTTGACAAACACTAATGTGCACATCATTCTCCTTTAATGAACAAACTTACAACATCTGGGATAATACTACACAAAGCCCCATGCAGGTTAGCATGCACACACTCACAAAGAGAAGGAGAAGCTGACAGAAGACACACTGGTGTATAATTTAAGTGTGCTGCTGTTTTGGAACATATGGAACACGGGTGTTAAATCCTCAGAAACCATAGCAACTGATGATTAAAGAATCTATGTGCTTAATTGAGCAGCTGTTTTCTCCTATTTCATTGCAAAGTCAAGCACTGAAAATGATGGGCCATGCAGCACATAAATGGTGAGTATTCAGCCCCAAAATATTGTTATGCCTTGTGTGTGTGTGTGTGTGTTACATATTTATTTTTTTTACCTGTTGGCAAAGACAAATCTTTAAACTGTCTACTTAACCAGGCTGTTGTGGCCCTGAATAAGTTTAGCTGCTGCATAAAATTTATGGACAAATATAGTCCAGTTTGGTAGTTCTGTTTTTCAAAAGGTAAACATAATACATTACCCCTGACACAGAAGTTAGATGATTTAAATTGTTTTCAGTGCAGCATCACAACAACAACAACACCCAGCACAGATGGCAGGAGGAAAGGCTACAGAAAATGCCTTCACGTTATAGTAATATACATACTTTAATTATTTCCTTAATGAGAAATTCAACATTTGTAAACGTTTCCAAAGCAAATGACCTTGTATTGATTATACATTCAACTGAATATCCTTTCTGGCAGCAGAATCATGCACTGCAGTATCTGGCAATATAAAGGTGCTGAAGAATCACATCATCATTCATTGTTCTGGGACTTTGGCATAGTGCTGTTCTTTATATGCAAAAATTCAATGATAGAAAGATTATTTTCCTTCCCCGTGTACTGTTGCTCTTTTGGGTAATGTTACTGCTGTTATGGCATCACTTTCTTCATACTCTCAAATGGACTTTTTCACTGTTATTTTTTTACTTTCACACAAACATTCTTCATCATTCAACACTGTTTTGTCTTGTTTATTTCATATCTTTCCATCCAAGTGCCTTAAAGAATGCCAAAAAGACACACATTGCAAAAGAGAATTTGCTGAATTTTAAGGAAAAATGTAATACAGATTTAGAAAGCTTTCAGGAAGGTTGTTCTGAAGCCAAGAGCCTTGACAGCAAAGATTAATTGCTTATAGATTTTGAAGCAGCCCATAACAAACCTGTCCAAGGGCTGCAAGCTATGATTTGGAAGGGTAAGACTGAACTAAATCTTTGTGCCAGATTATTCCATTTATAAAAATAATCAGTAAAATCTTAAATATTTTTAGAGCTGTTTCTACAGCATCAGTCTGCATTAAGATATTAAATCGGTGAAACATTAAAAAGGAAAATAAAAAGTACTTTCCAAGCTTTTGGACCCTTGATAATCTTCAAGCGTACAGGGTACTAAAAAAGTTAGACATGGTGAGTTTCTCATGTCATTTGTGTATTTAATGTTTTGGAAATACCCTTTTGTGATGGTAGTGTGCAAAACCTAAGCAGTGATGTTCAAAGTGCATTTAAGATCCTGGGATAAAAAACAAAACAAACAAAAAAAAAAAAAAAAAAACGTAAAGGGGTCTCTCTGGATACATGGGTGGAGGAGGCATTTCCTCTAATTTTTGAGTAGGTTCCTTGTTCTGTTTACTGAAACTGGTCATCATTTCCTGTGTTTTCTGGATGTTGACTGCCGTTCTTCTCAGAATCAGGAACAGTTTTGACAACAGAGCTAAAACAGCACTGATCACACAATAACTCATTCAAAATAAAAGGGTTTGGGCTGTTAAACTTTTAACTGGTGCTGTATGTTAATAATAGTCATATTTTTTACTTTATTTCTCCAAACTGGGGAATTTGGCTCTGAATTCTACCTATTTCTAATAGATTTACTAGAGAACAGTGGGCTGCCATATTTCGGCGACTATGGAGCAGTTAGGGAACCACTGGGCTACCACTCCCCTACTTTCAGGGTAACCTAGATGGAACAACACAGTGTGCAGGGTTGACTGTATGTGTATCATTACGGTTGGGATTATAGTTTCTGGTCTGAAGTCATAAATAGAGTTGATGTTTTCTTCAGAAGAGGAATCTTGGTAGCAAATTTAATACAATATGCAATTTTTTAAGAAGTTAAAGAGAGGTTAAACATTTTGCAGTGTACTTCTACCAGCCAATCTGGCCAATCTCCATTCCCCTCATGGAAATATTATCAAGACCAGCAGCTTTTCTGGGGTTTACACCACAGAGCATCCTCCTGGCATAATCTGTGCCGACAGTAAGGGCTGACTCAGGCTGGAAGCAAAATATTCTTAGTCACTGAGTGAGTCATCTCAGAGCAGGTATAGAAGTGGTTCTGTTTCTCTGCAAAGGAATCACTGCACAGGTTGTCCTATATGCTTTTGTAAATTGGTAGGTGCTGAACACTTTGAAATGCCAAGCCTGAGTTCCTATTAAACTGGTCCTAACTGATCCACTCAAAACAGTTCGGGCCTGTAATATGAAACAGGTCCAACATTTCCAGCTTATCTTAAGGAGGTTTAGCTTCCAGAATCCAAACAATGGAAATTGCACTAAACAATTGTACAGTGCTGGTTATGAAATGAGCAATTGTGTAGGTTTATTTTTTTTTTTAAATCAAAAAAAGGATGAAAGTTACAGCACTGCTAAAGTCAAAGC
This sequence comes from Melanotaenia boesemani, assembly GCF_017639745.1. NCBI lineage: Eukaryota > Metazoa > Chordata > Actinopteri > Atheriniformes > Melanotaeniidae > Melanotaenia > Melanotaenia boesemani. Next base: position 23,165,913 of record NC_055690.1, on the reverse strand, counting down.
AAGAAGAATAAGTGAAAAAAACTTTTTTGTAAGATGGTTAGTATCACTGGTAGATCATTAAAGCACAAGTAGATACATAACAAATTTATGTGTAAGTATGTAAGAAAGTTTCAGTCATATTCTGTTAGCTGCTGTTTTAAATGCATTTTACACCAAAGAGACTAGAACAAATTTATAGACACTTCAAAATGCCAGTCTTCTTGTAAAAGTTCAAGATTATTTCCTGATAAAAATCCAGGATCTAACCTCATGAAAAATTGACTTTAGTGAATTAGTTATTTATTTATTTACTTATTCGTTATATATTAATTAACAACATAATGCATGTATGAATAATAAAGCAAAAACAATTCGACCAACTTTGGAATATTTGATATGTCTTGCATTCATGGATCATTTATGAAGGAAAAAAGGCATAGTATTTTATAATTAAATGATCGTTTTGATTAATAAAATAAATTAATGTTTAAGTCTTTAAGAATCCACAGAAAATTTTAATAAGCTAAACAGTCTGTTTCAGACTATTTAAACATTTGCATGGCTCGACAAATCTTATAAAGATAGTTAAAAGTCAATCAGTGTTGTAGTCTTTGGATCATCATCTTTTTTTTTTACCTTGCCAGTGTGAAAGAGCACATTCACACTGGCATGTTTGGTCTACTTTCAACATATGCTGTTCTACTTCCACACGTAGTACTTTTTGTTTAGAGTAGTGTGAATGCTAATTCGTACTCTGAACCAAAGAAATAACTTTGGTCTACTTTAAAACCAGGGGTCATTGTTCACTTGCAAGTAAACCCTGGAGCAGTTAGTTTGCAGTGTGAAAGCAAACAGACCATCCAGTGACCTGTGGGGAGGAACAACATTTTGGATAGCTTGCTGTCTCTGCTGCTGCTTATACTGGGCAGCTTCTAGTGAAAACTATATAAGCTTTGAACTCCAACATAAAAACCAGAAACTCCGAGTACACATAATCTTGCTGTTGTTCCATTGTTTAATTGTGGCGAATAATTTATTTTTGACGCAGACGATGGATACGCAGACAGACGGACAGTTTCGTCTGTTTCCTATGTCGGTTATGCGCGTGATTTGGTCCCTTTTCAGGGAGCTTAGCTAGCCGTTGTTTGACACAGGAGATGAGGCAATACCACTGGAAAGTCAAGGGGACAGTGCTGAACAGAATAGCTGACATGCGACCAGTGAAATCATCAGAAAAGAAGAAGAGGGTCAGGAAGGGAACAAAAAAGCAGAAGAATGAAGACATTTGTGGAAATTGCACAAGCTTTGGAGAAAGGATATGGGAGTGTTTGGGTGTGTTTAGGGTGTGTTGGGCAGTTGGAAATAACTTCACAACAGGGCATTATTGTCATTATAGTCATTAATATAGCTAAGGAACTTACAGACTCTTACTAGAAGACATTTTTCTGAGGAAATTCACCTGATATAAACAGCACAAAACATAGGAAGTTGGAACATTTAAGCACAAAAGCTTCTTCCAGTTGTAGCAACACAATTCCCATGCTATATCTCTGTAAAACACCTTTTCTGCTGCACTACAGTTAAACATATAAATGGAAACTGCTGTACAGTAGTTCTGGCAAGAGTTTTTGAACTTTCAACTAATAAAGAAGTGCTGCTGTGCTGACTGGGAACAATTGAATTTGTTTAGTGTACTCTGGCAGAAAAATTGCTCTTGGCAAAGTAGAAAGAAATTGCTGAATGCTTTCTGAGCATGACATGTTTGCATGTAAAATGTGACAAAACAAAGTACAATTGAATTTCTTACAAGACAAATATATAATAAGCATAAAACAATTCAGAACAGCAAAAGATATGGCTATTGTTGACATACACTTTTGACAACCCTGTGGTTTCACAGCTTGTGTGGCAAGGAATCACAATAAAATCACAAAACAACACAACAGAACTTTACAATTAAGTCTCACAGATGCTGTGAAGTGACTTGAAGGGTTTCATATTGGCAAGATGAAGATTTTGTTTAATTGCACATTGAACATATGGGTTACTTATTTATTGGACTGTAAAATTAAACACATTGCTAGGGGAAACAATAGAAGCGCTAATTAGGTGTTTCTAAGCTGCTGTATTGTCGGCGTGTGTAGAAGTGGAGGTGAGATAACCTGGTCGCATCTATGGATTTTTTGTTCACTGAATCAAGTGATGGAAGTAATTTATTTGTTTGACTTGTGGGACTAAAAACAAATGTGTGCTTGTGGAAGGCAGTTTATTGCCCTGATTCTGTCTCCACCTCCTTGCTCACAGAGTGGTAGTAATGTATTTAAACGTGTGTTGACAGAGCAACCACAGAATGACATGCAAACATTCACACTGGAGGCTATGAACTATGCATGTATGCTGTGGTTAAACAAGGTTGGGGTTAAAACATCAAATTCTGAGGTTAGGGAAATGCAATAGCATGATGCTGTGATACTATTTCAGCCCCAGGGCCGCCATTTGGGTTGTCTAAACACAATTGCTTTGTGGTCCCCCCACCACCTACCCTTATTTATTTTTTATCTAGTAGCTATTACAAAATGTAATTATACATTCTGTGATGTTTAGGGTTATTTTTTTAGAAATATTTGTGATTTTCACTGTTCAACCCTAAAGTCACCCCTAGGAGAGACTTTCTTATTAAAAATACAAACACACAAATAAAACCAACAAATAAGAAAAAAAATTCCCATTTAACTTAACACAGCCAATGTAATGGCCAGATTTAGAGGAACAAATTGTCTAAATGGACAAAAATGTCAACAATGATGCATAGATGTCCTCCTAGTGTGCTCAGAGTTCCAGAAGTAGCCCAGGACCAGTAGCCCCAGTATCATAAAATCACACTACGGAATTGTGAGATGAAAAGATTAAATCTTAATAAATTTACAAAGCTACCGATGGATGGATGGATGGATGGATGGATGGAGGCCAAAATGTGTGAGCTCTTCATCTGATCTCTCAGACTGAGAGTTGGAATCAAAAGCTTTGGCTAAGCTCTTTCATCACCACCATTAGAACTTCGTCATTACTGCTGAGCCGTCTCTTGCTCATGAGTGATAGGATGGACCTTGAGGTCCTGATAGATCTGCATAGAAACTCCTCCACTTGAGGCAAAGAATTATTCCCAATCTGAAAGGATGACTCCAGCCTTTTCTGGTCAAAAATAATTAGCAGTATTATTTCTTTGACAGAAGCATTGTGTCTACCACTGGACAAAGTTGACAAAAAATTTACTTTTATCACAAGTAGAAGTTAGCTGCTTAATTAGACCCAGGATGGCACTTTAATACTAAGTGTAACCATTTAAATTTTGAATATTTAAAAGAAACGTGGCAGTCCAAAGATAAAACTATTGTATTTGATATATCATCCCAATATGGCTGCGCAATTAATCGGATTTTGATCGTGATCACGATTTTGGTGCCCACAATTAAATTAACCTGATCGTCAACAATATTTACATTCAAAATGCGAGCTCTGCTGCATGCATCTCTGATCACACACGTTCTCAACCAGTAGTGTGCCAACCACCAGGGGGCGAACACAAGGCCAAAGCTTCATTCAGCTGCCTAAAGAACAAGGGCACACACCTTTTACAGTTTTCAATCGCCTCTAGCAAATTATTTTCAAAAAAGTGACTAGCAACAAATCTAGCGGACTTTTTATGGTGATATTGGAGACTTTTGGAGACTGACGTGAAAGAGCGTATAGTTTACTCTTCAATGAGGACTGGGTGCTGCGCCGACACCTCCCCCATCCAAAGCACTCAGAAGAGAGAAGAGAGGAGAGAGATGTGGCAGAGCTGCATTCAGAGCAGGAGATGATCGCCTCTGTTTCATGACCAGGCTGAAAATGAAACTGCTGCTGGCTCATCCCGCACTGGCTTACCGTCAGATATTAATGTTTATTAATAAAGAGTGTGGACATAAATATTTAAAAAGTTAAAAGTGTTGTGACATGTTGCACTTAATAAAATTAAACTTAAAAAACAAATATTGACGACATGCCTCTTCATGGTAGCATCCATTACAATTGTACTAGTGATGGGATGTTATTATTTTGGTCATAATCGTGCATCCCTACATCCCATCCCTCATTCTTCTGTCCCAGAACACTTTTACCAACATTTTGCTTTCATCATCAGGTTTCCCACATTGTATTGAGTTTGTTCCCATGTTTTACATTTCATACGTGTTACATTTCCCTAATGCTTATTAATTCACTCTTGTATCAGTTTATTATTGAAATGATGGTGCTAGACATATGGGAGTGTTCTCCTGGGGGCAACAGAGGGAGGTATTGCAGTCTTGGTCTGACTTCAAGGTGCTACTGTGCTGATGTTTGTATCAAGCCCCGGGTTAGTTTTCCTCCTATCCATTCAAGTTTCATGTTAACAGATATTCATCTCTCAACATCTATTTTATAGTCTGATAACATCCTTTGGAATAACACAAGCATATTCTATCTAAAGAATTTTGGTTATCCCAAAGTAAAAAAAAAAAAAAGAAATTCCAAATGTTAGATTACAATACTGTATTTATTTTACATGAATACTCTATAAGCTGTTAAATAACATTACAGCCTCAGTTATTTGTAGCATTTGTAGTTCATGTATATGCTTTTGTTGTTGTAGACAATACCATATATATATATATATATATATATATATATATGAAATCACAAATTGTGAAATTTAATATCATATAATGAACGTCATTTACATTTACAGTAGAACTAGAAACATTTCCACACAAGGTTTTTGTTGATGTTCAAGTCACAGTTACAAAATGAATTTATCAAAACGACAAACTCTCTTTAATCAGGAGGGTTGCACATTCCAAAAGTCACAAACTACAGAGAACACTCATTTCCAAGGATTCAAAAGCTACATAACCACAAAAAAATAACTTGTTTTGAACATTTTTTTGAGAATACTCAGAATGTCTTTTCTCCTTTCTGCAGCTTAAGAGGCCAGTTCTTTTCCGTTGTTGATTGTTCGAGTCTTTCTGTCTTTCATTTTGTCTTAAGTATGTGTTACACTTTGCTTTCATAGTAATACTTTGTGTTGCTGCTCACCTGAGCTGCGAACTGCTTTCTGATCAACTTTGATGCCTTTGGCTGAATCTGAACAGATTGTAAGCACCTGAAAACACATGCTGCTCCTTTTGCTTTCTCTCCTGTCATGTAATAGCAGTGGCTGTGTTACTGGAAGCAATGAGTACTCTTTAAGTCCCTGTTTTCTTTTTTTTTTTTTTTTTTAATCCATAATGGTAAGTTCAGAAGGTAAGTTGATGCCTCACCTTGGTTCTTGCACAAGTTTCACATCACACATGAAAGATTTCTGCAGTTGTTACTTACTAGTAGGGAGTTGAAGGGCTATTGCTGGAAAATTTACTCATAAATGTTATTTTATTTTTGTTTCGTTTTGGCAATACTGGAATACTTGAAAGAGCTCCATATAATTAAACTGTAAGAAGTAATACTGGTCTAAATGACAGAAGAAAGTGAATTCATATTCAATCCTTAGGCAACTGGATTTATTGCAACTACAAAAAAATAACCTTACACTACCAGTCATGACTACCAATCATGCCTCTGCAGGCATCGTCTGAAGCTGCTCTAGTTTAATCTATGGAACTAGAGCATTAGAGTCTCAGGTCCTTATTTTTTTATTTATTTTTATTTTTTCTTGGTAGAAGGCATTTTGCTCAGGAAATGCACCTGATGAAAATGGTACAAAACTAAGGAGCTTGGAACATTTAAGGAGAGTAGCTTCTTCCACTTGTAACACTATTCCAGAGATGTCCTTTTCTGAAAGTCCAAGTCATAAGTCAGTTTTAGTTGTAATGAGTAATCTGCCATGCAACGCTTGCCATCCTTAGAAGACTGCATTATAATATCCAATGTATTTAAGATTTGTATTCATCCATCTATGTGGAGCCACAGGAAATTTTCAAGTCTAATAGTGCAGTTTATCACATTTTTTTCCTGATTGTGGAGAAGAGGGACAATATGCTACACTTTAGTGCAGGATCGGTAACCGCCCTGTAGGTTTTAGATGTTTCCTTGTTGCAACACATCTGATTCAAATGACAGCTTGACAGCTTGTTAAGTTTGGCACATGCCTCTTAATGACCATTTAATGATCTAACTTGGGTGTATTGCTAACAAACATGTAAAATCTGTAGGACAGTGGCTCAAGAGGTCCAGCTTGTGATCCCTACACTAGTGCATCAGGAACATCTTCATATTGTTTTAAAGACCTGAAATAATTGTGTGAGCTGAATACAGATAATAATAATTTAAACCTTTTTAAAATTAGTTAGTGTTAGGTTAGGTTAGGGTGGTAGCTGCAGCATACAGTTTTTCAAAGCACATTGATGAGATTTTGCCCAAAAGTCATTAACTGTTCCTAGCTCAAGTTCAACATGGTCCATCAAGATCTCTGTCTCACATGCCAAAAAAAGTTGCTTCTTCTGTCTTTTCCCCTCCTGAGACATCATGAAAATGATATGATGAATATTTATTATAGGTGTTCACCTTACCTTTTTTTGACATGACAAGGGCATGGCAAGGTGCTCCCTCACGTGCGGCCACTTTAGAATTGATTCTGATTTTTGTGCGCCCTACGTACGCCACCTGTAGATTGCTTTGCTGGACACAGTTTGATAAACAAGGCCCCAGATCTTTCTGCTGCTTAATGGACAAGAAAGGTATGGTGTAATTGCTCACAGTCAGAGTTTGAATTATGGGGGAGTTAAAGGGAGCTCAGCTCCCCTGAAATCACCCACCTGAGACTATAAGGGGGAGCTCTAAAAATAGTCTACTTTTAGGTTACACTTCATGTTATTTTCTATAAGGTTCTAGAGATTTGTTCATTTAAAAGAACAGCATTAATTTGTCAGTGTTGTTTGTTTATTCATTTAATAAATAAAATTTGCCGATCACTGTGGAGAGTTGCATTGTTTGTTTGTTGTGTGCTGTAAGTCGCCACCACTTAATTTGCTGCCTTTTGTGGTTACTAAATATTCTCCCTATTGAGAATGTGCATGTGACATCACCATGGCTTTGTCCGCCATTTTGGGGATCACAGTCTGGTAGAGGAAAGTGATGCTCTCATCTGCATAAGGGAGTGTCATCCAGATCAGTATCACTGCATTTAAAATCCCATATTTATATATTTTATATATTATTTATGAGCAAACTGCCTCACCTGTTTTCTGATCATCCCGTTTATAGCTGATGTTTAAATGCAGACAACTTTATTTCTCACATAAAGCTCAAAGTGTCCTCTATATCCAGACCACGGTCAGCCACATCACCTGGAAATGTTTCTGTAGAAGTACACTGTTCTCTAGGATGCCAGGGAAAAGACGAGAGCCACTGCTGAACTGATGTATACACAGATCGCTGGTGCGCCAAAGAAAGGAGGAATTATTCCTGCAATTCTGTGCGCTGATGATGTTGATGCACATTCTCTATTAGGCCTGCCGAGGGCCAGCTCTTCCTTAACCAAACACATCTTGTTTCATTTTGTGCAACTTACTTTAATTCTCTAAAACACAGGAAAACAAACAAGAACAAAACATCTGCAGCAGGCAAAAACCTAACATTATGTAACTGTGACTTACTCCAATTTGTAAAGATGAGTAGTACTGAGTACAATCCAGCTTCAGACGATGCCTGCAGAGGCAGAGGAGAAGGAGGGACACAGGAACCTGTTGCAGCAGAAGTTGATATCTCACTAGGTCTCGTCACACTGCTGGAATAACCCAGGCTGCATAAACAGACTGACACCTGACACATGCTCCCTTCTTCGTGTTATCACTGAACCACTTTATGAACATTGTCCAAAGCTATCAGTGCACTATAACTTTATTGAAAGTAAGCTTATGACTTTGCATCGAATATCATGATGACTTAAGAAAATGGATTTTGTTCTTTAAGTTATCACCAGATATACAGACACATGCAGCTTACAAATATCTTGATGTTTTCTTGGTGCCAAAAAAGCACAAACAGGAACTGATTCTAACTTTGATTATTTAGTACTACTATAAAAATAACTCAAATAATTAAAGGTTATATTTAAAGGTATATAAATTTAAATAAAAAGGCTAGTTCCAAAGTGGGAAGACCTGATTTGTGAATGGGTGGGCCTTGCCCCTGGAGCCCTGCTGAAGAGCCGGGTCAGGACCAGCCAACATGAAAATATACAAATATACAGTTTTTTTTTTTTTATGTGAATAGGTAACCATGGAAAGATTGTGGTAAAAATGTGTTTTATTTTTTTGTTAAAAGTTACTAATTGCTTTGCACACAAGATTTAAAGACATAAGTAAAAGAAGGACAACATATTGAGGTAAAACATGTTGTCAACTATCAGACTCGTCACGTGAGAGAAAAGCCATCCCAGTGTCCCATGCAATAAATCCTACATCAGAAACATTTAATTAACTGTTGTGCAACTTCATCAGACGAGCAAGAGGCTGATTTTGATGAAGCCTCCCTGTTGTCAATATCAGAGAAGAATAAAGAACTCTTGTCTCTGATGAATCCTTCATCACTAAAATTAAGCAGAAATTTATTATTTATATGTTATTTAACTACCTCTGAAAACAAAAATCCTTCTTGATTAAAGTGAGGTGTCTCATGTAGGGTAAAAATTCAGACTGCTCAGATATCAAGGGTTTTAAACACATTAATGGTGTGAGTTTATTGTTGTGCCAATTGGTCATATTTTTTTTTTTCTTCTTTGGATAGAAACATCAATTACTTGAATATCTATGTTGAATTCCTTTTTGCTGGATGATTCATGACATTCTCAGCAGCATGTAATGCAGTACATGCCAACATTTGAAACTAAATTGTGTCCTTTTGTTTAAAATAAACAGTCTTTATTTTAATTATCCCTCTCTATTTTTATTTTAATTACATGTATCTATTAATGTTTGTTTATTTCACTGTAAACCCACAGAGTAAAGATTTGAATACAATCAGCTTAAGCCTCATGTGGCTGGATTAATGAAGAAGTGAGCTAACTTTAGGCACCCCCTTATGCTAGGCCTTTTTTAATCAGCAATCCTTTGGTAACTCTGATTATAATTGTGTTTAATACATGTAGAAAAATTCTGTTATCTCACCATGCAGTGTGGGAAAATTGCATCACCCCTCTGCATGAAGACACTAATTTGAATGTTTAAATAGCAGCATCTCTCATCAGAGGATGAGAGATGATGTTAAGATAAGTTCACCCACAGAGTCTTATGTATTACTTCCCCTGTTTTCTTCCAGGAATCTCCTTTAGGACTTAGTGAGAGAAATGCGGCTGTAGCTTTGCTGTTATAATCTTTAGATACATTCATTCTTCAAAGATCCAGTCATAGTTAAGCAGTGAAAATTGGCTTAAAATGCAGACTTTCTGATTCAGGTTGATGATGTCAAATGATGTTTGATGGTGTTTTTTTGTGAAAATAACAAAATGAGGTTAAATGTATATATATATATATATATATATATATATATATATATATATATATATATATATATATATGTACTGGAAAACTTACTCAGAGGCAGTCTTAATCAATATGTGTGGCAGGGCTTGAATTACTAAGTCATATACTGTACTAGTGCATGTCTGAGAAATTGTAATGACTCCACTTCTTTTGTGAGTTTATCGCAGTAAGGAAGTTTATTTTCAGTATATTGTAGACATATTTTTAGCAGTTTACTCATGAAAAAACCTGAAAGTGTAGATGTAAACATTAGCCAGGTGCCAGTTATTGAGAAATGCTCCCCACCTTCTCTGAGCTTTCCAGGATGTTCAAGTGGACCATGTATCTTTTTGGGAGCACATATCTGTATGAAAAGCACATGTCCAAACTTACTGATAAGCATCTTCAAGTTATACTGAGGGTCTCAACTGCTTCCCCTCTCCAGCTGCTTACACCGTGGTTCTTTTATGACTTGATGTGGAAGTTTGTCAAGTGGTAGGAGCATTATGAAAACATCTACGTCTCACTGAGTCTTTTGTTAGGTGTGAAATGAGATCTGTGGGTCTTCACGTATGTGTCACTGTTTAGGTTCTTTGATGAAGTGATCTTCATCATTTAATTATAATTATTATTAGAATGTTATTCTAATACTATTACAATAAAGGTTCTGTTTTCTCTTAAATCTGTCCTGTTACAGCTGATGTCAGTTTAAAGTGTCAGTAAAAGCTATTTTTTTTGTTTTAACAGTAGAGGAAAATACTTTGTTTTAATTTTATCCTATACCTAATCTGCTTCAATCTGGGCCAAATAATAATATAAACATTATTAAACTGAAATTTGTCCTGTTATAAATTCAAGCTTCACTTGATAGATGGGGCCCGACCTGTTACTTTGTCCTGGCACCCGGACTAGGTTGGTCTTTTAGAGAGTTATAAAGGCAATAAAATATGTGCTGGTGTTGTTCTTAATCCCTGATAGGGTAAAAATATACTCCTAGCTTAATTTAAAAGTAAAATATTCAGTGTAACTAACATGTATCACACTGACATCAGTGCTTTAATTAAAAGAATAAAAAAAATAACTGTCAATTCATGTAGTAGCTTCTATTTCACTGAGCGTGTATTGATTTTCAAAACACTGATGTAAAAATAGATTTTGTAATGTTTTAAAGAACATTTTCTACTGTGATTACTAGTGTGAATGGCATCATATGAATTCATGTCAGGTCCGTAGAAAACACTGGACTGGACTCAGTGATGCAAAGACGAGTAACACATTGCCCTGCAATTGAATACACATGAAAAATAGCAGCATTCATTGAGAGCAAATCAGCGACTTTGTGCTTCAGGTGCTTTCCATTTTTCCTTTTTTTATTTTTTTTATAGTAAACAAACAAAACTGAATTGATGAACTGATGTACCATTTAAGATGACTAAACTGAATTTTAATGGATTTTATTTAAAACAGGTGTGACTCAGGCAGAGCTAAACTGTGTTTTACCATGTAAATTCTCTAGTTTGGGTTGTTTCATTACAGTACAGTATTTATGAAAAAGTCTTGCTTTCATTGGATTTACAATGTCTGTTGTTCAGTTTGTTTCATTTAGTTGGATATAACTTCTAACTTAATACATGAACACATGCTTTCTAGCAAGATACATCTTTTGTTCAGTAATGTACCCCCACTTAAAAAAACACAACCTTGGTTGCATTCATGCACAAAAAGGTTAAAATGACAACTCACGTGGAAGCATGTATTCTTAATGCCATTTTCCCTCAACGCATTAATGTGCATCAACGACTTTTCCGCACCCAGACATTGGCTAAGCAAGCAAACAGGCAAAATCTAACAAATGTGATGTATATGCTCAAACAAAATAGCCAAGAATACAAATTTATACTATTTTATAACTTTTATGTATGTCTAAAATAATCACAGCTCCTGGGAATGCACTCAGCTGAAGACATGCACACTTTGCAGTCTCACAATTTCTGCTGGGACTTCCACATATCTTTGAATTAGTAATTATTTTTGTGTGTGAACAAGAAGCTGGATAAGCAATCAATCTTGATAAATTGTACACTGGAGAAATCTTCAAGTCATGCAACTTAGCCTGAAGGGACACCACATGTAATAGCTGTGCCTGCGAAATAAATTATGTGCTCTACTTCCAGTAAATTACCTGCAACAACATAGCAGTCTATATCTTAACATGTAACGCTCAATAGTCATAATAATTTAATTTATGCAGCACAAACACTTATCAATTAGTAAAGCAATTAGTGACTGTCTCTGCAGCTTAGTCACAGCAGCACCACCTTCTTGGACAACATGCTCTCCCTTACTGCTAGAATACTGTGTTAAAGCAAATAATGACATATATAAAGCAGCACTCCTCATCCAACCAGTACATTATCTAGTACATAAATGCACTCAAAACACAACGATGTCAGCATATACTACATATCTATAAATTAATGCAGCCTATTGTTTAGTTTGCTGCATTTTGTCTTATTAAAATTTAATATATCTGGCATTTGTAACAAACCAAACTGCTCAAAAGTCAGTTTAAGATCCACCAACAAATTATGATATTTGTGGACTGCTCACTAGCCTTTATTCACATGCAAGACATATAATGAGGAGATATTGGTGCTCAGTACCAAATACTAGGATGAAGCACAAAATAACTGTTCTAAAAAGTTAAAATGTTTAACTAAAATAAATATGTAAATAAAAAAAATGAATTTACATTAATATAACTCAACAATTACCTCTCCTGAAAAACATGAGAGACTCTTGTACTGAGCGGGAGGACATGCACAAGAGAACTATATTACTTTATGTTTCAGAATGTTTAAAAAGTTTGTTTTGAGTCTATAATTAGCAGTAAGTCTTATATGTGTTATTCCAATTTAGGAGCTTATGTCTACAGTGATATAGTTTTTTCTCAAGAGGGTTAGGAGGTAGAAGATGATGTAAGGTTATGTAATAGTAATAGTCCCAATGAGAATTATCATCCAGCTCTGCAGTCACTATAATAAGTATGACTGTATCTTGCAGCTCATTATTTTACTTTTGAGGCAAGTGGCCTCATTGTTTTTGCTTACTATCTTCAAGTAAACATAAATGAGCACGTTTTCAGAAAACTGTAATGAGTCCACTGTACAACCTCTGCTCAGTAATTGCACAGTAAAACCAAACCAAACCAAACAAACAACTTAAGCAGGGGCATTAACATTAGCATGGCATTTCTGATAAGATAATATATTGTTTTTAATAATAATAATAATAATAAGTTTTATTTCTTGGCGCCTTTCAAACACCCAAGGTCACCGTACACAAAAGGAAAAATAAATAAAAGACAATAAAAATATAAATTACATAAGAGTTAAAAGCAGATAACGGACATTGATATAAAAATTACACAAAACAGTCAGTTTACATGAGTTATAGGGAGTATGCCAGTTTAAACAGGTGGGTTTTGAGTGCAGATGTGAATGATGGCAGAGAGTTGATGTTCCGAATCTTGGATGGAAGTGAGTTCCAGAGCTGAGACAAGGGCAGAGGGAACAGCAAGGTGAACGGAGGAGGATGACCTGAGAGCACGGGAGGGAGTGGCAATATGGAGGAGATCAGACAAATAAGGAGGGGCCAGATTGTGAATACCTTTGAAAGTGAGGACCAGTAAATTATAGTTGATTTTGTATTTTATTGGGAGCCAGTGGAGTTGTTGAAGGACAGGGGAAGTATGTTAAAAGGAAGAGGTGAACCTCTTCCTTTCAACGAGTCAGGATACGAGCAGCAGAGTTCTAGAGAAGCTGCAGTTTCTGAAGTGATTTATTGGGAAGGCCGAAGAGGAGTGAGTTACAGTAGTCAATGCGGGATGTGACAAGACTGTGGATAAGGATTGTGGCAGCATGCGGAGTGAGTGATGAGCGCAGACGGTTGATATTACGAAGGTGGAAGTAAGCAGACCGAGTAATGCTACTGATGTGGGCTTGAAAAGATAGGGCGCTGTCGAGAATGACGCCAAGACTCTTGACCTGAGGGGAGGGGGAAATGGCAGAACTGTCAATGTAGATGGAGAAACTGTGAGACTTGGTTAGAGTGGAGGCCGTGCCGACAAGTAGAACCTCAGTTTTATTGCTGTTGAGTTTGAGAAAATTGGAGGAGAATCATGCTTTAATTTCCTGGAGGCAGTCAGAGAGAGAGGAAGGTGGAAGAGAGGAGTATGGTTTGGAGGAGATGTAGAGCTGGGTGTCGTCTGCGTAGGAGTGGAAGTTGATATTATGTTTACGGAAAATGTAGCCATGAGGGAGAAGATAAGTGATGAACAGAAGGGGGCCCAGGACTGATCCCTGGGGTACACTGGCCGAGACGGGGAGTGACTCTGAAGTGTGGGTCTTGAGTTGAATAAACTGTGTGCGGTTGGAGAGATAGGAGGAGAACCAAGTGAGAGGAGAATGAGAAACACCAAGGGTTGCCAGTCTATTTAGGAGGATGCTGTGTAAGATGGTGTCAAATGCTGCACTGAGATCTAAGAGGATGAGGATTGTGAGAAGACCGGAGTCAGCTGCCATCAGCAGGTCGTTGGTGATTTTTAACAGAGCAGATTCTGTGCTGTGAAAAGGACGGAAGCCAGACTGGAATTGTTCGTAAAGGTTATTGTTAGTGAGGTGTTTGTGGAGTTGAGAGGCGACAACCTTTTCGAGAATTTTGGAGAGGAACGGAAGATTAGAGATGGGACGAAGGTTATTGAAGTCAGCCGGATCGGGACCAGGTTTTTTGATGATCGGAGAGACAGCAGCAGCCTTGAAGGCTAGTGGAACATATCCGGTGTTGAGGGAGGAATGAATGACGGCAGTGATGTGAGGAACCAGTGAAGGGAGACAAGCTTTGACTAGGACTGTAGGGATAGGGTTGAGCAGGCAGGTGGAAGGTTTGGATTTCTGAATCAGTTCAGAAATATCAGATGGGGATGGAAGAGTGAAATCTGAGAACGGGTGTGGGATAGAAAGAAATGGAGGTAGAGGGTCTGCGAAGGAGACAGCAGCTCCTCCAGTGGCAAGCTGTTGATGGATATTTGAGATTTTTGAGGTAAAGAAGGACAAAAGGGAATTGCACAAGTCAGGTGAGTAAAGATGAGGAGGGAACGTGTCCGGAGGTTTTGTGATGTTATTGAACAGTGAAAAGAGAGATTTGGAATTTCCTTCATTAGAACAGATTAAATCTGAATAGTATGGGGATTTTGCTGAAGCAATACAGTCCTTATATAGAAGAATGTGACTATTGTACATGTCCTTATGAATGGTGAGTCCAGTTTTCTTGGAAAGGCGTTCAAGCCGGCGTCCTTTGGCTTTAAGTTGGCGCAGGGCGGGAGTGAACCATGGAGCAGAGCGGGAGAAGGAGACGCATCTGTGTTTCAGTGGAGCAAAGATGTTTAGAAGGTTGTTGAGGTTATCATTGTATTGACAAACTAAATTATCAGGAGTGGAAACATTGCAGGGAGTTGGGAGATTATTTATGGCAGAAGACAGTGTGTCGAGATTGATATCCTTGATTTTCCTGAAAGAAATTAAACGGGGAGGGTGGGTTTTTGTTACGGCCCCTGCTTGTTGCAGGCAGCTGTGGCCCGTTTATGCGCTGATTAGGGACTGCAGAGCGCTGCCCGGAGTGGCCAAGGCCAGCGACTCTGCCCCCGCCCCGTTTTGACTGGCACCCCTCTAGACCAGTCAGGCTGCAGCCCGAAGGAAAGCTGAGGCTGAAAAGGCTGCAGTCGAGGCAGGTCTGGGGGGGGGAGATGCCAGAATGGCTTCGGTCTCTCTCCCCCTCATGTTGTGCACCGGGTGTGTGTGTGTCGCAACCACCCCCTTTTCCACAATGGGTGCTTAAGTGTTTAGTTGAGTTAAGTTACTTTGTGTTTGTGTTAGAGCTGGGCTAGGTTAGCGTTTTATTGTGTTGTGACGACGGTCACTTTAGTTTATGGGCCTGTTGCTTTTGTTTGGTTTTAGTTTCCTCACCGAGTTGCGGTTGTGTCTGTGTGTGCACTCGGTGAGTGTTTGGTATAGGTTTTGGTTTGTTTCTTTCTGCAGGTCCGCTAACCCCAGCTCATCTTTTGTTTTACAGGTTGTCCATCACTTACCACGGGAATTGTAAATAAATGTGCTTTTATTTTGAGATACCATCTGTCCTCTCCGTGTTTTTTGTTACGCCCGTCCCTACCCCCTTAAGTCGGGTCGTAACAGTTTTGTAGAGAGACACACTTATTTTAAAGGAGATTAATTTATGATCAGAGGAGGGAATGTAGTGGGCTATAGAATCTGTAGGAATTACACCAGAGCAGCAAACCAAGTCCAAAATATGATTTTTGAAGTGAGTAGAGAAATTTATGTATAGTTGTAGTCCAAAACTGTTTAGACAGGATCCAAAATCTCTGGAAAGAGGAT
This sequence comes from Melanotaenia boesemani, assembly GCF_017639745.1. NCBI lineage: Eukaryota > Metazoa > Chordata > Actinopteri > Atheriniformes > Melanotaeniidae > Melanotaenia > Melanotaenia boesemani. The sequence continues at coordinate 23,149,949 of NC_055690.1, read as the reverse complement.
TATTGTCCTTGTCCATATGAATGTTGAAGTTACCAAGTATTATCAGATTTGGAGAGAGTGAGGATAGATGGGCCAGAAGGGCAGACCGAAGTTGAGTGTGGTGACGGGGTTAGCCGACCTAGCCAGGCGGGCTAACACAGCATGATCAGCAGCATGGCAAATCTTCAGATTCCCGGGATTCACACCGCGCCGACGGAGTCGAGGAGAAGAGGAGCGGCGGGGTTGGCCCACAAAGCCAGCGACAGGTACAAGGCACACATCAGGAGGATCCAGGGAACGCCAGGGCACCGCGTATGATCCAGATCCCAGTTGGAAAAACAACGAGAAGCGAGCCAGGTATGTCTTAAGTCTCACCAGATGACCACCTCGTTTGCGGGGGCGTTTCTGCCGCAGGAGGAGGGCCGACGCCCTGAACAGGTAAACCGGAATGCCCGATAGCAACGGGGGGAGAGTTGTACGATGGCTGCAGCAGAACGTTGATGGAACTCCAGCATTATATATCCAGAAGTTCCAGAAGAAACTGACGATCATACATCAGCAGAGATTCCGAAAGCAGCGAGCCCAGGCATTGTGGTCGAGCGCCTTGCATGGCAGCTTCCGCCATCAGTGTGTGAATGTGTGTGTGAATGGGTGAATGTGCTGTATACTGTAAAGCGCTTTGGGTATCCTGGTACAGAAAAGCGCTATATAAATACGGACCATTTACCATTTACCATTTACCATAAAATCAGCACAAACTTAAACCAAAGGGATAGCAACAGACGAGCAGCCACGTACACCGGCGCCATTTTTCTCGATGTGATCTCTTTTAAGCAACATCAAGTTAGTTCACTGTTGGGTAAATGTCTGTTTTAACTGGATATGCAGTTTAAGGTGGGTGGTAGGATTGCAGACACTGTCCATCCCTTGTAGCTTGCTAACAGCAACAGAGCTGAAGTGGGATGAGTCAAAGTGTGTGCAAATTGAATGGGGGGAAGGATTTTTATTGAAACCATCTAGCAATTGTCACCACATTATTCCCACATAAATGTCACATTTGCATTTTTTGTGTAATAAATGTGGAGATAAGAGTTAAAACAGTATCCTTTGAAAATCCCATTCACATTTTGTATTGGAGACGGTGGGCAGCTGGGGACATTTTTAGAGATTTCTAATACTAGCAAGTTATTTTAGGAGAAAAACAAATTCTCATATGTTCTGATGAAAACATCAGGCCTGTATTTTGGGCACAGTGTCAGGGAAACGAAAAAAACATTTTTAAAGTAATCCTTTAGCCTTAATCTCACTGTTCAGTGTCAATTACACTCTGGTCTGAACTAACAGTTCATTAACTTCAATGGCAATTTCTTTCTAATAAATAGTTCTTTAAGTTGGAAATGGTACAGTGCACATTTGAGAAAAGTCATGGTATTCTTAACAGGAATGTAATAGTTGTTTTAATATATAAACTGCATTTTGATTGGTGCATGATGAGTAGGCTGGATGCATGCTGATGTGATGGTTGGCAAAGTCACCTCACAGCAGGAAGTTCCTTGTATGAATCTTGTCTGGGAACTTTCTGTGTGGAGTTTGTATGTTTTCTGACTCCCTCCCACCCTCCAAAGATATACCATTACATTAATTGGTGATTCTAATTTCACCCTAGAAGTATGTTTGTGTGAGTCTGAGTGATTGTTTTGTTTGTCTTCGTGTTGGCCCTGTGATGGATCAGCAACACATCCATGGTGCATGGCGTATAGTGCCCTTCTCTATCTCATCTTCTTCTCCTATCTTTGGGGTCTTGTATGTAAAGCTTACTTAGTCATATTTGTCTTTTTGTCCTCTGAAAAGTAAGTTGCTTCTGCCAACAGTGTCTCTGGCTTTCTAAAGTGTCTGTATCTTTGTCTGACTTGTGCACATTAATATATTTCCATGTCTTTTTCTTGCTCTGTTGTCTCTTTTACCATTTCAGCAAGTCTCTCCCTCCCTCCAGCTTATCTTTTGTTAAATAATGGTGTGTGTCAGACCTTTGTTGTGTCACAATGTTTTCAACATTCTCTCCTTTCTTCAAGCCCTTGGCTATCTATTCTCCATGTCCTACCTCCTCGTGATGTCTTTTTTCTCTCTTCTGATCTTTTTTGTCACTCTCACACTTCTTCCAGCACTGTCTTCTTTTATCATTTCTTTTCTTCTGTGTGGCTTTTTCTAATACTGTTTTGTCCTGTATCTATCCCTCTCATCAAGCATTCGTACCTCCTGTTCCCTTTCATTTTCTTTTATTTTTCCTTGAAACACAATTTGTGGCTTAAACACAGATTTTATTTATATGGTTTGTGTTTTTAGTTGCTCAGTGCTTGTATTTGTTGCAACCAAGTCTGGAAATCACACCTTACACTACAGTTCAAAAGTTTGGGGTCACTTTGCCATGGGATTCAATAGGGAAGTGACCCCAAACTTTTGAACGGTAGTGTAGATTTAAAAGCCACAACATAGTGAGTAATGTAAAACAATACATACATTAAACATTTAATTTATAAAGACTAATTCAAGGATGCAGTGACCAGGACTCCCTTGTAAAATAGGTTTTTATTTCAAAGGGATTCTTTTTTTTGGTTTAAAAAAAAAAAAAAATCCAGAGATTGCTAAAGGTTCTCTGCAGCTGACATTAATTTGATATTCAGCAACATCTTGTATCTGTAGCCTAAAAACTACATGTGTCAGTCTTATTTTAAACTTATGTCAAACTGAGTAGGTAGTTTTGGCAATTGGGAATAATCAGTATGAATCCAGAAAAAAATTGGGAGTTTTTCTAAAATGCAGTATAAATGAATATCAATAATTTCCTCATTTGTTTTATAGATAATTTTCATTGTCCTCACTAATCAAATTCACTATAAATATATTAAGACATTTTACGAAATTATGGCAGCAACACCTTAAAAAAGTTGGGACAAAGGTACATTTAGCATTGTGGTGCATCATCCTCACTGGGGTGCTGCCTAAGGTTAACCTTAGACATAAATTAATTGTATAATATAAAATTTTTAAATACAATAAAATATGTTAATTAATCATCAATACAGTCTGGTAGGTAGTCTGTCAACATTTATTGAGAATTGGTGGTATTTGGTTTACAACTTCCTGTGTTCTTCCTGTACTTCCTGTAGTTTTAACAGTAAGGGGCACCAGCCAAATGGATGTGTTGTGAGAACTCGAAATTTTGGCAATCATTTGACCCGAGGCTGCTCTCCCATTGGTTTTGTCAAGATTCTGTCTGGTATGCAGCTCACTGCACCCCTGGCCAATCAGAATTGTATTAGTTCTTTATTTATCCAATGGGTTTCATTTTTCACCTGTCAGTTAAAAATCACACTGCATTGTGTGCAAATATGCAATGCTAAAGTCACATCGCTAATTGAATAAATGATGAACAAATCGTTGCAAACAGTGAAAAAATGACAGAAAGAGCTTTGGAAGAAATAAAAGAAAATTCTGTAATTTCTTTAAGAAAATTCATTTCACACAGAGTTTACTTGGAAAAATAAGAAAGATAAATGAGCTTGGCCCAAACCAACCTAATTTTAAAAATCCGACAGCAGGTAAGTGACCTGGAGTCTCATAATCTGAATGAGAAGAATAACCCTTATTGTCACTTTGCACAGCACTAGGAAACGTGGGTCTACTAGAAACTGTGTAAAAAGAATCTGAATAAGAAATTTAAAATAAAAAGAAGTAAAAATAAAACACACAGAGACACATGCACATAAGAAATTCCATAAAACATCTTAGGAGTGAGTTTGAGTGCTTGTTTGTCTCTTTGTGATGTAGACAATATGTCCAGGATGTAGACATCTTGTCCATTCTGTACCCTGCTGAGAACCAAAACCCTGAGTTAGAAGAAGCAGGTGTAGAAAATGGATGCATGAATTTAGAATGAACTTGGTCAGTGAAGACAGTGAAAATGTTTTCTCTGGACCTTTGATTATCACAGGAAAATAAATAAATAAATAAATAAATAAATAAATAAAATTTATGGAAATCAACTCTGAATATGGGAAACATTTGAACTGTCAAAAATGCTGATAAACTTTCTTGCATTTAACATTCTGATGTATGTCTAGTATGAACATGACACTCAATAACCCTTTGGAAATTGTATCCAATATACCTGGAAAACTAGATAGGTGAAACTTAGTTAAATTGAACGGTTAGTTTAAGGGCATTTAAAAGAAAGAATATGTGTATTATAGTGAGCTTTAAAAATGGTGTATAATCATACAAAAAAATCACGGAATACAAAAAAATACACTGACAATTTTTCTATAAAAAGCTTCAAATTTCCTTCTTCCTTTGTTTTGTCACCCTTTACACTGTTGTCCTGTCATCACATGCATCCGTTGCCTTTTCAATCAACAATCCTCGTTTTTCTTCCTTCACAGTCTTTTAGTTGTGAAAGTCTGAGTCAATTTTGTAGAAGTCAACAGCTCAGTGACCTGACATGAATCCTCGACCTCTAAAATAACTGTAATTTTAGCCGACAACCTCTACTGATTCAGAATTCCTGCATTTCTGCTTTTAGCTGTTTGCTCTGTTTTGGCAGTAGGATTGATTGTATGCACTCTGCTGAACCCTAATGTTAAGACTTCATTCTAGCCATGGGGCCTACTGTACTTGAAAAGAAAGCTTCTTTCACTTAAAGTGACATCTTATCAAACCCCAAGGGTGGAAATTCATGCGTCAGCTCACACTAACTGTACACATTTGTCAGTTTAGGCTTTGATGTTAAATTATCTTGAAAATTCCTAATAACTGATTTTTAGGCTATCACAAAAGATGAGAGAGTATTTATTAAATTAGTTAATATGCATGGTCTATGTCAGAATTTAAGTTTCAATCTATGTTAAAAAAAAAAAAAAAAAAAAAAAAAAGAGGAAACAAAAACAACAACAAAAACAGAAATACTACTGGGTGTCATGCTAGGGCAGCAGAATCCCCATCCAAAACATGGAATTGGAACAATTCAAATGAAGTCAAATTTTATTCATAAAGCCCTTTTCCTGTAAAAAAATAACACAGTGCTTTACATAATAAAAACAATTTCTGCAATTAAAAAATAAAAAAAAGCCTTCACACACCAAAGTATATAAAATAGCAATTTAAAAACACACACCTCATTATATTTTTTTTCACACACACACACACATACACACATACACACATGCACACACAAAGATAAACATCTGACTTGACAGGCTTTGGGGAATAGATAAATGGTACAAAACATGATGCGATTTAAAACAATTCAACATAAGAGAAAGAACATACAAGCCCACATTTGGTTTCGAAATAACATCGCAGTTATGTTTTTCCTCTTTCTTTCATCAACTGAAGACCTCCCCTGGCCTTCAGTTGATGAGCTTGTGGATCAATTCAGTGGTAAAATTACAAGCATTGTTGATGTCATTGCTCCCACCAAGGTGCTCCATGGAAAAATGCCATGCCGGTAAAAGAAAATGAGAATGTTTTTAATTGTCTCATTGTTTAATAATTCTCATTATTAAAATTATTAAAAATGCAGGTGGTGGAAACAAAGTTGCAGGTTCACTATGAGAGCTATAAAGAGAGACTGAGGATTTAAATCTGGAGCTGAGAAATGCAAGACCATCTTTCTCACTATCTTTTCTGACATTATTGCTAAGAACAGCAATAATGTTTGTGTCTTGTTTTTTTACTCTTACTAATCCTCCTGTGTCAGGAACCCCAGAAAGTGGGTCTGTAATGAGTTTGCTTTTTTTTTACTGAAACAATTCATAAAATCATGCAAGTAAGCCAGTGTGTACATGCCAGGGGCAGGACATTATTTCCCTGTGTCTAAATAAGACACATAGACATGACACACCATGACACACTTTTCTCCAATCAGTCCTAAAAACCTTGATAAGATTACTGGCTGAACACCACCACTTGCTGTATTGATACTCTGCCTCGGCTTGCTTTTGAGAATGTTTCAGGATGCATTACCTTAGATACTTTACAGACTTGATTTTAAACTTGTCTCTGCTTTTTAGGTGTCTTCCCTCAGACCCTAAAAACAGCTGTAATTAAGCCACTACTGACAAAAAAAGCTACAGGGCGATATCAAATCTCCCCTTTCTTAGTAAGATTATTTTTCAGGTTTGTTGTTGTTCCTCAGGTCATCAGAGTCAAATCTATTTTCTGTTATGGTAAAAATGGTAAATCGTCCATATATAGCGCTTTACATATACATCCCATTCACACACAGATGGCAGAAGTTGCCATGCAAGGCAGCTCAACCACCAGGAGTAATTAGGGGTTTAGTGTCTTATTCAGACAGGAGCTATTCGGGCTGGGATTGAACCGGCAACCCTTACAGGACGACCACTCTACCCTCTGAGCCATGCCGCCCCAAAGTCAGAACTAAACATAAAAAGGCAACATTCAGCTTTTATGCTCCTCACATGTGGAAAAAAAACTAGAAAACTGCAGGTCTGCTGAAACTCTCAGTAGATTTAAATCAGGATTAAAAACTTTTCTTTTTACTGCCTTTTTATCAAAACACTGGAACTTTATTTCTTGGATGTTATCTGTTTTATTTGATTACATTTGTTTTTAATCTTATTCTTTACCTATACATTTGTTTAGGAAATTTCTTTTTGGCCTCTTAATGAAAAATAAAAGTAACACACAGGCCATTTACAGTTTTTTTCTCAGGTCCTTTTTACTAATAATGTTCTCTGTCTGTCATTTTAAGTTTTACAAAATGCTTATACAACTTATAAAAAGAAGTCAGGCTCTCTGAGTTATGCTCTCAACCAGGCCACCCCAACTCATATATTTACACAAAACTATTAGCAACCAGTCCAGTTCTTTTCTCTCCCTTACCCTTACCAAAAGGGCTCAATACAACTGTCACAACTTTACTCATAAATAAAAAGTTGTTTTTTCAGCCAGCAACGCATCTGTGGAGATATGTTTGGTTCAGCGGGACCAACCAAATATTTTACGCAGTAAATTCATCAATGTTCTGTGATGAATGAATGAATGAATGTTATTATTATTTTAAAAGAAAAACCACAAACAGACACTACATATAGTTTTGTGAACAAAAACTTCAGACATCAACATCTAACCAACAAGTATTTAAAAAGCTGCAATCACATCATTTACAACCAGACAAACACACTGCACACTGTTTTAATTCAAATCTTCTCTCATCTGCATTTAACGTAGGTAGTAAAATGTTCCTTACTGAGACTATTTCAACAGTTGGACAAAGAGAGATGTGAGCAGTAAATGTGTACAAACTAGTTGAGCCAAACAATCTAAGTATTAGAATATCCACATATCAGTTTACCACAGCACATATTTACTCATATTTTCTCTGGTTACACCAGGAAATTCAATATATGACCTCCTGTGTGTCCAAGGTTGGAATATTTAGTAGCTCAGTAGCTTTTCGTTGTGGGCTGATGAGAGATATAACAGTTTTGTAACAAACCACAGAAATATTTACAACAGAAGGAAAAAGCTTTTTACTTCCATGAGCCATGAAGGATCTCAACTAGTGAACATTATGTTATGTTCAGATAAAACTTTGCAGCTTTTAACACACCTACTGTCTCTCCTTTATCACTCATTTCTTAAAAGATGAACTTAACTGCTGTCGCAGCTGACTGCTGAAGCTGGTGGGGGCTTCAAAATATCAGAACGTTTCCAACATTTGCTGACTCGTCCTGATGTGCCTTTTCGTTTTTTTTTTGTTTTTGTTTTTTTAAATAAAGTCCCTCTCTGTTCTCGCCTTCCTCTGTTCTCTAAGTCCACTTGTGCTACCACGTTTCTCTACCACCCTGCTGTTCCATCTCTGTGTGCTTTGCTCGTGCTGATTGTTAAAAAAGATAGTGATGATGCGTTCAAGGTACCTTGAAAACATGGGTGCAGAGGAGATAAATTATGTAGTAATCAATGTAACCACGGATTTTCCCAAGGCAGACATGCTAAAGCTGGATTTATACTTGCGCGGCATCTGCTTATGGTAGGGCCAGTGCAGCTGATGCCTTTGAAATGAGCTCACACAATTGAGCAAATGGTTATGGCATCATGCTGCAGTTTTTCTTTCGCGGTAACCGCACAAATTCAGTAAGAAGCTCCAGAAATGAGAAAACACATAATCACAAACTGACGAATCACAAGGGAATACTTCCCTGTAACCGCACTGCAAGCCAGGGTGCACGTCAGGTCTGGAAGAGATGCACGTCAACCCTCCACGGACCTACACGGAGGATATGGTGGTGACGCTATAACCGACTTTAAGCAGACACCCCACGAGTATTATTCCAGCTTAAGAAAGATACATTGTGCATTTAGCTGGCAACTATATCCGATGCACACTGAAGCTACCTGTGCATTTGGATGTAACCACTTCCCAACCTGATCCATTTAGAAGATTTCTGTAAAATTTCTTCAAAATCTATTACTTTTTGAGTTATGTTGTTAACAGCCAGACAGACAGATGTACACCACCGAAAACAAATTGGAACAAATATAGGTGACAAGAATAAAAATACGCATAAAGGAACTCATAAAATAAAATAACCATAAATAAATAAAATATCAATTAAAAGCTAAGCTAAAAAGGTAGGTCTTCAGCCTCTTTTTGAAAAGTATGAAAGCAGCCAAATCTGGTCTTGTTCCTGTCTTTGTAGCAGTCAGTTTGCAAAGAGAGTTATTCATATAATGCAGAAAACACTGGATTTTTTTTTTATTCATTTATTTATTTATTTATTTTTTTTTAAAAAGCTGGAATTAGCTTGTTTTGTACTGCTGACTTATGATAGCAAGTACTGACATGCACTTTTGTGCATACTATATAATAGTGTATTATTGCAGTAAACTAAAGAGGGTGTTAATGAGCTGCATACAAATATAGTGAAAGATAGACAATGCCCTCTGGTAAGAACATGTAGGATACTTTTATATCTTCAAGGGTAAATTGTTCTTTGTGTTTTGCTGCAGCTGAATTGAGAACCACATTCACATCTTTAATAATAAACATTTACACTCTACAGAATTTAAATGTATTGTCAGAAAATTAAGAAACTAGGTCTTACAATAAAACCATGGTATTATTTGAGTTGTTTTGATACTAGCATTTAGTTAAAAAGGGATACATCTTGTTTAAGCATAATATATCAATTACCACATGTGGCTGGAAACCACTAAAAATAATTATTACAATATGTAGATCTATTGTTGTATGATAATTAAAATAATGTGGGACAAATGTGGGACAAAAACACGTCAAACATCCACACTTTTACACAATGTGGATTTTAGGATTCAGGAGGTACTGATTAAAACTTGGTGTGCAACATTTTCAATGCACAACTTTAGAAAAACACCTGATATGAGTGTTACGACCTGACTCAGGGGTATGGAAGGGCGTAACAAAGAAACACGGTGAGGACAGGTGGTAAGTTAAAATAAAAGCCCATTTATTTACAATTCCCGTGAAAGTGAATGACAACCTGTAAAACAAAAGATGAGCTGGGGTTAGCGGACCTGCAGAAAGAAACAAACCAAAACCTATACCAAACACTCACCGAGTGCACACACAGACACAACCGCAACTCGGTGAGGAAACTAAAACCAAACAAAAGCAACAGGCCCATAAACTAAAGTGACCGTCGTCACAACACAATAAAACGCTAACCTAGCCCAGCTCTAACACAAACACAAAGTAAACTTAACTCAACTAAACACTTAAGCACCCATTTTGAAAGGGAGGTGGTCGCGACACACACGCACCCGGTGCACAACATGAGGGGGAGAGCGGCCTGAGCCTTTCTGGCATCTCCCCCTCCAGACCTGCCTCGGCTGCAGCCTTTTCAGCCTGAGCTTCTCCGTAGGCTGCAGCCTGACTGGTCCAGAGGGGTGCCAGTCACACAGGGGCGGGGAAAAAGGCGCTGGCCTTGGCCACTCCGGGCAGCGCTCTGCCGCCCCTAATCAAACACAAACGGCCACAGCTGTCTGCAAACAGCAGGGGCCATAACAATGAGGAACCATATCAATGGTTTACACTGTCCTCTAACACAGACGGATAGAATACACCACTAGATCTGGGATCTTCAAATCCAATTCTTGCAGGTTTTAGATGCTTTCATGTTCCAACACACTTGATTCATGGAAATATATCCAACAGCTTGCTTTGTTTCAACAGATCTGTTGTAACTTTCATCATAAAGTGATACATCTTGTTTAAGCATAATATATCAATTACCACATGTGGTCGGAGAGGCCGTAGGCGCAGACTGGCAGCCACGTTTCCGTCAGCTTGCCCCAGGGCAGCTGTGGCTACGCACGTAGCTTACCATCACCAGGTATGAGTGAGGAGTGGATGAATAATGGATTCACACAATGTAAAGCGCTTTGGGTGCCTTGAAAAGCGCTATATAAATCTAATCCATTATTATTATTATTATTATAAATGATCTATTCTTTTATTCACTTATAGAAAACACCCTGTTTCACCAGCTGCTGAAGAGTTTTGAGCTGGGGTATAACCCACTATCACAAAGTGATAAAAAAGATGCGTAAAGCCAGTTAAACCATTATGTGTGAATGACAGTCTGAAGCGCTATCTTCTATATAACACCTAGCATATACATGCTATGGTGGACGACCCAGACAGTGGTGCTAAAAAGAAGCAGGTTAACTTATTTTTGAATATATATACAGAATAACAACTCTGGAATATTCACTGAAAGTTAACTTAATTTTGCAACATTGCCAGTCTCAGCAGTTTGTGCCAGAGGCTGAATGATGATGCCTGTTCCCTCCTCTCCTCTACTTCTTCCTCCTGCCAAACATATTTCTCTGTTGAGCAACCAAACAAATAAACCACTGCAGTCTTCACAAAGGCTGTACACACTCACAGGGTAAAGTGTCACACGCTGATTCAGTGTTTGAAAGAATTACAAATAGAAACAGAGTAGAAGGACAGTTTGTGAACGGAAGGACAGGGCTGTATTTTTTTTGTCTATGTGTATGAGGATTTCTATGAGTGATATGTGATTAATGTGTGCTGCTGCTGCTGTTGTTGTGGGTTCAGATTCTGGCAGCTTCTGCTGTAATTTGGCTCTGTGATAATAAAGAGTTGGGCATAAAAACAAATGAGCATGAAATCACTGTTTCCTAATTTACTTTTCAAATATGGTGTCTCTCATTTTCATTTCTTATGATTTTTTGTGTCAAGATAAAGACAAGATAAAAACTTTTTACTTAGTGTTTGTTCTTGGAGTTTAATTATGTATTTCTTTTAATCAATGACAGAAATAAAGTTAAGCCTTTTACACTGAGGCTATGTGACGGGGAAATAAATATCTGTTCCCATGCACTTTGGCACATCTATTTTTCCCGTGCTTTTCATGATTATAAACCCTTTGTTTCTGTAAATTAGGCTCGGCATATCATAATTATGCATTAATTTGTAAAGAATAACACAAAAAAATAAGAATCAGGTTTTTATTGCAAAGGAATAATATAGGTTATTTTCTAAATGTGGTACAAGTAATCTTCTGTAGAGTCTGTCATTTTGCAGTACCATATTGCCACAGTTTTTCAGGATGGACAAATTAAACAGAAATCAAAATAACCAAAAAAAAAAAAAAAAAAAAAAAAGAAAAAAGAAAAGAATATACACAACCAGTCAAAAGTTTGGATACACTTACCCAATGGATCTAATCTAGATATTTCTTTTCTTTTTTAAATTTACCTTACTACCTGTCTTGCAATTTGTGATTATTAAAGCAGGTTATTTCAACTTTAATTAGTTCCTTTAATTAGTTCTTTTCAGAAGTGAAAGGAAAAAGTTAGAGAAGAGGAGAAAATACAGGTATATTTAAGGGATAATAGCTTATTTTCTTGGACTAAAGGGGATAATAAAGTGATCTACCTCATCTATAAAGATATAAATTCTAAACCATAAAAAATGCAACCATGAGAGTGACCCTCACATAAAAGATGTACAAAACAAATACATTTCCAGAATGCAAATATATGCTCCCAAATTATGTGGGTCTTTAATTTACTGTTGGATTGGATAAAGATGGATCTTTTTTTGCTGGCTGATGTAAAATAACTTTTTTCTCTCTCTGTGGTAATTCTTAAGGTCATCATTGTCATGGAGGTGTACCCAAGAGTTTTGCTGAAGAGCACAAACTAATTTTTGGGGGGTGTCTTGATTAAAGAGTTTATATATATATATATATATATATATATATATATATATTTTTTTTTTTTTTTTTTTTTTTTTTTCTTTGCTTTATAGAACCCAGTTTCTGAGGGTGATGCTTTTATAAACCGTAGTTTTGTAAAATGCTGCCTGTGTAATGACAGGGTTTTGCTGATATCCTCATTACGGTGATTGTCATTTAAACCTTCTAGAGACAGATCCTACAAGTTTTTGGCTTAAAACATAAAAATAACACTGAACAATTTACCACCTGTTTGTCCAAGAGTTTTCAGAAATCATGTGAAACTTATTTAGTTGATAGATTTTTGAGATTGTAAACATTTCTGTTTTTCCTCAGTGACATTCTGGGTCCTTGAATGTAAAATACTTTTCAATCATTAACTTTCTGGTAAAAGTTAAATGTTTAAAATGTATCTATCCATTATTCAATCCCATTACTTTTTACTTTCTAGATAACACCCTCTCCTTTTGTTGTTCTTCCTGTTACAAATTTGTTCTTTTTTCTCTGCCCTTTGTACCACCTCTTATCCATTTCTTCCCCTTATTATTGTTTATTCATGAGTTCTTTCTGTCTTCACCCCCTGTAGCGAATTCAAAATGCCAGTACACATATTTGTATAGCTGAATTTGTGTGTTTGAATGGATTTCAATGTGCACGTGTATAGACACTCCTATGCAGAATTTTACTATGTTCAACTAACCATATCAGAGCTCAATTATTTTCCCCCACAAGTGTATATGAGCATGTTTATTTTTTATTTTTTTTTGCCAAGTGTGGACTATTGTGTGTTTTCATGCTACCATGCAGACTTTGTCCTTGTGCATTCAAGCAAATCAGCACTTGTGCATCTGTGAATGCACCTGTGTGTGTGCTGAACCCTATAGGGCACCTGCAGGTGCAGTCTATTCAATTTAGCAGGTTTAGAAGAGGAGCGGGTCACAAGTCAGACATTGTTTAGTCAACACACAACACTATGCACTGAATGAAGGGAAAAAAAGAAAAACATCACATAATGCTGTTGCCAACTTTGGAATTTTAATTTAGCTATTTTTAGGCTTATTAAAGTTACTGACATTTTAAATGAAATTCTATTTATTGTGGTCAGCCATACCTCAACATTCTCATCCAACCCTCAAGCTTAACCAATTCAAGCTTAATTATATCCCCAACTGAAAACCAATCAATGCCTTTCTCATGGGTCCCCATGAGGACTAATGAAGGGTGCGCTCAGAGTGAAATTAGTGGTTTACTAAGCTATTCCGAGCTAAAAGTGAAAGTTTTTAATGTACAGATTGGCTTTCTTTTGACTTATCCTGTTGGTACCAGACCTCCTGTGGGCCAGACATGACAAATAAATATGTATTTCACTCAGTTTACCTTCCAAATACTTATACATTATACACAATTGGAAAACTATGATTCTTGAGATTTGAAGGACATGTATACCTTTCAGGCTAAAATCATAACTGTACATTGACTAAACACTTAATTCTGGCCAGTCTCCAATTTTATCTTTAAAAGCATATTGTACTTCAGTAGCACATGATACTGCAAAAAAATGTCCAGTCCAGTAAAATAGTTGGTCCACAAGTATTTTATTAATAACAAAAACTATTTCTTAATAAACTTACTGAAAAAAAGCACCATAATTTTACTAATTCAGGTCCCGATGATGTCGAGCAACTGAATTAAAAATGACATTATCATTCGAAGTATTGTAAGTTCGCATCTGACAGTGAAGTAAAACTCAAAGCCCATACTTATCACTGAATAAATGTTGGTTACATTATTGTAACTTATGGAAAATCAACAATTCATTTGTCAATTTATAAATTAAACCATTTAGATAGTGATCATGTGTTGGCATTTTAACTGCCTAATGTAACCATAATGTAATGTTGATTCAGTTACCGTTTTTCAGCATTTACTTTATTGAATATTTAATCCATCATGGATTATGTCATTACATAAACAACAGGCAGATATTAATTTTCACATGTAAATATTTACTGGCAACATTCTACCTTTATGTTAAGTTTCATCATTATTCATACAACTATCTATTTCTATCTTCTCAAATTCTTTGTGTATAATGTGCAGAGGAAGAATCAAATTTCCCTTTTCATATGAGCACACAGCGCCTGAAGAAGAAAGCCTCCAAGGTAATCACAAAAAAATGATAATGGCTTTTGGCTTACCAGTGATCTCAGAGTGGAGGTTTATACTCTGTTGAGCCAGCTGAAGCAAAGAAAACTTGCCTACGTTGAAAGTGCATCTGATGTTCCCAAGTAGACAACTATATGTAGTAGAAAATATCTTATCAAAAGCAAGAACACACATGCACATAAAGTCAAACACTATAAATGTCGACATCATTCTGCATGAACATACAATTTGGTGAAATGTAATTTAATTCAGACAAACAGACCAGTCCCCCCCCCCCCCCCATGTTTATGCCTGCTACTCTTAGCTTGACTGACTCCTTAAAACTCATCTTTAATCTCCATAATGAAGGTTAATTTGAGAGCCAGTTTAACAGTTCATTGGCTGTGTTACTTTATTAATTTCATTTAAAATATCAAGGCTTGAAGGAGTGTTTGATTAACAGAAGCCAATCAATCAGCCACAATTGAAATTGTGTGCCTTATTAGCAAAACTGGATTATTACAAACAAGTCTGTTCTCATTCACTTGACTTCATCTAACTGTTTAAATTATGTTAGGAAGTGTGCCAGTGCCCTAGGCAGTAAGTCCTTAGTTTAATTCCTGGCCGGTCAGACCATCTGCTGCATTTCATTCCCCCATCACTTTACCCACATTTCTTGTGCCTTTCCTCTGTCTTGCATATAGAGGCACGGAATGTCCCAAAAAAATAATTCAAAAAGAAAAGAGGGGGAGAAATGGGACAAACTCAGAGGACAAGATGCTGCAGATTCTGGCTTTCAATTCCTTCACTGTGCAAAGCTCCTGTGTTTTTTTTAATAATACATCTCACTAGTGTTTTCTTTTAGACCCAGATGCTTCATGTGGATATCTTTTAAACCTTAGAGCCTCATTTAGGAAACAGACTTCCTGTAAAAATGTTGCCCCGTAACAGACTAGCAGAAGCAATTAAAAGTTGGCTTTCACACATTGGGAACTACTGTACTGAGCAACTCAACCCCATTAACCCTTGTTCACATGCCTGTATGGTTGGTATACCCATAAACAACCCGAATCCTCCAGAGTCATGTCCTGGGACTGATTTAAAAGGTAAAATATAACAATTAGCTGGAGTTATGGTAACCAGTCGTCCTTTTCCATGAGAGGTAAAATGTGGATATTATTTCATTATTATAAGTAAAAAATTGAGGTGACCATCCAGTTAAAGCAAGAGTCAAGCAAAATATGTTTGTGATTGAATTGGTGTTTGTGTACATGTGATTTTTTAGGATACAAAGAGGTGATGTATTCTGAGGAAGCTGTGGGTGTGAGTAGGCAACCAGTGCTTCTGCAACTGCACAAAAAAAGTGTTAACAGTGTTTATGTTTGGAACATTTTAGTCAAGCTTTTGAGTCGTTTCTCTTTTAGTTTGGTTCAATTGCAAGATGAGAAAAAACAAAAAACAAAAAACAAAAAATAAAACAAAACATGGGAATATTGCACACCCACATTAGAGGCTATGTGACATGTGAGTCTCAGGCAAACTTGGTTTAATTCATGACATATTTCTAATTACATGACTGCCGCACTTTTGATTTGTATTACTTTCCCTTAGATTAGAATGTTATGAACAGCAATGGAAAAAAAAAAAGAAAAAAAAAAAAGAAAAGTAGTGCCCATGTACAATCCTTTAAGCTCCTGTGTGGACTGCTTAGCAGGTTGCCTGCAGCTTGTAATGGTGAAACTAAACTGATTAAATTAAATAAAGCAAGAAGTCTCCTCCAGTCTTATTCAATGGAAATATTTTCAAATATGACCTGGTGAATATTCAGTTACCAGCTCTTTTGTCATTATTTTAACCTACATACTATTAATTGTCCAAAATACTGTATAGTAGTGGAACTGAGATCACTTCAATGAGATTATCTAAATATTTCCTTCATAGACATTTTAACCAAAATGTTTAATGCATTTTATTAGTAAATTCACTGAGTGTGTAAGGGATGTAAAGAAGAGAAAGCAAAGGAATGACAAGAAGGAGAAATAGGGGGGGGAAAGTCATCTACATTTGCTCTCATTTTTGTGTTGTAGATTTTCTCCAGAAAATTTTTGAGGGTGCACCCATCTTTCTTTTTAGGTTTAATCAATTTGCATTCAAATCTCACAGTGAAAGCTCTAAGGAAAGCAATTTTATCATTATTTCTTTCCTCCCGTTTTCTAAGGCAATCTCATACACACACACCTACACACACATTATTGACCACCTTGCTTTTCTCCACCACTCTTGCTCACACATGCAGAAAAGCGGCATCGAACAAGTGACACCTTTAACCTCTTGAACCATAGGGTTTTTGGAGGTGCAGTTCGCCTGAACAGACTCTGAACAATAACTCTGTAATTTTCAGGTCAATATACATAACCTTGGTCTCAATGGATAGGTAAGATCCTATGGAATATAAATCCAGCGTCAGAAACATTGTGAATGTTAATATGCCTGTGTAAATTGTGATAAACCACAGGTAAAAACAAAAAAATTATCCCCGCCTAATTGTGTTTTTTTTTTTTAGACAGATGAAAACATCATGATAGAAATCATTCTGTGCATAGATACCACTGCATGCATTCATCAACTCCTTGACTAGAACTGTACAAAGTTGCGTTAGAATAGAACAAAGCTCATAGCTTTTATGCAGATTTTAGTGTGGATAGTACCAGGCGGACTCTCAATTTAGCCACTTGGATACACATTAGAGCACCATTGTATTTTTAATTCTGTTTAAGTTCTGTGTATTTAAAATTTATTCTTTTCTCTTAATGGTGCTGGGGGAGTTGTATGAACGCTTAGGGGCAAAAGTGAGCTCAAATGGTAGAAGCTAAGGAGCAGGAAGTGCCATGGGCCTAGACCAAGCCAGCTCCTTCCAGAGGGGTGATCAATTGCCTTCATATCTTTAAACATTTAGATTTTTTGTTTGGATTTTGATTAGTTTGACTACTTGTTTAATTTTAGGTATTCCTTTTGTTAAGGAAAAAGTGAACTAACTGTTTAGGATATGTTTCATTGTTTATTGTTTTTGTTAGTGTTTGTTAACCCCTCATGTGTTTGACTGGTCTGATCAGCCACTATTTAAGTGCCCCTAGGTTAGTTTGGTTCTTGTGTTAGTTTGGTTTCTTTTAAGTTACATGTTAAACAGTTAGTTTAAAGTTTTCTGAGTTATAGTTATACTTTTGTTTAGTTTTGTTAATTTGACCTCTTTTAAGGGCCCAAAATTATTTCGTGAGTATTTTAAAGTCATGAGTAAATAAAACCTGTTCCTTTTTAAAACCAACTGTGTTCTTGTCCTTCACCAGCTTGGTCCTTCACACCTTGCCATCATTAATTCCAATATGAGTTTTGCATTATAACCAAGAACTGCAAAACAATTTGAAGATGAACTGAAGGTAACTTTTTAAACAAGACAGTGATTCTTTGTGGTCTTATCTTATCATCTTTGTGCAACATAGCTATTTGTAATTGGAAATGATAAAATTAATAGTTTGCATTAGCCTAATGGATAGCCCAGAGCTGAGTCTTTTCACATTATTGGCCAGTGACATTATAGCATGTAGTCATCTGTTTCCAACGCCTTTTGGCATAAATATCCCAATGGCCAACTCTGGAATCAATATGCATATTGAGCCTGTTTGCTCAACCAACAAAATCAGCTGAGATTAATCAGAAAATTGCAGTGATCTGATTTGACACATTTACATCCACTTCTGAAATGTGATATTCAAAAAATCCTGGTCTACTTTTACCAGGAGTATGTATGTACATAGTGAGGTAACTTCCTGTTATTTTCAAAACACCCAATCCTTGTTGAGCATGAGGGCACTCATGGGTTAACATTAGCTGGTAATGTGGGAGCTACTAAGCTACAAAATAGACTATATAGGATTTTTTTACTTTGTTTATACTCTGAATTTGCGCTCACATTGTGATGGCGACGCTTTCGTTTTGAGTTTTTAGCACATACTCAATGTGAAAAAAAAGTACTAACTCAAATATACTGGTCTACAGACACAAAGACACTGACGTATTAGGGAGAAATCTGTATGTGTTAATTTGAATTCTCATCATCAGATAACTGCCATTTTCTAATAAAGGACATCAGACAATGTTTTTTACATGATCTGATAACTCCAGAAATCAGTTAATGATTAGACTTCTGGTCTGCATGTAAACAGGCTTATGGTGAAAATGACTTACAACTGGAAACCAAAATGAACTGGTTTACACTAAAACCCATATCCAGATGCTTCTTGACCACATGTAGTCATAAAGTATCTCACTCTGCTGCTCTTTATCCAATGCATCACTTGTCTTTGCAAAGGCAAAAATCCTTGTTCTGAGTCTCTTCTGAACAAGCAACATACACCTGATTAAAAATTAAAGCTACACAGAGACTCGCTTTACGTGCTTTTTTTTTACCAGAAAAATTTGCAGACAACCATATGCAATATGAGTAATAATATCCAAGATTACCTGATCCATTGTAGGATTTTGGCAGATATTCTCTGGTTATTCACCAGTAGGAGATACATCACTTGAAAGGGTGGATGCATGGACCCTCACAAAAGAATCAGTCACTTACTATCCAAACCATCTCTGAATTTTTTCTGAGCGATATCATATCAATGCATCTTTAGTGTGTCTGAGTGATGATAATAACTGTCCATCTAAAGTCTAATGCCCTCTGATGCGTGAATGAAGTTATGATCCATGAGGAATTTAATCATTTACACCAAAGGTGTGAAAAAAACAAGATCAGAGAAACATCAAACGGGGAGTAGTCAAATTATTTTCCATCAGTTAAAATAAATGGTGCAAAGCCACCTCATACTGCTCTACACTGTTTAATGAGGATGGGCCTTGCTGAGATATGAAGTCAATAAGGAAGCTCAAGTTCAAATTTATTTATAGAGCACAAAAACAACTGCCAGTGACCAAAGTAAGGAAGTGCTATATAGAACAAAAACACTGCTCACTAGCCTCCATTAGAGTACCACTGAAACAGCATCAACTGCACATATTAACTCATTTTCCTTAGAAGTCATTTGATGTCATTAAACTAAGTTCAATGGCCATTATGTGGCAAATAACTGGTTTCAAATAAATATACTGGTTTTCTGTGTCACTATACATTTCTCCACTAAGCTATGAAAAGTCTCTAAAACTGTCCCCCTAAAAACATAAATTGTGAAACCAATGGCTGACACTAAGGTGATTTCGGTTGAGACCCATCAGTTTTACACCCATTACAGGAGTCCTGCTTCAGAGTTGGAAATCACTAAAATAACTAGCAGTAATGGTTAATTGCTTCCACATTCCTGTTAAAGCCTTCTTTCTTCTAACATTATTTCCTGGAAATGGCATTTGGATGATAAAAGTGCAGTGTCACATTTTTAAGTTACTTCAAAGCTTTTTAGTTATACTTCTGATCTTAATAAATTGTTTGCTGCTTAAAAGAACCCCCTGTAGAGTCCTGTGGAGGATTTGAAATGTGAGGAAAATCCAATTAATGTTGATATTCTTTCTTTCTTTTTATTTATTTATTCTCTCTTCTTTTTTTTTTTCTCCTTTTTTTTCTTTTCTTTTCCTTTCTTTCCCCCCTTCTCCTTTCCCCTCTTCCCACGTTAATGCATCAAATTCAAAACAAAACATTTCATAATTTCAATAATTTAAATACAACAATTGTAATACATTCCATAGAAAGAGAGAAAAAAACAAAAAAATATATAATATATATAGGATATTTGCCTTCTGTCTTTTGGTATCATGTAATATTTTTATGTTATTGTCTTCACACTTGAAGTGAGTTTAGATAAGCTCAGATGCCAGTGTGTGTACTCCTACACAAGCCGGGATGAATATGTGTCCTGTTTAAAGGTGGTTTGATAAAGCCTGTATGACTCTTTCAAAAGAAATGGATGTCAGTATGTGGTAAGATTCATTCTGGACAATGTTACACATACTGCAAGCTAAAAACAGCTGGCAACGGTCTGAAGCAATGGCAGTGGGTTTACCAGCAGTGTAATGACACGCTGGATATAATGGGCTGTAAGGGATAAGCAAAAAACAAAACAAAACAAAAAAAAAAAAAAAAAAACAACAACAAACAAACAAATAAAAAAACACATTAGACATGGTTCTTTAAAGGTATTCATTTATCTAAATAAATCCTAAAATGATGCAGATTTTATTTTCTATTTTGCATAAAACAGCAGAGTTTAACTGGTTATCATTTGGATCAGTTTGTTTTATGCCTGTGTTGAAACTATTTAGACAAGAGTGAAACCAAAGATAATACACAGCTAACTGCACAGCAGTTGATCAGCACAGTGTATTCTGCAAATGATTACTGTTGCCATAAATAAACCAATAAAGTCAATGCAACTGTGGTGTCACACCCACACCAAAAGAAGATCCACCAGCACAAATGTGAAAACTTGCAGCTACAAGCCTCCGTGTCTCTGTTTAATATGAGCTTTAACTGCAGGGGAAAATGATGATCCCAGTAGTAACATTATCTGCACGCAGCTGTGTTTTTTTCTTTCTTTTTCTTGACATCAAAATGTACCCACGAGGGTGTGCAAATCTTTGTGAGGCAGGGAAAAGTAGCATGAAAGTCAGTCTAACACCAAGTTAGCGAATATCACACACTAACTCAAAGCAATGGTTTCTGAATGAGGAATAAATTTCATAAACATCTGTGCTGTGTCTGTGCTATGGAAAGACATTGTTATACTTCAGTTTTTCACTGTTCAGTTTGCACACTCTGTCATTACATCTTCTTTGGGTTTATAAGTATATGAACATATTTACTATGATTGCATTATTATTTGAAGCAAATGTAGAACAAAGTGCTGATGAAGCTATGACCGCTTGTGAGAATGTTGCAACTCCAATGTGTATTCCAGCTAAACAAGCTCATAAAGATGACTCCCATCCACCAAGCAGTAATATCACTGTCGTAATGGACCCCTTGGGGCTACTGCACAGCATACCCCAATGTAGCCTGAGATTGCTCTTTATAATATAGCTTTAATGAAGCACCACTGCTGATTTGCAGAATTCAGGGTCAGGGTGATGGGTGCTTCTTACATTAGGATATACTAAACAGTACAGTGATTTCAACAGCCAATTAAAACTAACTGCAACACAAACCCCACAGACAACATTTTACTGCATGCATCAGAGACAATATGAGAAGTTTTATTTTAACAAGAGGATTCCACAGAGGCTGTTCATTCCTATGTGAGACAGCCTTGTGTGAGAATAAATGAATAAAAAGTAGTCAGTAAAGCAAAAATAAATTACAAGAATTGTTTTTAATTACTTTATTTGAAAGTTTCATGTTATGGAATAAGAATCTCGCATGTTTGTATGCAAGACTCATTTGGTCCATTTGGTTTGGGTGCATTTGTTGTTAGACGAAGGTTAGTCACATAACGCAAAAGGTTATGCACAGATTTAGATGAAATTAGCAGGAAATCTCAGAAATGGAATAATGAACAAGTGATTCAGTTTTAAGGGTGATCTGGATCCCTGCCTGGATCCAGGGATTTTTGAAGTAGTCTTTACTATGGGGAGATAGGAATACTTTTGCCATTAGTGTTTTAACTCAAAAACAATCCTACACAATTATTGACAAAAAAAAAAAAAAAAAAGAAGTTGCAATGCCTTGGCAGAGGTCTGCACCCTCTGAGTTGCTTCTGCTTAAGTCCCAAAAACAATAGCTTCCTAAGGTCATATCATATGTCACCCATTCAAAGCGATACTACATAACTTTCAAACCTTGAAAACGTTCATTGCTGTGCAGTGTCCTGAGGTCAAGAAACCATACTACAACATGTTTTTCCAGTCCGGAGCATGACATGACAGCTGTGTTTTGCTTTATAAAATCATGTCACACAGCAGCAATGGATATCAACACACTAGCCGTTTTGAACATGGCTGATTTAACAAAGAAATGTAAGAAGACATTATCAGAAGAAGTGAGAAAAAGAAAAAGGTGATAAAGCAAGAGTCAACCTCGACTGACTTTTACTGGCTGAAGAGAGCTCATAGAAGTAACAGCATGCAAGATGGATGCTGAATTAGCCTTTTGGGGGTGCTAAAGGGTAAAAATCTGTCAAAGTTCACTAATGTTGCTTTGTAGCAGGTAATGACAGCCGAGTTGGCTGAAGTCCTGTTCAACTCAAAAAACTAGTTAGGTTTATTTAGTTCCAAGCTGGGTTTAGCACTTGTTTGCAACTTATAAAACATGTAAGGGCTCAATATTTAGTCATAAAGATTTTGCAGTTGTAAATGAATGTTTGCACATAATTTCATAGTTTGCATCTGTAAATCAAGCTTGTAAAAACAATCTGCCTGAAAAAATCAAGTTTGCAAATGAGCTCAAAAGGGTTTGCGTAGATCTAAAAAAGATTTGTAATTTTGGGGGGAAAAAAGGTTATTTTGCAAAAACCCTGTTCAAGAATGCAAAGCACAAAACTGTGTGCGTGACTGAAGTTATGGTTGCAAATTTTGTGAGCACCCTAACCCTGACAACAGGTTATTTCCCTTATCTTTCCATCTGGACTTTTGGCTCCTGAAGCAACAGTTTTTTGACGGTTTAGTAGCCGTGCTGCTCTGGTCTAGTGCCTTCACTCTGACATAAACAACTGTTAAACTCTCCTGCTGCCACCTCCAAACTAAGGTCAGGAGGCAGAGCAGAGGTAATTACTCCTGGGTGAAGCAGCAGCTACTGTCTCAGTCACTTTACCCAGCAATACGCAGACTCTGTTGGAACTAGAAGAGCTGTGTGGTGTTTATTGCAAAAATTTATAATAATTTGATTCTGACCATTTGGTTGTAGGATTCCAAGGTACTTGTAACTCTCCTCAACATCTGCTATTCTGCCCTCTGGGAATGCAATTGCTTCTGTATGGATTACCTCTCATGTCTTTGTTACCATTCAGCTACATTTCTCCAGTCTTAATGACATTCAGATGTCCCTGTTGCATATCTTGGTAGTGTGGATCAGTGAGTCAATATCTCGCTCACTCTAAAGATATCTTTCCAGAGACTTCACAACAAATACCCCACAAAGGATGCAAGCAGTAGACAACTCAAACCCCATAATAGCAAATGAAAAGTAAACCCAACACCAATTCAGAAGGAAACTATACATAAACTATATTATGTACATATCTAGAAAATAATATATACAAGCAAGCAAAAAAACAAACAAACAAAAAAAAACCTCCAGTAAAACTTCAGTTCCGGTCTGTCATTCAGAAAAAAAGAAAACAAAGAGAAAAAGACCATCAGTTCAGTCTGGTCCCAGAATAAATCTGCTTCACAGATTAAGGGCTAATTTGTTCCGGTTTTATTTTATCCAAAAACAAAACTAAAAATTCTCCTTTAGTTTTTTTTTCAACAGATTCAAAGTTAATCTTTCTTTATTAACACAAAAGTAAGCAGAAAAAACAAACAAACAAAAGAACAATAAACCAAGCAAGGAGGTTTACCATACCTGTCTTCTACTCTAGTATCCAGGAGGAATAAGAATTAGATCCATATATGGCAGGGATCACCAACTCCAGACCTCTAAAGCCAGTGTCCTGCAGGTTTTCAATATGTCCATACTGCAGCAAACCTGACAAAAAAATGGGTTGTTAAGAAACTGGTGCAGACCTTGAAAACAAGCTGTTGAAGAACTATTTCATTTGAACCAGGTTTGTTTCAGCAGGGATGCAGTGAAAACCTGCAGGACACTTGTTCAAGAGGTCCATAGTTGGTGATCCCTGATATATAGAGTCTGTTGGCGATGGTGAGCTGCAAAGCAAAACTGCTACTGTTTCCTTGTGGCAAACTCTGCTTCCCAAGTCGTCACCTGCTTCTGCTTTTCTTTACTGACTAAGAGACTCCTGGTAATGGGAAAAATGCTGGGCTGGGCAGGGCAGATTAAAAAAACAAAAGAAGCCAAAAGAAAATCCTATTGGCTGATAAATGCAGGGTGGAGAAGTGAACTTTTATATTCTCTGTTTTAAAAGGATAATACAACTTTATTTAACTGGGGTTGTATGTGGTCATAATGAGGAGTTAGTGTGGTACGTGCAAAAAACAGTATTCAACGCACATTGATCAGAGTTTGCCCAAAAGTCATTAACTGCGCCTAGCTTGGGTTAACTTTAGTCTAAATGTGGTCCATGTTGGACGTCTAATCACGGCCCAAATTTCAATGTTTTCTTTTGACTGAATTTGGGTCATCTGAAAAAAGTAAATCCGCGTGTCCACAAAGGTCTAATAATTTTCAAGTTCACTATTACAAAAATGCTTGTTAACGTTTCACTGGCATTATTCTTTGATATCAATAATGGTGACATGTAAAGTCACATTACCACTATGCACTGCTGTGTTGAAGATGTTGTGCTTGTTTGACACATTTCTTTAATATTATGAACCAGAAACTTAATATCATGTGTTCATGCAAACACTAGTGAAGGAGTAGGCAAATCCATTACTAGAAAACCACAGTCCTGTAAGTTTTAGAGGTTTTCCTGTTTAAGCGACATGGTTTCTGTCTTTAGGCATTGCGTAATTTTGACCTTAAATGTCTCTACTTAGAAAGTGTTCAGAAAAGGACACAAAATACAGATCCAAAAAGCTGATTTTACACAATAAACAATATATCAATACCAAGGTCTGAAAAACACAAGGATAGAAACATAAAGTGAGAAATACTTCTAAGGACCATTATATCCATGAATCATCTAAAAATAATTAAGAGATATTTTAAGGTGACACAGGTTGTAATTACAGCTTCCACACCTGGTGCTGTGATGTTATTGCTGCTGAAAAAAAACAAGTACTTATTCATTATCATCTGACTACTTATGTGTAGTTATTTTTCCTTGTGAGCAGTCTCTATGCCTCTCTCTGTTCCTCTCCCATTCTGATGACCCAGATTTTAAACCACCATGCTCTGCTGCAGTCCCTCTCTTCTGACACACACATGCGAGCACACGCACCCATATGTACACACCTACTATGTTTAATTAATCATAGTCTTAGTTAAGGTTGATGCAAAATGAGAAAAGAGCTTCTCAAACAAAGATGAATTCACAACTAGAAGTCAGATACAAAATGACACACAAACATATTCATGCTCTTAGCATTAAAATTATAGTCATGTGTGTTAGTTATGTAACTGTTAAATGCCCCTGTACATACACCTTATCTGTAAGGCTACACAATGTTAGGAAGACATGCAATATGTCATATCATTGTCAAATACAACAATGATGGAATGAAGGTGATCGATTGAGAGCACTTTAAATGTAAATCAGTATGCGACAACGAGGGCTGCTTTAGATTTCTGCACCTGTGCTGGTTAGTTGTAGAAGATGCATGCAAGCACAACGTCCTGGTAGAAATGACAGGTAGAATGCATCCCTCATTAATACTACTGTGTTTGCAGTATTTCAAGTCAAATTGTCTTTGCAATATTGATTTTGTGATAAAAAATTTTTTTTGCATGCACTTCTGACACTTGGGAGATAAAATAGAGCTGCTCAATCAATAAGCTAACAGCTAAAGAGCCATGTTGTATAATGTCACCGAACTGAACAACTTTCCTGTCTAGTTGGGGAATTCTAAATTTGTACATAACAAAGTTGCTTTTATATCATTGGTTGGGTGAATTGCAGCTATTTGTAACTGTATGGTTCTGTTTTACTGCTGGCTGTATAATCTGTTCTTAAAGAGGCATAACAGTAAAATTGTCTGTTAATCATTTCAAATTAAAGCACTGGCTCTGCATGGATCCAGTCATAGGCAACAACTAACTATGTTGACATTTGAAATAATTCACATGGGTAATATATATATTAGAAAACCACTACACACAACACTAAAGCAGCAGTAACTCAGACTGAAACAAGTAAAAAAAAGTTGTGGTTTAACAAGACCAAATTACCGTCCCACTTAAAATTTTCTAATTGTATACTGCAACTAATGAACATGCACACATCACACTGCTGATGTAGTTAGTTAAAGTGCCCCATGGATGATTGCCCCTTTAAAGTGTGCACACACACAAGCTGAAGGGAAAAAAAAAAACTCTACTTGAAATTGTTGTAGCTTTTTGCCAGATTGCTGTTCAGCTTGTTATACCAAAATACAGCTGAAGGTACATGGTGTATCACATGTCATTGTACAATATGATATTTTTGCTGCAACTGCAATTGGTCAGAGGAGCCCCTTTTGTCCAACATCCTGTCAAGTTGTTTCTCAGTATAATGTCAATAACGCATTACTGGCTGTGAATCGTGCAAGAATAGAGTTAGCTGTTAGCTCAGCAGATGTGAAGAATGTGTTGCTAAGTTGCATCTAAGCTTCCTCGCATTTAATGTAGTACTGCCTCCATTTGATTAAAAGCTGTTTATAAAATAAATTTATATGGTGGATCAATAAATGTACTGGTGGTGAAGCCCTTAACTGTTATCAAGAAAAATCGCTTTTAAAACATTAAGATATGCATGACAAACATGTGCAATAAACTTTTTTGTAATGGTGTCTCCCTGAGGACCTGGAAATTCAGCCACACACACAGTGATAGATTCCAAGAAAGTAATTTATTCAGTCCAGGTAATGGAGGAGATGAGCAGGGTTTGGTCCAGTAGGAAGCGGTGGCGCCTTCCTCAGGTAAAGCAGGGAATAATATCCTGAAAGGACTCCAGAAACAGTCAGGATGATCCACAATCCAAACAAGCAGAGATTTAAGAAGCCAAGAGTCATAAATAGGGGTAGGAGGCAGACTACTTAGCTGGGGCAGGCGAATATCCGTGGTCGTTCCAAAACAGGTCAAAATCCAGGAGAGCACAAGGCAGGAGCAGTCCGGCAGGGGATGAGGCAAGAGAAGTTCAAGGGCCGTAACTGGGTCAAACACAGGAATCAGGCAACAAGAGTAAACGCTGGACACCAACAAGCGAAAACAATGCTGACCATCTGGCAGGGAAGCAAGGACTGGAGTGAGCTTAAGTAGGGAGGAGAGCAGGTGAACAGAGTGAGTAATCAGGGCTGCACCAGGTGGAGCAGATGAGTGTGATGAGGAGCTGTAGGCTCAGCAGAGCAGCAACCATGACACTTTTTACCTTTGTCAAGGCAGAGTCAATAATGAGGAATTAATGCCTTTTCATGGATGATTGCCCTCATAAATATGAAACTCTCAGGGGGTTCGATCTATAATCAAACCAAAAACAGGAAAGATTCATGTTCATTTATACATATATCAATCAACAAAATGCTTTATCATTATTTCTATGATCTTTTTGATCCACCAAAAACACATTTCTGGTTGTCAGTATCATTTGGTTTCTTTTCTTTTCATACAGAACTTCTTTCACAGTATAATGGAGAGTCACAGGTCACATCATCATTAACCTCTCCTCTTACTGCAGCAATTTTCTCAGCTCCATTGTCTGTGGCTCCTGTTCTCACCCATCAGCATTACAAGTATGATATATAATGCTAATATAGGAACGTATATTATATGCTTTTTAACTTTCTATCCATTTTGCATGAATAGTTATGAAATCCTGTAAAAATCAAGGTGCTTTCAATAACTATTAAGGCTTGAGAGCCTGCTAATGGTATTGTACAGGACATAAAGACAGCTGCTGAAGTAAAACCCCATATAATTAAATCTTCTTTTTTACTAATTTTTCTGCAATTGATTGACTAGATGAGTCTGTAAGTCATTTTAAAGTTGTATGATTAATTTCAGCTTTCACTCTGATAGAACCAGAAAAGCATTTATTTTGAGAGGATTCATTATTTTCTGGCTGTCACATTTGGCATATATGCTGTATTTTTACCAGTCAAGTTTTAATTATGTAACTATAGCCCCTTCAGCCTGCAAATGAGAATTTTTTTCTTCTTCTTTTTCTTCTTAAATGTAATGTAACATTTGAGGTGAGGCTGTGTAATGAAATGCAATGACACTGGATTCTTCTATATCATCTCTTTATATAAAAATATTTTTTCTTTTTCATTTAAAATGGTTGCAGCCATTTTCAAATTAAAGTAAAAAAGTCAGATGTGCTGAAAGAAAATAAAACAAATTTTGATATAATCTTAAAATAACCTAATTTTCATGCTAACGTACTTTTTATTATGCAGTTATTTTGCTGTTAAGGTAAAATATTATTTAACTTCACTCTATATTTTGTTAACAATGTCCAGGTAAAGTATGTATAACTTTAACTGATTTCTTATCATGCCTGCTCCTCCTCCACTGGTGTGCTCAATATCGCCAGCCGGCTGATCATCGGTTCTGACACCACATTTCCCAGAAAAAAAGTCATGTAAAGTGGTTAGGATGGTCCACATTAGACAATTTTTCTCTTGTTTTCGTTAAAATATTAGAAATATCACAGCCCCATATGATACACATATTTTTTTCTTTTGTGTTTCCTCACAATAAGTTTTGTATTAACACGCAATACTTTTGCGTTCTGTCGCAAAAAAAGTGATTATCAGACAGACACTGATTACATGGCAATGAGAGCGTGCACAGCCTGTTAAAGCTGTTTTGCTCAGTTTATTTAGGTGTTTTCTGATTTTTTTTGCTTTCTTATTTTATCTTTTGCTTTTGTCTCTCTTCTCTGATTACTTTAGTATTACGGTATGCCTCGCCTGGAGGCTCTGCCATGAATAACAGCTGATAAACAACTCCTGATAACAGCTTGTAAACGACACCCTGTGCACGCTTTCGTAGCCATGTAATAAGTGTCTGTCAAATGAACGCTTTTTTTGCAAAGGAACACAAAAGTATTGAGAGGGAAAGCAGAAGAAAAACTAAGGAGCTCTGTAAAATACTGTTTTTAGTTGGTTTCTAGCCAACATTTTTCTTGGTTTTAAGTTTTCCTTTTGTTTTTTATTCAAAATAGGGAGAAAATGCAGCTATGCAGTGAAAGCAACAAGAAGTAAAAACCAAAGTTTGTAGAGAGCTGTCTCTGGTGGACAATGCAGTGTTGGGCCTCTGTGAGCACTTTGACATCTGGGCTGCATCTGTGAAAAGCTGTGTCATCTCTTCACGACCAAAATGGATGCAGAGATAAAATATCTGGCAGAGATCAAAGTAGAGATCCTGTCAGCTCTGCTCTTTTAAAGGTCACCTCAGTACATACTAGACCGGGATATCGCTGAATAAAGAGCGAGATGAGGATATGGATGAATATAGTGGAAAGAGTGTAACAGGGATATAAAAGAGAAGGTTAGGGGCTTACAGATGAGATTGAGAGAGATTAGTGGAGGAAGGAAAGACGGAACAAGGTGTCTGATTGAAACCATGACACTGCAAAGACTAACAACAGATTGAGGGTTTTTATGGTGAGGGCATGACACCATAAAGGAAAGGAGTCATAGATACCTGTTTTAATTATGGCATTTTTGTATCTAACTGCTTACGGATGACACTTGGACAAAAACAGACTTCAGGATTGAAAAGTGAGGACTGGCATCCTCTCCAGCTGGACGACCTTGCCTTTATGTCAGCATTAGATACAACTGCTGTTTGTGACCTCTGACACATGCAAATCTAAATGCCAGGTGAGTCTGATACTGGCCTGTAATTTCCATTGATAAATGAGCTGAGCTCTCTCTAATCATTCAAGCTGGCAGTATGATTAAAAGATAATTGGCTAATACAGGCAAAAATGCAGTATTGTGGGCAAAGAGATACTAACCTTAAAAAAGTTGTGCTCTAAATGTTCTGAGATTCAAGTCCCCCTTCAATCTAGAATAATTACAGAATGACTATGAAACATTTAAAGTGGCTGTTAACATCATTAACTTTCCAGATCTCCACATTCCAAATAAAATGGCGATGACTAAGACAGTGGAGAAGGTTGTCAGATTGCAGGGTTTACAATTCAAACCCCAGCACTGCCACATGACAAAATGCCCTCAGGAAAGACGTTAAAGCCGATTTTGCTCAAGCTCCTTACACAGAAGTTCTGTTGCAGTTGTTTTGTCAGTGTGCATGTATGAAGGAAACAACAGTACAAAACACATTGAGCTTTTGTTAGATATTTCAAGAAGTGGGACAGCCCAGGAGACAGAGAGGGAAACAGGGCAGGATGCAAATATATTGATTTGTCCCTTTTAAACAGGACTTATTAAACACAAAATGTGTAACTAGTTATGGACATTTGATTATTCTTTTCTCTGGTTTTTTTTCTGTTGTCTTTCAATTTACTGTATGCGTTGGGCTTAAACATTAGATTGTATTGGTAATGAAAAATGTTCTTTTACAGGGAAAGGAAATAATTTATGGTTCAAAACATTAATTCAGTGCATTGAACAATTAAGTAATAATAAAAGGTTTTGCTATAACATGACTTAAAACCGACAGAGAAGGACCCACTTTGTATAGTTTTTGATGTAAGGGCAGTATAAGAAGAAAGAGAGGCTGGTATAAAGGAGGTATCTGGATACAACCCCAAAAATACATTATTTTCAATCAGAATTAAGCTTGTCACTTAAAAGTGTGCCTCAGCGTTATTTGTGATTCAGAGCACATCGTATTCTTTTGTGGGGGTGAAAAATCCTTTGCCAGAATCATTTCACATGTGGATTACAAGAAGAAAGATGACAAGAGAGCAAAAGGTGAAGGACATACCACAGAGATGCTTGAGAAAGTAAAAAGGACAGCAATATATACATGGCAGCGATACAGACTTGTCTGAGTTGATGTGATAGTGAAGATTTTCACTGTAGTTGTCAGCTTCATAACATGCACATAGATTTTTTGAGACATTTGGATGGATTTGTTGTCAGCACATTCAACTATGTAAAGAAGAAAGTATTTAATAAGAATATTTCATTTTTTTTAGATCTAGGATGTGTTATTTTAGTGTTCCCTTTTTATTTTTTTGAGCAGTGTATATGCCATAAATAACAGGTAATAACCAGGCTTGACAAGCTTACTCTCCACCCCACCAACAAAACTGAGGTACCAATGTTTACAGCTACAGTATTTACCGTCTCTGCTCTATTGTATCCAACGAGCCTACTTGTTACGACCTCTGGTCTACAGCCCATGGGAGTAAGGCTGTCTGGAGATTTCCTTGTGGGTTTGACGCAGCCCCAGCTGGAACCGCCCCTCCCTCTGACGTCAGCCAGACGTCCTTCTACTCCGTGCCAGCTGGAATGATTGCTCCGTCTCCGCCTCCAGGTTCTACAACCAATCCAGTGGAGCAGCCAGGCCTTCAAAAAGGAGGAGGCAGCTGTGTTCCCATGGGCGCACAGTTTGCCAGGCTGGGTGTTGGAGAGTAATCGTTGGACTTTAGAGAATATTTCGTGAGCTTGATTCCTGTCTTGAGTAATTGTGTGCACCTTTGTGCTTTTGAGTTGATATTGAGCAGAGACTCTCTCACCAGTTTTGTGTGAGTCATCTTAAGTTATCGTTTTGGATATGGTTAATGCTCTCACCTTTTGTGAGTAGCTTTTTGGTTGTTTGTTTTGGTTATTAGACGCTCTCACCTTTTGTGAGTAGCCATTGGTTAAGTTTCCTTTTTGTACATAGTATAACAGTAATTGTAATATCTCTTTTCTTTCCGTTGCTCTTTTTCTTTTGGCTGGAGTTATATAACCTATATTTAGGACACCCTTTGTTGTATTTTGTATTTTGGTTGTTTTATATGAACCCGAGTGTGTAAATAAATCTTGGTTATATTTTACAGTTTTGTCCAGCCTTATTTGTTATCGGCCCTAAACCCCTGGATCTTGTGGAGGGCCGTAACACTACTGCATAGATCTTAACTGCAACTGGATCTCAACCACACCTTTTCCAAGGCCCTGCTCAACTTCTTAATGGTTAGTAATGTGTTCAAGAGTAAAGTATGAGGGGCTGTTTAAGACAACATTCAAAATACCCTCTCACAGACACATGTGAAATTTAAGTCATTCACACATTATACTGAATCCTCTCATATATCATACTGAAATCATTCACAAATTATAGTAAAACCTCTCATACACTATACTGAAACTACCTCTCATATACCATACAGAAGTTTCTTCTCATATACTATACTGAAATGTTCTTATACACTATACTGAAATGTGCTCACACTCTGAATAATGTCTCTAACAGCGCTCCATAGTCAAGCATTGCTAAATTGTCTCTCCTCCTCCCCCCCCCCCCCCCCCCCCCCCATATAAATCAAATATGTCAACTTTTCTTGCCATCTCAGTGGGAGAAAGACGAGGCTAAAACACTGACATAGTCGTTCTTCTGAAGACGAAATGGAGCTGTTAAAGGAGAAAGACATGAAAGGGAGAAAGACAGATGAGGGTTCTGCCTTGAGGCAAGAGCAGAAATCTGTAAGTAAAAAAAAAAAATGACAGTAAGTGTCTAATAAAATAAGCTGCTTGTACAGGAGACTTGACTGACAGGCTTCAGTGCCAAATGTTACATCAATAAACCTAGATCTTATTTATTTATAAAAGAAAAAAAAATGTCTGAAGTACATGTAAAAGAATACTTAAGTGTAACTCTGATCAGGCATTACATCACTATGAGTCTTTCAAGCAGCATATTTGTTTTGAACAACATGACATGCATTTAAAAACTGACGAGTTAAAGTTGTGCATGTAGTGGCATCAACGTGCAAAATTTTTGTATCAGATTGAATTTCTATGCAGAATTTTTCTGTTGGTTCCGATTTTAGGGTATTAATGGTGGTCATACTTATTTGTGTGATAATGATAGACAGTAGTACGCTATCACTCTTGGCTATTTTACTATTTGATTGTCCAAAATTTATTTATTAACATTAATTTAATACAGTCAATCAAGAGAGTGCAGTCAACTGCCTGAGAGTACAACATATATAACATACAACAGTAAGTCACTCTTAAATTACCTCAAAGAAAATGACCCCATGACTTCAAAGTTTCTAAATATTTATTTTCTGTTCATGTTTGTGTAAAGGTGTGCATGTATGAATGTCTTTTATTCAGTATACTCCACAATTTATTTAACATAGTCCAAGCTACCCAAGAAAATGTGAAATGTTTGTCTTTGTCACCTTATTAAAATTTTTGGATGATCTTGGGAATTTAATCACATTTAATCATATACTAGAGATCTGTTCTATTTTGTGGTCTGTGGTAATTTTTCACAAATATAAGAATTTCTAATGCAAATATGCATCATTAAAGCACAATACAAGTGACCTAACCTTTTAGGATAATCTGGCTGGGATCTAGTTGTAATGGCAAGCAGGACAGTACTGGAGTTTGTCCTTCCGCTCAGATGCTTTGGATATTACTTTTTATTTGTTTGTTTATTTATTTATTTATTTATTATTCTTACTGATAATTGCAGTTTGTGCTTTAAACAGACAAAATAATATGCATTTTACTATTTTACAGAACCTATTACTAATTTCATTTTATATGTTGATTATTTGTTCTCAGTTATTGCTTGTTTTTATTTACATATTATCTAAGCTCAAAGTAACTCCATTACACCTATACATCTCAAAATAACAGATGGAAATCAGTTTTCATTAAAAGTTTTGTAAACTACAACCTTTTCTTATTTTTATCTGCATCAAAGTATTCCACACTGTCTTTAATTCAAAGCAGATCAAAATTAGCTAGTAGCTGTTCAAAATGGAAACTAGAGAAGAGAAAAACTTTGCCAATTATGTATTAAAATTATAGTAGTTTGAGTGAACTCTCTTGTGTTTTTTTACACTGGTTAATTTTTATAGCCTTAAAGGGGCAAAAAGCTAAATTGTTTCACTTTAATTTTTCACCACAAGGTTTGCTGTTGTGTGCTACCTGTAGCCCAAAACAAAGTTTTTTTTTTGTTTTTTTTTTTAATCTTCATTTAACCGGGAAGTCCCATTGAGATTAACTCTATAGTAATTTTTTAATTCCTCTAATCTAGAAATGAGGAATTTCCATTTAATGCCCCCTTAATCAAATAATGTCAAGGTTCTACAAATAGGTAATTAACATTGTTCTCAATAATGGAAGCTAACGTTGCTAAGTTTACTTCATTTTTAAGAAAATGCAGGAAATAAGGATGCACAGCCATCTTAAGAAGTAAAATATGACACCAAATGGTCTATGAAACTACCTTTGGATGTATCTTAAATTTCATCCCATAATTGTTATAGTCACATACATAAACAGTTTGTTGACTTTCAACAAAGCTGTTATACTTTATAGGGACAATAAATCTGCAGGCTTACCTGTTAGCTTGCCACCCACCTCAAGTGAGGCACCAGTTACAAGCAAGTCAATGTCAGGCACAGTCAGCCACAGCAGGTTTCCTGCCAGAGATGCTTAACAGTCCTGCTGACAGGGTGCCATCATCTACAAGATAGCAAAATTTATATGCAAAGATATGCAGCCCACCAATGTCGTTCCTGGAGCATATGATGGAACTGGAGCCATAATATGCTTGACAGTTATGCCCTGTGTAGTGAGGAGATGAGAAGCAGCATAGCTGTTTTAGATCAAACATTATATGTGCTTATATCTAGGTTTTGTGTGAATTATATTTTGTTTTAGTATTTTATTTCTGTGAAGGCAACTTGGGTCCCAGTATTTTCCATTCTGTGAGGAATGTGAGTGGGGGTCAAATGCAGGAGGTGTGTTTGTTTTTGTAATCTACAGCTAACAGTTGCAGGGAAACTAGCCAGAACAAGTTCAAACCAGTGTTGGGGTCAAGCAGCATGTTAAGAGAAACAGAGAAGAGGAAATCCCATCCTATGATGACCAGAAGACTTTGTAACTGCCACCTCTGGGTCCATTTGGGCTGATGTGAAGAAGGCATATGCCGATTTGGACCGGTACCGAATAAATAATTTGCATGATACAAATAAATTGTTAATTTGAGAAATACTATTTTGGCCTGACATTTTCTGTAGCAGCCAAGTTGAAGACACATGTTTCTTTTAGCTGTTCATGTTGCAGAAACCACTGGTAGTCCACTGGATGAATTTAGCCGTTGACAAGGACTATGTGAGTTCAGAGTGGTAGTGTGTGTGTTGTAGGGAGAGGAAGTACATTTGGAAAATGTAATTCTGTAAGAAGTGACAGCCTTATCACACATTTCAATTTTGTACTTTACAGTGTACTAAGTAACAATATTTACATGCTATTTCTGGGGTTGGGAAGAGAGAATTCCAAAACTCGGATTTATGGCTTTGCATTTTAGTTTATTGCTTCACATGTTCTTTCAACCACCAGTACACACTGCTTTATCTATGATTACAGGCCAATAGATGCCATTCAACCATGCTCCTGTGTAGTTTGTGCCTGCAAAACATCATTTAAGTTAATATTTATAATCCAATCATTATAGAGAAAATAATAGATATACTGACAGATTTTTTTCTGCTTGTATTTATGTATTGACCAGTATAAAAGATCAGACTACAGAAGGAGGGAAGAGGAAATATATGTAGTGCAACTGACAGAAGAGTTCCAGGATGCATGCAAAGAAGCAGTTATGAGAACAGTTCTGGTCACTTATTGAACCTCTAGCAGTTTACACTAAAATAGCTTGAAAATGGGACAATTATCTATGAAAAGTTTAAAAATTTCTTGGCTGAGCAAAGCAACTGATCTTTAAGATACTGCTAAATCCCTGACTGCTTTTCTGACTACTTCAGATTGCAGCCACATGGTTGATTTCTTTGATCTGTGTGGCATGAAGTGCTGTCTGGAGTTGAACAAGTCTGAGAGCTACAATGAAAGAGTTTGTAAGGCTGTGATATGATACACTTGGTAGTCATAGGCAGAACTTGGTTTATTCTGTTGATACCTTTTTACCTTTGTGTGGAGACATGATGGTGTGGCATATACAGCAAAGACTGGTGGTGTCATTTTGTTAAGGAAACATGAAGTCACGAAGGACTAAATAGACCATTACAGAAATAAATATGAATCTTATTTTTCTTTTTTTATTTATTCAGTCCTCATTTGATTATGTCATTTTAAAATTTATGTTTCATTTATTTAGACAGTGTTTCTTTATTTTATTTCAACATTTAACATTTACTTGTGCCCATAATAATTTATATACTCTATGTTCAAATTTGTTCATATGCATTTAATAATTGTCACCATTTATTTTTACTTTGACATTTATGGTAATAAGGTGGCCATTTCTGACCTTGTTCTACCGCTCGAGTGGCCACATCAATGAACAAGTTCCCATTTATTTATTTTTTTTATTTCTTTGATTAGTTGATTTATTTATGATTATGGCATTTTTGGTCCTCCATATAAATCTGTAGTTGAAATGTGCTGGGGCCAGTGTATAGGTTAGAGGAGCAACTGTAACTGTCCTCTCAACACATCTATGCCAAGATCCAATAGTTGTTGATTTTTCAGTTTGGGCCAAAAGTATGGATTGATTTACCTAAACACTGACATTTCAAGAGCTGGCAAGAAGTTTAACCCCAAACAAAGCAGGAATGTTAAGCTTAACCTTGCTACAACATCATCTATTGCACATGACTCATCTTGACATTCAGACTTGTTTACTATCTATCAGCCCCATCTACCTTAGAGCAATGGTGACTGACCTTGTTTCTAGGCGTGTTTGCCCTATAGCTCACTAAGACAGTTTAGGTCCATCTTATTGGCTCCTGTCTTGTTGCTACATATCAGTCACAATGGAATAAATAATACAAAATCTATAATAAAATTTGGAGATATTGATAATATGCTTGTGTCAGAAGCTCTCAATCCCTATCTTTTTCTATTATATATTTTTTTTTGCTTTGACGTTGTCACCTGTTTTAGTGAAGAAATTGGGTAATGTAGTATACAATCCTTCTCGGGCATTGCTAACACATAACTAAAGAGAAATTTTCAGAATCAGACTTATGTCTACAAAAAAAACAAAAACAAACAAAAAACAAAGAGTACATGTCCAGTCCTTGCAAAATATGTTTTCTATGTTGTGAGAATGACTGATTATTGTATATTTAATCTAACATAACAAAAAAAAAAAAAAAAACGTACAAAAATAAATAAAACAAAAAGAACAAAGTCATTACTTCGATCTGGGATTATAAATCCATGTTGAGCTTAACATTATTTAGGGAACAAAGTATGGTGGTAATTTCCTACTAACTGGTCAAGCCATTCATGTTCATACAAAGATTCTCGATAATGTTTGAATAAATTCATAATGCATTACCAAAAGCCATAGTCACTGACATGATGCGTAATGAGAAATATTATTTTTTCAAGTGTACAACATTTCTTTTGGTTCATTATAACTATGACTAAACTGTTGAAACTAACTGAATTCATGATTGGTAAACACTTTTTTCCTCTCTTAATTTACTTCAACTGTTAAACTGGACTACACTCTGAGGTTGCCTCAAACGTAGTCTAGTTGACGGTCAGCATTAGCCGTCTCAGAATCCCTTCCAATTTTGCTCTTGGTATTTTCTGCATCTGCCACTGTGTGAAACGTTGTATGATTTGACTCAGTGTGTTGCCTCATTACTGTGGACTGTAGTGTCCTTCTTTTCCATAAAGCTTTAGTTGTGCTGAGATCAGCTACACAGTCAATAGAAGTGAAAGGAGCTAATAAACTAAAAAGAAGCAGAAAAAGTGACAAACCATTACAGCTTGGCATCTTTATTTCAGAGTTTCGTTATTTTCGTTTTACAGTGGAAATTCAAGCAAACAAATTTTACTGTGCATGCTGTGATGACTGATTTATTTCTCTAAACTCTTTGATCCAAACAACCAATGAGCCTCAATCACAAGCTGTTCTTGCAAACATATTTGTTCTTACATCCTACTTACAAATTTTCTACAAAAGTTGTGGTATCTCCGTATCTTAGATCCAAGTGGCAACCTCCAGCAATAAAATGTGAAGTGCAAAAAATTGCAGTTTACCCCTCATCCGCTAAGGGCTGGCTCCAAAACAGAGTCAATCCCAATAGACTCCCATGTTAAAAAGAACAACTTCTCAGCAGAAAAAAAAAAACATGTTTAAATCCTGGTACAAAAAACATTTTAGGATCAATAGTTTACCTTCATGACAACTGTTAGGGGGTGGATATACTTCTAACTCATCCATTTGGATGTTATTTAATCTTGAAATTTGGCATAATTAGGGGCGTGTCCTATTGATTGACAGGTATTCAATATTCACGGCAAGAAGGGACAGTGCAGCACAACTGAGGTTTTTAGCCGCCTATAAGCATGCCTTAGCTTTAGCCCGCCTACCTCCATTAACTGTTTAGCTACCGTTAGCTCCAGGTTAGCACTTAACTACAGGCAGCTCAGAGTTTGATGGGTGCCAATCATCCATCCCTACCTTTACAGTCTCCCTCTCAGCTCCACCTCTTTGTCCATTTTAGAATTTCCCAAAATGAGACAAGTGTGATGCTGCCAAGATAGCAATGGAACCGCCTAATGAGCTTCAGTTCAGCTCCTCAGAAACTTACAGGTGACGTCATGGAGGCTCCATCCATCTTTTGTATACAGTATATGCTTAGATCTCGTTCAGACTGCAGGCTGAAGTAATCCAAATCCCATTTTTTTTTTGTCCGTATGCAATCTGTATCTAATCTTTTCATAACAGTCTGAACAACACCGATCTGACCAACCCAAATGTGACCTTGGATATGTGGTCCTAAATCCAATATGTATCTGATCTTTTGCCATGTGACTTCAGTCTGAATGGCCAGGTCGCATTAATCCGAACTACACGTCGGATTAATGCTTGTCATACGAAAATTGTTTATAAACTCCTTGCAACTCCGTACCCACAAATCTGGCACTTCTCTTTTGTAATCTCGTCCTTAAAACGATGCCATTGAAAATGTGCTGGCTATGGTTGGACAATAACTTTAAAATTGCAACATACGCTCTGCTGTTACCGTCCATGTTTACTTCCGCAAACATGAAGACGTCACATGCTTGCTCACTTTTACGTCGTTGCATCTTTTACGCATGCGGGACACTTTTGGTGAGCAAATACAAATCGCATTTAATTGGAAATGTGAAGGGGACTGAATTGAGCATTATGCCCTGCAGTCTGAACGTAGCCTTGGATATGTTCTTAACTAAGAACTAACCTTACAAACATCTAAAAGGCGACACGTTTGAACAGAATCAGCATTTGTGTTGTTTTCTGCTGTTCTGTTAAGAAAAATACAATTATAAAACTAATGTAATGTTTTGCCAGATTTTTAAATAACTTTTGAAAGAATGAACCATTTTGCTATTTAAGATAAATAACAATATTGCAGATCCAAATGTTATAATTTCCCTCAGGGGAAAATTAAACAATTTTTCATCCATTTAATTCATTCAAGAATAAGTCACAGTCAAGATGGATCTAATTATATTGCCGGTCTTCCTAACATCATCAGTGCAAAAGAACATGTCAGATCTGTTCCCTCAAATGTAAGAATATCACTCCATAAAAGTCCAAGTCACCTGTGAATTCCAGATACACATGGCAATTTTTTTTACTTGTGCAAAATAGGGCCAGCAAGTCCATCCTTTCAACTTAGGAGAAATTGATGTTCACCAATATCAGAGGAAAGTTGCAAAGAATTCCACAGTCTACCAACATGTTGATGAATCTGACAAGTACAAATTTAAGAAGATTTATCAGAAGATATTGGCGAATGAGGCCCAATGTCATCTGTTCCAGCAACTGTTTGAAATAAAGCTAGCCATCATTTTTCTAAATATGTAAGTTTATCACCTGGATGCTTTTACAATCTGAAAACAGATTTTCCATCATTGTGCATATGCATTTCTGTAGTTTTAAGGGAACAGTTTTATAACATGAGATTAGAGTTTTGTATATTTAAAACATAATGTGGAAACTACAGAGACTTTGCTGCCTTTGGGACTTATAGGACTTCATTCTTTTCTTACTGGCCTGCATTTGCAGTCTCCTTCTGCTGCAAAGGACTGTCATCACCTTCTAATTTCAACCAATTTCCATCCGCTGTTGTAGACCATGTTTGTTCATATCCGATCCTTGAGGTCCACTGCTCTACAAATTTTTAGATGCCTCCCTACCCTGACAGATCCAATTCAAGTAAACTGGATCTCCAAAAAAGCTTGTCCTCATGTTCTCCACTAGCCTGCAAATGACAATTAATTAAGCAAGACAAGTGTAAGCATCAGTAGCTACTTATATCCAATTATAATGCCTAGAAGGCATCATGAGCCACATCCATTTTACCTATATTTGTCATCTAACAGAAAATTATTTATGACTCATGTTTACCCTTCATTTTAACATAAGACTGGCTAATATAAAAAAATTCCCACTTTTTATATGAACCCATTAATGTCAGGATTTTAGCCATGATCTGGTTATTAATCAGCATTTGTTTGATGAAGATTGTGCATATAGATTAGGCCTGTACACTGTTAGCTCCAGTATTAATTCGCTATATTTATAGCAGACAGTGTAGTTGCAATCAGGCCACTGTAATTAGTCATTGTAGTACATGCTGTGATTTGTCAATGACTACTGTGGCTCAAATGGTTTTTCTGCACAAATACTGCAGAAAATGAGCAAATATTAAAGAACATTTTGATAAGCATTGCTTAGATGCAAACACAGGCCACATACTAAACAGTCTCTATTTTTCAGAGAATATATTCTCAGCAGGCTTTTTTTTATGACTCGTATGTGTCAATCTGACACAAAGATAACAACATTTCAGATAAAATCATAGCATCTGATCCAGTAATGAGTTAAAAAAAATGACTTCATCTTGTTTGCAGCACTAAATCAGTTCATTCTCTGTTGTTTAAAAAAGTCTGTCTCTCTGTTAAGTTGAAAGGCACATAGAGGATGTATTACAGGCTGGTGTCTACACATATTTTGTAGCATAATAACAACCCTCTGTTGCAAAAGTATGTTCCACTAAAGCAAGCTTGACTGACATTAACATAAGATCAGAAGGTTGAGAATGTACAAAATACACCCCTTAAAATCTCAGTTTTGCGCTACATGTTTTTTTCTAAGCCCTATTTGTGCCAAGAAGAAATTATTTAATACGTTTAGATTATCCAGATTTTACACTGTGGGTTGGGTGGTGGGGGTGAGGGAGACAGCACCAACGTTTCATGTCCAACTTGTAAACAAATATGTATTGTAATGGCACTAAGCTGTTTTGACTTCAAAACAGCAGATGAAATACTTAAAAAATAGGTTGATTTAGCCACCATAAAGTTATCACAGTTATGTACTAATTTTACCTAAGCATTATCACCATGAGATGTAATCAGAGCAAACCCCCTTTGCACACGTGGTGTAGATTTAATTTTACTAAGTTAAACACACCATTTGTCCACTACGAAAAACACTAAATGAAATTAAGGTAAAACATGATTTTACAAACATTGAAAATTAAATCCAATGTATCTCAGGGCTTCAGACTAACTTTTTTTTAGGAGGAGCACAGTGGCCTCTAAATTAAATTTTTAGGAGTGCAAGCAGAAAATCTTGGGGCGCACATTGAAATTGCCTTGCATAGCAAATATTCACATTTCCTCTCATTTTCACTGTATAAGTGATAAATACTTGTACAATAAATTCAGAAATACATCACATCTTACAAACACACATCTTACTGGCCGCACTAATACAAAACAAGTAGACACAGAACTTGTCAAAACAAATCAAATTTGATGATTTGATTTTATTCACTAGTCGAAGCAGAATAGCAATTTTGTAACCATCATCCCCCATAGGGCATGTCTTGTCCATGTAGTTTCTGGCAAAAACAAACTTTGCAAATAACCTACAAATACCTACAAATAAGAAAATTCACACACTGAACTGACTGACAAATACTTTACTGGTAATTACACTACCATTAAAAAACTTGGACACAATTGCCCATAAAATCAAATTTGGGTGAAAATCACTGCTCTCTTCCAGCCAAGCAACATTCATGCATGTGAAGTGTTGCGCTCTTACACGTAGACATGCACACGGGGGCTTGTGACATGACACAAAAAAATAGAACAATTTTCAACTTTTGTCACTGTTGCAT
The DNA here is from genome assembly GCF_017639745.1 of Melanotaenia boesemani. Lineage (NCBI taxonomy): Eukaryota > Metazoa > Chordata > Actinopteri > Atheriniformes > Melanotaeniidae > Melanotaenia > Melanotaenia boesemani. The sequence goes on along the minus strand of NC_055690.1, from coordinate 23,107,438 downwards.
AGCACTATGACCAAGGAGCAAGGGTTTCATTGACTGACCAGTGAACAGAGAGCAGGCTAAACACTGCAGTCTGCAAACACTTTCAACATGGAGGAAAATCATTTAAGCCATAGAAATTGTATAATAACAACTTTATATATATATATATATATATATATATATATATATATATATATATATATATATATGCATATAATATATAGGCATAAATATGATTTTAGCTATGTTTTGGATTTATCTTGATTTAGCCTTGATGTACATCAAATGATGGCCAATGCTGTTTCCTTGTTTGTAAAATAGGATGAACCCAGGGTTGTCTTTCTCTTTTGTACAGTATAGTAAACAGCAAGATTTCTGTCGATTTGAGCAAAATTCATTCTTACCTTGTCTGTTACGGACTGCTTTGAAAATGTCAAAATTCCATCCAATATCACAACCAATTAAATTTCATGGAGAAAAGTGATCTGAGCATGCGATGTGTGATGCTGCCACCGTCACTGCGGTTTAATAATGATGATTAATAGCTAAAGGCAAAATCGTTAATTGATTGTGAAATTAAAAAACAAAAAGTATTGGTATCTGTGATACTTGCTCTGGATTTACTTGGGATCAGATTTATACCAAAATTTGCAGTATTGCCGAGCCCTACAGGACACACACAAGGGACTACTTTCTCGGCTGACATTAGAATGCCTCGCGGTCCTCCCTGAACGAACTGGAAGTGGCTGGACGAAATGGAAGAAGTGGTCAGGGAAAGAGAATGTCTGGTCTTCCCTGTTTTAGTTGAGCTACGCGACCTGACTCCATATAAGTGGAAGAAAATTGATGGTTGGAGGCATACACATGCACACACAAAATTACATTATTAGAAAGCAAAGTTTTCATAGTTTACCAAGAAATTGTAACTTTTTTCTCATAACTTTGGTCCAATGAATGCATACCAGACCTGGTACCAGGACAGAGCATCATTGATCGCTGTGGGTGGGCTTGAAGAACTCATGATGTTCTTTAAATTATTGCAGAATTTGGTGATTACACACACATAAGCTGTGTCCCAGTTCAGGGTCTACGCACAGTTTGGGTTTGTCGGCTACATATGCCACAGTTGCACGCCAAGCACTGTCCCAGATGGAAGGTGCCTCCAAATCCACCCTACAAACCCACATTTTGTTTGGCCTGTAGCCAAGGTTACCAGTGGTGCATCCTTCGCTGCCTCTTTTCTCCCATATTTCATAAGATGATGGCAAAAAAGTAATAGAGCTCCAAAGAGTGCATTTTTTGTTTACCTAACTTCAGTAAAAATGTGACAAAACCAAATATATTAAAAACATGTTCGTTAAATGGTGGTATTAAAATTCTGTAATATTGTCTACATCCTGGAAAACCACCTTGGGAGGGCACTGAGCAGCGCTGACTCTGCCCACTACTCAGAGGCAAATTGTTAATGAGCTACTGGTCCTCTACAGAAGCAGAGTCCTAGAAAAGGTCAAAGATTTTGTGATTTTTGCCAAAAACTTCATAATCACAAATTAAAGACCACTGAGAACATTTTTAAATAGTTCCAAATAATTATTGGAGTGGGTCTTTGATAATTTAGTACAAGCAGAGCAACCTAAAGACTAGTGTGCATTATTTTGTTTCAGCAGATGTGCAGTCATTTAGAACTCAAACATATGCTGGATTATTTTAGCATGGAGAAATTGTCTAAATGAAAACAGTGACAACATACACTAAGAATACTTTTCATGACAGGATGAGCAGATGGATTTTGGCTGAATACCTACCCTGTTGTGCGTCCACCGTCTTCACAGTAATTGGTTCTGGGCAGAATACAGCAGGCCAGTCATTCACACAAAAACACAGAGACAGTGAGAATGAGAAAGTGATGCTTCCACCCACTGTAGGTGTTCAGACCACATGTTAATGAACAGCCTGCAATATGTTAGACTGACCCAAATTAGATTAATTCTTTTTTGAATTAGCAAATCAGCAGGGTGAATGTAGAGCTTCATTGCCAACATGCTGTGATACCTTTAGCACCTGTTTGATTATATCATGTTCTCAGGGACTCATCAGAGATGTCCAGATTATTATCAAAGTGATCACTCTACCGTACATATATATATATATATATATATATATATAAATATATATATATATATGAATAACATCAACTGTAACTTGGTTAATTTGATTTAGCTATAGTATGTTTCACTATTTAATATACAATATTTTTGCAAAACACATATGAATAAAACAGTACTTATTAACAATTAAAGTGATTTGTCATTGTTGATTGCATGAACCTGGGGAGTTGAATATTTAACCAAATGAAAGATTTTAAATATGAATTACACAGATAAATTTCAATTCAATTCAGCTTCATTTGTATATCACCTCTCATATCAGGGCACTTGACAATCAGTTCAAGCCGTTTAGTATTACTTGCCAACCTTTCCCCTTTTTAAGAGGGTTGCATTGCATTTTAACAAGGGGAAGTAAACAAGTATAAAAAGGAAGACAAAAACACAAATTGACAAAAAAAAAAAAAAAAAAAAGATTTGAAATAAGTTTAGGACTTGATGAAGGGACACAATGAACACATGGCCTAATAACAGTGATAATAACATCACCATTGTATGTGCTGATGGGCCCATGCTTCACAATAACTGTTATCTGTTAGCTGTAGTCTTTCTCACACTGTGCAATCTCTCAGAAAGAGGCATAAAAACCTGTTTAATTACATATTTTGACATTTCAGGCTGTTCATCTTCCTGTACAATTACTCCTGTCAGTTGTCTGGAGACTGATGCTGCTGTTATTTTTTTAAATTAAATTGTGCTGCTGTTGTCAACCAAATATACCATGGGGATAATTAAACTTATTTAAAGAGTAAAAAGTAATTTCCTCTTGTTGAATTCAATGTTTAATGACAATCAGTGGTTTGATTCAATTACTATCAGTTGACAAGGACTTTGGATTGTAAATCTAGTTATAGAATAACCTTTAAATAGTGATATTCTTTTAATGTTGATAAACTAAATTTGCATTATGCCTATTTACCATTTTAATTTGAGAATCATTAAGTTATTATTGTTTGTAAGTGAAACCAACAGCCAACAGGGTATGTTTAACATTTATATGTAGGTCAATAAATATTGTGCCTTTATTTAATCCAATTCCATTTCAAGCACATTTTTGTGGTACATGGCCAATTTCTGACAATGTATAACCATTAGTATGCTATCATGTTTAGTATAATTGCATAGGAAGTTTTTTCTTTACATACAAAATCATGCAGAATTGCTTTGAATTAAGTCATGATGGCTGAGTCAACCTAACAGACTGACTACGTGGGGCATTGTAGGTTAATTTAATTTTGGGGGTCCAACACCCACACTTTTTATTTATTTATTTTTTAACTTTGCATAGTGTTGTGCAAATGTTGCTGCACCAGTCGCTCTCTGCCTCTGCGCTGCACATTTATCTCCTCTACTCCTCTCTTTCCTGTTTCTCCTTGAATCATGACATAACTGGCGGTGATCAGTTAATCGGCTTTTTTGTCGCAGCTACGTTTCTTGTTTGTTCACAGTTTAGTTCGTGTTGAAGAGGAGGAAACTAGCAATACAATGATGCAAAACAGTAGCCCATTTTAATTATATAGAATATTGTTTGCATTTATTTTATATTATTGTCATTATTAGTTGAGGTTTGCAGGAGCCACAGCTGTGACATCTGCTGGTTATACAGCCAGATGGATCAGGTTCAGCACCAAGAGGATGCTATCTCTAAATCATTGGTTTATCTTTTAAGAGCCATGAATGTGGTGAAGGAAAAGCATGAACAGATTCTGAAACCCAAATCGGAGCCGGACTCTCCTCTAAGCAGGTGGTTGACAGGTGATAGAAAGGATTTACATGTAGAGGCAGATCTACTAAAGTTCTGATGTTTTCCTACTGATCAGGACAAGGGATGGCAGTGAGATTTTTTTTTTTTAAATAATTAGCTGGTTATTACACCATAAGTGGTCATCAGATGCTAAATGTGCAAAGACAAACAATGATATTTTTCAGTGTTGATGTAGAGCAACACATATAAGTGCATTACATGCTGCATTCACTGACACTTGACAATGGGAAGTTTACCTAAGTGAAAGTTAGTTTACATTTAATATTTATTAGCAAATCATTACCCCAAACCATGTGTTCCTATGCAGATAAACAGCCCTCTGATGTAAAATTGGTATTTTGTTATCCCCAAGCTACAGTTATGGCTCAGAATAAAATTTGTTCAGCAGTGTGATAATAAAACATTGGATGACTTATGCACACACACACACACACACTTTTGAAAAGCTTGCTACACCCCTGATCTTGCTTGTGTGAAAGTTACCCATAGGAATGAATAAATCATCAGCTGTAAGGTGACAGGTCACAGGTTTAAGGGTTAAGTGTGGTACTATAATTCCCTTGTGGCTGGTTCACTTCACATTTCCAGGAGATAAAGAATCTATCAATTTTAAAGACGTGTAATGTGCTCTGTCCACTGTGCTACCGCATTTTATGCTACTTCCATGCTGTACTCAAACATGCAGGCATCAGCTCCAAATCAGAAAACATTGCACAGAAGAAATGTGTATTGTACCAGACAAACCAGCATTCCTGATAATTTTTTTTAAATAAATACAGATATTTCTCACATTTGTAGGTAATTTATGTGACTAAATTTAAAGTATTCACTGAATAATTTTAAAGGTTGTGGATAACTTTAGGATTCCTGAAATATCAGCTATCTAGACAATACCGATTCTAATTTAATGCCTATCGAATCCACACATTTGGCTGGGCATGGATAGTTAACTGAGATTGTAGAAAAAGTATTTGGAATAGTGCTGCTCATGGATTCAGAACTCAGCCAGACCACACTGCATTGCTGTGTGTGTAAAGCAAAAATGCAGACAAATATATTAATGGGAACAAAAGTTAGGCGGAATTCAATATTGCAATGGGATTAAAGAAGAATACTCCACAGATCTATTATTAAAATACCAAAGCAGAGATGCTCACTAAACAGTTGTAGCATTGCTGACACATTAAATAGCTATTTTACCCCTTGCAACCTCACATCTAGTGTCGTGTTTCCTGTATAAGCTGAAATGACTGCCCTACATATGAAAATGCCACATCAGCTCTATTGTTTGTCAAATCTATTTGAAATACAGTGGAAGCTGGCCCACCCACATCCCAATGCTGCCTTCTTAAGCTTAAAGCACCACCATGAGCAGTGTAATGCAAGCACTTATGGAGAAAAGTATGATGTGTTTCTGATTTTCCATCTGACAAAGTAAAATGGGTTGACAGCATGAATGCTGTGATACTTAGTACGGCAAAGTTAAACAGTAGTAGATCGCTACCTCATGCTCTGTCTTTTACTTTTTTCTGATTCTTAATACAAAGACAGAGAAAGATGACAACTAGGTATCAAATCAAGCACAATGAATAAAGAAGCACACCACAGACACATTTAAAGCATAAAATGTGTTTACAAATCAAAGGAACAAAAATTATTTCAAGGAATGTTTTATATTATGGGAATGAATAGAGGTAAAAACAGGATTTTGTGGAGACAAATTAGAGATAAAGTACACTTTAAGAAAATCATAGAAAATAAACTAATTTGCTTTTTGCCAAGAGATTAAAGTTGCTCTCACCCTGGTTAACTTAAGCAATAGTTACATTCAGTCTGTATACTTATGTCTCTAGGTGCGTTTACATTATCCCTAAAACTGCACAAAACCGAAATATCACAATAAAAAGCTGGTAATAGAAACACCAAAATTTAAGTAAACCTCTCAAATATCTTTAAAAGTTTTTACCATCTCATGAGGTGGTCTCCAGACGTGTCGAAGTATATAGCAATAGTATAATGGAAACACTTTTTTCACATTTACACGTCCCTGAACCTTACGTAGGGGGTCATGTGACCAGCTCGTTTCAAGTAAGGATGGCACAGTATGTGTAGACAGAGGAGACAGAAATCTTTTTTTTTTTTTAAATAATAATTAAAGAGATAAATATAACCCTCCTGCTTGGATATAGAACACAAATAACTGGTATCATAACAACACTGCCAAAAATATTCCTAATACCAGCTGATTTTCCCAGCTGATTTTGAGTCTAGCCCCGGGTACCCTTAACAATTGTAATCTGTACTACATTTATCCTAGAATTAAAGTGCCAGCTTTTCCTCCAGTTGCTTCTCATCTTCCACAGACGCTCACTCACTCACAACCAGAGCTGCACGGGTTCTGGCTGAGATGAGCTTTTGCACTTTCCTGCTGATTGTATTGTTTCGTAATTATTTGATCATGCAAAGTTTTCATTCTCTGATATTTAATTTATCTGAAGTAACAGTAGTGGTGCTCCACAGTAATCCCTGTTTAGGAACCACTGCTCTTGATAGCCAGGAAGGCTGAATGCTTGTTTTGTTGTTAAAACTGTTTGATTTTTCAGTAGACTTTCAAGCAGTTTAATGTTGAACATTTTATTATCTTTTTAAAAGCTCTTTGGTGAAAGGAGACAGACAGAAAAAGTGATAATATAAAGAGAAAGGAGCAATCAGGTGAAGAAAAGAAAAAGGGAGAAAATCAGGAATAGGTGAGGAGAGATGAATTGAACTCTGTTTTCTTTTTTTTTTTATCAGATGGAATAAAAATAACAACAAAATACATTAGATGACATTGTACTATTTTAACATGCATGCATCTGGAGATTTAATGACCATTTAGGCACTCTACTGTCTACTATAGTCTGTAGTCTGTTATGACACTTTTTTTATTTAAATAAAAGAAAAAAAAATCCTTTACTCATCTTTGAATTTAAGCCCAGGGTGGCTGGAAATGCCTCTGAATCAAAGGATTTGTGAACTCAATAAACTGATGTGTAATTTATGTATTTTAAATTGTCCAAAAGCTGGAGTAATACAAATACAAAATACAGCCTTCCCTAATTTCTAGAACTACTTGGCTGCCTATAAATGAATTCATCAACAACCGTCTTCCACCGAGCTGCTTGTGGTTTCTGCCCCTCTTACACTGCTCTGTTTTTGTATTCTGGAAAACAGTTTAGTCCATCTTTTCCTCTGCTGCACATGCACTTTGAATTATCTTCCTGAAAGACCCAAGAACTTCACCTCAAATCATGTTTTCTGACAGACACTTGTGTCTTTCACAAACTGTCTTGAACTCTCAATCACACACAATCACATACAGTAACAACTGGATTTCCTTTTTCATTCCAACACTGAATTATTGAGGGAGTCGGTGTTAAAGAGGCCTGCTCTGCATTGCTGTAAAGACACAATCTCCATTTCAACTGTAAGTGTGAGTAGAGACGCAGACGAGTCAGCCAGAAAAGGCAAGATGAGGGAAAAGAAATTAGGGCAGTGATTTGAAATTCCATTTATGATTAAAAGGAAACTTGAGAAAGTTCTTCTCAGGCTTTAAAGATTCTAAGTGTGTGGGTTTTTGGCAGTCTTGTATTAAAGCCTGTTTGTGTGTGAGAGAGTTTTTTCGTCTTTTTTTCTGTAGGTCTGTGTTTGTCTGTGTGGGATGTGACCGTCTGCAGATGCATGAATGTTTGCATGAGAGACTACAGATGTCTTCCACTGTGGAATAGGTGTAACTTTAGCTCCATTCCTTGACATTTACATTATTTATAAGCTTTTATTGACCTACATGACTTTTTGTCTTCAGGCCAACGTTTTTAACCTTATTCATTTATTTATTTGTGTCTGCAGATGTTTCTTTTTTTTTTTTTTTGCCGTGTTGATATTTAAGTAAGACGGTAGCTACAGGGCCTCATGCTATTTGCCTTTAAAGTACAATGTTTTGTGCTTTTGAATATGAAACATTTGCTGCCCTGTTTTTGAAACCTGACAATTTCTTTTAGATTCTGTGGGGGTATGTCAGTACTCACTCACACACACACACACACACACACGCACGGCCATTATTTGTGTGGAAGTCTTGCTGGGTGCAAAGCATATTAAAGTCAAGCTGCTTATGCCTACAGGACACAGTGACTAATTATTGATGATGATTTTTGAGCGCCTACGTGTGTGTAGTGCACACAGGCTGCAAGTTGCTAACAGAGTACATAAAACAATGTGGTATTTCTGTCAATTTGTCAACTTTTTATGGTAATTATTTTTGTTTTTATTAAAACCACCGACATGGTAGTGTCCTTCACATTAGCTTTAAAATATTAAGCAAGTATTTTTCAAAGGTAATAAATTTGATTGATTCACCTACTTTTATGTGTTTCTTCTATTTTTAAAGTCAGTGCTTCTCTTTTTTATTTTTTCCTGCTCTTTCCTGTTTCACTTTTCCTCCATATCAAGCCTGTGATTATAATGGCAGTCAGCTATTTGAAGCTAGAGGCCAAGTTAATGTATGTCACCTTTCCTCTGGGAAAGCATGGTTTTGGGTTTTGTTTTCATCTATAAAGGAACATAAGTGGTTGCGAGATGAAAAGTTTACACCACATGGACTGAATAAATCTTCACCTTAGATGTGAGGATCTTAGGGGGAGAATCTCTATGTATGTAGATTGGCAGATGGATGATTGAAAGGTGCCATAGAATGTGACCCACCATGTTACTGCTGTAGCTAATGATTTAGTTTACCATTTATTAAATTCTTTTAGGTTTGTTTCTGTGACATTAAAAATAGAAAAAAATAAGAAAAAAAATAAATAAGACCATCAAACTTTGGATTTTTCTGAATTTTGTTTCGTATTGAGGATTTTGTGTTTATGCTGAGTTGAAAATAAAGAGACATTATTTTCTATTTGTTTTAGAACTTCATTCTGAAAACCAAGAGGTGGGAATGCATGCCAGGGAAACTGAGGCAAACTTCAACTCTCTTTTTCTCTGACATTCACCTAATGTACACACACAAACACAGTGAGCTAAATGAATCTGTGAACGATGGGTACAGACGAAGAAAATAGCTCAAAATGATTATCAAACAGAACAGGCATGTCTATCCCATTATCTCATCCCTTACAGCTCACCCCTAACCCTGTTCACTGCCTCCTCAAATGCCTTTTTAGAAACACCGAGATAACCAAGAAATGGCTGCATTGCCAGTAGAATAGCTTTAATATAAGGTTGAGGGGCTTAAAACACTGTGAAGTTACAATGAGCTATTAGAACATTTTCTGGCACTTACAGTGAGAAAAGCATATGGGATTTGCAAACCATAAAGGGAATAGATAAGAGATTTATTAAAAACAGCATTCAAATATATAAGCGAATCTTAATACATTATGTATACAGAGGTTAAATATGGATTTGTCATGTGGGGTGGGGAATACATGGCTTCATGGTCATGATCAGTGCACATTCATGTGAATATTAGCAACCCTGACTAAATTTAAATGACAGGCAATGTAGCAACCCTTATATTTAGTAAAATATAGAAGGAATACGCAGCGGGAAAGAAAGATTGCTTGAAAACAGTTTAAAGATTTTTAATCCTATTTGTATTTATGTTCAATTCTTTGATCCCGACCTGGGGTCTTATTTTTATAATGCTTGAATCCTTACTAAAAGTGTGCGTGCACAAAAAATCTGAAAATTGTGTGCGCCAAAAAATTAATTAGCTTTTTAAAACCATGCATCTGCACAACTATGAGCAATCTTCCCCTTAAGAGAAAAGTTCTCCTGAAAATATACCCTCTACATGTTCACGCTTGCCCATAAATGCCGAAAGTGGAGAATCTCAGACATCCTAATGCATTAATATGAGTCTGCAGATTAGCAAATCTTTACAGTTTAATCATTGCCACAAACCAAACTATACATATGAAAAAGATGTTTTTCTGACACTAAGTTGCTTATAGGTCAGGGACATTTTGTGATGCCTGAATACTTCATTCCTTATTTTTCCATTCACATAGATCTCCAGCAGTGCCAGTCCATCCATCAATCAGCATTAGGCAGGACTGTCACAGCACTGTTTATATTTTTTCAGCAATCAGACTGAAAGATTCACGACTTGGTAAAAATGCTTGTATTATTCAGTAGAATCACTCACCCTAGCATATGTCACAGCTGTCACAGGCTTTTTTTTTTTTTTTTTTTTTTTGTTTGTTTGTTTGTTTGTTTTTGCAGATTTGTCTAATTTATTCAGTCAGTTTGTTCAGCTGTTGAATATGTGCCAGGTGAAAAGACTGGAGAAGTTTGAAAGTCTGTGACGCGAACTGCAGAATTAACACTGTTCATCTTGTTGCACTGACTCTGCTTTCTGTAAATAAAAAAAAAAAACATTATTTCCAAATTTTCTGAAAGGCTTCAATAATCAGCATCTGGAATCTGTTAATGTCTTTAAATAAAAAAAAAGAAAACTTACTTTCTTATGTTACTAGATAATGCTTTATATTGATACAGTATTTAATCTTTTAGTAATATTTAATGAGCCTTCTTAGCTCTGTGTAACTCATAGTATTGATTAAGTCAGCAATAATTTCAAGTCTGAAGTGAAAATAACACATTCACAGTTATTGTTGGGGAGTGGGAAAATGGACTTCCCTGAACCTTTTTACATTTTGGCCAATTTATGGTAGCAGTGCATGTATGGGTAAACTTATTTTAACTGTAGTGATGCACACACAGTTATATTCCTACAACTTCTTTTCTTCTTCTACTTTCTTATCAGAAACTGCAATGCATGGACATGTGATTAGTCATTCCACTACTTTTATGATTCATTATATAAGTCTGGTTGATGCTGATTCTTCTGCAGAGCACAGATGCTAATTTCCAAAAAGCTACCATTCATGACATTTGTTGCTTGTTGTCTTCATTGTCTGGTGTGTTATTCTGAATAGAAGATTGATTCGGTTATACTTGTAGTCAATATCTTCTTTACTTTATTTGGATTCACCGTTATACACCCAGTTTTGTTTAAGCTTTGCAATCCCTTTAGTTGTTCTGTCACAGTGGATGTTTTGGTGTTTAGTTTCAGTGTTGGGCTAGGTTAGTGTGTTTTTGTTTGTGACGACGGTCACTTTAGTTTATGGATCTGCTGCTCTTTTGTTTGGTTGTAGTTTCTTCACTGAGTTTCGTCACTTCTTCGTTTGCACTCGGTGGGTTTTGGTATATGTTTTATATATTTCTTTCAGCAGGTCCTCGAACCTCAACACTTGTTTATTTTGTGTATTTTCGTTACAGATTTTATTCGTCGTTTCACGGATGTTTAATAAAATGTGCTGATTAATATTTTACGACTGTGTCCCAACGTCTATTTTTTGTTACACCCAACCATACCCCTAAAGTGGGTCGTAACACAAGCCCAAGGTAATCCCCCATGTTAATCTATTATGCATTTATTGAAGCTCTGCCTACTTCCAAATTATGAAGAAGATTCAAAGTGGAGAAAAAAATGGCCTCTGTAAATGCCACATTTACCTTTTTATGCTACGTTGGTATGGTCTAGTGTTAAAGTATAATGTATAAGAGTGTATGAATGATCTCAGTATAATATATGAGAGGTTTCAGTAGAATGTGTGAATGACTTAAATTTCACATGTGTCTGAATAATGTCTAAAACAGCCCCTCATACCTTTTGGTAACATGGTCAACATGGCTAGTAATGGTTTTCTTCTATGTTGGAAAACGAGAACTTATCCCTTTGTTGATAGGTGCTCACAGTAAGAAACTGTAGTACATAACAAAGAAGTAACCAGTTTCCCACCGCTTTTACCCACAATGCTTAGTGCCACCTGTGTCTCACTTGCAAGCTCTATTTACATTTTTGTGGTGAACTGATGACCGTTACGTGGTGCAAAGTAATCAAGTAAGCAATTGTTCTGTTCAGTTGTCAGAGCAAGAGAGTGTGAACAAAGCGGCTATGTGGTAGTATTGAAAAGAACCGAGCACTGTTAACAGCCTGGTGACGATGGCGGAGGGGCAGGGTGGCTGGGGGTTTCCGTGACCACCCTCAGCTAAATCCTGGCCACCCTATTGGCCACCCCAAGCACATCATCACAGCCATCACTAGTTTTTTTCCTTCATTCAGTTATGAAATTAAAATTAAAGCTCGGTTCAGTTAAACTGTCAAAATAATAATGTTAAGTTGGAATTTGTTGGCAAGAGATTTAAATACTGCACTTCTAAAGTTTACAAATGTAAGCTGTGTGTTGCCTGCAGGTGGTGTTTACTTTATATTTACCATGTGTCCAGTTGGCTTTATGTTTCTGAAAACTGTATGTATGTATGTATGTATGTATGTATTTATGTATGTATGCATGCTGTAAATGTAATCCTAAAGAATCATACTATAGTCCTCTGCATATAGTTTAATATTCTGTATTGGAACCATGTTAAATCATTGCCCCTGTTTATTTAATGAAAATTGAAAATAATGAAGTAAAACAATAGTGGAAGTTGCCAAAGGAAATGCAAAGGTTGGGTCTGAGGAAATTAATATTAGCAAGAAAGCCTATAACATATTATTAAAATGTTAATAACATAAAATATCATAATAAAGGGGTGAACGCTGGTTGGAGGAGCCCTCTGTGAAATGCTGCTTAGGGGACTCTAGAGTCACCTCTGCAGGTAAGCTACAATGTCAGAAGGGAGAAGGTATATTTTATATTTGTGTGTATGTATTATCAGACTGATCAGAAAAAATAAATTATTTATCTGTGTATTCCTGATGATACACAGAATGAGCTCATAATGCTGCTGATCACCATAAACTAAGCTGAGCTTCACTTTTCAGCAAAGTAGAAAACCTAAATCAGCTGTCTGGAAAATGTGCTACTGTTGTATAATGTAAACTTCTTTTTACTTTATCTGCACAAATAAGGAAAAAAATCTATCTTGACATCATGACATCTAAAATAAGACTCCCCCTTTTAAACACTAGGCTAATTGTTATCATTTTTGATATGTCTATAGATGTTACTCGCTGGCGCTCCTCCTGACAACTTCTTATTCTTCACATTTTAATGATGAGGGCCTTCATTTTTTGGAGGCACATGTCTGGCTCGGTGTGCTTCCTTTGGGGGCCCAGGCACATCATATTTTGGACAGTGGAGTACTTCAGGGGGCACTTCAATAGAATGTTTTGACAAATTTTTGACAGAGCTGTCTCGCATGAACAGCAGCACATCCCCCTCACTTCCACCACTCTGACTGCCTGATATTCCCTGACAAAAGCATAAAAGTCGCATGTCTCTTGAAATATCAAATAAACTCTCCCTATGAATAATATACACCACACAACATGTGACGATCAAATTAATATGCCAATTGCTTGATGTACAAACAATTAATCTGATCTCTTAATTTTTCAACATAAATAATTCACGAGTCAAGTAACTTTGCAGCTGATATAGCAAATTGATTTAGTTATCTAAGATAAGTATTATCGCAAGGGCAGCTGTGGCTCCCATGCCAGCGTCCACTTGCTTTGGACTGACCCAAAGTTTTTGGTCTGTCACATCAAGCTTGACCAGTTTTACTGAAGAAACATCAACCTGGACATCTTACTTTCTGAAGCGTCTGAAAAGGCATTGAAAATAGATTCAATGCAGAATCATTAAGACTAAAATCAAAATTGCAGTATTTGTTACGATTCAGCAAACTGGACCACAATAATTGTCAGGACTGAGGATTGGGTAGCTTTGGACCACACTTATGTTACTCAATTTTACATCACAGTATGAAAAATAGTATAATTTCAAACACAATTGTAACATAATTTACCTCGGCAGTGTCACATCCCCAAAAAGCTTCCCTTTCCAAGCTGCGACTCCACACTTGGTGATAGGCCAACTCATCCACAGTTAGCCCAAATTCCTTTTCTCTACACTCAGGCAAGACTGTTGCCTGAGCGTGTTAAAAACCTGTCCTAGCACTTCATTTTGATATGTTCCAGTCTTCTTTGCAGGGTTCTGATATCAAAGAGAGGGATATTCACATCTTAAAGTCACCTGTAGCCTATTGAGCCCACTAAAAAAAACAAAGCTTTATGGCTTTGTTAATTTATTTGTTTATTTTTTTTTTACTGTGATTTCACTCCATCTAATGCCTCATCTGTTCTTAATGCCAATCACTTTGATCTGATCCTTGGAAAACTTTTGACCCAATTTCTTTTTCTTGGTGACAACTTTTCTTTTTTTGTATTAACTGTATTTTCTTTTAAATGTTCTTTCTAACCTTCTTATTTGATCTTTTTGGCCTTCTAATTCCTCCCATAGGTTTTTTTTTTTTTTTTACTTTGGTTCACTGCTTACATATCCTGTTTACACAGGTTCCTATGTTGAATCCTGCAAACTGGATCCTGGTTCATTAGTTCCTTGTATGTCCCTCTGCTCTGAGGCTACAATTCCATCTTCTTTTTGTTGCTTAATTTCTGTTGCATCCTTTCACAATCTCTGAAATTAATTTGGCACATGTAAGATGAAGATTAGAACATTCATACTAAAGTTTACCAAAGAACATTATGTGTGGTCACTGGTCAGTGGATCAACATTCATTGGAAGTTCTGTCGTACTTCTCACTGAAGGACCTTTCCTCCTCTTGGCGATAGACAAAAAGGGTTGGAACAGTCTCAGCCTTCAGTCTCACTTGGCCTGTCTATGTCCTTGTAAACTTGTCTTCCTCAAAATGTGCTTATAAAGTGGCTTATTAGCTTAAGTTGCATACACATTATAAATTTCTTTTATATTAGTTCTTTAGAAAGGCTGGATAACTATTACTAAAGAAAATTTGAAAAGATTACAAGAAAGTCTGGTTCTTTGGAAACAGAAAATTATGAGTGCTGGATTCTTCCACCTCTGGCAATCCAGAGTAAGATAGGTGTTTTCATTTTATCATTTTATTTAAATCTCTCAACTTTAGCCTGAATGGACACTCCTTTTTTTAAGTATGACTGCACGCGTAATTAATTATTTCTGTATTTTTGTTACCAGGCAGATAAGTGATGTTTCCAAGTTATGTTTCAGTTTCAAAGTGACCAGCTGCCATGTAGCCAAGGATAAACCCTCATGAAAATGGCAGCACATTTCCACAATGTCTAAACTCTGATTAATTACAGTTCATTGGTGCAGTTGAAACTATGCACAAATATAAATAATAGCAAAAGTACTTATTTATTAAGGCTTATATTACACTTTCCATAATAACGTTTTATAAGTAGAACATATACATGAAGACATTTTGATCGGTGCCAATGCAGCTACTGTCTGCTCAAATATACATACATGTATTATGAAGGCATCCGTGTAACAACAATGCAGATGCTGTGTTACTAGTTAGTATAATGGTGGAGCCGCCTAGTGAGTGAGGGAGGGGTTGCAGACAGACACTGACATGTAGACACCAACAGTATGATTTAGAGTGTGTGCATGTGTGTGTGAAAGATACAAAAGAGGCGTACTAACATGCACATCTGTTTATAGACACTGAATGACAGCAATGAATCGCTAACATCCATTATAAACCAATAAAAACTCTGTATTTTTCATTTAAAGCATCCTGTTCCTCTGAATCACTATAATTTACTGTATTGTATGTAAAGTCATAGCACACTATTCCTGATCAAGAAACACATTTTGATATAACTTTTGTGGAGGTGGAGTCGAAGCTGTGGATAGGTTTGTCGCCAAAAGTCATGACAAAGCAATAGTAATATGTGTGCCTGATGCTTTCAGCATTGGCACTGTTTTAGTTTACTGACAAACTCATCTTGTCTTAAAAGGTTTCATTTAGATTCATATTTTGCTATTTTATTAATATTTTGCAGTAGTTTTCTGGCCAGAAGCACAATAAACATAGATATATGTATTCACCTCACATAAAGTAATGAAATATGATTAATAAACTGTAATAATAAAAGAGTAATGTTTTGTTCTATATGAAAAAAATCATCCCAGGACACCAGTTAAAGCATACAGCCACATATTTTCCTTCAAGTTATTTAAAATTTCTTTGAAATATTTATTGAGATCAACTCTGCCATTCAGTTAATTTTCCATCTCACAACAGACACAGACTGAATGACATCTTCCCCAGCTGGGTTGTCGGAGACAACATGAGTGTGTTCCTAGGTACAGACAGTAATATCACAGGCTTTGTTGAAGGATGTAGATCTGAAGGTAAGATGAAGCAGAGCATGTAACCTCTGGCACATTGTGTGGGAGGTGGAAGTATAGCATTCCCAAGCTAGCATGAGAAAACAACTGTGAGGTAGCTTTAAAATGTTTGTCATATCTCCAGCATTTATTTTCCATTATCCATGATGTTATTATCTACTACATATATGTTTATATTGATCAGTATATTACATTACCTCATTATTTTTCATCATTAAATACAACCTATGAATGTATTTGGTGATGTGTTTACAGTCTTGCTTCCCTCCTAAATTTAGACCTGTGATAAATTAGATATCTCTGCTGCTTCCAAAAATAAAGCTTTGATAAAATACACAGTCAGTGCAGTGATAAATGCATAATATTGGTCAGTATTGGCTGAAAATTGCTAGTAAAATTGTAGTTTTTTCTTTGTTTCCTGTTAGAACCCATTCAAACTGATTGACATAAATGAGATGTTTGGAACTTTTTAAGGCTACATGAACCACGTGTTGGTGAGTTCAAAGAGTGCCATAGCTATTATATGGCACCGGGGCAGTGAAGACAGAGTTCAAAGTGAGATTCTTTGTTTTTTTTTTTGTTCTGACTCAGTTATCAGAACTGTTTCAGCACGTTAGCTCATGTTTTCACAGAGACAAACACCTGCTGAACTTTGAAGGTTTGTGGGGGAATTTTGAAACAGTGAAATAGTAAAACAACCCAAGAGTCTTCATGTATGATGCTCATAATGAACAGAAATCATCCAGAGGTCAGAGGGTGCCTTGATAAAGACACAAGATCTGCACCTGGAATGAAAAAAAAATAGGCATTTAACTTGAATTAATTTTGATTGGATGGGCGGTGGTGCAGGTGTGGGGTTTATAACATTATGAAGGTACCTCAGGTAGTAAATGACATCAAGGCAGCACCGTTTAATGCACAGCAAGTTCTGGATCTGATCTCCCATGATGAGGAAAGACTGTTTCAGATCAGGGATAATAATGATTGTAATATTTTATCTCTGAACAGTTTCAAAGTGTACTTTTATAAAACAGGGCTTTATACTGTGTGATAGTAGATGTTTTTCCTCCAAAAACTAATCATAAGACAAGCTGTAAATCCTAAAACATACAAAAACATTACATATTTCTGGCTTTCTAAAACATTTATTTGGGATTAATCATACATTTATTATTGACAGATCAGATACTTAGACACTGTAAATACATCTAAAGGTCAAAGTTTGTCTAAACATTTCCTATTTGGACATTTTAGGCCAGAACCATACTGTGAAGGTATGAAATTCTGTAAGGGTTCAGTTAAATAAAATATAGTAAAATATAACTAAACGATTCACTTTCATTGCACTTGCTTACTTAAGTATCCTAACTAGTTTTCAAAAGAAAACAAATACAAACACAAGCGCTTACCTAGCTATCTGTCAATTCAAACAGAATTAAAACATCTGAAATTCATATGGAATCACAAACATTTGATTTACATATAAGTAAACACTTTAGACATTTTTACCTCCTTTCAGCCCATAAACATTTTAGCAGTGTGTCAACATCCAGCATATATTTTTTATTTATTTATTTTTTATGGGAGATGTGTCAGTCTCTTCCTGCCTTCACTTATGGGGAGTCACACCCTTTATCTTTTATTCATGACATGAAGAGTCTGACCCTGTCCCCTGTGAAGGAAAAAATAAGAAAGCACTTGGTTAACATGCTCATTTTAGTCATCTTATGCTGAGGAGATGTATAGTACTACAGTGATGGAGAGCATAAATATTTAAATAAAAATAGACAAAACAATCTATAACAAGCACACTTCTCACTGAATGTAAATGTTGCGGCTGAATCTCAGAACAACTGCCCCAAAGGAGAGATCACAGCATCAGTCACATCAACACACAGAACCGTACACGCAATAGTAAAATGTATTGATGCATTTAATGTGTAGGAGTTTTATTTACCTTCACATCCTATCCACAGCTCTCTCTTAACATCATGTGCCTGTGCAGTTATGTGCATTATCACAGCCAAATTATATAACAAAAAGAACTCAGTGTTGTTTATTGTTGTAGTTCAGATGTGATGTTCTTTGAAATCCTGCAACAAATAACTGGAGATGGGGGGAAGGAGGAAGAAAGTACCAGGAGAATTAGGGGGCGGTTAAGAGGGAAGGTGACAGAGGTAAAGAGGAGGAAGGAGGAATCGGGATGAGAGCTCAGGAGAAAGAAAGGAAGCAAAGCAAAGTGAGTAGTGTAAATGTTTACATCAGCTGTAGCTGTTACTTAACACTGAATACACAAACAAATGCACTCACATGTCTGCCTTTAGTGTTAGATAACACAACAGAATAATCAGCAGGTATCTGCCTCCTCTCACTGGCCTCTGGATGAGAATAAAACAACATATGACATACTCTTCCTCCTCCATCCTTCCCACTGTTGTTCCCCTCCTCTCCTCTCCCTGCCTTCCTTTTCCTTCGCTCTATACTCCCACCATCCTTGTATCATTCCTCCATCTCTCCCTCCACCTTCTCTGCATACCACCCGCACTCCTCCTTTCTCCCACCAAACTTCCATCCAGTTCCATCATCCATCCGTCAATCAGTCTTTATCCCTGTCACACTCTGCTCTTCACCTCCATCACTGTCGCCCTATCTTTTCCTTCCGTCATACAACTCTCCTTTCCTGCTCCATATTTTTCAGTGAATTGACCTTTTTCTTGTGATTGCAAATATCACCACACCATTTACGCACAGACTGTCAACACACATTCACAGGGCAGTCAAGCAGAAGAGAAACCAAAACACCTTCCCACAGATGAGTTTAGGTTATATAAATGGTTTGCAGGATGTCTTGACATTGCTGTTTGTTATTATTTTTGACACGCCCATCACACAGTGCATCTATTCATCACAAAATATGCTTTTGTTTTTCTTAAAAAGAAACTCAGCTACAAAATAAAATAGAAAATGCTGAGGTTCTAAATTGAATATGTGAGCCTATGTGTGTTTTGCATTGCATTTTTCTAATGCTTGACACAAAGACAATGGGGGGCAAAGTGTGACCGCATGTTATGAAGAAGTTATAAACTGTGTGATGAACATGGTTTGTGTCATGTTTTTGGTTTATGTTCTTGGTTTGCCTTTGTGTTCATGGTCATGTTTAGTTCTGTGCTGCTCTTGGTTTCTGCTTGTTAGTTCACCTGGTCTAAACACGGTTCATTCACCTCACCTGTGTCTAGTTAATTCCTCTGTGTATTATACTTTTTGGTTTCAATTGTCCCTTGTCACATCATCAGTTTTGTCTTTTGTGCTTTTTTTTTTTTTTTTTTTTTCTTGTCGTGTGGTTCCTGAGTTTCTTATTTTGTTGTTTCATGAAATAAACTCTTTTACCTACATTCCGTCTGCCTCCTGCCTCTCTGTCCTGCATTTGGGTCCTCACCTCTTTTCCTCACCGTGACAGAATAATGTGACCAATCATGGACCCAGCAGACCGCCAACACTATGAGGAGTTCTTACACCTGTCCAAAAAGTCCTACCTGGATTGTTTAGCAGGGCCTTACCCTCCCTTCATAAGTGTGGCAACCGCCACGAAGTTGGTGGATCTATGGACCGTCAGATCAAAGTACCTTAGATTTCCCAGTGCAGCCGATGTACTGTTTGAGCTGTCTGAAATCCATCAGTCAGCTCTATGGCCTTTGTCTCCAGTGTTGCCACCGGCTCCACCCAGGTCCTGTCCAGCACTTCAGCATCCCAAGCGGGCATCCAGGTGTTCTCCAAGCTTTAGCATCCAACACCAGTGCACAGGTCTCATCCAGGGCTTAAGTGTCCAGCGCCAGCGCCCAAGTCAACACTGTCTCTGAGGAGGTCCCGAGTTGGGACGCCTCTCCGTTTCCTGTGGTTCATGTCTCCGAGGAGGTCGCACCTCCTCCGTCTTCTGTGGTTCTGTTTCTGAGGAGGTCCCAGGTCAGGATGTTCCTCCTTCGGTTCCTGCTCCCGAGGAGGTTCCTGAAAGGGACGCTCCTCCACCTTTAAAACCAGTTATCTGTTTCCTGGCAGTCCTCCAGAGCCAAATCTGCTGTTGGCACAGCTGACGGTCCTTCAGAACTCTGTCACTTGGACTGTTTGCTTGAACCTGGTTCCTCCTCCAGGCCCCCTCTGCCCACCCAGCTTTTGTGGGCAGAGGGCTGACTAACAATTATAGTGTCTTTGTTAGTGTTGTTTAAAAAAATCTGACTAAAGTAAAGGGCACATTGTTATCACTATTTACTACTGTTTTCAATTATGTCAGTCATGAAACCATAAAATAATAACAATAAAAATAATAGTAACAAAAAGGGAAAAAATGTATATGCTGAACCAGTATTGATGTGAAATTGACACACTATGTAATTTCTTTGATTTCTCAGCTGCTCCATTTTCTACAAGTTTGACTGATTTGAGTTATGGACACATCCAGTATTCTGAGTGAAAGGACTTTGAGATATAATAAAGTTTGGATTGCTTTAGGCCAGAAACTGATCAATTTTGAAGATATTCCTGGAAACAGGACTGCACAGCTCTTTTAACTTGCTTATTCAAGCTGAAAGAACTGAAAATCACACCCAAGTGTCTATCCACTGGCTTTGGCATATGTTGGCCGATGGAATCGCTTATTCATGGTGGATCATTTAAATAGAACTGCCTGAGTCAAAAAATACTGCTTTCAGTATAGTTGCAGTCCTTGTAGAGAGGACCATAGCTTTGACACTGGAAAGTATTTACAGGCAGAGTTTGTGTTTATACTAGACACTCCTAAGAAAATCAAATAAATGTTTCGCTTTTCCGTGGAAATGGCTAGTACTGAAAACCTTTCTAATGTATTATAGTTAAAAAGTTTGAAACCTTGCACTGTAATTTATTATGTTTTTTTTTTTCCACCTTTTAACTAATACATTTCATGTGTGGTCTTATGACAGGTGTTAATGTTTAAGAGAATTTTAGGATAATGGATTTGTCTTCGGAATTCATCATTAATTGATTGTAATTCACATAAATACTTCTTTAAGACAAGGAAATCTTTCTTCAATTTATTTGTGTTAAGCCTATTGATACTTAAAAAAAAAAAAAGTTTATAGTGGGGTCACTGCTAAACTCCTTTATCTCCTGCCCTGCTCTCCCCATGTACGCACGGTCACTTTAACACACACCCACACACACCTATTCACATGGATGCCACATTCACCACTGGCCAGCAAGCTGTCAGGGAATAGCTCTCAACATCTACAAGCCCTGCTAGATAAGCATCCTGTAGCTCAGGAGCTTGTTTTCATAGCTGTTGTCCCACTATCCCA
Source organism: Melanotaenia boesemani (assembly GCF_017639745.1). Lineage (NCBI taxonomy): Eukaryota > Metazoa > Chordata > Actinopteri > Atheriniformes > Melanotaeniidae > Melanotaenia > Melanotaenia boesemani. The sequence continues at coordinate 23,085,945 of NC_055690.1, read as the reverse complement.
CTGCTAGACTATTTCGTAACACACATGGCTCAGATATTTGGTTTTATGTTTTATTGTCAAAGCAGAAATTGTTTATTTGCCACATAAAATTACCTCTAAGTACCACATTAACAACAAGACCTATAATGTTTATACTGCGCCCCCTGCTTGTGTAGCCTAAAATGATGGCGCATAACATTACCTTCTCTGTCCGTGTGTTAAGACCAGCTCTACACACACCAAATTTGATGCCACATATAAAATGATGGGACTGCATTTTAGCTAAGTTGTTATATTTGTTTACTATCCACAGCAAATTGGGACCAGGGTCCCATTAAACAGTTGGTCTGTGTTGTCAGAGTTCCAGTACTCAGTGTGACAGTTTAATAGAAAGCAATGCAGTTTAAAGACTAAAACATAATAAAGCTGAAGGGTTATATGCAAATATTTCATTGAAATAGTTGAAAGTGAGGTGTTGTGCTTTTAGATACATTTTTGATGTTACAATCTTCTGCCCTCTGGCTTTCTGATGAGTACCTCAATGTTCTTTGAGGTACAAAGAAGTAGTATTCATAAATCAACGTTTACAGGGCTGCAGTCACATGCAGAAGCACAGTGATACCTTACATCTGTAATGTTGCAATACTTGTTTTAAATAATTGTCTTTTTAGGTCCATAGAGTTAATTAAATTAAACTGTAATAAAGGTGTGAAAAGTGCAGATCTGCGTTTTTAGAAAATCACTCCCAGAATGCACTCAGCAGTATTATTGTTCTGTTTGCCCTTGATAGAAAATCGTTCTCAGTTCTCAAGGCAGCTGCTCTTTAGCTTAGACATATGTCTGTGCTGGGTACATTAGCATGTAAGATATCAGCCACTGGACTGCAAATGCTCTGACTACACATATGATGTGTAGTCAGGCCATGTATGAGTGAAAAATGTTTTCCAGAGCTGTTTGTAATCAACACAAACAGAGACAATGTTCTGATGATTTTTTGTTTTTTTCACAACTCCAAAAGATCAAATTTTACAGCAAGAGCAGGGGAACAGAGTGGGCTGTGAAAAATCTTACAGCATTAAATTACAAATGAGTCTGTTTTCCCACGCTTGCTTCAGCTGTTCTTTCATCTGTTTATGTACTGGCTCAACCAGCAGTGAGAAACCAGCAACCAACAGCAGGATGTACAGCTGCTCTTTAATTTCTTACAAAACAGAAATAAACACGCAACAGAAACTTGCTAGTTTATAATAATACTTGATCTAATTTGGAGACTAGGTGATTTTATGCCTGATACCAATAACAGTAATAAGATATATTTAAATGTTTTTTGGTTTGAAGTAAACGATTTCTAAGCACATTAATTATCTATTCATAACCAAGTACTTGATAACAGAGCAATTTAAAATAGCATGGCAAGTGGATCAATGACATGACATAATGACATAGCAATCTAGTGCTACAGTCCCAGCTAAACCATTGAATGGCTGATAATTACTTAATGTACCCATGAGAACCACATAATAAAAAAAAAAAAAATAAATAATAATAATAATAATAATAAAATAATAATAAGTAATGAAACATACCCATAATAAATTAGCTGGGCTTTATGAACTACTATAGATTTGCTTCCACGATTTTTATAAGCTGTAAATCCTTTTTAAGATATAAAAAGTAGACTTGGCAGCAACTTTAAACCTGTAAAAAAATGAACGATTTTTGAGAGAGATCTAAAACTGTGCAAACAGCTGATGGAGGTGTTTGCAACTGAAACAGCATAAGCGGATCCATTTATTCTCTACAACTAGAGTTCCATACAGTAACAGGGTCTTAAAAAAACAATGCAGCTTATAGAAGCTCTTTATGTCTTTCCAGTACAGAGCTGGAAAGGACGAAGCTGCCACAGTATTTTTTTTTTCTTACAACAGATAAAGTATTTAGTGTGTGCACTTTTACATACCAACTTACACATAATTTCCTAAAGCTAAGCTCATATTAAGTCTCATCTTGCTGTGTCTAATTTATACTCATCAAAAAACAGGCTTCTACATCTCCATCCTCAAGAAATCTTGCCATGAAGATGAGCCTGTTGACCTTCAAACACATTCAGGGGGTGGCTTTACTTTGTTGTTGATACCAGTATGAGTGTGGGTGGATTCAAGAAAAAAAAAAAAAAAAAAAAAAGTAGGGGTAATCAAATCAGTCCAGTGAGCTTCTGCTTCCTTATCTGGTGAGGCAGCTGGATTCCCACGAGATTTTTGAGATTATGAGAGAATCCATCTTGGCATGCTCCAAGCAGTGCTTTTGAGGTTTTAATGTGCAATGATAGTCAGCAGCGGTGGCTCCTGCGGATGGTAGCGTAGATGCAATTGTAGCATCAGTTATATCATAGCTGCGGAGTATTTATTCATTAAAGAAAGTGTAAAGTAAAACAAAGGACGTTCATGGTGGTAAAGATGTTGCTGTGGATGTTGCGGTCCTTTGCAATGTTGTTTAATTTTTAGGTCTTCAAACTTTAAAGAGGTGCAGTCTTAAAAGTTTGCATAGAAACACTAACAAAAATAACCCAAGCAAAATGTAGTTGGAAGCAAATTGAACGTTGTAAAACTTTCTTTAGTTAAAGTAGAATTGCACTGCATATTCAAAAAGATGATTTGTAAAAATATTTCTGGTTAGGCACTCTCACTGAAATGTTCAGCTGGGTGAAAACCAAGAAGTCAAACATGTTTTAAAAAGCCTAAAGTAGTCATTTGATTTTCCCATCTCATATAGCTATATGGTTTTTCCCAGAAAAATACCAGAGAAGTCAGTTATTTGAAAATATCGGTTTCTGTATGCCTCTGAAACTGCAGTGTGTAGCCAATTTAGAGTACTGCAGCAGTTTAAACATTAAACAAGGATCTACTGGCTGAAATAAAATGGTATATCCCTGAGTTAGTTGTTTTTATTTTAGAATCTTGTAAGAAAATATATAATCTTTGGAAGGCAGAAAAATGAGACACTGCTGTCTCTCTGCCAGCTATCTTGCATATTAATCCTTTAAAGTGCAGATAAATTCAGAAGGGAGCAGCCTATTTTACAGACCTCTTTGCATTGAGTTGGGAGGTGCACTATGTAAATGTATGTATTTTTTCGCCTCTAAGGATTAGAACCGTTATTGTAGTGTAAAGTAAGAATTGTAAACCTTGATGAGGCCCAGATGATCTGCACTGCTATTTAATTCAGATCCCCTGCATACTGTAGCAGGATATACACCTGAAACTGCAAAGCTGGGGGAAGAGGAGCAGCAGTCAGGCGGAGCTCATTTAGTCCACCTTTTCTACCATACCACATATAGAGTTAACCTCACATTTGGCAATTCTCCATCAAGTTGTCAGCTTCTCACCTGCAGCACTAAGAGACTCATCAAGATCACAAAAAGGGTTTACCACCTCTTTGAAAACTGAGCTCTATGGTTTGACCTTTTGTCAAACTGCTGTTGGATTCAGTAAATAGTGTTGTGGCAAAGAAAGTACATCCTCTTTCAGTCTCTTTCAAGGTTTTTATTTGTCAGGATATTAGAAAGAAATATTCATCATCAGTATGCCTATAATAGGTTCAAAGAATGTCTGTTGGAAACGTTTGACTAAATTGCACAATATCATTGTTTAATAAAAAAAATAATCAAGTCTGTTTTGATAAGTATATCAATACTGCTTCCATATGAATTAAATGGCAGCAATCAGGTGTTGCTAATCTAATTCCCTCAATTTGTTAATCATCATAATCTGTGAGCACTAGGGGTGTAACAGTATGCCAAAATCACAGTGTGGTACATACTTTTGTTTTAAGGTCATAGTTCAGATCTTTTTCTTTACAGGAAGTGAACAAATGCAAAACCTAAAACTTTTTTACTTTGTTGTAAACAGGAACATATTTAATGACATTTAAAATGAAAAAAAAAAGATGCTTGCAGTGAATCCTCCAATAAAAGATTCTTAGAAAAAAAATAATGATAATTAATACAAACTTGTACTATTGTTAATTTAATCCACAGTGTTTTCTTTTACAAGTAAAACTTTAATTGCACGTATGCTTGTTCCTCTGTGTTAGCCCTGCCTCTCGCCTGCTTATTGTTTGGATAGGCTCCAGTTTCCCCACAACCCTGAACTGGACTAAGCGGTACTGAAGATGGATGGATGGAGTCTGTATTCAAAGTAAAAACCCTTCAACCGTTTTACATTTTATTAATTTTGCAGTGTGAAAATATACATATAAAAAAGTACTTTTTATAGCTAACAATTTAAACGCTGTAGGAAAAGAAGGCCTTCATGCTTTCCATAGTAATTTTGTAGTTCGAGCACAGTTCATCCAGAACGAGTTTTCAGTGAAAGCGTGCTTCCATCCACATGTGGATGGCGAGGCTATCAAGAAACCGGATCTCAAACACAGCTCGACACAAGACCGGCAGACTGCTTTTGTCTTATCCACTTGTCTTTGTCCATTTATATCCTTCACTGGGAAGCTGAAGTGCTCCAAAACAGGAGATTTTAACGACAGAAGTAAGTTTTTAAGCTTGGGTTTCTCCTTAAAAACTTCGCTAGCCATGACATCCACTAGCAAAGTGCTCTTCTGTGTGGGAACTCAGTACGTCTCTGTTCCAAGCAAAATGTTTTGTACTGAAAAATCCAAATAACATCCCTAGTGAGCAGCTCTATAAAAATAAAGGATTTGGAAGTTTGAGAGCAAATCATTGAGAGCATTTAGCTATGTATTCATTTAGGAAGGGTTATAAGGTCATTTCTATATAACTTCATTATTTTAAAATAATATTCATTAAAAGGTCATTCTACAGGGATAGAAATTATTCAGATGTGAAATACATTTAACTTTTGTGTCTTCCCTTTGGGATAAATAAAGTATTTTGCATTTAATTTGATTTAAAGACAAAAATAACATTATTAAACCTTCAAGGAGTGGAATTTCAGGTCAGTTTATCTGAGTCAGATTACGTAACACTTTAGAGAAAATGCAAAACCCTAAGAGTTTCATTCTACAGGCCTATATTAGCTTGTTTGGTGTAAAAGTTGATAAAAACACAATTATAAAGATACCGAATATGTATAGCTTGTTTGGAATGATTGCCAGGAGAAAACCAGTTTTCTCGAAAAAGGACAAAACAGCACGTCTGCAACGTTACGTGTTAACAAACAGTAAACAAAACCAAAGTTAACATATTTGGTCATAATGCATAGCAACATGTTTGGTGAAAGCTAAACACAGCTAATCACAGCAAACACCTTCGCACACTGTCAAGTACAGAGGGGAATGGGTGATAATTTGGGCTTGTTCTGCAGCCATGGGATACCAGGGAGGTGGATACTAATACACACACAGTTTTGAACACGCACACTAATTCAGTAAAGAAATGTAAGAGGACATTTATGGAGGAAGAGAGGAAAAGACACGAATCAACATAGGACTGACTTCTCCTGTCCTGTCTTACTGTCTGGAGAGTGCTCACAGTACATGCAAGATGGATGCCGAATTAGCCATTGCTAGGGGCGTGTCACTGAGGAAATCTCAGTTCCGTATTGCGTCTTTAAGAAATCTGTCAATGAAAGGTGCAAACCTCAATGAACTGAAACAACATTGCAAACGTGTGTGAGTTTCTGAAAAGAAACTTCACAATTCAACTAGATAAAAGCTGATGAATTATGCATTTTGTTTTTTTAGGAAGCTGTGAAATAGCTTTTATGCTTGGTTGTTTGATTTTTACTGATCACTTTCTGCTTAAACAGGAAATGCCAGATGCAGTTATGATAAATGTATGTGATTTCTAAGTAAAAAGGTGAATAAAGCACTTTTGATTAGCTGATTATGTTAATTCTAGCAGAACGCATGATGCATACACACGCATGCACACACACACATGCACACACAGAGCTGTTTGAGGGTGTTCTGGTGCACTGCTGACTAAGTAAAAGATAGTTTTTATGCAAATAAAAGACGATTCTGCTGCACTTTGTGCAGCCACATCCTCAGTGGGACTCAGGCTGTGAAGTGAATTTAAGTTGTCAGCGTCATGCTAATCATCCAAATCAGCTGATCAGCTTCTCTCTGCTACACTCCCTCTAATCACTGGATTTAGATACCTATTACACTTTTGTCTTGATTATCATTCTATTTATGGAAAATATTTGCATCCAAGCATGTGTATTTGGGTGATGTGTGTTTTTGTGCACATGCTTTACAGAGGTTTATTCTTGTTATACAAGGGAGATGATACAAAAAACAGTTTGTTTACAGCTAAAATCAGTTTTGTCAGGATTCATTTTTCTTTTCATGACCTATGTAGTAAGGTGTTAGCAGCTCGCTTAAATGCATTTGCCTTTCAAGCACTAATACACCTTTGTTGCGTATGGCCGCGAGTGTAAAAGTGCAGAAGCTGCATGGGTGGATTGAAGTCTAATATCTGCTGATATGTTTTTGAGCTGGCAATGAAGGTCGAAATAGAAGTGAAATGGGTCTGTTGTTATCCACAGCTATCTGGAACTAGAGAACTCACCACTCTAACCAACTTGCACTTGTCACTTAGCTGATGAAACAATGCCAGCTCGATATGTATAAGCACACACCTGTGTGGGTCTGAGCCTCCTCTGTGAATGACTGAAGAGGCAAGTTAATGAGAATGATTTGTTTGACTGTTTTTTATTTTATTTTATTTCATTTTTTTGCCAATAAGGCTCAACTGATATGTGAAAAGGACTAGAGGTGGAATAAAAATAGTTCAGTGGGTAAGTCAACAGAGTCTAGATTAGTACAAACAGTTTTCTTCTAGACTGCAGCTAGCATTGACAGTAGTTACTATCGGCTTCTTATTCCTTACTGTGACAGGCAATTAGCTGTAAAGCTTCACCCTGCAAATGGTAAGGATTGGTTCCCCCAGTAGTCTTTGTGGACCATGTATGCTGTCAGATGTTACCTGTCTGATACTGTTGATGATTCTTTTCTTGTTCAATAAATGCCAAAAAGAAAACACACAGATCAAACAATCCACTATACAGGGTGCAGGATGAAATTAATAATTAATATGAAGGAAATAGATCAGTTCACAGAGCTCCTGTATAGGATTTCATTAGTTGTTGTGAAGCTTCAAGCATCAGCCTATGAGGTGCCGTGTATAACGGAATGCATTTTTAACTTCCACACACACCTCTGAAATCATACATATTCTACTATAATCACTTGCTCATACACATAAAATCAACTTTCAGATACACACAAGCATCTTGCATAAACTAATGAAAATTTACACATACTACTAAAACCTCAACCATACATACAAGACACTCTTTACCCATCTGAATCAGTGATAGCAGTACTGTATGTGAGAAGTGAGAGATACATGTCTATGCTTGAGCTCATAGTAGCATGAATCAAATGTTACAGTATGTCTGTATTTGAGCTGACGCTGGTCTGAATGAGACCAGTGTCTGAATGGACCCCTCACACACATACATTTAGTATGTGTGTGAGAGGTCAACATGACAGAAGAGGTGAGGCTATAACCCGGAGTGCAGAGAGCATATGCATGGATTCAAAATCAGGTTTGATAGTAGCTATAATGTGTGATGTACCTTGCAGCAATGATTCAGTGGAGTGTGTGTCCAACAATGTAAGAACACTATTTAAATATCATTGACTACTTCTGCTTTATTTAATTGTTCTACTTGTATTTACATTGTAAGCCATCTCCCTTCTTCTTTAGATGTTTTTTTTACTGTTGGCAGACCAACTCTGCTGCATTACTGCCACCTACTGGATGTTACCTTACACTTCCATTATCATCCCTGTTTGAGAATCCATGCTACATACACTTCAGAATATACTCCTTGCAGAGCGTGCATACCATGCAGTGAGCCTCACACCCAGCCCTTATTCAGATGATTGAAATCTGAGGGTGAATATGCTCATCACGCAAAAACAAACAACAAAAAGAGACATGTTGACAAGATTATTGAACTTGATTGTGGAGATGGGACTTGAAGTCATTAGTAGGCTAACAACCTTTTATAGCGGCCTCGAAAAAAAATATGTGAAGAATTACACTGTAAATTGTAATGAGCTGTCAACTAAATTCCAATATCTTGATGGCTTTTCTCAAGGTGTATATTGGTGTTGTATGTGTGACAAAACAGCCATAGCAACATTTGATGTTCATAGCAAATTCTGCCTCATTAACAAGCATCAGAGGTTGTGGAAAGGGTAACATTTGCATAGCTTTCATTTTGAAGTATTGAGTTTGACTCCAATCTGAAACAGTGTTTATCCACTTAGCATTGCTTTGGAGACCATAGTTTGCCTCATTTGTGAATCCCATGTGACATTTTTTTCTTTCTTTCATTTCATATCAAAATGATTAAAATGTGCTTCATCATCTCATGTTTAAGATTCTGCAGTAAATATAGTTATTTAAATGTACACAATAAATGAAAGGACCTCCACATCCCATTACAGCTAATTGTTAAATCATATATCTGTAAGGTATTGCAAGTTTGACCCAAAACACAGACAGAGTTGTTTTATTTAGTTTTTAGCTGTGACTCTATTTAACTTATTTTAAGCTCATTTAATGTTTTTTAAGCTCATTTAATGTTTTGCATTGTGAGAATCTCTTTTTTTTTACATATGCCTTCGGTTCTGATTTTGTTTGCTGATGTTTTGTGGTGATGTCTGTCCAATGTTTGTGTTTTAGCTGCAAAATCAATTTCCCTTTGGGGACAATAAAGAAATCGCGCGTTAACGCAATGCTTAATTAACGCAATGCTTAATTAACGCAATGCTTAATTAACGCAATGCTTAATTAACGCCGTTAATTTTTTTAATTTCGCGTAAAATTTTTTTTTTTTTTTTTTCTTTTTTTGCTGGCCACCAGCTTTGATGACAGAAACATGGCGTCCGTGTCTCCCTTCCCTGCTGCAGCGGTGTGTCTGACGTAAGCAGGAGAGAGCGGGTTTATTAAAATGAAGACACATTTTCTGTCTGGGACTTAAGAAAGAAGAAGAACCGACGTTTCTCTTTGTCAAAATACATGCAGATGGACAGAACATCGTGATTTTTGGACGGGAAACTTTTTATGTATTATTATTTTTTTAATAAATACTGTTTTAATTTATGCAAGACAGCAAAGGTAAGACATACTTTCTGACTTTTACAAACTTGCAGCATAAATCGGGTTTTCTTCTACCTCTGGTTCGGTGAATCTTGGTCATAGCGAGATGAAACTTCCAGCTGTGGAATCTGTGAGATGTGAGCTTTCAGTAGAGGAGTCGTTTGTTCGTGTTCATGCCGTGGGGTGGACACGGAGAGACATAATTTGTGTTTACATATTTTTCAGACTTTGTGTAGCTGCTCTTTAAATAATTTGTTGTCTTAACTGTGTTTGGTGGTGATAGAAATGGTTTTACTGAGCTTTAGCTGACTTTCTGTGGATACCACACATGTTTATAGTTACATCTACAGACCTGACGCTACACCTGGAAATGAGATGTTAACCCTTTAACTCCCGGTAGCGGAGGCTGCAAGTGCAGTCAAACAAAAAATGAAAGTTTAGAGAATTTATATCCAGAAATCTGGATAATGAAACACTGAAGGTGCATGGATGGAAGTTATTGTGCATATTGTGAATATTTCTCTCTCCTCACCATCTAGAAGCTGTGAGATTCTCATCCTGCTTTCTGTCTGTTCACCTGATGCTGATATTCATCACATATTGTTCCTTCTGTGTTTAGAAGGAAACAGCTTCACAGCTTTAAATTCATCCTGCTGACGTTTTACCTTTTAGTTAGTAAATCCTGAACATGTCATTCTTCTTTCTCATAAATATTTGATTTTATAAATATATATGAAGAAATATTTTAACTGTTGCTGTTTAAAGAGAAAACTGCTGCTAAATCTGTTTATGCGTTTAGTTCAGGGGTCTGCAACCTTTCCAATCCAAAGAGCCATTTTTCCCTCAGCCAGCTAAATAAAACTACTTTAGAGACGCAAATGTTATGAGACTTTTCAAAAAGTCAACTTAATATATATTTTTAATAAAGAGCCACCATAGGACATTTTCAATTTCAATTTTTAAGGTTTTAAAATAAAGGAAACACATAAAACCTTTATAAAAAGAGGATAGACAGACTTACTTCTAAGGGATGTAGATATTTGTGGAAAATGCTGTTTCCAACCTAATGACAAGAAAAATAGATTTTAAAAAATATTTTAGCCACATATTTAGAGGCATTGTGGAAGGTCCAGAGAGACACTTGCAGCTCCAGAGTTTCAGGTTGGAGACCCCTGATGTCGTGTTTGTAAACCAAAATTTACTGCATTTTCTTTATATAGCTGTAGGCCTTCTTTTAAAGGAAAAAGACATTTTGTGCGTAACGATGCGATTAATCGCGATTAATCGCAGCATGTCATTCGATTAACCGCGATTAAAAATTTTAATCGTTGCCCAGCACTAATATACATATATATATATATATATATATATATATATATATATATATATATATATATATATATATAAAACGTCTAGTCATGCAAAGTACTATTAGGAATAAAAACAAACAAATAAAAGAAAAATAAATCTATTATTATCACAAACTCTGCCATAGCTGAAAAAGTGAAGGTACAGCATAAAAACTCTTGAGTGTGCTAAACTGAGTAAGGGTGTGATTACATATAAGTCAAGAGTGCTTTTCCTCTAAAAATGTCCACAGTACTACATAAAAATATGGTGGAACAAGCTTTCTATTTACAGTATGAAATAAGTAAGCACCTTACTGTCTCTCATGAAGGTTCTATTCATCATTGTAAGTTAAAGACAAGCTCAGCTGTAGGATAAATAAAAGGAAAAACTGGTTTCTCTTTTAAGGTGTTCTCATGTGAATTTGGACAAATGACATTAAATGTGGGATGATAGAAAGACACCTGATAATGCAACGCTCCGGTCAAGCTTATAGAGACATTTCATGCATGAAAAACCAAGTAATGGCTGCCAAGAAGCGAAATAATTGCATGACCTTTCAATCACTTCATGAGACTTTTAGGCAAAACAATACGTACATAGTAATCAGTCAATAAATGCAATCCCTCGCTCATAAAACATTTATGCAGTATCGTTATGTGCATAGTTAATCATGTGCATCATCAACTACTACGTTAAACAGACTACATTACAGGTGGAAGCAAGATTTATATCAAAAATTTTGCTCTGAGTTTCTACTTATGCACAAAAACATTTAGCAAAATCCACATAACTTTGATTTCTTTGTTATTTGAAAGCTCATTCTAGTCTTTTTCAGCACAACCTTGAGGAGGAATTAAATTTTATCTGTGTTCTATCAGTGACTCTCAAAAACGTGAAAAACAGCACTGTCAGTTAAAGAACTTTCAACACGTTTATTTAACTAGTAATGTATGCATGAGAGCTGTTTTTCTTTTCCAGAAGCATCCTGTTTTACAAATGCACATTTGTATATATTTGTACACAATCCTTCCTTTAAACAGTTGGGAGTTAAACGTCTTTATTCAAATGCAGGAGCAGCAGCTTTTTCACTCTTAACACCCAGATTTATCTTGGCAAGGCTTTCACAGAAATCATGGTGCTGCTACTACACATGTTCTCTGTTGTCTGTTTTGTGAGCATCCTAATAAAAATTATACATTATATCTAGTATTGAGAGTGTTTTCTCTTTTTTTATGCTTCAGACAATTTACACAGGTAACTGCACTGACTGTGTGCACCTCTAAGCAATGCCAAAATAGGATTTGAAATAGGTGGAGCACCTAATGTATGTGTTTTTGCTTGTTGTCAATTTTAGAGCTGCAGAGCTTTGAGAGAAATGTGGGTGAGAGAAACAAGTACAGAAGTTATTTGTTTTAGTCCAACACCGTCCTTGTGCTATGCATGCACATGCATGTCAGGAGTTGGCTGGCTACATCTCAGGCTGCAATTGTTTCTCCAGAATGAGTGCACCCTTTCAGAACGAGAGCAGCTAAACCTAGAAGTTCAAGCAATGTTTCTAGGCAACGTGGATTGAAGGTTACACAGTAAATGGTTTAGTGGTTTTAGTAATTTAAGCTCCCCGCAGCAGTGATAGAGAAAGTGAAACTCGTGTACTGCTGACTGATTGAAACTGCAGCCAGGTGGAGTTGAAAGACGTGACCAAAAGTTGACCCTTCATATCAAGGCCTTAGGGGAGCATCACTTACTAACACAACTTCACTAATGAGGGGTGAAATGTTTCATCTCATCATCATGCCCCTTGCACCAAACTCTAGTTCTCTTCTATGCCAACCACTCCATTTCTTTCTTTCTCTCTTTTTTTTTTCCAAATTCTGTCCCTCACATGTTCCCTCTGCCTACCACCTCTTATTCTTCCCACTTTACTTCTCATCTTCCACATTGCATGACTTCATGCTGTCTCTGTGTCTGCAGTAAAGCAAGGGGCTCTACTCTGCTTCTCTATCACCTGCTACACCAGCAGGGAGGTATCTGACATGTGGGCATGCTCTCTGTGTGAGGAAAAAGAAACAAGTGCTTGGAAGGAAAATTAGACCAGCTGATCTATTATCTGTCTCAAGGTGAGAGAGAAGGGACTAATTCTGCAGCAATTTTCTGTGTTTAATTTAATGCATGTGTTTTTTTTTGGGGGGGGGTGCTAACAAGCATGCTGCAAAATGTAATGAAATAAAAGCTAAATTGAAGAAAAAAATGCAAGATGAGAAAAGAATGAAAATTTTGGTAAATTATTTGTTCCACACATTTCATGTACATGACTGTAGCAGCATTATACTGTTCATTTTGCATATTTATATCAAGATATGAAACTTTGGGTTCTTAAGGCTCTGCTTTCGGTTTTCCACCAACAAAACAGATACAAACTTCCAAATATACAGTCTGACTTGTATGAGGATGGGTGTGGGCATCTTGTATTTGCAGGCAAGTTTGGAATCGTACACGTTGTACAATGTGCGTCCCCATATATCCTCCCCAAGTACCCTCTTTCCTCCAGACAGTGTACAGGTCATGGAGCAGCATGCTGGCCCAGAAAATGGATGATAAATGGCCTACTGATCGCTGTTCTGAATCATGATTGTGTGATTTAATACTAGTTGGTTCATGGACTATTGTGAAGTTTTTCCCTCCTTTTTATATACACTGAACCACCTAAATGAAATGAGAGAGAGAGAGAGAGAGAGAGAGAGAGAGAGAAATCATGTGATTGTAGGACACATGATCCCAGGTTTAATATTCAAGCCAAAGTCTTTTTGAATTTTAGGAAGTACATTAGTCATGTCTCCTACCTCATATCACTGTTTTAGTCATATCTCCTTTGGAGCTATTATATAATCCCCTTCAGACTGGTTAACCCCACAGTAATGCAGCCCTACTGTGCTACAGTGAAAAATGCTGAAAGAATCATGTACTGTAGGCAGTGTAACATTTCTTACCTCATTAACGCCACTTCATTTGTTAATGAAGTGGTGGTCATTTCCTTTTAGAATCATGTGGTGATGCTCTGTTTTAGTTTTAGTGTAGCAATAATATTGCTAATAATATTGCATTTTGTTTTGGAGTGTTTCACATAAGTGAGATAGACGACGGAGCTGAAACCAAATTCTCTAAAATTATGTGCACATAACAACAAACACATAACAAACCAAGTTAGTTTACAGCTTGAGTTCACATCCAAATGGAAAGTAATTTTTTTTTTTCTATTCTTATAAAATAATGTTTGGCTGATTTTGGGAGAAGAAATGTGTCAGTTAATCGACTTTTTGTTTGTTTGTTGGTTTATTGTTTTGTTTTTACTGAATGCACAAATTATGATGGAAGAAAGAAAATAAAGGTTTCTTATTAAGTTCTGTTCAAGCAGCTGGATCCATTGGATTTAGCCTGGAATACACAGATGCTATACCGTTCCGTCACTGTTTTGGTTTTTATTATTGTTTTAAGGATTTTGTTGGGACATACAAAAACAAACAAAAAGAAGAAAAGAAGAAAAGATGAAGAAACCTCAGTTTTACATGGCAAAGAAATCACATTGTTCCTTCTATACTAGAGCTGCTAGCAAGGAAAATTTTCCCTTTTTATTTACATTCAGTGAAGTCCAATTTCACAAAATAATTAATCTGTTGATGTTAAGCGATAAATAAAAGCCCTGGAGCATATGGCTCAGGTCAGACATTCATTTTCAGACATTCATTTGTAGTTCTTGCCTCATAAAACAAATCAGCATCTAAAAATAATTACCTAGCTAATCTCTTTATTGATTGGGACATCAAGAACAGCTGCCAAATGATTTACAAGCATTTCTATATTTGTTATTTTTCTCATTTCCAAGGTTAACTACATTTTATCAGACTTGCCTCACCATAGTTTGGCGTCTGGAGAGAACTTGTGCTTTACTGTGACAGAATATGAAATTCACAAGGGCGACTGCATCTTACAGGTTTTATCACCTATCAGTAGGAAAGGAGATGATTACTGAGGGTCTTGGTCTCAAACATAAAACATTAAAACAGGTTAGTTACACATTTAGAAAATGTGGCCATTTGTAATTTTATAGTAGAAGCTTCAGAAACCTTTTGGGAATCATTTTACTTGTAGGTGTTTGGTTTCTTTTTTCTTGCATGCAGCATCACAATAAATCATGTTTCAAATACATCAGTCAAGAGCTTCCTACGTGTGATGCTTTTACCACGGCTATAATTCCAATGTGCTAACTATATTTATCACTAGCTCTTAACCTGGGCATTTGGATAAGAGAAAAAAGGTGAAAAGGTTCCAAGAACCTCGAATTTAAAAGCAAAAGCTTAATCCAAGCACATTTGTCTGGAATTATCATAACCTCACAAACCTTGAATGGAAACTGGAATTCATCCATATTAAATCTTCAAGGATTAGACATTTTTTGATTACTTTTCTTTTGTATCATAGCAGGGATTTACAAACATACATAGAGATTAATAAAAATAAATAAATATTTCTAGTTTAATCATGTGCTTATCTATGTGTGGTAATAGGTAGTCATAACAACATGATTTTGTTCATGTAGTGTGTAATTTTCACCAGTATTTATAAATTCTGTAATAACTGAATTAATTTAGACAGTACAAGATTTAAGATGCCTTTCACCTGCTTAAAGGATCAACTTTGTCATGTTATTTAGTGAAATTGTTTAACTTTGGTTATAGAACTTGACTGAATGTGTAAGGGAAGGAACCCTCTTCCAAATAGAAAGCTTATCAAACCAAACTGCCTTGCTTCTTTGTCAGTCACCTTTGTGTTTGACTGGTTAAATGACATAGAACTGCATGAAATACACACACGTTACACCCTGGTACCAGGCTAGACTCAACTCATCTCAATGGGGAGATTTAAAGAAAGACAATCAGATGTAATGCTTCATCTGCAGCAACTCTGGTGTGAATTTAATTGTATTCTAGGATTCTTCACAGATACACACATATCCTTTTAACAAACCGTAACAGTGATGAACATCTTGACTTCAGTGTTGGTTCTCATGAAATAAACTCCATTTCAACTACAGGCAAGTTCATCGCTTCTCACTTTCTTCTATTATTAGCAGTGAACCTAAATAAGGCTAATAAGTGATAACAGAGCATAATAAAACATAAAAAATCTTACTCCCAACTGAGGTATAAAATGTGAATTACATTGTATACAACATGTCCATATGTCCGCAGGTTAAAATACATTTTATCCAAGGGTTTATAGCATTAACATACTCATTTCATACCTGTAGTAGGGAGATTAAAAAAAAAAAAAAAAAAAAAAAAAGATACCTCCCTCTTCTGATCCCTGCAGGCATGACCAGTCCAATCTGAATCATTACTGAGACTTAATTAACAGATCACTGATCATCTTAACCTTTTACACATGAACTTATATCATAATAAAAACTATTCGTTTTAACAGATATGAGACATATCAAATTGAGATTTCACTGAAATTCACCTATTATGCACACACACAGTCAACTTGCACAATGAGCTAAAATTAAAATAACATAGCCACAAACTACACAAAGTAGCGCTAAAATAGGTAATTAACAAGATTAAAACTAAACATTGTTTCCATGGTTTATCATTAGCTACTGATTGCTAATCAGCTGCTGCTTCTGTTAATCTGTATTTTGAAACTTGTTACTGGTAATCTCTGTTCATACAGCATATCTCTGGCAACATATTAGAATAATGTTGTTTACATATTTCAATTTAAAGCAATACAAAACAAACTTTTTATTTTTTTACCAACATCACTCAGAGGGCAGAGCAGTCCCTGTCAACCCCAAAACTTATTTTTTTCCCTTTTCATTCTTTTCAAGCAGTATGATGACATCAGACATTGGCTTCAAATAAGTCTTTGAGGTATCTGGAGTTGGTTCCTTCCCTTCAGCCTTTTGAAAAGTTCTCTTGCTCCTCTGGAAAGGTTGACACGATCAGAGCTTGCTCTTTTTGGGCTTCTCTTTTCTGCAGCAGCACATTGTCTCTGGATGGCGGCTTGTCCCGTGTTTCTAAACTTTCTCTAGCAGCTAGAATTCATTCACAAGCACTTATACTCATCTCCAATGGAAATCTTGGGGAATATTTTTCAGTAATGTTTCCTGGTGGAGATACTCTTCAGTGGCAGCTCATTTATAAGCCACTGGCCCAGCGAGACAATTCTGTGAGCATGGATCTTTAAGGTCACATCATTACACTGCAGCAGCAGCAGCTCCTGGAGTGATGGTTTCTATGTTTCACATTCACCAGTTTTCTTTAAAGACGTCTTTGCTTTTGTTTCAGCACACCTAGCCCCCTTGGGTAGGCAGAGTATAAATGTAAAAAAATTGGATCTCAATGTTATTAATACCACTGTTTCAGATTTGAAGGCCTACATCATGAGGATGCAAACTGATGCAATACTGTGCAGTTTCAAGTTTTTATGAAGGCGGCACGCCCCAGTTTCCCCTTGAAACTTGGATTCATTTGCATTTAAAAAAAATAAGAAAAAATGCACTTTTTATATTGACTTCTATATAGATTTTTATATAGTCTTTTGATATAGTTTTTGTTCTGTACAGTTTTGCTCTTATCTCTGTAATGCTGTTTTTGCACTATCACCTTTGCTTCTGTTGCACCGAATTTTCTCCACTGTGGGACAAATAAAGTATTATCTTATCTTATCTTATCTTATCTTATCTTACCTTTTGCTTACCTGAGGTTTTAGGCTCCATCAAAACTACTCATCAGAATTTTTCAAGTTACAAAGCCAATGGAATTACAATAATGTGAGAAATATGATGAACCCGGGTTTTAGATAAAGCCTTAAAGGGGGCCAATCTCAAATTTGAAACCTACATTTACATAATATTTTGAGAATTGTGCTGTGCATCATCATTATTGTTATTATAAAAAATATTTCTTTTCTTCATCACTGTTCATCTTCCTGACATTTGTCTGTTTTTTTAACAGAAAGAATGTAAAAGATATCTTGTTGTGGGAGACACTGCATTATTTATCATTTGCCATCACAGATATCACAAGTGGAGTCAGAGTGCTTTAAAAAGCCGGGTAGGTAAAATAGCATCATCCAACTTCCCAAGACAGTTCAAACCATTATGGTTTAATTTTAGATGCCATAGCTAAAACTTACAGATTAAATATTTTTCAAAATATTAAATTATATTTCAAGTTTGATATCAAAGGACACAAAATTAGAAAAAAGACAACTACAGTTG
This sequence comes from Melanotaenia boesemani, assembly GCF_017639745.1. Taxonomy (NCBI): domain Eukaryota; kingdom Metazoa; phylum Chordata; class Actinopteri; order Atheriniformes; family Melanotaeniidae; genus Melanotaenia; species Melanotaenia boesemani. The sequence continues at coordinate 23,068,180 of NC_055690.1, read as the reverse complement.
TTTTAATGTCTCAAAATTAGCAACGACACTGCACCGTTAAGAAATAACAAGGATCCGGATCATGTAACTTAAGAGAAAGTGAAAAAAAACTAAAATAAAATAATGGTGCACCACATGCTTGTTTGAAAGTGTATGAGGAAATGACAAATGTTAGTTCCTGGAAAACAGCTTCTAAAATTTTAAAGTCCTGAACAATTAAATCAACTCCTGACACTCAGAAGCAAAACTCTACTTGACAACTAATTTCCATGTGCTTCAAGAAACAACTGAACTAAGTGCTCTGTGAGGAAAGCTGACTAAATGGATTTCTATGCAAGTTAAAAAAAAAAAAAAAAAAAACTGAGTTGGCATTTGCAGTAAATTGACTTTTTTATAGTACAAACAGGGGCAGACTGGGACAAAATCATGCACACCACTAATTTTTGTGCTCACTGTGTATATCAACCATGCAACGACCAAAATCCACTAAAATTATCCTGTGAGTTAGCAGGAATCCGTGAAAGCAGACTGATTTAATACTTGAAAAAGTGTCATTTGAAAAAAAAAAAAAGCGAAAACTCCTGTACACCAGTACAGTGATGATTATTAGAGCAGTATTCATTTTGTGTTTGAGGGAGAAAAACGACTAAAGAACAGACATGAAAGATGATGATTAAACTGTTCCTAAAGTGCAAAAACAGTATGTCTGTCTATGTTGCCTGCTCTTTGTTTCTAGAGATGTTATCTCAGCCAGGTTCATCAAAATCATATAGTTTGTTCTTAGATATAATGATGCAGTCAGATCCAGAATTATCAGCTTGGCTGATTAAAAGTGAAGCGGTTGCATTATTATAACATATGGACACAACGTCATATATTGTCTATCAACACCTACATCAACACAAGCTGCCTCCAACACAGTTTGACCCAAAGTGTCCAACTATCAGCCCACAACCAATGAAAAATATGCTAATAAAGAAAATCAGGAAGCTGCTAACTCACTGTTAGTGTTAATGAATGCTAGTTAAAAATAATGTTCTCACTTTCAGTAAGATGGTTTACATCAGGAAGACACAAGAACAAAATTTAAGATCTGCTGTTTTAACCAGTGATCACAAGTTACAAGTTTACAAGTTAACAACAAGTTAACTAGCTGTTCTCCTGCTGGAAACACTGGTGTCATCAACTAATTTCACAAATTTGAATAGATCAATTGACATGGCAATAAAACAGCCATTTTACAGATGTGTTATCATCACTTTATCATAATGGTGTAAACAGATGCTCCTCCCCCCCACCTGTGCAGTGGCTGGTTGATCTGTTAAGCACCAGGGTAATGTTCTCAAAACAGCATTGTAGAATGAGGACATATATATATATATATATATATATATATATATATACATGGCCTCCGCAGTCCCACAGGCCAAAAAGGCCCTATAGGATTTCTTCAGCTTCAGCTGCAGTTATTCATCTCAATAATAGAGGCTTTGAATACAGCCCACTCTATGTCTCTCGCCTCACCTGGGACATAGCTGAAGCTCTGCTTTTCTGTTCCCTCCTCCAGAGACCTGTCTGCCATGGATGACCCTACCAGTGGCATAAAGCCCTTGGCAACATAGTTCCTAGGATCATCAAGATGTACAAACTCCTCCACCGCAATAAGGTGGCGGCTCAGGGAGGACAGGTGTTTAGATGAACACAGTTTTTGTTTTAAGTCCTTTTAAAAATAAATTGTTTTTAGAACAGTCTTCTACCTAGATGAATGAATCTCCATAGACGTGTAAATATAATAAAACAATAGAAAGCGATGATTAGAAACTCTCATATATCCCTTTTTTAATTCGTAAAGGAGCATAAACAACAAATCAGTTGTTGAAACAGAATAATAAATGAAAAATAAATGTCCTAAACAAGTTCTTTGCAAGCCTGTCAGTGAGCCATTCATTTCATTCAGGTGTGTTAAAGTAGAGTTACCTCTAAGAGTTTTGGATCTTCACCTGAACATGAAATATTTTACTGACCAGTGCATCTTTAAAAAAAAAGAAAGAAAGAAAAAACAAACTAGACATGGACCAATATTAACTTGTAACTGAAAGTGAAAGCTCAAAGATGTAAAATTGAATTTTATTTTTGTAATCTCAAAGTTTTTTTTTTTTTTTTAGCTTTTATAATGTATAGTACTGACATCAAGTTACATTTGTCCAGGAAAAAGTGCTAAATTATTCACACATGGGAATTTTTTGTGGCCAAACCAGTGGCCAAATAGGAGTTAACACAATGCTTAAAGGGTCAACTCTAGTTACTGAGACTGTTTGAGTTAGAAAGGTAGACTATTTCTTTCTAAAACTTCACTGCTTGCCATCATCGTAACACTGTCCCATCTCTCAGTTATCTGTACCTGCCAATATTTTCCTTTTACATAACCCCTAAATAATTCTGACCATATAACTTTCCTGTGTTTTGTTAAAGGCCCGTAATCCTGTATTTTATATACAAGATGGGACACTTCATTCCATGTCTTTCCCCCTACAAAACCCTTTCCCACTTTAAACTCTCTATCGGGAGGTTGGAAGATGTTTTCCATTTATTATTTATTTTCATCCCTTTTCCAGCTGCTCTCTGCTGTCATATGTTAAAACAAACATGAATGTATCTGGAGCTGGTCCAGTCTTTTATCCCTTTCCCTTGGGGTTTATTTAAGTAAAAGCAGCATACGCAGCTGGCCAGACTGGATTTGAGTGAGCACTGAGAATAGACATATGATCTCAATTTCTGCAAGAAAAGCATCCTAACATGTTTGAAAGAAAACGCAGAAATGAGTCATATTCAAAAGGAAAATTAGACTGAGGAAAGAAAACTACCTGAAATAAAAGAAGGAAATAGTCATTAAAAAGTCTAGAGGAGAGCAACAGATTGGATGAAAGACAGAAAGGAGGGAGAGTTAAGTTTCTGTTAAATGGGAGCCAATTGGAAAAATGTTATTTCAGCCACAACTGAAAATCTGCTATTTTGGAATTACAAAGCGTTATATTGTAAGACACTGGGCTTTTATAAAAGTTTAGTATTTGACTTTATACAAGAATGAGAGAAAAACTTAAAATAGAGCATCTTCTTTCTTCAGTTAATGTATGTTTTCTTGTGAATGGCACATTTTGAGATGGGGTCAATAGAAAAGTTTTTATTAGGGAACAATTTTGATTTGATAGACTGAAAGCCTAAAAATGCCATTTTGCTAAATAATGTATAACCTTAAAAAGCAGTAATCCTCTTGAGGCAACACTAAAGTGATTTTAGAATAAGCACAAGGGTTTCTAAATGCAGAGCCTATGAACTGCTCTTAGCTGTTTTAAATTGCTGTGAAAACGCTCTTGTGGTTTATTGCTTTAACATTAATTTTGCTTGCATTGAAATTCAAACACTCCCTTTTTGTGCTGCTCTGATTCTGTGAATGCCAGTTTGCAAATGCCTGCTTAATGTATTCCATTGTCAAATTATTATACTCAGTGTTTTAAGTAAATCTGAGGCTCTCTAAAACAGCTTCTTCCCAGTGTCAGCTTGCACGATTCAACTCCCCCCCCCCCCGATCTCTAAGTTATATAAAAAAGATGGAATAGTTCTGCCAGGGTGTAATAGTAATTAATAGTGATAATCACTTCTCCATGACAGAAGAATACTAAATAAAATAATATTCAGATATTCTATAATTGAAAAGAAGGGGCAGGAATGTGCTTCCAAAAGACATCGGGGTCTGAAGTCTGAGCCCAGATCGGTTTCCAGCTGCGCGACCAGTGTTTAGTTTAGCATAGGCAGAAATTACAAATGGTATAGAAGAGCCCTGGGGAAAACCAAAGAATAATCTCCCTGAATATATTACAGTGACCAAAACTGCCTGTGTATCCAATAACATTACAATCAACAGCAAGGGTGTTGAGCTGTGCCTGCAAGCTACACCATGCATGCTTTATGTATTCTTTCACAGGGGCAGCCAGTGGAGCTAATTAGAAGAATTAAACTGTGCCAGTCAGACACCTGGGCACAAGGTAATAAACAAATTCTAACAATAAACAATTGTCCATAAGAGAGAGGAAAATGAGAACAAGAAGAGCTAGATTACAAGTGAAGCTGAAATGGCAACACACCAGCCCAGAGAACAGATTTATGCTCAGTGTAATGAACAGCTGAGTTGACAGTCTTGTACTGCAATTGTTGCAAGTGTGTATATGCATGCATGTACTGGATTCATTTCTGAAGAGAACGGTGTGGAAGTTTGAAGTCAAGTGCAAGGAAGTCAGCACACCTACTCAAAGAACCAAAAGTTTTGGATGTAATAACAGTCAAACGGCACTCAGTGTTTGTTTGATTGTTTCAGATAAGTCTACTGCCATCATAATGTAAGTCAAACAATTTACCAAGGGGGGTAACATAATCAAGCGCTGAAATTTTTCCACCATAATCCCTTTATTTCCTTAGGTTAATAGGTCTTTAACTTTGTGAACCAATCAAGTGGCTTTGGCGTGTAAGCAAATCCCAAGGAAAAGCTTTAAAAGCATCAGTGACAGGACTTACTACAAAGTGAAACAGCAATTTTTAAAGTAAGACTTCAAGAATAGTTTCCTGTAGGAGTCAAACTCTCTGAGGTGAAAGCTAGAATGTTTTAGTGCCACCGCCACCTCCTTATACCCCCTAGTGTTTGTGTGTTGCTGAATAAATATGTTGTGGTGCACGTGTCCAAAAAAAACTACACAGTGCTCTGATCTGAAGAGTGCAGACCTTTCCTGTCACAGCAGGGGATCGCTCTTGACAGCAGAGTGACAAAAATCTGAAGTTCTCAATCCCAAATGCAGCCCAACACATGCCTGTGCTCATCCGCAAGGTACATTTCCAACTGTGAACAAGGATTTCACTTGCTAGAGACTGACATTTTCACCCAGTGATAGATGCTACAGTGGCTAGATAGTGGTTGGATTACATTTTAGTTTTCATCTACAAATCTGCTTTCACGCACAGTTATTGGTAACTCATTTTTAAACCTTACAAAACATGATGTCGTCTGTAATTTAATGCAGTACATTCTTTTTTTTTTTTTTTTTTTTTTTTTTTTTTGTCACAAACAACTGTATAAAATGAGCAAAGAAGGAAAAGTGCAGATGGTTACTTAAAATGTTTGCTGTCTATGGTGGTTTGTGTGCTTGTGGTTGTTTGACAGAGACAGGCAGATACCTCAACTCCTTTCAATTACCTGGAACTCAAACTGTTCTGAAACTGATAACATATTCTGCAGCCCACACAAGTGCACAAAGGGAGGAACTATATTTTGCTTTCAACACACAATCCTTAAAGTGTGTGTGTGTGTGTGTGTGTGTGTGTGTGTGTGTGTGTGTGTGTGTGTGTGTGTGTGTGTGTGTGAATGTTAGGACATTTTTTGTACATCTGTGTTGAGAGAGAACATATTTTCTGTTTGGTGTGTTGCTATCACATGTACCTCCAAGGAGAATTTGAACATGAATTCTTTGTACATAAATATGTAAATGATTGGATTATATTTCGGGAAAATGTTACAAAAGAAGCCCACAGCAAAGCCGATATCGTACTTAAATTATGATCATATGATGCTTCGCAGTGATTGGTTGTTTGTGTAATAGTAGCTGCAATAAAATATTTGAAATGCTTTGGTAAGTTAGATTTTGGTTAAGATTTTTGGATGTATGTATATTTTGATTCATAAGTAGTGCCAGTTCATTTCAGTTTAACACAACCCAGACTGTATTTTTATGAGATCACAGGCATCAAATAATGAGATTGAGGGCATTGCAAATATTGTAGTAGCACAATTTAGTTCTTATAAACTTTAATTTTTTAATTATGTCTAACACAAGTAAATAAATAAATAGAATTCTAAAGTAGTACCAAAAATCTAGTCTTTTGTTATTTTGGGTTTCCTACTAAATTAAACATATATTCAAAGCAAGTTTTAACAGTTGCTTGCTGACTGACAATCAGCTAAGCCAAACCACCCAACCAAATAAAAACCTCATTATGCACTGAGGTATGTGGATTGAATTGTGTGGAAGTGGAAGCAGCTATGCCTCCAAATTCATGACATGTAAATCTTACAAGGTCTGTTTGCAGAGGGAGACCATATCTCAATGTGTGCATGATCCCTGCTCTCTGTGTTTCTTCTCTTCAGCTGCTATCTGGTATGAACACAGTCCATTAAGGGGATGCGGAAGCAGTATATCTGTGAACTATACTGGGATAAGACAGAGGTTTGGACTGCCATATGAAGCACTTGGTGTGCAGCAACTACCTGCTTGTCTTGGCTGTTAATTGCATGGAAGGTCACACAGAGGCAGTGAGGAGGAAATGAGGAGAGGAGGAGAGTGGTAAAAAAGTGACAGGGAGGCAAAGATACTAAGAGGAAATAAAGCAAGGAACCAAAAAATAAAAAGAAAAGGTGTTATGACAGAGAATAAGAGGAAACTATCAAAGATGAAGGAAAGTTTGATGTTAACTGCGTAACTGGACATGGACATGGGAGTTAGCAATTATGGAGGAAGAAAAGGAAGAGCTTAAAAATAGAGCATAACAGCTGGAAGAAAAGAGTGTGAGGGAGGCACTTTAGTTAACTTCAGTGCAGAAATCTGAGAGAGTTGACAGTGCAGAGAGTGCAAAGGGGGTAAAAACTAGAGCAGACTCAGGTGAGCAGTCCTTCTGCAAGTTCCGAACACCGAGTCTGAAGGTACAGTCATGCATGATTTAAAATGGGATGTTTTTAAAGAAAAGGTTAGAAGTTTGAGAGGGATAAAATACAGGCTGGTAGCTTTGAAATACACATTTATGTACCTTTCACTTAATAAAATGGATTGTATACATTTTTTTTTCCTGTGAGAGTCAAAATGTAGAGTAAGAGAACAGGTCAAGACAAAACTAGGTCAGACAAATACAGATAAAGGACCAAATTTAGTGTTAGAGACTAAAATCAGTTGCCCTAGTTTAAAAGTGAGGTCAAAACATATGCAAGAACTTGGAGCTGGACTTGAACTATGTACTAAGTACTAAAAAAAACTGTCCTGAGAATTTGTTTCTTCTTGTGTGAATGTTCAACTGGACTTTTAGGCCGGAAGTTGCCTGATAAATATGACTGTACCACACAGCATCCCATTATCAATATATGTTTTAAACAACCTGATCACACAGAATGATCTGAAATGAGCACTTCTTCATCAAATATGTACTAGATATTAGAACCAGTCGAACACATAAATGTTTTGTTTGTTTTTTTTGTTTTTTTTTTTGTGGTAGAAATGGGAATTTTCAAACTTTGGTATAAACTCTTCTTTCCTTGTTTTGGTGAACACTGATTCCTACAATCACATGAGGGACCCTAAAACCCCTAACAAGTCAAGGGACTTCCTGGTTAAATAAATGACAACAAACAAAAATATTGGCAGAAAAACACATCAAAAGCTTTTAACCAATTCAATGACTGAATGAACCAATCTTACAATGAACCAATACAAAAATAACTTGATTCTGTTTTCCTCCAAAAGGTATAAATCTCCAACCTTGCAGGACTAAAACTGTCATTCTGGTAACTAATCTGACTGTAGCAGATTCTGGTGGGACAAAGGGCCCAGCCGGAAGAGACACACATCATAAAAAGCCATGCTTTGGAATTTCATTGATCAACAATATTAAACAGATGACCAGAGCATTAGTTTTTTTTTAAAGAGAAAACTCCTTATCTGCCAGCAAATTATTGGTTTGAATTTGGGAGGTTTGAGGCAACTTAGGAGAAAATGGATCTGAGGAACACTCCTGACCCACAAATCTGCCAGTGGAGCATCTTATCACCTCAGGAATCAACAAACCTCTGGTGTGGTTTGCATACCAACAAGGAGATTCCCTTCAAACCTGTTTAACATGAGCTCTTAATTTCAAATTTGCTCCCCTAAATCAATGACAGTGATGTTTGCATCTTCTTACTAAAACTACTCTCTTTAACTAACATTTCAGATGTGCTTTAAAAGGCTAAATGTGTCTTTTAAATTCCTATAAAAGTGAGCTGATGTTTAATCTCTAGAATCGGTCCTTTCCTTTGTGACTCATGAAGTTCTCAGATCCATTAAGATGAGATTAAAAAATTAAACTATTTTTTCTTAAACTCACTTTCCAGTTTACTGATGAATCCTGGTGACGATTTGCAAACTAGATAGGTAAGGACAGAGTTCTTGCTTTGATATTAATCCATTTGGATGGTAATGTGTTTTTTTTTATTTATAATGAATCATGTCCAAACAATATGTGTAAGTTCTAATAGCCATATATATTTTGGTAGCACAGACAGGTGAAATCATCAAGATTTACACAATGTTTAATCGGTTTAGTTGATTTGTTTATTTAGAGCATTTCTTCCTTTTATCATATATAGCGTTCCTTTACAATCACTTATTTTGTAACCCCAACCCATCTCAAGAAAACTGAGTAGTTAATTGTGGGGGTTATAACCCGACTGGGTTATCCTGAAGCATCTTGACAACTGTCAGAAACTTCAAATATGAGGAGGATGAAGTGGTTTTTGGTGGATTCAGTTTGCCGCTGTAACAAAGCACCTACATGCCCAAAATCGATTTAATTATGATATAATGACAAATTTGGATTTTTAATGTACGTGAGAAATAACGTTGTGGTTTTTATGCATTTATGCATTTAAAAAATAACTTTTATTTCACAGATTGTCTTTGACTTAACATGTTAATTTTGACAGTAGAACAGTTTGACAGTAATAAAAATCCCAAATTTATTTGAATAATGTTGGTTATTTATTTATTTATTTTAAGGATCTGACAACCCCCTGAAATTATCTTGGACCCCATGGGGATCGGGACCCCCAGTTTTGGAAAGGCTGCATTAAACTATGATTGTTTGGAAATAAAATAAAAAGTCTGTCTGTTCAAAGAGACACACACACTGCAGATCCACAGTTTGAAAGGGAGAGTATGTAAAAATTGGATTCAGTCAGTCTGAGGGCTGATCAGTGCTTCACTAATGGAGTTCTGCAGAGTCATAGCTCTCTGGTCTCCTAATTGACTCAGTGTCATCTACATATCATTTACATACTGTTACCCGGGGCGATGAGGTGGAGGGGAGGCTGATGTGTGTGTATGTGCATGCTTCTGTGCGTATCAAGTGGGGATGAGTGCAGTGTAAACGCTGTTAGATGGACCCATTAATCATGTGCTTAACCTCATCAGGAACTACACACATACACACAGCGTTACAGTAGGAAACGGTGGGAAATGTAGTGAAGGAGACATAGAGAGAGTATTAGGGATAAAGGGATAACAAGACTAAATGAAAAAAAACATCCACAACAGCTGTTAGTAGTGGGTGAGTAAATTTGTAAATTCAGTCTTGTTTAGTCCTCAGCTCTTTTTCTTTATATATCAGAGTGAATATGAGGTTTAATGTCTTTACATAGTTGATATTAGAGGAAGAAATAGATGTGCCTCACCCATTTAATTGCACTGAACTTACAGAAAATGCCTAAAATAAACTAACAAAATATGTCGTTGCAATAATTGAATTTAGTCCCACATATTAAATGCCAGGAACATATCAGAACACCTTAAAGGAGGGCATATATATATATATATATATATAAACAAACCAGACAAAAAATCTCCTTCTTCTTCTTAATAATAATAATAATAATAATAATAAATTACTTTTTCTGCTCTTCCAAAGAAAACAGTAGCAGTTAGTTGAGTGAAGAAGGATGAGAGGACACAAAAAGCAGTTAGTATAATCTACCCTGAGCAAGATCATCAGATATAGAAAGAGCATCAGTGATACAGAAGGAGGAGACAAAGTTATAAACTGAGCAAGAAACCGGTTTTGTGTATCTTAAAAAGGAAACCAAATCCAGTCTTATCCCATTCCCTTTTTAAATCTGCCCTACAAAGCTAAGATGATGGAGAATAATGAGATTAGGGAACAGAAAGCAGCGTGAGCAATGGGACACAAACCTAGAAATACAAATAGAGTACACCCTATTTTCTTAGCTGGTGGCCAAAAATGAATATGTCAGTATTTACACATCTGCACCACTGGCCAAATTCTGTCTTTCCCCAGCACAACACAACATTAAAAAAAATCCACAAGAGGAAAATACCAATTCTATTAGACTAAAGATTAGAAATCTTAGCAAATAAGTGCAAATAAGATGTTAATTCCAATCCCAATTCACACTGTAGGAAATCCAACTCCTTTTCACTGTTTTACAATATTATTTGAACCTTTTTTTTTAACAACTTGCATTCTCTGACTGATCCCCTTCTTTGTCTGTTTTTGTTGTAACTCATGCAACCCTGCAGTGATCCACACATGGAAAAACTCAGACAATACAGTAACAAATGGTTGTGACATGGGAAACAATCCTTTGGCCACAGAAACCATGTTCAGTCCTGTATGACAGCAGCCATCAATCCCCTTTTAAGTGTCCTTCAGCATGAAATTTCTTCCATGTCAGCTCCCCCAGTATTGATTAAAATATCATGTGATACGGAATGAAAAAGAAGAGAGGAACATGGTAAGAATTCTCATTGTGTATATGAACCATGAGCATATCAGGAGCAAGACGATGTTGTAAATATGTGTGCACATGCAGCATGAAATGATGTGTTGTTTTGATTGTCTGATGAAAGGTGTGTCTTATCGTGTAAGGACCCAGGTAAAAAAGTAATATACTTTAATGTACTAAAAATGTACTTAATTTTCAGAAAGTACATTTCTAGCACATTTTGACTTTATGTGTTAAAATAAAGTAAACCAAAAATATATTATAAATGTATTAATTAAAAATATATTATTCCCTCAGTAGTACTTCAGTTTACTTAGATAAAGTACACTATGTAGTACTAATACTTAAATTCATATTAAGTATATTCATATAAAATATACTAACACTGAAATATATATAAGTGTTTTATTAGTATATTTACTTATTATGTACTTCGAATGTGTTAAATATAAGTTTAATGTCAGTGTATTTGCATCTACTTTTATCAAGTGCACTTTTAGCACCCTTTCAATAAGTTCACTTTTATAATACTTTTTTTTATATCATTGTTAGCACAGCAGTGTTAAAGTGCACTTAAAATAAGTATATTAATAATTGAATACTACTTCAGTGGTAAATTAGTGTATTCTTGATAAGTACACTATAAACCAGAACAAATTCATCAGTATGTAGCCATTTCTTTTAGTGTGCTAAGATCATTTTAAAATAATGTACAATAACAGTTAATTTCTGCAGCTGACCTTTTCTCTTCAATATTTTAAAATAATGTATTTTACCAGCAAAATGCAACAATGCTGTTATGTAACAATACCTTTTCTAATTGAAAAAATATCCTTACTTTTCTATTTCAATTTTAAAATGTTAGCAATTAGTGTTATAAAGTATTTGGACTATTTCAACAGCACAGTTGTTTTTATGCAATATTTAAAGATCCATCCATTCTCCAAATGTAATGGTGAGTTTTGAATAAACATGAACATCAACAACAGAGTTCCTTTCAATTGACCATGTGCTTTTATATAATGCAGTAGTCACCAGTATTTCTAATAAGAAAACAGTACAACCTTGTGTATTTCTTATCATCACATGGAAAGTACATATTCCAAAGCTTGGATTGTTTCACTTACATTTGACAGCAATCAGAAAACACATTACACTTATGAACATATTAAGATGTGTAGATAACAGGAAATTTGCTTTGCTGCTTGACAGAAAAATTAATCCTTTGAAAGTCTTTGATTTTGCATGAAAACAGTCTGTTAAAGTTCAACATTTTGAGGCCAGGTACAGTGCCTTGCAAAAGTATTCACCCCTACAATTTTGTTTGTGTTTTGTTATACCACAACTGTTATACTAACTGTTTAACAGCACAGTCTTTGTGTGCTTGCCCATGTATGCCTTATCATTTTTACAGACTTAATCCTCTGAAGTTGCCATTTTTGGACATTGTCCACTAGTTTTAAGGCACACCAAGAATACACACTGATATGTAATCCCTATTTCTTACAATTTGGCAGTGGTTTCAGCAATTTTTCTCTAACTTCCCCAGTAACTATTTAATCTCTCTCTACATTATTTGGTAGAGGAATAACATATTGTTTGTCTCTTGATTGGATCAAAACACATTTCCTGTGGAACAGGTCAGTGGGCACCGCATAAACATTCCTAGATTCTGACACCTCAGACATAAAAGTGGAAGCAATGTTCAGTTGACTATCCTTGCAGAGCTGTCCCTCAGTCTTCACAAGCTCCTTTACCAATATACAGTGCAATGACAAATCGCCTGCTCTGAATACTGACATGCAAAGAATTCTACATAATCTTCCATCCTGTAACTCCACTGTTGAGTTGATCCTTTTTTTTAGACTTCTGTTACTGCTGGAATGATACAGTACGCCTTTTACAATGAAACGGTGAAAACAAACACAGTGTTCGACTGTAACACTTAGCAAGTCTTTGATAGCAAGTTTTTCTAATGCTGACAGTTTGTGATGACAGGGATTACCAAAAACCCTGACATTTTCATTCAGGGTAGATGAATTAGAACTTGATACATTGCTGTTTAGGAGATGTGAAAAAATGCATTTCACCCCTTCATTAGCATCTACCATGTACTTTTCGGCTTTTTGTGTTAGACTCCTCCAGCAAAGAAACCTTTTAACTATTTGCTCTGGAACATGTGTTGTCCCATTGAAGTACTGTAACAAAGTGCCATTAAATGATTCAAAGGAAAAGGTTGATGTGGCCCACAAAGGGCCCCAGTTCCTAACACTTGCTGCAAGGTGTGTCAGAAGATGGACATTAAATGTCATATTTGCTGCACCATATAACTTCTCAAACTGCAGTGAGAACTTCTTGAGAGCTCTTTCAGCTACTTCAATATCACAGCGTTTCACCTTTTCTCCCAAAAGAATGTGCATAGCGAACACAAACAGAAAAAGGTGGTTCCAGAACTTCTTTAGTAAGACCCCATTCAGTAAAGGCAGGCAATAGAATAACAGGAATGACCTCCACTCTGATGCTTTCCAATATTTTCTGTCTGCAACAGATCGTGGTACTCTTGTTATCTCAACAGGGGGTTGAATTGCAATGAGCTCTTTGTCAATGCGGTCTGATTTTGCTCCTAAGTACCACTCTTTGTCATGATTTCTTGAGTCAAACCACAGTTTTGCTAATTGCCTTGTCACACCAAGGCAGACACAATGCTGATACTCTGGAACAAATCCATTTATCATTTGAAACTTTGTGAGTTTCATTAATGGTGAAGGTCCTTTTACTCCCATTACTGGACTGTCTGGTGTTGCAGCCATTGCGTGATCAAAATGCTTAGCTTCAGTTCTAAGATGTGGTTTTGGGCCTTTGTTTGTGTAAGGACCACCACCAACATGGTAACAAAAATCACATCCATAAAAGCCATTAAACTGTTTGGTGTTTCTTAGAAGTGGGCGAGCAACTGAATCTGAACTGCATATCAGAGCATACACTTTGGAGACATGTTGTACATTTGCTGAGTCCTTCCATTTAATACCATTTTGTTCTAAAATTTGCAGTTCATCAACAAATGGCTTCAAATATGTTAAGAAGTTTGGCTTCTTCTCGCCAAACCAGAGACAAGGAAGACAGATATTTGCCTTCCGTTCTTTAGGTTCAAGTTCTATAACCTGGCACTGAATGGGCCAAATTTGATACTTTGAACTCCTGAAAACTGGAATTCCATCACAGTTCCAAATTAAAGTTATGTCATCCTCACCTAATTCACCTGATTCTTTGAGTTTATGGTACTCTTCTCCACACTGTATATCTGACATGACATCTGCACATTGCCAGTCTTTTTTTAAACTTTGGTTTTGTTCAAGCAATGTTTTGATTTGTGAATCCAAACTAAGCACTAGAAAGAAACACCCACTTTTGAGACAGCTCTCTGAATCAGTTACTGCATTACAAGCTCCACACTGTAGTTCACTGGTATTATTTACCCCCAAGTAGTTTTCACATGCTGGACAGTAAAAATGGGGGACATAATTTCCATATTGTCCATAAGCTTTGTGAAAAAGGTATGTGGTTACTGGTACCATTCCAGGGAAATGTTCATTAACAATCTTCAGTAGATGTTCCAGTGCCACACCTGTCACATTGTGCCTTAGTACATAAGACATCAGTAAGATTAAACTTTGTCCCTTTGTCAGTGGAGCTCCAGGATACGCTGGATCATCTCCATCCAACAAAAATGTCTCTGCCTGCGAAGACATAAAAAAGACAAGATACTGTAGAAAACTGTTACATTCATCTGCATTAAAAAAGATTGCTTACAGATTTACAGAGAAAACATAATGTACAATAATACATGTTAATAACCTGTTGGTTTGGTGTCTCTTGCTGATCAGTTGGAGTAGCAGGCACATTGCATCCTGGTTGCTTCTCTAACATGTCCTGGCAAAATATAAATGGAAGCATAAATATTTTCATTTTCATTTCCTTTATAGTTTTGACATATAAAACAATACTAGTGCTCCAAAAGATAAGTGGTAGGTACTACAAGTCATATGGTAGTTTTTACATTTAAAGAATTTGCCATGTTGCCTTCTGGGGTTGTTAGCAGAGAGTTATGCAAATGGAATATACACTAGCTTCATATAAAACTGATGTGATTTCAGGGGAAAGGATGAATGTAGTGCCTGTATTCAGTAAATATACAAAATGTGTAACTCCTTGCCCAAACCTAGAAAACAAATTAACTCTATTAACAAATCAGAAACAAGAATACTGAAAAGCACTAATCCTTGGGTGGATGCAAGACAGGGCATCTGTTTCTATCAAGACAGTGAGTTCAAACATTAAGCCAAAACTGCATAATAATGCTTAATAAAAAACAAAATTGTTGTATTGGCGGAATAAAAAACATCAGATTTAAGTCACATTAAGCAAGTTAAGCCACATTTGCATTATATGTGCAGTGAAGATCTAACAGATGGATAATATCCAGGAAAATGGTGACTACAGCTTCACATACTGAAGAACTGTAGCCATCAAGTGCCAATGTAGGCTATAAGTCAGCCACCTGTTAGAAACTTTGTTAGCCTCATGTGGAACTACTAATTTGCTTGAATCACAATGTAAATTAAACATGAATGAATAATGCAATCATACTTTTAAATAGTTATATGTACACTGTAGTTATAATTCTGTGACCAAATGAGACCTTGCTGGTGTTCACTTTCAATACATGTTTATTATCGGTAGCCTATATTACTATTTGTAGACGTCGGTTTAGAAAAATAAAAAGTACTCTATTCACATTTTCTGTATCAATTAAAGGGGTTGTTTTTAGGATAAAAATAAAACTAGTAACTTGTAACTATAGTACCTGTGCTTCTGGTCCGATTTGCATATCTTGTTGATCCCCACAAAATTGAAAAGTGCAGTGTGAGTAGGTGGAGGGTGGCAATTCTAGCACTGGGTGGGTATTTCTGGAGACCCCCTCTCCGGCAGGCTGCATATAATGAAGATATAATACATGGAAATTCTCAAGTGAAGTATTAATGACAATAATACATGTATGTGTCTCATTTTAAGGAAATACACTATAGAGGCTAGGACAATCATTATTTTCATCACGTTTAATTTAATTGAAATGACTATTATACAGAAACTATACATATAGTACAACACAGCAATTAATATCTACAATTTCAATTGCTGGTATTTTAATACCTCTGATGAATCTCTGTTTGGTCTGTCCTGAAGCAGATGCTCTGTTATTGGAGTGACAAGATGCTTTCCTCTCAAACATTCTAAAGATGACTGACCGCTTGGTCCTTCTGCAACAAGGCCCTCATCGGGAACATTCTGATCATGAGACAGCACATCGATTTATTTAACTATAATACTGTAAACATTTAGGGTATGATAAACATAAATAAAATTATGGATGAATAAAAGCTTTAGAGGAAAGTAATATGTATTTTGTGAACCCCTTCATTTTATTTCAGAATGGAAACATAAAACATAATGATCACTGTTTTTACCTGTTTGTTAGTTGTGGGATTGTCTCCTGGATATTCCTCCAGAGAATATGTTCGTTCACCGTTATTTGAAAGTGGAATCTGGGGAGAGCAGTTGCAATGTCAACTTGCATGTAACACTATCTGCAATTCATATTGTTGCAAATGAAAAAAATGGTCTACCTCTTTCAAGACTCCTCTATTGTTAGTTGTACAGGATGCACTGAGGTATTTCTTGTAATTTCCTCTGCAGTTTAAAGTATTCTGCAATGAACAAGACAGTTCTTGCGTTTAAAATGAAGAATTATTCATCTTATTCTATAATCACTGCTGTTGTTGATAATAAATGTGAAAGCTCAAATACCTCGTTCTCCTTTGCTAGCCGTCTGTATTTGGTTGCCTTTGAAGGTTGGCTCGACTCATTCAGCAGATATTCTTTGTAATGTCTTTTGGGTGCCATGTCTGCGGGCGGTTTCTCTAAGCCCGCTAAAATACATCCATGGGTAAAGTAAAGTGCAGAGGGCGCGCGCAGTGTCCTGGATAAAACGTCATCGTAAACGTGCGCATGCGTGCATGGACATTACGGTGTACACAGACTTTAAAAAAAAATGTAATTATATATATATTTTTTTTTGCAAGAACGTCTGCGTCTGACAGACCATTTTCAATGTCAAAATGGAAAATTTGAATGTGGTGGACATTTTCCCAATTGACCCTAAAGTACTCGTGGCGCTGTGCTGCCGCTGATTGGTTACCCCCGAATGCAACGCACTTGAATGTACAGTAGATGCTGAGGGAAGCGTTGTCGCAGTTGAGTTACAATGGCGCAGTTCAAGTTCGGGATGTTTTATTTTAGGGACAACACAATTCACGTCGAAAGTACTGACATTGTGACACCTCAGTACAGACAGCAGCTCGTTCAGGTATTAAAACGGCCGGACCTCTCCAGTGAAGACGGATGGATACAAGTGTGCTGGGGCACCAGGAAAGCACCTAAAAACAAGGTGGCCGCGAAACTGCTCTTACTCGGAGGTTTGTATTGCTCGTACTCGGAGGTTTGTATTGCTCGTACATGGTGTAAAATATCTTTTGAATAACTGTTCTTTCTACTAATGACTAAGTTCAACAAGATAATAGGCAAACTTATCATTCACAAGCTGCATTAGCTAATAACTAGCTAGCTAGCTGTTAGCGGCAGACGGCAGCTAATGCTAGCGTAAATGGTGCTAACTTAGTAACTTCTGCAACTTCAGATGAGATTTTGTGTGAACATTTGTGAGCGTGCTGTGTGGAGAATGTTTAGCAAAATTGCCCACTGTAAAGAAAATAAAAAGAAAAAAATTGTTGGTACAAATTTGTTATGCTAGCACTTGCCAGCCACTAGCCTACTGTTAGTGCTGTTAGTGTTAGTGAATAATTTGCCAGGGGCTCATGCTAATGATTGTTAACGTTAACCTTGTATGTAATTTAATTTTTATGTAACTATGTTTATAAAAAAGACTTAAAGTGACTTGTGTATAATATTAGATTGACTGTGGTGCATTTCACGAGACATACAAAATACCTAAAATATTGAGCAAAAGAGGGAAAAAAAACATGGTTTTGATAGTTTGTCTGATGTATGGTTGTGGTTACAGACAACTACAAGGAGTTGATGGGGAAAAAAGAAGCCTTCCTCAAGGATGAGGACATCTGGCACATGGCAGTTGCAAGGAGAAGGACCACACCATGTACCACAACACGTGATGGAAGCAAACCAAAGGTTATTTTTGTTGCTTGTGTTGGTAGTTTCTTTAGAAAACACACTTTAATTAATAGTTATATTGTGTTGCAACTAGGGATGCCACAATACCACTAATTTTATAGATAGTTCTGACGGCATCCAATTTTGTCCATAACAAAGTCGATAACAGTGTTGCCAACTATTTTCAGTGGGAAGTAGCAAAAGCCTGCAGGAAAAGTCCTGGATGTCTCTAGATAACGTCATGTGCTAATTTGCATATATATGATGGCATGAATTTATTACATATATGCAAAATATAAAAAATATTTTAAATTAAGTTAAACTAAACTGACTGACCAGCGTTTATTTCAAGAGGCTCCTCAATGTGCATCCAAATCTGCCTCTAATGTTAAAAAACTGTTTATACAGGCTGTTGCATCGACTGTAACTGAAGTATCGTGAACAGATAGATGATCATGCACTGGAATAAATTCACTATTGTTAACTAGTAAACTAGTTAAACTCAAATAGTATTTTTAATTGTAACACATAAAATCGTTAATGAATTTATGACACTGTAATACTATGATGTTTTTTAGTTGAAATGTTTTTCTAAAAAATCTCTTCACCAGAAAGCGTCTATGGTAAAGTTCATATGTTGTTGTCATGTAATACATTCTTTCTCTTCTGTACAGAAAAAAAGAATTACTGCAACTTCCAGTCTCACTTCAGATGAAGATGAAACACAGATTGACCCATCACAAGTTTTTCAAACAAATGTAAGTATTTACGGGAATAAGGGAATATTGTGGGAGGATAAGACATATTTTCCTTTATAAGTGGCTTTAGGTTTGACAGCAGTGCAGTTGCAGAAGTGGCTTGTGGCACTCCAGCTGTGTTAGTTTTGAAATACTGACACATTGTATGATATTAAAAGATAAAATTGTGAGTAGTGAGTACTGTTACTCTAGTGAAATATGGTCTGACAATACCTTAATAAGCTGTACAGTAGGTGATAGATTCTACAAACATCTACAAAGATGGATATTTACCCCTCTTGCCTTTGCAGTTTAACATTTTACTTTTTCTGCCCTTTGTTTAAGAAGCCGAAGATGACAAAAGCTGCAAGAGACAGAGCCCTTTCCCAACTGAAATCCTCGCTGCTGAGAAGAAATCCAACAACCTCCACCTCCTTGACAAGTGATGTTGATACAGACATAGACACCAATGTGGACTTATTTGACCCACCTCAGGCTTCAGAATCAACTGTAAGTATTTACAAAACACAAGAAATAAAACTAGAATTAGGGCCCTATTGTTTCCGCGATCACAGAATTGCAGACGGAATCGCGGAATTGAGCAATAAAAACGGAATCTACTTTTTAACACTAAATATCACGGAAAATGACATAATTTGACTGAAATGCTGTTAACGGTGTCAGCGGCACAGATCTCACGCGGTGTTGTTTCAGTGCGCTGCCCTCTCACATGCTGGACCCGGTTCGGCACATAGTTACAACAGTGACAACAGTTCTAATCTGAAACGAGTTATTAACCATTCATTATGGTCTTACTCTCTCTCCTTTCTCCTCCAGCGGTGCCACGGTGCAGAATTACGCACAGGGCTTTCCACTGTATTTATACATTTATAAAAATAATTATAATAATTTTTATTTATAGAGCATTTTCCATCAAAGTGCTGTACAGTTACAGAAGGTTAAAAAACATGTGAAAACAGACACAACAATAACAACAATTCAGAAATGAATGAAAGAAAAGGCAAAAACACCTACTCATACGTGACAGTATACAAGTGGGTCTTAAGCTTGGCTTTAAAGACCTCAACTGAACATGACTGCCTGATGTCCAAGGGAAGACTGTTCACAAAATAGGTGCGCGGAAGGAAAAAGCCCGCTCACCTGCTGTTTTTTTTATTCACCTTTGGGACACTCAGATAATCAATCGTCTGGGAGCGCAAAGGTCGTACAGGTACATAAGTCTTAACAAGGTCTGACATATAGACTGGAGCAAGACCATTTAAAATTTTGTAAGTGAACAACAGCACCTTGAAATCGGCTCTGACCCGAACAGGGAGCCAATGAAGAGAGGCCAATACAGGGCTAACATGTTCATAGCGGGATAGTCCAGTCAGCAAACGGGCTGCTGCGTTTTGGACTAATTGCAGACCACGAATGCTCTTTTTGGGCAGCCCAGATAAAAGCACATTACAATAATCTAACCTTGAAGTTACAAAGGCATGAATAAGAGTCTCTGCGTCTTTCAAAGTGTACAGTACAGTTCACAGTACAGTAATTAGTAATTTGTAAATTACAGTAATTAGACCAATTGATAAAACTTTGAATAATCAGTTGACACTTCTCCTACAAGAAAACAGAATGTAACAATTGTGCGAACGATTACTGGAATTTTTTTCCAGGCTTTGAGATTTAATTGACTCTGGATTATATGTTCACACAGTATCACAGGAACATATAGTTATTTTACACCATGCATTTATTCCATACAGCCACGCTGTCCTTTCCTCCTGCGCTCTGGGAGTGGACAATATGACGGAGAGATGGTGGTGATTAAATTAGATTCTAAGAATATGTTTCTGAAACATCAGCCCGACGCAAAATAAGTACGCATGGGTCAGAGTTAGCTTAGAGCTGCGCACATTCTCCCGTCAAGTTTGTTTTTTAGAGATCACAACCTTGGCGTGAAAAGTCACGTACGCCACTTTCAGCCTCGTTTTGTGCGTACGCAACGGTTATAAATGAGACCCCAGGTGAGTCATACTAACATAGCATTGTTGACATTTTCATTTATGCAGGACCTGGGCCAAGGGGAAAGTGAAGAGGAGAGTGTCCTGATGGATCAGTCCAGATCCAGTGTTGACATGCAACAGGACGTGATGGATGCTCTGAAAGGTATTCATACAAAGAAGAATTGCTTATGTTTTTTTTTTTGTCAGTAATTGTATCGATAGGAGTCTTATCTCTCATATATCTGTGACTTGTGTTTTTTTTCCTTAATGCAGAAATTCCAGCCTTAGTCAAGTGTGTCAGAGATCTTATTACAACCATGAAGAGAATGCCACCTGTCATGGACACTGACAGTACAAGTTCTGGTTCTTCCAGTCCAGCTCCAGAAATGGTATGTTTTGCATTTATACACGTTTTGTAAATACTGCCTTTTTATTACAGGAAACATTTCATCCAAAATTGTTGTAAACTACTTGACTGTTAGCAGTTTTGTCTCTGTAGTCTCGACCCACATTTTGCACGAACTGTATTTGATAGAAACTGTTTTTTTCCATTTCAGCATGCAGTTGTTCAGAAATTATACTTTAATTCATTGAAGACCACTTGCAGAAATTAGAACTCAACTAATATTTGGCATTCAATAGTTCGGCTTTGTCTTTTAAGAAATGCTTTCCTAATACCATTTCTAATAATTGACTAACTCTATTTCCTGGACACAGATTTCCTTGGGCAACACGGGGGTGCAGATCAGCAAAAACTGTTTCCTAAGACTAAACCGAACAAGAATGTCCCTGTTCACACAGGACTTAGCTGTGCTCATCTTTGGGCGGGATGTTTTGGCATCCTCGACTCTCACAGGAAAACCAGGGCCTACTGGAACAGCGAAAGAGCAGCTAAATCCGGAAAAGCTGAGTGCCCTCGTTGGTAAGTATTGGTTAAGTCTATTTTTCCTTATTATCATTTTGTTTTTATGCCTCTACCCTTGCCTTGGCCATAGCCAGAAGCAACATGTTTCAGGTTGTCCTCATGTATGTATGCCCCCTTCTTGCTAATGTGATAACTCTGGAAAAGCATGATTTGTAACACCATTTTATTTGTCCTTTTCTATTTTACAGATACAGTTATTGCTGAATTTCCAGGAACAAATGTGTCTGATGTGAGGGCAGTGATTCGGAGAAAATGTAACAATGAGAATTTTGTGAGCAAAAAGAAACAGTAAGCAGTAACATCAGTAACTGTTTGTAATAGTTTTTGTTTGTTTGTTTTTTGGTGGACATACATTTTGAGTTTTAACAAACTGTGTCAATGTTTCACATGTAAAAGTTTCAAGAGTCAGTTTAATGTTCATCCCTGTCATTACTAGCTTCTCTGCAGTGCACAGCTAGCAGGGTAGTGCTACACAGCTATTGTTTCTTTTTATTTTTTACTTTTATTATTGTTTTTTAGTTAAGTTGTTAAAACTAAAAAGAATTCTCTGGGGTCAGATGATCCAAATTTGAATAAAAATGTTACGATGAAGAGAAACTGTTTGAAAATGTTGTTTTAGATGTTTTTAAAGATGTACTTAAATGTACTTTATTATGCACATTTTCCCTGTAATGCCGTGCATGTTAAAAATAAACTTTTTTTCTATCTCAAGTATGTTCTAATTATTTTTTATGTTTACTTAAAAGTAATTTAAAATTCAAATTAATTATATAAAAAATATACTTTCTGTGTACTGTTGAAGTGTACTTTAATGAAATACATCTAGTGTACTTTCTGCACACATAATTAGTGTACTCAAAGTATATTACTTTTGATGTGCAAAGTATAGTAGTAGTAGTATAGTAGTATACTAATGATATATCATGAGTGCTACTTTAGACATACTAAAGTACAACTTAGTGTGATTATCTGTACTATTTTGAGACACCATTAAGATGAACTATAGTATACTTAAGTACAACTTTTACATTTTTATTTAATTTTTGTAAATGTATTTAAAATGCAATGGCAACACATTATGATTACATTAGAAATACATTTCCAGTATATTCTAAATTTATTAATAGTAATCTGAGATGTTGATTAAAGTATACTTTAAATCGAACTAAAGAACATTATAAATAAGTACAGTATTAGTAGAGGAAAGTGTACTTAAGTATATTTAAGTTGATCTTAATGGTGTCTCAAAATAGTACAGTCAAGTACACTAAGTTGTATTTTAGTATATCTTAAGTAGCAATAATGACATATCATTAGTATACTAAGTACGTTTTTAGTACTCGAAAATAACACACTTTGAGTACAATACTTTTGTGCTCATGAAGTACACTAAGTGTACTTAAATTTAGTATGTTCAAGTATACTTTTTTTTCGCCTGGGGACAAGACTTTGAGCAGGAGCTCAGCAGGAGGCGAGGTAAAGAGAACCTTTAGAGAGACGCTGAGACAGTGTGTTGATCTAGTTGAACATAAGAGGATACTAACAGAAAAAAAGGATGAAAGACAAACTAGAGAAAAGCTGGAAGTGGGAAGGGAGATGGAGTACAAGAGGCTGGGACACAAAGAAGGAAAACCAGAGGAAGAGAGACAGGCATTCATCAGAGGTCTGACCTAAAGTGCTTTAATAAAAGGAAGACAAATTGAAAGGTAGATAAAGAATGCAGTGTAGGATACTACAGTATGCCCATGCCTAAAGATAGAAAAATCTAGTTTGTTATAAAGTATTCAAAAGCATCCAGTACAAGGTCAAACAAAGAAATGTTATCAACAGTAACACATTCAAATTCACCGATTTTCTATACCTGCTTCATACTCCTCAGGATTGCAAAGATACATCCTGGTATTTTTGACTCAGCCCACATGTAAACTATTGCCTTTTTTGTCACCATTGTAATCCAGTCTGGCCCAACAGCTCTGTTTAGGAACTCAAGGGGACATTGTTCAAGTCCTGCTGAAGCCCTGGAAATGAAAATCAGTCAAAGTGCTACTTACTTTCAATTGGCCTTTTTTCTTTTTTCTTTTTTTTTAGAATTTTTCAGTGTTTGGTTTGTATTTGTGCTTTTCAATGAGTACAAGAAAGAATCATCGAACATCTTCAACTTTGTTGTCGTAACCATTAGTGATGCATTTGCTGTAATGAGCGGTGGCGCTTAAAACATGCAGCTTCAATGAACAAAGACTTTTTACAGTAAGTCACACATCACTTCTTTGAGAACAATCTTTGTAAGCATAGCAGAGTTTATCATCTCAGCATTCAGGGTTTCAACAGTCTTTACTTATATAAATCGTTTTCACTACTCTCACTAGTAAAGAGAATTTCATAAATCCCTGGTTTTTCTCACCAGCATTTTATGTGGGTAGTGAAGCTGATTAGCTGTGAATAAGAAAGTTGGTATTTTTTATATATATTTCTTTTGTGCCGTTTGAACAAAATCCTGCCTTTCAAAACACATTTTTACAAACTTTCAGGAGCTAATGGAGGTACTAATTAAGGAAATGTAAGGCTTCTTAGAAAAGCTTGCTGTTACTTTGGGTGACAAACTAAAAAACATGAATTGAACAATATGTCAAAAGTTTCATTTAAATAATCTTTATTATTTTGATGATTTATGCCATTCTTTTATTTGACACTGATGTACAGGAAAAGGCAATGTTTCATTATTATGGTTGTTTTAGACATTTATAACAGATGGTTGTCAACAAAGGTCAGACTGTGTTATGGCTAGTTTGCACACTCATGCACCCATGACAAACCTGTGCAAATGCACATTGCAAAGGCAAAGCAGAACAAAATTTTCATTCTTAACAAAACCTCTTGCACACATACACACAGCGTGAGAGAAGGTTATTTAATGTCTTCATATCACAACTACTCAGCTCTCACACTTCAAAGATGTGCATTGACCTGAGGCGAACAACACAATAAAGAATTCATTAACTTAGCTTAAACACTCCATCCCTGCTAAAGCTAGCCACTAATCACATCATTGAGAAGTCGGCTGTGGTAGCTAGGTGGTCAGTCATGGCAAATGAAAGGTTGACTGCTCGTTCAACCTGAATAAAAAGCATGCATCTAAGGGGCCTGTCCACACGGCGCCAAATTGCATTAAAACTGCAAAAGTATTTTAACAATCAACCCTTTCATCCCCACTTCATCAACAATAATGGCGTCCGTGACCACCTGTACTGTGGTGCTGCCCCAGACAGTCCTGGCTTGTGTACAGTCTATACCAGGTGCTACAGGGTCTTAGTTTTGGTCTTCAGACTACTGTGATGTTAAACAATTCAGTACAACACGGTTTCTAAAAACTTTACTTTTAAATGCGAGAAAAAAAAAAAAAAAAAAAAGGAAAAGCTCAAATAAAACATCTGAAGTGTTAGTTAAATTGTGGCAGCAATACATCTAAAAATAAAGCTGGACCATGGGCATGTTACCACTGTGTTATTCCACCTCCATTCTTTCATAACCCTTTTGTTTTTGGGTCCTGAAGAGACCACTCTCTGTAGTGTAGAAAGCCAAACATTTTCCCTTTCCTGCTTGATAAGGCTTTGAGCTACGAACTGTCAGGGGATTTCTTTGTTGTATTTTCTGTTTTGTAATGCACCAAATGTTTTCACTGAATGACAGGTTTGAACAGCACAAAGGCCAGTTTAGAACATTGAATCTAGATTTTATTTACCGTGGAGCCATGCTGCTATAATATTTACAGGATATACATAATTTGACACTGTCTTGCAAAAATAAGATCAGCCTTCCCTGAGAGACGGTTCAGTGACAGCTTTGATGGTGGGGCGTTGTAATTTTGGATCATCTGCAGGGCTGGTCGGGGTAGGACTGGATCAGACTGCTGTAGGCAGCAGTGCCAGGTGAGACTGATAAGTGCAGCTGCAGGGAGTTTCTAATCAGTCTCCCTCGCACTTTCTATTTGGTACTGTACTGGGGCTCAGATTGCATCCAATCACCAGCACAATCATCTATCAGTGAGCTTATCTGTTTACAAGTTTAGTGTGCAAGCACCTGGGCAAGAAATGAGGGGCGCAAAGACATATATTGTTAAATGCTTTAGTCATTTGCAGTAAATATGTATGTGTATGTAACTTGGAGGACATGGAATCATATTTTCCAAACAGACATTAAAATTTTTACCACCAAAATTTCTCCACTTAATGTCAAACCATCTTATTTGAGAACCTTTTTTTTTTTTTCTCAAAACTTATTAACCTTAATAACAACTCATCTCACTCTGCCTGCTAGAGAAGCACGTTACATTAGCAACGGGTTAAATCACACAGCATCTGGTCAGAAAAGAGCAAAGGAGTCATGCTATTATTTGGTTTCCCAGCACAGACAGACCATATGGCATGCTGTGTAGCTTTGCTTTCACTACAGTGTATCATGTCACCTCTGTAGGCGGTCATGTCAAGGTTATTGCCGTCACTGCTACAAATGACATGAAATGAAGGAGATTTTCCTTTAAAAATAGCTGCTTTCATGCTGTCAGTTTCATCTAATAACTGAACCTAAAACATGGCCATCTTGGGTCTCTGTTTTTAACATAAAAACCTAAGGAAAGACTTTTTGCTCTAATAGGGCAAGATGACAGCTGAACTAGTCATGCACTTTTCCTCTGGAGATCAGTTCCATCTGTCCCTTAACGTGTCCGTCTGATTGCTAAACAAAACTTTCATAACGACCTCAGTTAAAGGCGGGGGGGGGTAAGAAGTGCTGAAGAAATGGTAAACGCTTTTATACACTCAGACACACACTGCACTCTGTCTCAGATATTGAAAAGTCTGCAGAGCTGTACACATGCACACAGCAGGAGGTAGAAAACAGTCTCTAATTGGAGTGGTAACAAGCCGTCTGTCAATCAAATCAAATTTCCTCAGTTCATATTGGTATCCTGTTCTTTCTGGTCCAAGCTTGCTGCATTTTAATCAACTAGAAGTTCCTTCCTGGATCACTTTGGCAGGTTTATCACAGAGCATGTGTCTCAGTGAAAAGTGATACTGAATGTTAGACACAATAGTTTAAATTTCCTCATTTGACTTAACAATAACATGGTGGGTGTAATACAATTGTTCTTAAGATAATTTTCTTAAGAACAATTGTTCATTAAAATGTTCTCATTTACAAGACAACACAAAATAAACTTGACAGACATAACAATCTAAACTCTATCCTATAAAATTTGTGATTTAGTGGAATGTTGGCACAGATTGTGGATGCAATAAAAAGGTGAAATGGATGTGTTATGTGCTCTGCAATATCTTTTTATTTATCTTTATTCTATTATTCATGTTCTTCTGGCATATACAACAAAGGTTGCTCTTCTTTCTTGCCATAAGGCAGTTGTCATTATGTTTTGAATGTTTCTGTGTACATGGAGTCTTAATTGTAATATGTATAAAAGGATTGCCTTTGTGAAGCTTTTAGCTGCCTGTCACTACATCAGTCTCAAAGAATGATAAAGGTGTAACACACCACAAAGCTGTAGCTGTAAATGTTAATAGTAATTGAGGAGCTGCTTGACTGCTTTCTAGAAAAACACAACAGACAATGCTTCCCTGAACCACCATAGCGTGAACAAAATTGATTTTATAAACTGTGAGTCCATTGACTCAATGCATTAATTTAACACAATGATTTTTTTTTTTTGTAATTAATTAATAATAATTAACATGTTAAAGTCACACCCATAATATATATCTATATATCTATATATATATATATATATATATATATATATGGCTGCTTTTGTCTTGGTTGTTTTCTGGTGTGCAAAATTAATACAAGATATGGAGATATTAATTTATTCAATCTGTTATAATTACTCTCCTTTTATGATTTTCTTTCACTCTTTATATGAATTTTCAATTGTAAATTTTGTTTCAGTGCAAGCTCTACAAATGAGTTTCATGATGATCAATTTTAGTTCAGCAAGGAGAGATCAGATGGAACAAAATTTATGGATGTACAGGATATGAATTTAACACAATCTTTTCTTGGCAATTATACTCCAATGTATCATCTGGGGGTGACATACAAAAGAAGGCAGAGGATATGATTGGAGGTGGCAGAGACTCAGCTATCAGGAATAGGCGGAGATAAGAGAGGAGGGTGGTTGCATGAAAGTCATTCTGGAGGGAGTTACAGCACAAAAGAGATTTAAAAGGATGAAAATAATTCTGATTGGACTGAAAAGCAGCAGGATCAAAAAAAAACAAAAAAAAAACATTGGACTAGAGTCGTAACAAGAGAATTAAAAATGAGGTGAGTCTGATAATGTGGGAAAACAGAAATTATGAAGCATAACAGGATTAAAGAAGTGAGAGAGAAAAAAAAAAGCAGCACCAGAGAGAAAATGGAAATAATTTTCCTTATGCATAACCTTCATTTAAATAATAGTGTACTGGTCCAAGCAAGGAATTAATGGGAAATCGCCATCACACTGTCAGCACTGGAGAAATGTCTTAGGACACTGACCCATCATTTAGTATAGGGGGGGGGGGGGGGGGGGGGATGGGGGTTCGTGGCTTCTTGTAATTTTTTTTTTTTTTTTTTCGTCAGTGACAATTACCTAGAATGGTACAACACCCAGATATCCCAGCAAAATGTTGCCGTAGATTATCAAGCCTGTCTCATCACAGTCCAAATCTTTTTTAACATGTCATTTTTAGCATGAGACTTGTCAGCTATTTTTTTTTCCAAACAAAAGTAAGCATCTGTTAAAAGGGTGGAAATATAAAGCCGGTGAGTTGGGTAATTGAATAAGCTGGAGCCCATCACTGGCGAGTCAGTGATTTCATGACAAGATAAATCAAAGGCTTAAGAAGCATCACTCCTCAACACTGTTTTATTACAATCACATATCAGTTTCAGAAGTCGCTGTGGTAAACAGTGATGCCAAAGTTACCTTGAAAAAAGTAATCTGATCACTCCTTTAAAAAGTAACTTAGTTACTTTACTGATTTTTAAAAATAACTAAGTTACATTAGAAGTTACTTTATTAGTTACTTTCAGCAGCTACGACAACATCCCCCACCATCTCAACATAATAATGACAACCAGTTTTGCCAATACTGACTTTTTTGGAAGTGTAGTAACAACATGTATCTCCTGACATTTAAAGTTGGACTTAAAAACTATTTCCTGAAAAAATGTTTTTTTAAAAAATAAAATACAGTCTCTCCTGACTTCTCTTAACATAAACACCTTTTATTTAATCTAAAATAAAGACAGTCTCTTTTGACCTGACATATTTATCTGTTACTACTGCAATGGCAAAACTTACCATATATAATCTACATTGTTCATAAATGTAACTATTAAATTATCATGTTTTATGGACATTGAACCTGATGTTTACAGCATTACAGCAGCAAGGAGTGGTTTTACAAAGCAAGACAGTGCACAACACCAGATGTAAGCTCTCTTGTTTACTTGTTAGGAATGAAACAGTGGAGTGGGGCGAGTAAACCAGTGGTTGAATCTCATTAACAGAAGCTTCTTAAACCTCTTGTCAGAATGTCTATTTCTTGTAGGCGTGAGCGCCAAACGTCCCAGACTGGAAAGCTGCTCCACAGGAGCACTTGATGGGGTTGGACTGTTAGTGGGATCAACATTATGGATTTAATTTTGTTTTAGGTTACTTAACATTTGTATTTGTTTTAATCTTTTTTTACAACGATAATGAATATTCTGTTCAATGTTAATGAATAGTGTGATGCAAGAAGTTTTAACTTGCTTAAAGATGGAACATACCTGCTTTATGGTTTCTGGCAGACCTGTAGTCATCCTGGAGAGGGATCCTTTCACAGCCAGGGTCTTCTGCATCAGAACTTCAAGTGCAGGTAGTTAAGTCCCATAAGGACAGTCACCTTATAAAGTGTCCAGTGCTGCAGTCAGAAGCTTCATGGCCGTGCAGTACTCGTGCAGGAACTTTTACTCTTTGAGTCTTCAGCTCACTCATGGGGAATTCTGAAATTTGCTGACTTCCTCCACTGTTTCTGATGCAAGGGTAGATCTACTTGATTTGGTCCTAAGAGCTGTGCATGTTGCCGTGTTGCTCCTATACACAGCCTTGCTCTCTGCATTGGTAGTTAAATATTTATCCGCATCACTTGTGGAAATGTTGTTGATGGTGTGTGAAGCACACCTGTGGTACAGAGGAAGAGACAACCATCTCTTTCTTTGTCAGCTGAAAGGATACCTGATAGATCTAAAAAGTGACATCATCATCTGTGGGGGTGGACTCTTCCTCCCCTGTCTCTGTCTCATCATCGGACTCTGTGACAGGCTGATAAACTTGAAACACCTTGACAAAGTTGAATCCATTATCAATCACTGTGGCAACCACTTTGTTGAGTAGTCCGTATGAAGAGTAGTCGGGAAGGGAGCGTGGGAAACCTGCTGTCAGCCAGCCCCAACTACTGTTAGCTAGCTCATAACAGCTAACATCAACCAAGACAATAATGGCATCACTAACCTCTCCACCCTCGTCTGGCTGCGTGGACTGTGTGCACATGGCTGGGAAAATATCCGAGCTGGAGAGGAGGATTTCCAATCTACACCAGATCCGGGAAGCCGAGGTCCTGTTGGACACCATTATCCTCGGAGCAGCGCAGCCGGACTCCCAGGAGACTGACGTCGCGGCTCCCTTCCAAACACCGAGCGTCGTCGGAGCCGCATCCCGTGGTGAGCCTGGGGACGTCGACCACCATCCGACAGCTGAGGTCCGTCCACCAGCAGCCACCGCGCACGGGTCCTGGGCACAACTTGGAGCCAGGCCCAGGATCCCAATGAGCTCCACACCGTCCCAGGAGGAACCCTGGTCTGTCGTCGGTCCTCGACGGGGGAGAGGGGGGCGTCGCTCCGGCGCACCTCCGCCCGACCACATACATCTTCAGAACAGGTTTGACCTCTTCAGCCTCGAGGAATTTCCTCCCTTGGGCGACGGAACCCGGCCCATTCGGTCCCCGCGCCGGGCGCCGCGGGCCTCCCCTCCCGCTGTACACGAGCGCCCCGCCGGTCGCAAGATTCGCCGCTCCATGCCTATCTTCACACCAGCTCCGCAGAAAACTTTCACCCGCCGTCCACTCCACCAGTCTCCAGCACCTCCAACACCCCAGCTACTACATCCCTCCCAGGGACATCACCCAGACGCACTCATTGTAGGAACCTCCATCATCAGACATGTCCGTGTAAACAGGTGTAACACATTCTGCTACCCAGGTGCTCTCGTCAATGACATCTCACACTCCGCCCACGAACTTTCACAACAGAATCCATCAGTTTCCACCATCATCATCCATGCAGGCATCAACGATCTCAAACTACAGCAGTCAGAGACTCTAAAAATGGACTTCATCTCACTCATCCAAACCATCATACACTTAAAGAAACACTGCATCATCTCTGGTCCACTTCCATCACCCCGGTTTGGAGACGTCAAATTTAGCCGTGTACAACAACTCCACATCTGGCTTAAAGGTTACTGCACCACACACAATATTCCATTTGTAGACAATTTCACAACTTTTTACAATAGACCATATCTTTTCAAACGTGACGGCATTCATCCAAACCACACAGGTTCCAGACTCCTATCCACAAACATAAATCTGACTGTACATTCCCATAAACCATTCACAGATTGACAATATACCAACCCCACATCCCCACGCAAACCCTCACCTCCAGTAAAATCCATTCCAGCACTCATCACTAGCAGAAATCACCAGCACCCCCATCCACACACCAGGTCCACAATCAGACATCTCCGCCCCATCCATCCGGTTTCTACAAATAATCCAAACACTACACAAAAAAACCTACCTACAGTATTTAACATGGCACTTTTAAATGTCAGATCTCTTTTAAATAAGACTTTTATCATCAATGACTTGATTTTAGACAACAAGATAGACTGTCTCTTTTTAACTGAAACGTGGCTTGGCACCGACGCCCCGGCTATTCTCACTGAGGTATCTCCCCCAAATTTTAACTTTTTATTTTCTACCAGGGGAGGCAAAAGAGGCGGGGGCACAGCATCGATCGCTCACAACTCAATTTTAACAAAGACAATCCTTTTATATAGTTACTCTTCTTTTGAGCATCATGCATTTGTTTTTAGCAACCCGTCCATTTTATGTGTTACAGTTTATCGACCACCAAAGCCTCCATCCTGTTTTATTCAAGAATTCTCTGACTTTTTAACATTTATACACTCAAGTCATGACAAAATTTTAATAACTGGTGATTTTAATCTACATATTTTTAACAGCTCTGATCCTTATGGAAGAGAGTTTTTAAACCTTTTAGACAGCATGGATTTCAAACAACTCGTCACACAGCCGACTCATAACAGAGGACGCACCCTGGACTTGGTCATTACGTATGGCCTGTCCACGGGTGTGTCCTCTGTTGTTGACCTGGCTGTGTCTGACCACTACTGTGTGTTTTTTAACATCACCAGTTTTAGGCAGCGGGAGGCCCCAGTGAGAACTGTGAGGAAGCGATATATTACTTCTGAAGTGGCTGCAAATTTTATTAACATTTTACATCATACCTCTGCTCAGTTTTTACCTGCATCCAGTGATTTTATTGTTGATCATTTTAACTGCAAACTTAAATCCGCTATTGATGCTGCTGCTCCACTAAAAACAAAATCTATAAAAGGTAAACCCAAATCACCATGGATAAATGAGAGCATCAAAGAAATAAAAAGGAAATGCAGGAGAGCCGAACGAAAATGGAGAAAAACTAAATTAAACATCCACTTTGAGATTTTTCATGAACAACAGTACATCTATAATAATGCAGTAAAACAAGCAAGAACCCTCCATTTTTCAGACCTTATTGCACAAAATAAAAATAACCCCAGATTCCTTTTTAGAACAATAGATAATTTAATAAACACAGATTTTAATAAGTCCTCCATGCCAGCATCAGAGGCTGCATGTGAGGACTTTTCAGACCACTTCAGAGGTAAAATCAGTGCTATCAGATTGAATCTTTTATCTCAACAATATGTTGATTTTAACATATCTGAAGCATTTTTACCAGAGGAAACACTGGAGAGTTTTGTCCTGGTTGATGCAAAGATGCTTGGTCGGGTTTTCTCCCAGCTAAAGCCAACTACCTGCCTTTTAGACCCAATTCCCACATCTCTTTTAAAAAGGTTTTATGGTTTCTTTGAGCCTGAGCTTTTAAACATAGTAAATTACTCTCTTCAGACGGGTGTCTTCCCATCTGCCTATAAAACAGCGGTGGTCAGGCCCCTTCTGAAGAAGAGTAATTTAGACCCTAACATTCTTGATAACTACAGACCTGTATCCAACTTACCGTTTTTAAGTAAAATGATTGAAAAAGTTGTTTTTAGCCAATTAAATGAGTTTTTAAATGAACAAAGTATTTCAGAAAGATATCAATCTGGTTTTAGGATGAACCACAGTACTGAGACGGCCCTCTTAAAG
The DNA here is from genome assembly GCF_017639745.1 of Melanotaenia boesemani. Taxonomy (NCBI): domain Eukaryota; kingdom Metazoa; phylum Chordata; class Actinopteri; order Atheriniformes; family Melanotaeniidae; genus Melanotaenia; species Melanotaenia boesemani. The sequence continues at coordinate 23,035,163 of NC_055690.1, read as the reverse complement.
ATTGTTAATGACCTTAGGTGTAACTTAGATGCACAGAAACTTTCTGTTCTGGTGCTGCTGGATCTTAGTGCCGCCTTCGACACAGTGGATCACCACATTTTAATACACAGACTCAGAAGTATGGTGGGCCTCTCAGGCACTGTTCTTAAATGGTTTTACTCCTATCTCACGGATCGTAAATTTTTCGTAAGTATGGATACATGCTCCTCAGGAATCCATGAAATGCAGTGTGGGGTTCCCCAAGGATCAATTTTAGGCCCAATACTTTTTAACCTGTACATGTTGCCACTTGGGGACGTGATCATGAGACATGGCGTTGCTTTTCACAGCTATGCTGATGATACGCAGCTTTACATCGCTGTGTCTCCTGATGACCTAGAACCAGTTAACACCCTTTTAAACTGTATTTTAGATATCAAGTCATGGATGGCAGAGAACTTCTTACAGCTCAACCAGGACAAGACTGAGGTTTTAATTATCGGTCCTGAAGACAAGAGAGGGAGCATCTCATGCAAACTACAAGACTTTAAACTTTCTCAGTGTGTGAGAAATCTGGGTGTTCTTTTTGACTCTGAGCTGAACTTTACTCCACACATTAGAAATGTCACAAAGACAGGCTTTTATCATCTTAAAAACATCGCCAGAGTCCGCCCGTTTCTCTCTCTTGCCAGCACGGAGGTGCTGATGCATGCTTTTATTTTTAGTAAATTAGATTACTGTAATGCCCTGCTCTCTGGTCTTCCCAAAAAGAGTACTTCTAGCTTGCAGTTACTCCAGAACTCAGCGGCACGAGTTCTGACGAGGACCAGGGGGCGGGAACACATTACACCAGTTTTAAAATCGCTGCATTGGCTCCCCGTGCGTTTCAGGATTGATTTTAAGGTTCTCTTACTTGTTTATAAATGTCTTAATGGTCTTGGGCCTTCTTATTTATCTGACCTGCTTTTAGACTACAAACCCTCGCGGACCCTGAGGTCCTCTGGTACCGGCCTTTTGGTCATTCCTAAGGCGAGGACCAAAACACATGGCGAGGCCACATTCCAATATCGTGGCCCTCGCCTGTGGAACGGCCTGCCAGAGGGCCTCAGGTCTGCAGAGACTGTAGATGCTTTTAAAAAGAGGCTCAAGACACATCTTTTTAGTTTAGCTTTTACTTGAACTTCTTAATCATTTAGTTATTTGACTAACAATATTATTAGTTTATTTATTCAGTTATTTTAATTAATCTATTTATCCATTTTGTCTATTTTTATCACTTATCATTTGTATCTTGGTCTTAAATTGACTTTTTAATATATATTAATTTTCTTTTATTGTTCTTATTACGTTGATTTATTTATGCTCTTTTAAGTATCTTATACTGTGTTTTATTTTCAGCTTTTATCTTTTTTATCTTTTATCCTCTAGCTCCGGTGTTCCCTCATGGGGATCCTCCACATCGTGGGCTGTCTCTCCGGCCTGCAGGGTTGTCGCTGCAGGGGTCGACCTGGACGGGATGGCTGACGGGCCCTGCATTGCAGTCCTGTGGCTGTGGTGGGGGCCCCCGCCTGCCCCGATCCTGTCGGCTCCTGTGGCGATGGCCTCTGTGGTTGCTGGTGGGGCGCTCATGGTGTGGATGGGTCCCCAAGGTATTGCTTCCTCACAGTGGTGTCAAGCCAATCGTCTTTTATCTTGTCTTTTAGATCTCTCTCTCAAACTTTGTTCTTAAACCGTTTCAGTTAAAGAGACAGGAACTAGAAGGAATAGTTTTAATTCTATGAAAGAAGAGTGGCATCATCTGTTTGTGTTGTGTGTTTGCGCGCTTGGGTGTGTGTGTGTGTGTGTGTGTGTGCGTGTGTGAATGTGTGTGATTCAAAATGTAAAGTAGATAGCATTTGTGTTATTCTACTCTTACATTTTTAATATATGTTTTTACATTGTAAAGCACTTTGTATTGCATGATAATGTATGAAAAGGGCTATACAAATAAAGTTTGAATTGAATTGAATTGAAGAGTAAATGTTTTCGATTTCTGCACAAAGGACATCATACGTGTCTATTGCAAATTCTACTACATGCTAATACAGTCTTGTTGCGCTCTAATGTGGTTCTATTGATCCAGTATTCCCATATACAGCTTGGGAATGTGACGTCACACTGCAAAGTATTGTGGAATTTGCAGACATGCCGGCAAACGAAGCGTAGCAAATAGTGTTGTCACAGCTGGTTTGAGGTGTACTTTTTTCTGGTATATTTTTCATGGCGAGGGCTTGTTGTGTTTTGAACTGTTTGTATTCTTTCTTTTTCCTGAAACTTCACTGTTAGCTACATTTTCCTGTCGTTCCAGTCATCTTTAGATGTTGTGTATTACACAGTAAATGTAAAATATGTATTGTTTAAATTATTGTTGGTGTTGGCAGACTGCCCGTTTGACATTAAAGACAATGCTGGACTAGTCTGTGCTGAAGTTAAAACATCTGCTTTCACTGGAGGATGCTGTCAGCTTGATGAGTAGCGTGAGGAGACCAGATGGCTAGCACACCTCAGGTTGTACACACCAAGTACATTATTTTAAGCAGCACAGTACCACTAAGCTTGATAGTTCCTTGTGAAGGCGAGAAAACTGTTACTTAATAAAATGGTTTGTGGATGTTGTGCACTGACCAGTATGTGCCCCAGTGTATGTGTCACCATTCCTTGTGCAAACTCTGAAATAAGACTTTAGCAGTGTCTGTAGTGTGACCTGGCGGGTGCTTGAACCACAATTACAGTGCCCTAGGGTTTTTTTTTTTATATAGATGATCTACATTAAGTTTTTTTTATTTTGTTTAGTTTTTTTTTTTTTAGAAAACTTTTAGGACCTTCAAGGCAAGGTTTTGTTAAGGCATTTCAGCAACTAAATTTACATGAGTTTGCTCCGAGGTTGCTCTAGTCCAAGATGAGTGTCTCTACCTCTTTGCACATTGTGCGTAACATGTGTGACAGCTGGTTCACTGTCAGGGAAACATTTGTACACCAGAAGCTGTCTATCACAGCTGTTACTCTGCTGGGCTGGAGATAAAGGGTTTTTCCACAAGGCGGAATATTGCTTAGGTTTTTTTGGAAACTAAATCAGGTTGAAGTGATTTCCTTATTCTTTAAAAACCAGAAAACGATTCTCTGTCTTCCACCTCTGTGCCTTCTTGTTTTCTTTTCTTTCTTTTGTTGTACAAACTTTTATTGTCCAATTAAAAGGTTTTCGTGAGATTTAAAAAAAACTATTTATATGGGTTTGAAATAAATGTTGACGTACACACTGTTAGGACCTATCCTTGTTCCTCTTGTCATGTGAAGCAAAGCCCTAAAGCTGTAACCTGTGGGACAATTTCAATTGCCAGAAATGCAGCATTTCTGTGTGTGATGTGTGTGGGAAGACTGAGAGGAACTGTGGCAACATAACAAAGCTTGTTAAGTCTCTGGGACTTCATTACTGTTGAAGGTGAGGTTATTCAGCAGCGACCTCATGAGAAAATAAGGTGCTGCTGAGGTGAAACAAACTTCAATCACTAAGTTTATTCAATAACTGCAGTTAAACTAAATCAAACTTCCAGCCTCATATGTTTTATAATTATTATAAAATGTGATAAACCTGTTGAATACAAAATGTTTTCTACAGATTCAGCCAGTTTTATTCAACCCTTCTCATAAGTGATTAAATAGATAAATTGCTTTAAAAATCCATTAATGTGAACAGATTTATGTATAAGAATTTTTTTTTTTTATTTCTCTTTTTCCCATTTATAAAGTCACAATGATTTAAAATTGCCTGATGTTCCTGTATACAAGTGTAACACTATTCACAGAAGTTCAAACAAGCTCCAACTACAACAAATACATTACACGGATTAAAAAAAAAAAAAAAAAAAAAAATCATAATATCAGATTTAGCCCACTGATTTAGATTTTTGGTTGTGTGTTTGTAATGGAAGCACATCTGTCACCGCCTCTCTTGGTTTATTAACATGCCGATAGCAGAAGTGGAGGAGAATGGGACATTAAATGAACTTCCAGGCAGCAGGTTTTCCCTTCTCTTTTATTGAGTGTAATTTACTTATTCAAATTGTGATTCCATTAATTTTCTTTTACCCTTTTCTGCATTGGTTGCCAGGTGGTTACTGAGCAACACCTACTCAGATTCTTGCAGGACTGAGCTTCTGCCAAATTCTGTCAGCTCAGTAACTCGTGTGCATATGATCTAATACCTTGTGTCATAATTGCATGTATGTCGTACTCATACATTGCAATTGTCTGACAGGAAAGGAGCTCAGTTCACTTGTGCTTCATGCTCGGTTTGAAATCTTGCCAACACTATGGGGACTTGAATTTTAAGCCAAATGTTGCATCTTGATTACACCAACCATGGGAACCTAGGGGTTAGACTATGTGTAACATGTCCACATTTTATAAGTTGTTGCATGCTTGAATTATTGTACTGTTGTGATAGTAAATAATAATTAGATTTTTTTTAGGAAATATAAAGACATTTTGTGTATTTTTGAAAATTTCGAATGTATACTTAATCCTCCATTTTAAAGAGTACATTTTCAAATATCTACTATGTATCTATTTTGTCTTAATCCAACTCATGACAGTATTGGGACAATCTGTAGATAATTAGAAAGGGATAGACAGTGAGCTGGCACAGGTTAACAAAAGGTAGTTTTGCTTTTAATATTATCTTTAGTCATGTGACGGAAGACCTGGGGTTATGTCCATCTAAAATGTAAGAGTTTAAGTACACGTGCAAACAACTGGCTCTTTAGCCAAGGAATAAAAAAATATGAGGCTAATAAATAAGGGGTGGATGCATGAGTTGGAGCAGGAAGGTTCTTGAGGGCCAGGTTCCTGCAGGCTTTTAGAAGTTTGCCTGCTTCAACACACCTGAAAGAGGTTGTCCTGGGGGCAATTTCACACAGAACAGCACATGCAATACAATATACACATTATATAAATATATATATATATATATATATATATATATATATATATATATATATATATATATATATATATATATATATATATAAGCAGCATAAATATAATACAGTAAACACAGGCACATGTACAAAAAATAAAAAAGAAAGAAAAGAGAGATATTAGGTGAAGAAAATGGTGGAAACCTGAGCCATCTGTGTGTCTGCTCACGTGCTTTGCTGCATAAGGTTGACACCTGATTATCATCCTCTTTGCCCTTCCTCCTTTGCATGTCCTCTTCCTCACATTTCCTTGACCGTCATCTGTCAATTCATTCCCTTTGCCATCTGTTGTGCATTTTATTTGTTCCATAAAACAGATTTTCTTGCTCTTTGAAACAACAGCAGCTGCATAATGTACTGAAATGGCAATATTTACATCGCATGGGTCAGTCAAGATCCCCAGTTTGTCCTGTTCAGTGGAAAGAGCTAAATGATCCCAGAGGTCATTTATTTTTATTACAGCACAAGTTACAAACTCAGTGTTTGTTAAAGAAGCACTGCTAAACTTTGGCAGATTTTCTCTGTGAGTGATCCCTTCATGAAGGCTAATTTGAGATCCATCTTGCCTTCATACCTGTATTCTACTTAAATGAACACAGTCAATAACTTAATGCAACATGTCTATCATTTGTAAGTCACAACACTATATGACTTCATGTCCACATTATCATTTCCTACAGGCTAATTTATCTACACACAGATCCGTAAGGAGCACAATCCTGTGTTCTTTGGCTGCAGTGTTGGACTGTGAGCATGAGGCCCACTGGTGAATACTGTGCCCTTATACCACCCTTGTGGTCTGTTTCAAACAGTTTGAGCAGAAACATGCTCGTTAGTGACCTGCTGGAGGTCATAGGGCTCTGGCAGTGCACTTCCTGCTCCTCACTGCACAAAGGAGCAGATAATGGTCCTGCTGCTGGGTTTCTGTCCTCCCACGGCCCCCTCCATGTCTCCTGGTGTACTGGCCTATCTCTCGATCCTCCATGCTCTCGACACTGTGCTTGAAAACACAGCAAACCTTCTTGCAACAACATGCATTGATGTGCCATCCTGGGTGAGCTGCACTATCTGACTGACTTCTGTGGGTTACTGACACAGCCTCAGTGGTGAGAGCACTGGCTAAATGCTAACGCAAATATGTGAAAATATTTTTCTCCCAGGCAGAAGTCAGGCCATGCTGCCATTGAATGAAGCCACGAACTATTAAAAAGAACAAAAAAATAAAGAAAAAAAGAAGAAGACGTTATTTTTAAATAAAATGTATTTGATTACCATAAAATACTTGGACTCTTGTATAAAGATTTGATATAGTAAAAAAGAGTCCACAAAAGCATTGAGATTGTTATACTGATGGAGGTCTGCAGTTACAACCTCTCTTTTATATTTCTATTTTTATCAAAGACAGAAAGCTCAGACTGAGTGGTCACAGCAGATAAGAAGGTACAGCTTCATGGCACATACACAAACACACAGACGCACTGGACTGAAATGACATCAGACACAAGCAGTAACATCTCAGTCATGTCCCTCCACGGAGTCTGATCTCTACTCTGATTGGCTGGCTTTTTATCTTTGATAGCATAATTTAGATAAAGCTGTCCTCCAACTAAAACTATAATGATTTGTGAAACTTTCATATTCTTTTTTTATCTTTCTCTTCTCTCGCCCACTCAGTTTATCATGAGTTACCGAACATATTCACAGCTACTTTTCCTTTGTAATTATTTTTAAACATAGGAAGCAGCTGCATTTACACAACTCTAAGAAATTCAATTGAACATAGATGTATGAAACATTTTTCATACATGAACCTACAACCAAACCATTATTAATTGCTGCATTTTCAGTTCTTGTGAAATTTGTCATTGGACTGAAATTCACAGGGAGTTAAATTGTCCGCCACTTGTTGCCTTTCTGAGCTGCTTTATTTATTTATTTATTTAAACTGCTCAGTACAGCTTATTATTAAGAAGAGGTTAGGCTATTTGCATAAAAAATACATAATAATACATAGTGCTGGCTTCTCTTGTGGCTCTTCTGGCTTAAATGGGATTCTTTCTTAAATATGAACTATTTTGTCTAATCTCTTCCTCAGCAGCGTCATCTGACGGCTGTGACTTGTCATTTATCAGCTGTTATGTCGGATCCACCATGTGAGGCAAACCGTGATACTAAAGTAATCGGAGAAGAGATAAACACAGGTGAACTAAGGAGGCAATAAAATTCAGAAAGCAGGCTCAAAACACTGTCAGCAGTGATGAGGAAGTGTTTATGATCTCACATGCAGACCATTGGACGGTGATGGCAACCTGGCGGATGTGTGTCTATCATTAACAGCTCATGTTACAGGAGTCGAATGACGTTTCTGAGGCGGGGTTTTTGAAAATTCGGAAGAGCATGAAAGACAGTATTACTGTAATAATTTGATTAAGTTAGAAGTTTACAGTCCTGAGATGCAAATTATGTGATTTGTAATCCAGCATGGGGTGCTCTAAAAATATTTTGAGTTTGTCTGTGCTTCATTGGTGGGTCATACTTCTGTGATGGTACACATTCATGTCAGTCCATAGAACCACAGAGTGTGAATGCAGATCACCTGACCCCTCCTTTTCACTATGTGTGCGCCATGGCCTCCGCTGCTATTTGCTCCCGTTTTGTCAACGGTTTGCTTCCCACCATTGGTATCACAGCGCCTGTCAGAAGCATCCCAGAAGCACATTGTCGCAGCTCTCCACTAAATTTATGCACTGAGTCTATTATTGATGGAGACCGCACCCAGAATGCATCATTTCTTGAACAATAGTGTCTGAAGACACGTCCTGTGGTTGTAGAAAAGATCTGTTTCAGAAGGGTCAAATTGTTGACATGCGTCAACCAAAAACAAAACAAAAAAATTAAAAATAAATAAAAAAAAAACAAACAAAAAAAAAAAATAATAAGGAGACAGCTGAAATGACTACAATGGGGCTAAGGACTATCCAACACCTTATTAAACACTGGAAGGAAGGATAGTGGGGAATCATCATAATGACATTAATCAGAAAAAAATCTTGATCAGTGATCACTTTTTCAACATTTGGTTAAATCAACTTGTAAAAAACAAGCAGAACTCCGGGGTGTGTTTAATAGTGAAAGTAAGAGCATTTCCACACACACAGTGTGAAGGGAACTCATGGGATTGGGACTAAACGGCTGTGTAGCCTTAAGAAAAGCACTTATTAGTGAGACAAATCAGGGTAAAAGGGGGTTCAGTTTGCTAAGGAGCATAACGATTGGACTCTGGAGCAATGGAAGAAGGTCATGTGGTCTGATAAGTCCAGATTTACCCTGTTTCAGAGTGACCTGACAGTAAGACCTGAGGAGGATGAAGGGATGCACCCACCATGCCTACTGTGTAAAGGCCCATTTATGCTCCCTTTACATACATAAATAGATACACTCATTTCAGTCGTCACTGCTATCATACTTTGTATACAATACATCCACCAGTGCAGGTAAGTGCAGAATCTAGAGTGCACTTCTGAGTTTCATCATCAGTTTTAGTCAATTGCAAAGATGGAGGTGGAGCAGATCGTGATAACATGATAATATTCTCAGAGAGACATAAAAAGAAGCAGCACAGTGACAGAGGTGGTATGTGCGGTCATTTATTACATCATGACTTCTTCTTTGTCTTCTTTGTTCCTTTTGTGAGCCGCATGTCAAGCTATACGGCTCTATATACTGCCCCCATTGTTTTGGTGGTACTACTCTGTTTGCTCTGTCAGGGTACAGATCTGTAATGGCACTGAAAAAGCATCAATTTACCCTCATAAATGACACAGAAGACAGATTAAATGGTCTTTATTTGTCTTTAGCATAGTGGGGGAAGTGATCTGGGGTTGCAGCAAGTGGTCAGGTCTAGGTTCAGAAACATTATGTGACATCAGCTGACTACTTGAGTATACTGAATGACCAGGTTATTCCATCAATGTATTTTTTTTCCTTGATGGCATGGCCATATTTCAATAAAATGACAGGACACACAGGGTTCAAATTGTGAAAGAGTGGTTCAGGGAGCATGAGACATTTTCACACATAGGTTGGTCACTACAGAGTCCAGACCTGAACCCCACTGAAAATCTTTGGGATGTTCTGGAGAATTCTTTGCACAGTGGTTGAACTCTCCCATCATTATTACAAGATCTTGAAAAATGAATGCTACACTAAATGGAAATAAATGTTTATTATCAGGATCCCACAGCAGACGTGCGCCATAGTGCTAAAGGTAGTCCATACATGTGGCAACTGAACTGCAAACATGAGAGAACCTCATTTACTCCCATTTTGACTGATATAATTTTTTTTTTCATTTTTAGAAAATGAGATAATGTGAAATACATCCTACAAGGGATATTTACAGGAGCCATGAACTACTGTCTGCTTTGCTGAGCTTTTTTAGCTCATTCTTCCTGCTCATGATTTTGCCATAAAGCAGTGAATTCCATGTCCCATTTAATTTGCTGCATGTGGCTTATTTTTTTGTGGAAATTATCAGAGGTTGACATACTGTAACATGGGATATTACTGAAGCTCAGATGCTGTCCAGAAATGCAAATGAATGCTGTATCTTTATAGCAGAGTATGAAACCAACGGTTTGTTCTGAAGGTATGGATATCAATGTACAAGTTGACATCTTGTCAGCAAAGTGTTGCATAACCTGTTTTCCTGGGTAGATTAACTTTTACATACCTTTCATCAGAATAATGCTTTTGCATTCTATTTGGTCCACATTTTCAAATTCATGTTTACACTTAATTTACATGAGAAAAGAGATTCTTTGCAGCAGCTACAATTTTGCTTAATAATACCCTAACACAAATGGCATTTAACACCGTGTAGCAGGAAGGGGGATAAATATTCTAAATATTCCACCACATTTTCATGCCTGACGCAGACTGACACTTTTTGCTTTCTGTACTTTTTACTTTATACTAGTTTTTTTTTTTTTTTTTGTCTTTTTTTATGTCTTTTTTTTAGCTATAACCAGCTAAAACTCTAATTTCTGCCTCTTAATTATTATATAATACAAGCCATGAGCACATCAAAAGAAATTCTCATCTTTCTCTTGCTTTGACTCAGACGTAGAACCAGCCCAGAGATAATGAGCAGAGTGAAGTTGATGTTTTTTTTCTTTGCTTTTTTTGCAATGTCCTGTGCTTGTGTGAATAGAGATGTAGCATGAAAAGTCCACATATAATGATAGAGGTGCACTTGAGTCAGGTAGACAGGTTTTCCTGCTGTTACTTACATACAGACCGAGATCATTGCAGCCTCCTGCTATTTTCTGCCAAATGTGGAAAAATACTACATGCTTTGACAAGACTTTACCCCAATTAATCAATTGGTTGCAGTCAAATTCAGAGAATATTTTTCCCTAATCTTTTTTTTTAAACTCTATTTTTATTTTTTTCACAGCAGTTGCTTCATCTGTAAAAAAATTGGGCTGGGAGAGGACAGTAACTTTGGGTTTAATTAGGTGAACTAAGCTTGGTGAGATCTTGTGGTGTGTATCCAGCCGAAGATAAAACTAGGGGAGATATGAGCTTTCAGTTATCTCTTACTGTGAGCTGTCCTCATTAAACATTTCTGATGGTTGTCTCCACAAGTTTAAAAGAAAAACACCACAAGGTGCTCTAATTATAAATATTGAACTCTGCTGATTACAAATTATTACCCCATTCTCCCTGTTCTCTTTGTCTAGCAAGATACTTCCTTGCTTGTGTACTACATCTAGTGTGGGGTTCACCGCAGAGTTTATTAGGCAAAACTATTAATTAATCTATTATTTACAATTTGTTATGAAGACTGAAATGTAATCTTATGCTTGTAATGAAACACAAGGACAGCTGGTGGCTTATTTGGCTTGGGCAGCGGCTGACATGAGCTGAGTGTCATTTTAGTGGTGTGCTGGCTTCACCTTACGTTGAAATGCAGCCACTGTGGGATGTGTGATATGATTCATGTGGAGGGCCACTGGCATGGAAGGGCAAAGGAGAGGAGAGAAATAGCATAAAAACAGAAATGGAACCATGTCAACCCTTTACCATTTTATCTCCTGTTACTATGGCGACACCATGAAGGATTTCCATCATACTTAAGTACTTGTTGCCACCTCAGTTCATCCATGTTGTTTAGACAATTTCAGTGTGGACATAGAGATGGAGCCTTAATGGGACTGAAACATGAAAACACGTTCCATTACTAAGAGATTTTTCTCATTTGTTTGTCTAAAGCAGCTAACATAAACTGCTGGTTTCTTCAGAAAGAATATGATAAAACCGCTGTACTGCAATAGTTACTCCAATAGTTTCTTTTTGTTTTGTTTCTCTTAGTGAGAACTGTAAACTTGGGAATACTTGCTAACAGGTATTCCAAATATTTTGACTAAAGAATATGCCCATTAATTTCATTGTAGGCCAAACTATAATCTGCAGAGTTCAAATGTTTAAAAGATTAGCTTAAAAGAAGAGTGTAATAGATCACATCTTTTACTGAGAGAGATTATCATGAGTGATTACAGATCTAATGTTTCTGAGAATAAAAGTAAGTCGGTAAAGCCTTAAACTACTTAAGGGGAAAGGCTCTGCACAGAGCTGGTTTCTAGATGATGCAGCTGGAGAAAAACAGCTTAACTCCATGACATGGCCTAACTGTAGTTGCAAGGTTTTAATATTGTTTGACAGTTTTTTGCAAGCATGGGTCAGAAATAAAGAGCCATTGTGTCAAAATTGAAGACATCAGTTTGTTTCTGTGTCCTGTAATGGCAACCAAGGGATCAGTAAGAAGTGGATCGCTGCTGCAGCAGTGCAATAAACTATGATATAGTAGATAATGTACAAAAAGACAGAGAAAGCCTTGTTTTTAAAGAAAGCAGACCAGGAGAAAGTCTTCATGGTCACCATCTGGTCATAGAGGAAGTGTGTCAACAAGAAAAAGCAGCTAGGTATGCTAAAGTTAAAGCATTCATTTTTTGAGAAGGTAGATTAATTCACTATCGCAAGATAAATGATCCCCCATATATCACAAAGGCTGGTTGATTCCTGAGAGAATAATCGTAGGTTAGCTTGTGGTCACCAAACCATTAATTACTCCTATGAAAGATTTGTAGTCAAGTCAAAACACCAAATCTGAGCCATAATTTGGTGCCCAAAGTGTTCTCTTCTTCCATGGAGAAGTTAATAATTTGTGTCTATTAAATGTCCAAATGTGACATAAAAGTCAATAAAATTGGGGTGCAATGGTTCTTTTGATGTAAGTCTTTCTCTATCTGGGCCCTTTTGTCCAGAATTCAATACAATACCATGCAGTATAATACAGTATGATACGATACACTCTACTTTCTCCACAGGGAAATTTATTTTGGACTGGAGGGCTGTTAATAGCTGCCTTGACAATACCACCACACAACACAACGCAATAATAAACCACTGTAATCTACATACAACCATCTAACCACACAGAAAGACATTAAAAAAAATACTACTTTAATAATGTGCTGTTTGCTGTTTTTGACTATCTACATAGTCATAGTGTTAGAAAAATTTCCTTACATGAACGACAGACACTCAGATCGATGAGAAGACACAGCTGTTTACTGCGATCACAGGAGTTCAAACACAACCAGAAGACAAGTTAACACAAGCCAGCCGACAATGTTAGAACTGATTTCTCAGCTCGGGACACATCCTTATATAGCCCACCCCCCTATGAACAATGGTCCCTCATGGCCTTTGGTGCTGGACCCCTGGAGTGAGGTCCAACTGTACTTACTCCCAGGGGGCTCTAAAGATAACAGTTCTGGAAAAACAGTCCTGATCACAATCTTTAATGACTAGCTGGGTCTTCACAGATGGTCAGAATATCATCAATAAGATTTTTCCATCACATAGCTATAGACATTCTCTTCTTTTAACATTGATATACATTACCAGTCAACATTTTGGACACATTTTCCCATTAGATTCTATGGGAAAGTGTGTCCAAACTTTTGACTGGTACTGTATGTACACAAATTATACATATAAAAAGCATTAAATTACTGTGACACACTGCCAAGCACTCTTTGGCACTGATGAGGTCTCTGAGGTTTCTCTTTACTGATGTCCTCTTTGGTGACTGCCAAGATTTCATTAAACTTGTCACCATACAAAATTACCATGAATAAAATTTGTCCTCAAAAGACTGCTCTCATAACAGAGCTGTACATTCTCTGAATTCCTCTTCTCAAAATCAATTTTGGAGTCTGGGTATAGCTGGAGTGACATTACAGAACATTTTTTCTTGGCAGTGCAAATGTTTACAGTGTTATTATAATTATTTTTAATGTTTATTGCTTTTGGTCAGGACATCTTGACCCATAACCCTTTACTTTGGCACAGCTGCACGATGTAAATTTGGCATGAATGTTGGATCATTTGGGGGAAGGGAGAGTTCTGTACTAACTAGTCATTTTCCTCCCTACCACTTTAAGCTAAGCATGCAGCAGTAGTGGCTGCTGCTTGGCTAATGCAAAACTAGGTTAAAATTACTAACATTTCTAGATAGTTGCAACCCAATTTACAATTCCATCCATCACAACCATTTCACACCTTAAAATTGCAAGAATTCTAAATTAAGCTGGCCCATTTCTGGGTAGGCGGATCAGAGAAAAGGCAGTCCTCCCAGGATTAACACCTCCAGTTGCACCTCTGGACTTTCTCAAGCGTGAACACTGGCAACTGGGAATCCTGGGACAACTTGGATTCATCTTTAACTCAGAATGTCACCCATGTCTTGCAGTGGTGTTTTTGCCATTTTCCCTGTATCTCTCCCCAGAGGCTGTGCCTAGAAGAGAGAGAATATCTTCCAAAAGACAGAAATCCAACCTGCCACTGAGTATGTTAGCAGGGAATTGAGTGCTGAAAGAAACAGACAGTTACAAGCACAGTTAAAAATAAGTTATTTTGTCAACCAGGAGCAGTTAGACATGTAAAAACTCTGATCTGTGGTTCCTCATGATGGGAAGATCATTGATTTGGTTCCTGGCTGCCTCAGACCTTGGTAAAGAATCCTCGAGCAATATATTGACCCCCACATTGCTCCTGAAGCTTTCATCAGTGCATGGCTGAGTGCAAGGTATTGATATTAATTTCATGTACAAAATAAAAAGAGAAAAATAATGTAAATTGGTGAGTATGCCTTGTACTGTAAAGTGCTTTAAATGAAAACTACATTGTGATATGAGAGCATTAATCACCTTTGTGATTACCGTGTTTTCCGCACCATAAGTCGCATCAGTCATAAAATGTGTTATAAAGTGGAAAAGACATATATAAGTCGCACTGGACTATAAGTTGCATTCATTAAAATATGTATTTTACAGTATCCAAGATAGTTCTGACACCTCTTTGCCGTCACTCTCAAGAAAAACTGACGTAGAACCGGATACAAAGTTTTTTCTCAAATTTACATTATTTGCAGTGTCAAATTTCTAACAATTTCACTCTCTTCTTATGGTTTGTAAATGTGCTCAAATAGAATTTCTGTTTATATGAATCCATCTTTTTCAATATAATTTACATTTGTATTATCTGAAAACAATTCTGAGGGCTTTTATTTTGCCATGATGGTGCAACATGATCATTTATGTAGTGGAAACTCTGAACACATTCAGCTTCATAATAGCATGAAAAACAAACCTGGGAGCCTGAATAGGCTAAGTTAACACAACAAGCCAGTGACTCCAACAAGCAAGTTACCAGTAAACAGGTTTACCAAGCTCCTAATCTCATTCCACATCACTTAATCCATTGAATTTTTCCTTCTTGCAATCATTTCTGAATAATTCTGCCAAATGGTGCTCAATTACCGTGTTCAGCTAGGTGTTTTACTCCTGCAGTTTCTAATCTTCAGAATAGGATTTTCTTCTTTGGGGGCGTTCTGTCCATGTTCAGTTTTTCTCAGTTGTTTTAAGTTAATGTTTTAGTTCAATTTTTCAGTGTTACAGAAGCAGCATATACCATGGTTTTTACAAGCCTCGAGCATCCTCTTGCGGCTGTAGATGGTAATGTATTGGTTCATGTCAGTCGGTACGAATTAACATTTAAAAACATGTTAAATTACATGTATATATGTGTGTGTGTGTGTGTGTCCTATATAAAATATAATGCAGTCCTGGCCAAATTATGAAAAAGAGTGAAACTTAAAGTCCGAAAAATATGGTATATGATTAAATTATCAAATCAAATCAACTTTATTTATATAGCTCCTTTAAAACACAAATGCTTCACATAGTGCTTTACAAAAAGCATCAAACAAATACATAAAAAATAATTGTCTGAATACATGACAGTAAAGGAAGACACTTGTGGTTCAGTCCCCCTGGTTGTAAAGCTGCATTCAACTTTTTTACTGGGTAACACCTTGTGACTACAATTTGAAAGCTTCTACAGGGACAACATTATGACCAGGCTCAGTTTTTTAATGCATTCAGAAGATATCTGTTTGTATGTGCAGGGCCTCCATTGAGGGTTGGGCGATAAAATGGTCGCATTTATATTTGTATTGATCTCAGTATGTTAAGCATGAAGCATTGTAAAAAGCATGAAGCATAAGAAACATTCACAATAAAGCACAGAGGTTAAAACAGCAGCTTAAAATTTTATAACAAAAGACACAATGACCATTGCGACTGTTTTTAAGTGACTGCATTAACAAACCCTTTATGGTGACCAAAAACCTAATAATATTTTTGCCGTATTGCTCAGTCCCACCGCTATAATTAGTTTGTGTGTCTGAAAGAGTTTTGAGAGCTTTTTATTCGATGCTACAAGATGCTTTGTGGGAAATCTCCTATTCTTTTTTTGTTTTTTCTAGCTTTCAAGGTAAAATTGAAGAAGCACTGCAAAAATTTATTTTGAGCATTCTTATAATTCACACTATTATTGACAAGGACTCTGTGGCAACACTTAATGCTCTTTGCACCTATTTTTTTTATCACAGACAAATGTCTGTGTTAAGACATTTTTATATAACTGTATATTGTTGGTTTTTTGTTGAGAAGAATTCAATACACAAGGTAAAAAATTCCCCTGATTGGAAGATGTTCTGATTAAATTATGAGTACTTTACTGAATAGATTAAAATAATAATAAGGGGTAAAACTGTCATTTTTACAGTACTATAAGAGTTTATATACATTTTTATAAACCATGTATTAACATGACGTATTTGTCTTGATTAATGAATTTAATAACATAATTAATTATCTCTGACACACAGATTTCTGGTAATTGTGACGAGGTGTTGTCAGTTCAAAAGCCCCTTGTTTTATTCATCCGCCTTTTGAAGTAAACATTTAACACGCACACATGCAAAGGTGAGTGTTTAATTCATGATTATAATGACTTACCAGGATGTTTTTGACTTTATTTTCCACTCTGCTGCATTGATTTCCTGTTTATAGGCTTTTTAGCTCCATAATCTACAGCTCCAAGTCAGAAACATGAATCTCATTTTAATATGAGGATCATTCTCCAAAGTAAGACCCCTGGTGCCACAGTTTCTAGAGCAACTAATAGCTCATGGGATGATGTCTTCCTCCTCCTCCATCCTTCTTGCATTTCTTCTTCTGTCTTTGATGGTGCTGCAGAGATGTTAGATCAGCTATTCCACATTTCTGCTTCTATTAGGAGAGCTATATTTTACTTTGCCTTTCATTATAAGACATCTATTCAATTTCTTTCTGAGTCATGTGTGCTTATAAAGACAAAAAAAAGACAGGAAGGGACAGGAAATAGAGTTAACAGGTGGTGATAAGAGTGAAAGAGGATAAAAATGGGGGTGAGCTGATCTGGTGCTGGCTGCAAGCTAAGATATAACTGAGGGCCAGTGTAGATATGGGGAGCAGAGAAGAGTTGTGTGCAGGAGATAGGGTGTTATAAATGAGTAAAAAAAAATGCAGAGCCACAGAGAGATGCACAGATTAATAAACTGAAAGCTAGGACAAGAAAGAATGAGGGGGGGTGGAGAGAAGAGATGAGCAGAAGAGATAAAACGGAATAAGGGAAAGATGGCGATTTTACTAGTACTTACTTTCAAGGAGGCAAAATTGAAAACATATCAAAGACTCCTGAAGACAAGAGAAAACTGTCAAATCTATTTTGAATTGAATGTTTTTCCCTTAATGTCATTATTACATTATTATTTTTATGTTTATATCTGTTCGGGATGCACAGTCATACTGTCCTAATGCTGATGTAATAATGTTTGTGGGGAAGACGACTGAAGTCAACAAGCTCAATATTACCCAATACCAACAGATGGTAGTGGAAGATATTTATCTAGCATGTCATGTCATGTCGCATTCACTTTTTCACATAGTTGACAAAAGTTATTTACATTTTATTTAGCTTTGCACTAGAAAAATGTTGGGCCTTGTAGGCACTGGATAATTTTTGATAAGTTTTGAAAAAGCTAAAAAGTGTTCAAAAATTAATTTATTTTCTGATTTTTACACAAATAATCCTGAAATATTATAGTAAAGATGTTTTGAAAAACTAATATGATAAAAAAAGATTCAACCACAAAATTTTAAAATAGAAACATTGGAAAACAAACATGTTTTCAGAACATATTAAGTCTTTGAATGAAAACTAGCTACATTATATATAAGAAATTTAAATATAAAAAAATGAAAATGTCCCAGGTTTTCAGTGATCTTTTACTCAGGTTTTCTTGTGTTTATGATGCTGCTGAAATCTCCCGGGTGGATAACGTGAATTTGTTTTTCTCGATCAGTCACATATGGCTGAACTAGATGTGGTTTATCTGCAACAGTCCAGCATAGCATCATGGTTGTGCTGCGGATGCACTAATGTGGAATCACTGATATTATTTCACATGGCTAAGTTTACTCTTCCTACGCAGATCAGAGTACCTTTTCTTCTATGCTTCAGTCAGCTGTAGTGATGTGCAGACATGCAAAGAAAATGTCATGTTGTCCTTTTCTAGCCGCGGGTCACACAGTGTTTAAGAGAGGCTAAAATACTAAACATGGGTCAAATACATTATTTTATTTTCTTCCTCAGTGAATAAGTAAAAAAAAAAAAAGTTAAATAAGCACAATCAATATTTTTTAAGAAAAAAGAAAATTAAGAGAGGTGCATTTTTAAATTCCCCATTCTGTATTGCCAATAGGAACTCTGAAATCCTGTTACATTACATCAGACTCATTATGACAGTTAAAGTAATAAAACAAAGACTCTGGAAGACCCAAGAATTCAGTCTTAACTATTACAAAGAAATGAAATGTTTCAACATTTTTACTCTGTTTTTATTCATCTGCAGCACATCTCTGCTAATTTGCACAAACTAGATTTGTATTCCAGAGACAGAACATGAAGTCATTCTGAAATTTGTGAACCTGGATTGTAAAATGTTTACCTTAACTGAGCATGAACTAAAAGTTTTACTACTTATATCTAACCAACTACTGTAATGGAACTGCATGTGGAAATAGAGATGAATGTAAGAGTCTGAAAAATAAAACAAAAAATACAGCCTTGCGAAGAGTGACCCATTTTGTTTTATTTTATTAGAAAATATCCACACACCATAAAAATTACATGTACAAAACTATAGATTTGGAATTGCTTTATGTACACATACAAAATATAAAGCCCAAAGGAAAAAGTGAGAGAAACACAGGAGGGGGAGAGTGAAGTCTATACCTTTTTTTTAATATTTTTTTGGGTGTGTGTTTCGGGATGGGTCAAAAGGTTTAAGGTTCTCTGTCCATTTCCGTAATGTACCTCCATACAGCAGGGAGCCGTGTAACCATCACAATGGTAATGATCTTGTTGACGCCAAGGAACAGCAGCGAGCGCAATTACGTGCACACATATGGGTAAAAGATAAGGCATGTGTACCACACATCCCATTTTACACTTGTTGAATTATGAAACTGATGAGGGAGATGCAAGTATAGAGCACCTGGAATATACAAGTGACACAAGGACATCTGTCAGACAAATAGAAAAATTGAACTTTTTAGAGGCTGGACAATTAAATGTGAGGTGACCTGTTATCAACCATGGTGTGTGCACGTAATTTACCCTCTGTGGTGTTTCAGTGATGAGACTGAATGACAACAGCCAAGATGTTAACAATGTATGTTGTGCAGTATTTTACAGTCAGCATTTTTCTCTGCGTTAAACTTAACTGTGACTTGTGGTGTGGAACTCTTAATGTGTAAACTTACTCAGTGGTGAAAGTAATGATGTTTCAAGATCAGATTGTTGTAATATGATATCAATAATGATTGGTTTGATTTGGTACCCCTGCTACTTTAATTTTTCTCTCTTAATGCTTCATTTGTCTTTCTTGACTTCCAGCTTGTGGCGTTCCTCCTGATCACTGGGTCTGAAAGAAAGAGAGACATTACTTGTAATTGACCACTTTGTTTTATCACAAAACACATCGATCAAAACTTAATGGTCTAATGACTGAAGGACTTTCTAATCAAAATACAGACCTGATTTGAGTCTAAAAGTAACAAACATGATAACGATAACGATGACTAACATTTTTGTTGCTGGAAAAGCTGAAGATTTCCAGCCCCTGCTGGACCGTGTTGTCAGCTCAGGGGAAAAGACGTACTGTTTGTCTCAAACCACCGATGCTTTCTGTGTCAGAAGCAAAATCTTTGAAGTTTTTGTGTTTATTTACTTTTCAAAAAACAGCTCAGCCTCACAAGAAAAGTTTTTTCTTTTTTTTTAACTCCAAATAATTGCATCACAAGAGTCACAGGGAAGAAGCAAACCTGCGAGTGTGTATAGGGATTTAGCTGAACCATGCTTTTTTTTATTTTTTATTCATAATTTTTTAACATCTAACTCTCATGAACTGCTGCTGGCAGCAAAGAGTTAAAGGGCTGAATCGAAACTTCCTACCTCCTCATGAGTGTTTTAGGGCATTTCACAGTTGTGCAACATCTAATTTTGTGACTGTTTCACATAATGCAAACCTTGAACATGCAATAATTTTTGGTTTTTTAAATTAGTCTTTTTTTTTTATTATTATTTTGGAGCCTTGGAAATTATGCCTAAAACTATCATGCAACTAAAATGTTACAATTTAAGTAGATTTTATGCTGTGGACCCACAGCTTTTTCCAATTCTGACATTATGCCAAAATCAAAACTGAAAGAAATATATATATATATATATATATATATATATATATATATATATATATATATATATATATGTACATCAGATGAGGCCAAATCAGCAGCTCATTGTGATGCTGATCATTAGGAGCCCTTCAAACACTTAAGCTTGCAAAGGAATAGTCACAGCAGTGATTTTATGTGCTTTTCTAATGAAGCATCTCCACCCCATATCAGTTTACATTGATCTTGTTCTGTATTTGAAGCCTTGAATAGTTTTCAAAAACAGACCTTGCACTTAATCAATGCAGGTATGTCCTTTATATAGAAAACCAGCATCAGTGTTATCATTTTAAGTGTAGAAGCAGAAACTAATAAGGCATAGCATCAAAAACCCTAAACTATGTCATCTGTTTTCTGTTTATCATGCAGAGCTGTTTAAACTGTAAAACACAATTTATAAAGATGACTCTTTGGTGGCAAAGTCATGATTCCAGAAATAGCTCAAAAGCCACATGAAGCAACTTTCATGAATCCCCCTGTTAGTACAAATTAATAATGGCGTTCTACTCAGTGACGGCTATGGGGGGAATGTGATGGAAGGCAGTTGGTCGGCCCACCATCCTCCTTGTTAACCTCGTACAAATCTCCCACTGTTGGCCTCATTAGTACTGTAATGTGAACATGCTGAAATGATTAGCTGTCACATTGTAAGTGGTCCTCTTGGGGGAAACCTGGTGTTATTCACAAATTGCACATCGAGTGGCTGGCAGAAACTTAGTGCAGTTACCTTATACTCAGTATATTAATAATGAAGCGCATTCAGCGCTCCCTCAATATACCAACAAGTAACAACATACTGATTTATACAAATACCTATCTCTGGAAAAAAGTTGGTAGATGTACAACATCTTTTATTGCAAACACAATCTGAGTCTGAGGCAAGTCTGTATAGCTCTCCTTGTAGCCTTTTGCTGTCTGAATTCCTTTCACACCTTACCCTGTAGTGATGATTAATGGTTGTCCAGGAATTAAGGGTGCTGCATTTGTAGAAGAAATATTTTCTCTATAGCGGGAAAGTACTTTCTGATGTTTGTTAATAGTCCATTGTTTCACTCTGTTCTATTGAAATAGTTAATCATCTGTTCAGTGACTCCTATGAAGGCTGTAGTGGTTATATAAGCACTGACAATGTGGTAACCCAGAATTCTGCCGGTGTTAACTGGCTCATGATAGACCATTTATTCAACTGATGTTTCTTTTGCAATAATTGCCCACCCATTTCAGTCCAGCATCCATTGCTGGATATCATCTAGCTAGATCAGAGAAAGTTGAACCTAAGCATTTTGATTATGTGACTATAACTTCAACATGACATTTATTCAAGGAGTAATATTAATACCACCCCTTCATAATTTACTGCTGCACACACATGAAATTATACTAATGCAGACACATTAATGCAGCCCCTGATTACTGTCTAGATGTTGTGTAAACCACTTCATCAGCAAGATGTATATTTTTATTAAATTTGAAAGTCGGCAAATGATTATTTGAAAGTTTTCCAACCCTATGTAAAGGAGGATAATTTGATGGTACCCCAGTACTGAAAATAAAGGTAAATAAATACCATTATGTCAAGATGTATTCCCCAAAATATGTGGCATGAACATAAAATATTATCCTTTATTTAAAAGTGTAACATGATGTATTTGATGATTGCACAGACAAAAAGGATCCGGGTTTCATTTGTAATGAAGACTACCAGTTTCTTACTACCATTATGCATAACTGCATATAAACAAGACAATCTCAACACCACATATATCCTTTGACTAAAATTCAGTTTTAGCATAACATATAAATAAATAGCCTGAACAACAAGTTTTGAGTTGACATTTAAAATCAAAACCTCAGCTGTCAATATCAAATGTAATTCTATCACCAGAACACCATTATTTGTGGAAAGTTTTAAATCTGCCAATAAACCAATATGGTACACTTTTTGTTTCTATCACGTCAAAGATTCCAGTTTCCAAAACCAACTCTCTTGAGCTTCATTGCTTCACTTTTCCCAATACATGCAAACTTCCAACAAAAATAAAACTAAAACAGCAAAGACTGATGCTTAAATTTCAAATCCAAGACTGAATCTAAGAAGTGTCCCTTGTGCTTTGCCGACTGGAGAAATGGTTCTTTACTTGGAGATAAATGAAAGAGTACCAACATAGAGTTCATTTAGTTCATAAAGAGGTTTGCATTACTGATCACTACTATTGTATTCAATGCCTATTACATTTACACATATGTTATTTAAATTATATTCAGATGCAATTATGGAATTTTAAAAAGTGTGTAATGTACAGCATGACACCACACACATTGCAAATATTAGAATATTGTAACGAAGAGTTAAGTTACAACCCCTGCTGCCACATTTGATGAAGCTCCATACATCAAACGATTCCAGTTCTTTCCTGCTAAAGAAATGCATGCAGAGCCTTTGTGTGGCAGAACAGAAAGGGACTCACGGATTATAAATTACCAATGCTGAGCCATAAGTTTTCACCATTCAATTATAGCTTCTATTTCTTCAGTCATTGCTGCAGTACTGAATCTCCTCACATGTACCCACACATAAACAACCACACTTACACACACACACACACACACACACATGCTTCTCTGACTGTCTCTGACTGTCTCTGACTGAAAAGTCTGTATAACATTAAATGTCAGCCTGTTTGAGTTTTTATCATGATTACCTAATTTACATTGTGGTAAAAATGATCACAAATCACTTCATTTGAATGACATGCTCTTAGCACCAATTAAAATATTCAGCTGTTCTGAACCAGAATTCTGCAGCATGCCAGGATCTGTAGTACTAGAAAATAAAAATGACATAAAAAAAAACATTAAGTAGATTCAGCACATCTTCATGATGTAATATAGTTATTGTGAATTATTAAAACTGGGAATACTGAGATCGACAGAACCCATCTGGTGACATCAGCAGAAAAAATAAATATTGCTTGAACACAACATTCTGTTGCATTGAAATGAGGTATTATTGTGTGGCCACAGGTTAGGAAGATGTGGACCTGCGGCAATTCCTGAGAAATACATAAGTAAGTCAGTTGTACTAAACAACATGATAACTAAGCTTTGGTCATGTCTTAATGATATGTGCCTGTGAGATTTGGAATCAGCAGTTTTTCAAGTTAACTCTACATTACTGGGGCTACTATCACACATGTTGCACTGTACATTTGATTTGAAAATTCTTTTTAAAACTTTTGATGAATTATCACATAGTCCTCCATTCTCAACATCATAACATCACACTTGCTTTAATAGTTAAAGGTGTTGAAACAGTCTGGTGTCAAGGATGGAAAAATCTTGCATTGATGATATTGTGACTCTCTGTAAGGGAAACAGATATGACGTCAGAAATGACGTGACCAGAGCTGTTATTACAAGTCTCTGTGTTACTTTAGTGTGCCTCTGGGGGTGAGAAGAGCTGTAAAAGCACATTAAAGGGGTTTATTACCCTCCTGCTAAGGTCGGTCATCATAAAACCTCACTCTAGGGATCTTACACCAGGGGCAGAGATAATAGTTACCAGATAGTAACAGGGTATATAAGGAATAGTCCTAAGCTAAATGTCGAGTTCAACATTGTCTGTTCACCTGTGTGTACAGTATTTGTCTGCTGACTGTGTGAAGTCCTGCAGTTGCAGTAAAACCGCTGTGTCTTCTCACTGCTCTGAGTGTCTGTCGTTCATTGAGTGTTTTTTCCTAACAGTCATGAAAATGCATAATCCTCAAAATATGCCTCAAGGAGTGTCTATTTGCAGGCAATGCCATGGGATCATATTAGTATGAACCACATACAAAATGCATACATCTGGGAAATCATTCTAATGTGTTGCTATGACATGAACATTGATCCCATCTTAGCAATGCATCATCTTAATTTTTCTACTTCAGTGTCAACACCGTGGTCTGTCGAGATCTTTTTGTACTGAAATAACATGAAAGGAATATCCATCACTGGTCAGGTAGCTTAATTTAAAATCTACTTTCAAATCACTGTTTTTGATATGATTAAGGTGGGGGGCACCTACAGCATATGAAAATAAATAGCATTGATTTTAAACATTTCAGTATGCAAGTGATTTCAAACACTGAGCTGATAAACAAATACCACTGGGGTTTGCATACAAAGCAGAGGCTTTCAACATTCTACAGCTCAGTCTAGATGGTAATTTTAATGTCGAACATAGTGCAGAAAGCTTGAAAAATGTAGGGTAGTTTAGTATTCAGTGTTCCAGATTCTTTTCACTGGTCAACAACAGCTTGCAAAGCCTATTCTTTCGTTTAACTGACACATACAGCCATCCACTGAATTCTAAACTTGAGTCCATGAATTAAGCCCTACAGATGGTGGGATTTTCAATACTAATCCTTTTATTTAAGTAACACAGACTCAAGGAAACATGACATTATCCAGGTTGACCTTGTGTATGTTTGGGTTTTATGAACAGCCTATAAATGAATATTCAGTCAAGCAGAAACAACAGTCACCCTGCAACACTTCCAATTAATACCACAGACAAAATATGTATGAGGTTTTGTTTTGTTTGTTTGGTCTTTTAAGTAT
This sequence comes from Melanotaenia boesemani, assembly GCF_017639745.1. Lineage (NCBI taxonomy): Eukaryota > Metazoa > Chordata > Actinopteri > Atheriniformes > Melanotaeniidae > Melanotaenia > Melanotaenia boesemani. Next base: position 23,010,313 of record NC_055690.1, on the reverse strand, counting down.
ATGTTGACATCAAACCAAAAACTCAAGCTGGCTGTAGAAATTGTTTGTTGAACAACAGGTAGCTTTACTGTTTACTGATACTCTAAATCAGATATCTTTGCTGGCTAATACATACATGTGTGATTAGGAACTATGTCTGAAGAAATTTGTACAATAGTCAAAATATGTTTTTTTTTTGTTTTGCTTTTTGTTTTGTTTTTTTTTTTACATGGAAACCTATTATTAATTGTATCTCCTTCTAGTTGTAATGCATATTTGGAAGTGTATTTCTGACCTTTCATGCCTAGGTTTGTGTTATTTAATTAAAATTAGTTTTTTTTCATGGCGTTTATTATTATTATTATTTATTTATTTTTTTTAGTAAGGCCCAACACAAACCCTGTGTTTTCAAAACATAAAAAAAGAAAAAGCCTCTTAAGTGGCTGCTCTACCAAACCATTAGCCTTGACATGAGGGGGTGAGTGCTTATGAGAGCTGAAATTGTCCAGATGTTAATGCTGGACCTCATTCATCAACTTTACAAATAATAATCTAATTATAATGATAATGGAAGATAGAAATTTCCTCTCAGAACATAAATGTTGATATTAAGATGTTTTTTCCTTCTTTTTTTAAATTAGCACTTTAAACAATAGCCTACTTAAACAAGATGACATGTTTATGTTGAATTTTTCTTTCAATCTACACTTATATAAATGACAAGAATGTTTGAATTAATTAATCACTTTTAATATTTTGCACATTTTTATTCAAGATCTGCTCACATATGATCAATGATTGCTTGTAGAAGAAACCTCCAACAGCAGCCTTTTAGACTAAATTGATGCCTGCACAAAAAGATGTCCACTACAGAGACATTACAATATTTAAACAACAAGCTCTAACACTCCACAAATGAACAACTTATCTCTCAGAATCATCTCCTATATTCAGTCTCATGATTCCTTGGAGAAATACACAGCACCTATATTTAAGAGACCTTTTATCTGATCACACAAATGATGCAAGTGGAACCATAATTTAACAAGAAATACTTTCATTGGTAGTATGAAACAAAAACAAGCAGATAAACTAAACCAAAGCAAATATTAGCAAACAGAGTTCAACTACTTCAACTTCAACTGAGCTGTAGCTAGCAAGTGTTTGAGCAGTACACTGGTCTGTGCACATCCTGTGCAGTTTATTGAGTTTTCTTTCTCACAGTAGGTAAGGAATCTTCTCTTAATACCAGATCTAAATCTTTAGAGGCTGGGCATGTATAAAAATCAAAACCCCCATCTTTATTTGGATGTATCCCTGGCTCAGTTTCCCCTGTGCTGGTACTTGCCTTTTCTTGTGCATCCTGTACTGCTATATCTGAGTGAACAGAACATCAGTAATAACCAAGATGAGCAGTAACTCAGTATTATTGGAAAAAAAAACAGATGTCTAATTCAGAAAGCCACAGACAGAACTGCAGGAGTGGATAGGCTTATGGTTTCTGACTGGAGTTGGAACAACATATGACATCTTAATGTAATTCTATGCAGAAGCTTAATGCCAACCCAGTCCTGCACACTGCACCTGTACCTGGCACTGTTTTTCTTGTGGTTCCTGCTCTACTTTCCACCTTCTGCTCATCCTTTTCCTTCTTCTTCTCCTGTCCCTCCTCATCTATCACTTTCTCCTCCTCACTCCTATAAATGACACTGGCCTTGTCAGCTAACAGCAATAACAGCAACAATGATAACATTATAGCACTTTTGAAAATAATTCAGTGTTAGCACACAAATAAAATGTAAAAGCCAAAATAACAAAAGCACCACACACACACACACTGCACACACACACACTGTAAATTTATGAATCAATTTAATGTATTTCTCTGGTAAAAATGGCTATTTATTACTATAGAAACAGAAGAGAAAAACAAGACGTAGCTATAGCCTTTTTTAAATAGTAGCCTTTTTAAAACTTTAAACACAGGCTATCTCCTTACATATGTTTTCTTTTGCAATAAAGAAACATATGCGTTCTTCTCGTCAGCCAGGATGTATTTTATTTTGAATTAGTAAAGCAGATAAATGATTTATGATTGTATAGTGTAACATTGCTGATGACAGGCTACCTTTAATGTTCTGTGTGCCCTGAATACATCCAAAGCCACAAACATGCTAAAAGTCTGGGCTTATAGGGCCATAAAACATAGTGCTTGCCGACCTGCCATGCTGCTGCTGCTGCTGCTCGGTCCTGTGTCACTGGCCTGGCTGCCCTCAGCCCCTCCACTACGGAAATGGTCTGTCAATTTGGCACATTTGGCTGCATCCTGTGCTAACCATTTTACTTTATTTTTTAGCCCTCAGCTTTTTTGCTGCACCCATCTCTTTTCCTGGCTTATTTGTTTAGACATGTCCTCTCCTCCTTATTTCTTTCTCATTGTTTTTTGGGACAGACCAGCCACTTGGAAAACTTCCCCATGGCCAGCCCACCCATTTACAGTTAAATCCATAGTTTCCCTTTAACATACTAGTTTGCAGACATAAACAGACACATGCACACATTTATATCAGTTCATGCATTAGTTTGTACCTGCATGCAGGAGCACTGCTAGAGATTTTGGGCCCCACGAAAAGAAACTATTTTGCCTATCAAAATGGCATTAAAAGAAATTAAATTAAAAGAAAAACATGACAGGCTAGTTGGCAGGGGAAGCACTAAAAATACAATGAAGTTAATTTAGATTCAACTATTTGCTGCAAGATGGATACTTTATATTTAAAAACCCATCTATCTTTTTTTTAAATACTTAATTATCTCATGATAATTACAAAACAAATTACAAATACAAAACTTTAATACAAAATAACTTCGTTCATGAAAATGAAATGCATTTATAATCTGTGGAGAAATAAATCAAATCTCAGCTAAAACAATCAAAAAAATCAAAAACAAAATGACCACTCAGTTTTTATGACTTATTGTATAGCAAGCATTATCATCATTAAATCAGAAGCCAATGGTAAAATTAATTAGGTAGGCTCAGAAGCATCTGCTTCGGCTGCTCTCCTGTCTGTTCGGACATGCAGGATGTTTTAGTAGAGCAGCTTGCTAATTGTTTGCCTGCCTTGATTATTTGATTAAAACAAAAGTGAAATTAAATAAAATCCAGAGTTTTCTTCAGAAATATGAGCTAATGTGGGAGTAAAGTGAGCTAGCTTATATGAACTTAGTTTAGGAGAGACAACAAGCTGATGTTCCACAACTTCCATCAGACGAGCTAACTGACCACCTCGCCTCTGAAAGAACAGGGTGACGTACTGTCCACCCCTCTGTTCTCTCTCCAGTCTCAGCTTTTTTTCTTTTTAAACTTCCCTATTTTGGGGGCATCCTGCCGTCTTAGCATCCACTAGCAGCTGAAGGAGCAGGTGAACTGAACCATTTAAGTAAAATATGGAGGGAGGGGTGGGTGTTCAGAAATGTTTCCAAAACAAAGAAACTTAGTGATACCATTGCATTGTAACTAAAATGTTTGTGTGATTGTAGGTTTATCATTGAGTATTAGATAATTTTGATAGTATTACAATTGCATTGAAGGCCCTGTCAGTCATGGGCCCGGAGAATCCTTCCCCTTCACCCCCCCCCTTTTCGGTGCCCCAGCCTGCATGTGTTTTTCTGTGCATAACAAGATCACTTTTTTATCATTGAAAAGAGGAAAAATGGTCATAAAGTAAACACTACCAAAATAAACATACATTGTCATCTGTTATTCACAGTAGCATGTTTTCTTTCTGAGGAAGCAAAGGCACCTTACAGCACAATACAGCTGGAGCTCAATCCACACTAAATAATCCTTCATGCATCCCACTCACTGTTCCCCTTCTGTTTTTCTCTCTATTTCCTTTTTCTTGCACTTCTCCTCCTCCTCTTTGCTTGTCATCTTCACATTTCTTCTCATTCTCCACCTCCACCATTTTCATTCCTTATACTTTCCCTTCTCCTTTTTTTTTTTTTTTTAACTTATTCTGACATTACTGCTTTTTCAGCACAAACATACTCTATAATTTCTTGTTTTCTACTATCTCTTCTTCTGACTGCAGTCTTTTCACCACTTCTTTTTCTGTTTCCCTCCTTATCTTAGACAGCAATATTTAATTATAATATAGTAGAGCCTTCTTATATTAGGTAGGTCAGACAGCATCAGGGTGCAACCATACACACTCCCTACTTAGTACAGAGGTGGGCCGCTTCACATCTCTTTTCAGTTACTAAATTGCTCTTACCTGCTCAGTAGGAAAACCGTTGAAGTGACTGAAGCATCAATCAGTGGTGATGTTGGAAAACTGCTGTATGTCTGTTTTAGTCTAAATGTATTTGGCAGCAATCTTAGAGACTTTTAATACAAATGCAGTAATGCATGCCACATCACTGCCACTTCAGCTACCAGATGTGACATGTAGCCTAAGCTGCAGTGATGGCATGGTCCATCAGCCCATGCTGTTAGAATTCACATTGAGATCTTGTCATTGCAATTCAACCTCTTTAAATAAAATAAACTGGTTGCTGGGAGGGACTTATGGTCACAGATGGGTGCTGTCGCATTAGCACATAACAGAAAACAACAACAAATGTGCCTGATTCACTCCATCAGTTAAGTGATTATCTGATCTTTCCCCTTGGATATGAGAAGCTTAAAGAAAACACAATGTTAAGTAATCATATTTAAACAAGCAGTTTGACCTTCTGGGCATCATGTGGTTTTTTTTTTGTTTTTTTTTTCTTTCAGAAATTAAAAGAAAAATACTAATCCCATGTTAAGCTACAGCAGCAGCTGGTTAGCTTAGCATTCCATAGAAAATGAAAACGGGGACATGATTAGTTCAGCTGTGACTTCTTACTTCCAGCCAAGAAGTATCGTCATGAATAATCTCTTTTACAGACATAGGTTGCCATTTTCATATTTGTCTTCTATATGAATGAAACAAAAGAAGAGTTGATGTTTCTATGCAGTCAATATAAGCTTATAAACACCATATTTTAGCGTGGATTTGAAAGAGAAAAATGATAAGTAGGAGATCACATCAATGAGTGATATCAGGAACACAGTAATGACCTGTGATGGTCGTTAACCATCATCAACAACAAATTTTGCACAGTGTGATGAAAGTTTAATTTCATGACTGGACACATGTTCCATCAAAAATAGTCCCATGTATATTAAGTGGAGAGCTGCAACTAAGTGCTTATGGGATGCTTCTGATGCACCGTGGCGTGTCCGGTGTGAGTTAAACCACTGACTAAATCGGTCATAACCCTGGAGGGGTTAGCCCTGGATGCCGCAGCGCAACTGGAATGAGGCGCACATGGACCAGGTGGAAATTGGCTGTTAAGAAGTAATACTGTGCAGTCTTTAGAGCTCATTACAAAATCAGTGGCTGAGTTGGAGTAATCTAAAACCTTTTTTCCTTGTCTTTCTTAAACTCTTTGATCAGGCTTGGAAACCTGATGAGGTCAAGGTGACTTGTGACAGGATTCATAAAGAATACCGCAGTGCTAAGAAGATCTTATTGAGTTTTCCTTGGCTGAAATTTGACATCTGCCATAGTAACATACTCTGTTCCAATAATCAACTACAAGCCCAGGAAAGATTTTTCACCACATCTTCTTGTGCTTACTTGTCTGAATCAGATTGTTTAAACTATATTATTGTCAGTATTGATAATGGTTGATATGGAAAATAGGAAAAAAGGCATAAACATGAACAATATTGCTGTTGTATTTGGGATGGCTGCTTAGACCAGCCCTCCAGTATTTACATAAAATACAATTTCCTCCTTTGCACACAGGCCTAGATGTTAAAGTTTCAGATTCAATTGTCAAAAAGTTTAACTGAAATCCTCACATTGCTTCTTAGCAATTATTCTAGAGGAACACATCTACTTCATTATAAATATTCTTGCAGATAAGGTATGGATACAGTAAAATTTTCACACAGAAATATGGCGTTACATCGCTGCTACCAAATACCCTGGTAAGCGTATTTATCAAATCAGCAGCGCATTTCTTAATCGAGCGAGCGCATTGCTCTGATCGCTGGAGTTTTTAATTACTCGCGGGGCCGTGAACGCAGCACAGCGAGCGCAAAACACATTTTAGCCTGATCCTAATCACTTCACATTTCATTTTAATGCTATAAAAAGCTACAAAAAGAAACTGCATGTCAATGCATGAAGTGGCATACTATTCAAACACATGTTGGGAGTACAGGTATCACATGGTTTTTAAACTGAATATGTTTGCAACAGACTTTTAGGACATAAGTGTTTAAATATATTTGAAGAGTGATTATAGTAACTGGGCATTCTAGTTAATAAGATAAAAACAAACATTTGTCCATCCATACTGACAGTCAATAAAAATGCTCATGAATAATTCATTAGTGATATGCACAGTAAGAAATCCATTAACACAAATGATTTAACAATAATTTATTATGTAAATTGTGTCCCTGACTTTCAAACGGCTTTATAGAGCAAGAAAGTGTGTCGGTGACAAAGCACAGCTGCAGACATGTTATTGTTTACACCCACAGGGAATTCTCTCAGACCAGTCGTTTGCCTGTAGTGTTGCTTACATCACCCTACACCTTGACTGAGGTACTACTAAAAGAAAATATGTGTTGTTATCATTTAGTACTGTATCGTGCATCATATGTTGACATGTAGAAAAATGTAGATTTTTAACATGTGATTGTGTGAGAAAGGCACAGAGTGGCTCAATCACCAGCTAAAAAACCCCAGAAATGCTTGCTGGTGCAGTTTAACAGAAGAACACAAACACACACACAAACAGTTGCCCAGTCATAGTTGTATAAAAGGTGGTTATTGTTAAAGAACTGCCAAAAAGACACCCTCTAGTTAAAAATGACTTAAATCTCATAACAGGTGGTCCCTAGAACAGCTCTTAGCCATCATGTAGAACAGACTGCAGAAACAGCTGAATTAACACACTTTTTTAAATATCCATGTTACAGAGCTGCTATTGAAAGTACAGGATGTTGTATTAGTGCACTGTAGAGAGAATAATAAAAATATAATTTAAAGCATTGATGATAAATAAATTAAAACATTTTGTTTATACAACTTTCATGTGCTACTCTTTGCACATTTTCATAAAAAGTTACATGTAAACTGTATACACTGTAAAATGTAACATTGGCTTTAATATATCTAGTTGACATAACTTAGATTTAATCTAATCTTTAATAATCTTAATCTTAAATTATATTAACTTTGAAGAGCAAAATGCTTAATCTTAATCGTACTTAATCAGTGTATTTAAAGGCTGATTAATTGGGATTTTTTTCCTTGAAAATAATTTAAAATGTTCTCATTTGCTGCGAGGGATAAAAGGAAGCATATATATATATATATATATATATATATATATATATATATATATATATATATATATATATATATACTGTCTTGCCTTCTGACATGACATTGACATTATCCTGCTGCCACTATTCTGACTTTCTGACCCTGGTAATGATCCACCAAATGCCCACTAAATAAAACCTAAATAAAACCTTTTTACGTTTTTCAAAGTGGTCCATTTAAAAAAAAAAAACCTGCTTCTTCCCTCTTTTTCCCTCCTGGGCCATCATGAAAATGATATGATGAATATTTATTATAAGCGTCAATCATAAGGGCGTGGCAAGGCGCTCCCTCATGTGCTCCAACTTTAGAGTTGATTCTGATTTATAAACAGAAACAGAGTGGGATGTGCATGCATTTTATAAATCTGAAAGGTTTTGTCTGCTGCATTTTCAGTTCTCACCTAAACAGACAGGAAAACATGTTAAGCAGTAATCCGCATTTCACCATATTTTCAGTTTAAGGCCACATGTTCTGCTCTTAATTCTGTCTCTCCGCATCTATTCTACTTTGTGTGAAATTGATCAAATCAAGTTTGTTCCATAACCTTATCAATGTACAGCAAAATCAAAATAATAAAGTTTGTAAAAGTTTGTCATACCAAAACCGTTTTAGTTAATTGTACTTAATCACTCAAATTAACAAAACCTTAACTTTCTTGAGACAACGAGTTTGCATATATGTATTTTTAAAGTAAAGCCAACCAGTTAGAATTTACAGTGTAGAACTGTAACCTCTGACCCCTCATTCGCTCTCCTCCTTTTCCTTGTAGACCTCTCAGTATATTTTCCTTCAACATGACATTTAACAGTTTTATGTGGGTGTAATAATGACTGTCATACTGAATCAGTTATCCCAGCTTAAACTTAAAGTGGCTTGGCTTTGAAATGTCAAAAAAAAAAATCAAATCAATTACACTTTCAGTAATTATTCAGCACAACTGTAAAAACATTTTATGAGATTGTGCTTCACACAGAAGTGCTGTTAGGGTAAGTGATTGTTGACAAGTGCTCTAAGGTTAAAGTCCATAAATGTGAGCGTAATTAATGTTAATTATATTTCAAAGCAATTACACTGCACTCTTAAAAGCATACGTGTGTTTGTAAATACTGTAATTGCCTAATTTGAAGTAAGTAGAAGTACTCCGTAGTATTTTTAATCCCTAATAAGGGGGTTATTGAACCAATATTTCCATCTATGCCCAACAGAGAAGACTGAAATTGTTATTTTATTAATACCCATTGAAACATAAAGGGTACTGGTGAGACAGCACAACATTTGGCAATTTATAAGCGCAGATTATTTGGGGAGGGAAATAATTTCATTTGATAAGAATAGTGAAATGCGGGACCATTTCAATCTCTGCTGTGCTGGTTTTTCATTTGCTCTATTTAGTTTGTAATAGGAAAAACACTTCTAATCACTTAATATCAAATGAATGCCATTTTCCATCCATTGAGCAGTAAAAGTGAAAGGAAAAATTATATAATCTTGATTACCTCTAATAAATGGGTAATTTGAGTTTGACGGAGGATATAACTCTGGCCTGGAGATGAGTTGTTCAGTTCTACAGCTTCTGACACCAGCCTACGTCCTGCCTGACTAAACAGATAGTGTTGACCCATTCTTGCATGGGCAGAGAACTTCCCTGAGGCTGTGCTGTTTGCTCATAGCCACATCCTTTCCTTGCCTATTATATTCTCCACCAGTATTCAATCATTGCCTCAGGCAGGAGACAGAAAGACAATAGATTGACAGATTTTTGCTTACATTTTGCTTTCTAAATTTGTGGCTTATCACTTTTTTGGCAGTTTTACCTCACTGATTAATGTTTTTAAATTGATGGATAACTGTCCTAGCAATTTTCTTTTTCTCTTTTTCCTTTTTCCTCTGTAAGACCTGGCTAGCGACAACAGATGAAATAAGCTTACTGGCTAAATCTGGCATATTTAGAAGCGTTCCTTTTTTTAATATGCTCTGTCCCTGTCAAGTAAACAAGTAAAGTTAATAAAATATAGTTGCTCAGACAGTAAATTGCATTTTCTCTCACCTGTGCATAAATTGTCACTAGAAGAGGTAATGAAACAGATCGTTAAGCCAGGGAGGTTCTCTAATGGTCTTGTTGACAGCAATTAGAAAGGCACTCGTTAAAGTATTGCCCCCATTAGGTTACAGACCACTCACTCCAGGCAGAGAGAAACTGAGAGTCTAAATGTGCTCTAAACTATGGGGCAGGACCCAATGTTGGTGAAGGGCCAAGGTGACTGCTGGTGGGTTACCATATGTCACACTAATTACTGAGCCTGGATCCTTGGATGTGAGACCTTCTCATTTGGCTCTTGTTTGTCTAGTTTAATGTGATAATCAGTGAATTACTCACCTTTTTAAGCAGGCCTTGAGAGATGTGAGAGAGACCAATGGAGGTCCACAAGAGCCTCACTAATCCCATCTTGTAGAGCAGGAGATACAGGACCAGAGCAGTAGCAGACATATAACTGAGTAGTCTAATACTGTTTGGTTTGGATGAGATCCGTGTAAAACTCCAGTTTCAGTCCGCTTGGTCCAGGTTTGTTCAATTCTGTCCATGGGGATGCATTCAGTTCAGGTTTTATGTGTTTCCACAGATAAAATTCAAATCCAGGGATAAAAGGTCCAGTTACCATTGAGATGCTGCTCCAGTTCAGCCCTGCAAGAATCAGCTCAGCTCAGGAACTTTTAATAGAATTGTGATAGTCAACATTGATTAATAGAATGGAGCAAGCTTCCTTTAGACTCCAATATGTTAAGTCTATTTCTGTTAATATCCAAGGCCAGATCCACCTAGACCCCTTTCTGTGGGCTATTACTCCTTTTCTGTGCAGTCTTTCACAATGCACATCCAGCTTGAGTGTGATTATCTATGCATCCCACTTTGCTTTGATCCACATCCAATCATTTTTGTCAGTTTCTAACATCCACTTAATGTCTGTCCATGCATGTTGATGTCGTCCTAGGTGGTGAGGGGTTATAATAATTTTTTTTATCCATCATTGTCATGCCTCTTAATGTCATTTTTCAGATAGAAGTGGGAATTGACCTTCCATTAAAACTCCAATCCAGACTTGAGAACCAGGAATAGTGCTTGAAAGTAAATCCTACTGTATAGTTCTATAACCCCATGATATTCAAGGAAACAAATTAATGGGTGCAGTAAACAGGAGATGCAAGGAAATAGAATTAGGGCTTTTTTTTTTCTTCGGGGTTTTAACCAGCTTCTTCCCTCTTGCGATATTTATTGTCCACAAATGCCAGAACAACAGCATCAGGGGTCTAGAAAACAGAAGAGCAAAAAAAAAAAGGTTAGGAAGTAGAGCAGTGGAGGTTTAGCCTAATATGGTTGAGGAGGAAAGAAATTATTGCAAAAGAATCTTTATCTTTGTTTTAAAGAGGAATGTTTAGAACAAAGAAGCTGAAATGAAAGAAGGGATCTGGAACAACAGGTATTAACAGAGGGATAGAAGAACGAGGTTATGGGTAAAAACTGTTAAAGTGTAACAGCAGCAAATTCAAACACAGTAACACGCCATTTGAGGCAGTGTCAAACATGTATATGCTTATAGCATGCAGGAAAAAAAATGCTTTATCATAATTGTTTCAATCTGAACTATACTTGAGCTTAGCCACCGGACTGATTTTTTCTTTTTATTATCTGAGCAGGCTGTTTAATTTGTTTCCTTGCTTTGCTTTGACTTAAGTTTTTTTTTTTTTAAGCTATTTTCACCAGAGAAAATTTTATATTATTTTAAGTCTTTATTGCACCCCTAAAGGAAAAGAGAGCTAAATTAAATAAAGTGAAAGTGGAGGGAGTGTAGCAACTGAATGTTTAAATGCCATGTTTTTCATTTTCTTTGCCTTGTGCTTCAAATCCAGCTTGAAGCAGGACTTTTGAAAAGGACACGGTTGACAATTATTTTATGTTTGGTCTACTTTTGTAATTTCAAGGACACGCTTGTCTCCATTTCCAAATGTCACAGAAAACATAAAGTTGTATACAGGTTAGACTCTGAATGGCTCAAAGGTTTCCTTGTTGAAATACAATCAAACTGAATCACTTCTAAAGACTGTCATCGTTTGCAGAGCTGTTGGAGAGTCTAACTGCTGCCTGGCTAAAAATAAATGCCAAAATATGCAAAGTTTGCTGATAATGCAAAGCTGTGCAATAGCTTGGAAATTGATGTAGCTGTAGCTTGTTCTGGCAGTAAAAGACCTCAGCTGTTATTTGTAATGTGTGAGTTTGTCGGGAGAACATTTCTTAACTGTCTTTGTCAGAGGAAATATTTCTTAGCTGTAATTTATGTACAGCCAGGGCTTATTATGTCAGTTAAAGAATGAAGCACAGTCTTTTTAATAGCTAAGTGTGAAGTCATCCATTACAACTACTGCACATCTCCACTGTTTTCTCTTCCATCATCCTCCACTCCAATCTTCTCCTCCTGCGCAACATGCCAATGGATGAAAGAGACTGAGTGACTGAAGGTGGTATGCAATGATGAGAACGCCATATGTGTGGTTAAAGATATAAAAGAGATGAGACATTAAAAAGATAACTAGACAGACAAAGATGTAAATTAAAAGCAGAAAAACCCCAAAGAAATGTCAAACAAATGATGTCACACTGGTGAAGGAATTCAGTGAAGGTAGGGCTGAGTTCCTCTTCTGAAGGACATCACCAGTAGTTCCTGAAGCTTAGAGATAATGTCATCAAATTGACTACTTGTTCACCAACAGCTCAAAATATTAATCAGATTAAATTTATTGTCACATAAAACCCAGAAGGTAATAAATAGTCCTAGATGCATGAGAATATTTTATATTTCTTGTTGAATTGATTACCACAAATGATTAGATATTATGTATTTTACCACTCATCTAATAGATTAATCTATGCAGTGTTATATATTTTATGTTATACTGTTAGCACCTCTAAAGAAATGGCTTTTAGTAACATGGGTATTGGGATTGGCATTAAGTGTGGATGTCTAAAACTGAAAGAAAGTAAATGTAGTTATTGTGTGAACTGATCCAACCAACAAGCAAGACAAGAAAAGGGTCAGAAAGCAGAATGTTGCACAGGACTGAGGCTGCTTTCGGGAACTACAGGTTAAGAGCTAACATGGGGTTGAGGGAAGGGAATAGAAGACTGTGGGAGGAAAAAGAAAAACCCAGGCAGTGCAAGTCATTACTCTTTGTGAGTAGTGGTGGCGCGATGTCTTTGTGAGGCCAAGAGACCTTCAGATCTTAAAGTCTCTCCATTCGACACTACGAGGCCGCCTGTCATCTGTTGCTGGAGGCATCCAAAAGTCAGAGATACAAGAGAAATGGAGAAGGAAGCAGAGCAGAAACAGAAAAGAGACAAGATAAGAAATAATAAGAAACAGTGAAAAACACTGACTCGGATGCAGTTGAACAAGAGAGGAAAAAGGGGGGGTGGGGCAGAGGAAGTAGAAAAGGGATGAAGAGAGAAAGCATGTGGGGGAGCATTAGAAAGACAGCAGGAGGGAAAAAAGATGGCAATGCTGAGAGAAGTATTGAGAGAGACAGGTGGCAGTGAAGAATGAGGTCGGGCATACAGGATGACACTGAGGGGAGTGATGATAGATTAAAATACAAGGCGGACAGACAGGCTTCAGGGTCATAGAGGGGCCAGGGGAAGAACACACACTTGTACTTTACACAGACTTGCACATTCTCATGTTGTATCATTTCCCTATCCTGCCTAACCTTGTAAGAACATCTGTCCCAGCTCAAGGCACTTCAACAGAGAAATTCATGCAGAGACATTCAACGGTAAGCAGCTGACTCTGATCGTACACACAAGACCTTAAAGAGTTTCCATCTTGTGAGGACATTTGATTTCAACCTTTTAAAAGGAACACCTAACATTAACCTAAACCTAAGCCTAAACCCCGTTTACCTTATGGATATTATTTGTTTTCTCTTTTTTTCCCTTTGGTCCCTAGCATAACCGTGTAAAGAGACTTTTGCTCCCAGAATGTGATTATCTGCATGCATACACACATTCAATGTTTGCTTGGCTGTTCATGAACTAAAAACAGTTTCTTTGACATAATCATGACATGTTTTTGTGTCAAACACTAATCAGTTACTGCTAATCCAGCTTGAAAAGGCCCTACAGCTTAAAATCCACCTAAGGCATCCTTGTTTCTTGAACTCAAGCTGCAAAGTAACAGCATCAGAACCAACACATTCTCTACTGGGCATCTACTCATTGATTCTTCTTTTTTTAGAAAAGAGAACTAAACTCTATGCTTCAAGGATAAAGGTGGATGTTTAAATGCAAATAAACTTCAAATATGTTCATTATGACATGCATTTTGTTGTTTTCCTCTTATCTTTGATGCAAATGGTTGCATAGTTACAAAGTACACGCCAAAGGCAGGTTTTTTCTGCCCTAGAGCTGCAAGAACTGTTGCATGTTGATGGTTTTTCTACTGTTACCTATCAACATCACCATGACACCCATTTGCATAATGCTTGCCTACTAGCTAGTCTGGCACACCTGAAACAAATACACAGCTGCCATTTCTGATTTATCAGCTGACCAATCAGAGCTGACTGGGCCTTACGGGAGGGAGACAGGAAGTAGAACAGAGAAAAGATGAGAGATTCATTATCATGCATACATACATAAAACAGATTTTTTTTCTAACATCATTGTATCCAGTAAGAACAGCCTGTGATGATTAATCTATTAGTGAGCATAATTAAGAGTCATTGTAGAATTCGTGCAAATAAATTCATGTACATATTAAGCAGAACTGAATGTGCTGCAGTCTATTTACACACATCAGGAATCTTATAGCTGAAAGACAGAATTTGCAAATACTTTGTAAAACTAACTTAGGCTGCTGAGTTCTGTGTTCAAGTTAAACTTTAAAATTTGTTTTTTACAAAGTAATAAAGTTTGATTTTTTTCCTCCACTTACTTAAATTGGATTAAGAAGGTTATTTAGGCAAGTTTTGATCATTATAGTTTTTTTTTTCTGTTCTTGGATTTTGCCTTAAAAAATGCCTTATTTAAAAAAGAAAAAAAACTGATTCATAGCGTTTATATGAATATGTTGAGAACTGAATGAAAAGAAAAAGGAATCAAATTTGTTCTCCTGTTGGGTTATATTTTCTCCCTTATGGACAGCTAACAGAGTCTCTCTGTGTATGTCAGTTGCTCTTTTCCTCTGGCTCTCTGACTCACTGCGGCGCTTTGTCTGATCAGATCAATGTTGCCTTTCTCTGCATTGCAGCAGTCGGTAAAACACATCAGACACAGTTACACCCCAAGAAACCCAAACAGCCTTTGTACAAACGCAGAAGTATTATCCTTCACTATTGGTTGCCCTCAAAGTACTAACGATCCTGAAATCAAAGGAAGGAAGCAACAAACACAAACAGCCATCAGTAACTTTTTCCTCCTGGGCAAAGAGTCCAAAAATAGAATAAAGGGTCTGTCTTTCTGTCTTGTTGTTGTTTGTGGTGCTCTTTGGAAACTCCTTTTGATGGACACGCTTCAGTTGTTTAAGGTTGAGATGAGGTTAGAACTGGTGATTAAGTCTATAAGGGGAAACATTCGGGATTGTGTCTTTGGTGGAATGTTGGTGGAAGGAAAAAAATAAATAAATAAATAAAAATAATATATATATATATATATATAAATTAAATATATAAAAATAAAATCAATAAATGCAAATAAAAAAAAGCCCCCATAAGAAAAAGAAATCTTTTTCATCACACTGCAAGATATTGAGCTTGCTACAGCTCTAATGAACATTCCCTGAATTCTCTCCTTTTTAATTGAACTTTGGAGATACTTCTGTCTGTGTTCTGTGTCAGAGATTAAAGGAACAACCTGAAAACAACTTAAGAATATTTACAGCCAATAACTATCTGGTATAGCCCATTTCCATGTGCTGTTTGACAAAATAAAAAGATGTTTGCTGTTCCTTTTTCCTATAATAATTACAGATTAATGTGCGTTATACTATTGATTTTGTTGTTCACATCCTATTGTGTTAAAAATAGCAGCCTGACTGTAAAACCTGCAAATTTCATAGAGGTGAAACTGTTTCCTGAACCTGCTGGCTAAGCTTCTCTATGCTGCACATATCTCTGCTTCCATGTATCACCATGAAACTCAATAACCCCTAATTTAAACCCACTCACAGAGGCCAACTGAATGACATATCAATGGCTGATAAAGTATTTCGCCATAGCTGCTTAAACCACTCTTGTCAAAAGGTGTCTCCATTCATTTCAATGAAACCCTCATTTTCCTTAGTGGATTAATGTTAAGAGAGGAAAAGCACTGGAGTAGGATTAGAACAAAGAAGACCTACCTGAAAAGAAATTACATATTCTCCTGAGGGATTTGTGTTATTGAAACGTTGTGAGCATATGAGTTCACTTCAGAAGTTAGAACAGAGAAATTCAGGGCTGATTACATAAAAAATAACTTTTGTATAACAACCCCTGTGGGAGAAAAAACATGTTAGATTCTTTAGATAAAAGCAATTTTACTGCAGTGTTCCACGCTCGAAATATGTTAATGATGTCTTGATTGTTTAGAGCTGTACTCTGACAATTATTTCCACACTTAATCCCCAGTCAAATAACATCACATGACCTATGAAATGTGTCAATTTGTAATCAAAACACATGCATCTGATTAACTGATGATCAAGTGCATTTGATGGGCAGCAACTGGCTGCTATTCCAGCTGTGCTTGACAGTCGATGTCACATGTTTATTCTGATATGCTGTGTTTAATTTTTACCAAACATTTGTTAACTATTACCAAACATCTCCACTTTCAGCTTGTGTGTTCAGTATGATGGTGGAGAAGTAATGATTAGGTCTTATTTTGAGGCCACGTTACTTGGACACCTTGCAATCAATTAGTCAGCCATGATCTTTTCTGTATACCAAAGTATTCCAGAGTCAGAGCAAAACTGTCACTGAAATTGTGTCATGCAGCTGGATAATGCTCTCAAACACAGCAAATCTACAAAAGAGTGCCTGATAAAGAGAAAAAAAAATCATAGTGTTGTAATAACCCAGTCAAAGTACACACTTCAACCCAATTGAAATGCTGTGGTGGGACCTTAAAAGAGCTGAGCATAACATGACTGCAGTAATTTCTCCACAGGGTTGTGAGACCAATAATATCATGCAGAAAAAGATGGTTGGAAGGTGGTTCTACATGCAGTTAAATGATGGGGTACCAGTTTTGGCATTTTGTCTGTCATATTGTTGTTAATCTGGGGTTTTATTCATCTGATTTTAAACTGTGGTAAGATTAATATTATTCCAACATATTTAAAACATTACAATTTAGAGTTTACTGTCTTTTTAACATGCTTGTATTCTGCGCTCCTTAATTTTATATATTACCATGGTCATATCAGCTTCATAGTTTCATCAGGCAACCCCTGTTTTTAAGCCTTGTCTCTGATTTTGACATATTTTCAGCACATCAGTAGCCACTACTGTTGAAACCATAAATATAAGAGAGATGAAGAGATTAAATTACAGTAAATGGAGGTCTGAAGCTCAAGTAGCACTAAATGTTTTGAAGCTGAAACTTACCAGTGCAGTAAATTGGGTTGGTGCTGCACTCAGCTTTGGTCTGTCATTTGCACTCACTAGAGCATCTTAGGAAATTAGGTTTTGATAACAGCACAGAGTTAGGTTTCTAATCTGTAGGTGTCACAGAGGTGTGTTTTCATCATTCATCTTAGCTGCACTGTCCAAGGTCACCCAGCTCGCTTTTGTTGTCATTTTATTGACATTTGTCTACTTTCATTTAATTATTTAAATAAATCATAGTAAAAAACTTTGTCAAAAAGTAAAGTATGAACTGAACTGTTATTGTTCTTGTGGTTTGCTGTAATCCTTGATATGATTTCTAACAAAAACAAGCTGCTTTTGTTGTTTTGTGGTGATCTCCCTTGAACCACTGTAGTTTTGTGTTTGACAGATCCTTTCACTGCTTTTTATACAATAATAAGACTTCAGATTTCAGTAGATGCCTTGAGATTTAAAATAATTATATTAGTTTAAAATGGACTTAATTCTGATGAAATCACGACTACACAGGAGAATCTATGAGGTTTGGCAAGCTTCAAAAGGAACCCCGACTATCAGCGCTTGTTGGCCTTAACTTGCAGTTATAGCCTTGTTCTACTAAAAATTATTGTTACTGACACGTTTAAACACCCAATTACTTTATAAATCCTTTGTGTTTACTATGTTTTTTACCTATGGAGGTCAAAATTATTTTACTTGTGTGATGAATTCTGGGAAATGACATCAAAGGGTTGCTCTCAAGACAAGAAGACCAGGTGATGAAGGCAAATGAGGCGTGTTTGTGGCTTGATGTTCTTTTCATCTTTCAACCATGGATCATATAGAAATTATGCTTTTAGTTTCAGTTTCTAGTCCAAAGGAAACAGAAAAAATGTAAGTTTTTTCCTGAGTGATAAGAAGACAAGAGCTAATGTAAGTAGAACTTTGACAGACCCAACTTCCAAAGGACCCACATTTATACTCCTATATTAACCACAGCTGCTAAATGAGCTGGCGGTTATAAACCAGCAACACACACAAGGCAACACACTGCAATTCAGGCTGGCGAGCAAAAAACACAGAAATGTCAGAGACAGGAGACGCTGGGATGTAAACAAACCGCTACCCCTGTCATAGCCCCTGAACTATCAGAACAACCACGAACCATCAGACTGACCCTGAACTATCAGACAGACGGTGGACACGGAGCAACCTGACTACCACCCCTTCATTCAGTCCTGCCATCTGGAAATGTCCACTTTTCTTCACCTACAACTGATGCAGCAACTCAAACAGGTGACAGCACAACAGATGCAGCGGTACAGCAGGCAGTAGTTGTCTGTTGCCTGATTACTATGGATCATATCTGTTAGTACGGATCTGTCAGTCTTGTTTGTCAGTCTGAGGCAAACTACCTCAAGGTTTTCTGTTATATGACGATATGGACACAAAAACTTCAGTATATCTGTTGGTGTGGTTAAATCTTATCAACTTTGGTTTAACCCACTACTTTTGGTAATCTTCATCCATCTGATCATCCTCATCTTTAAGTGTATTTTCAGTTTTTATTTATAATTGTTCTCTCTGTGTGCTCAGTTTTTACGTAGAAAAGACTGAACAGAAAAAGTTGAGCCAATGTGCTGCTATAATGTGCAGAAACCGCAGCAAGCTGAAAAGGTTTATTAAACAAGGTCTGCTGTTCCTCCTAGTTAGAGCTCCTTTTAAGCTATCTGTATTCTACTAGGAGTGGGTTTTAGGTGTGAGTCAAGAATATATTAAAATTATTAATGTGAATACTGCTACAACATTAATTACAGCAGGACAAAGATGATACTGGAACCTTTCTTTGGCTCTTCCCCCACTAGTTACTATGAATGACTTCAGGTTAGTTTTAGGGGACAGATTTTTAAAACTTTGGAATCTTAAACTTTCTACAAATACTTGTCTCATTTGACCTTTTTTAAGGCTTTTTTCTAGGCAAATATCATTTTCCATTATTCGTAAATGAAGCCTGATAATTTGTAGGAGCAGAAAACAAGTGTGACATGAGTTTTATCTATATAAATAAATAGTGCTGTTGATTTCACATTTCTTGCTTCACGATCTGTTTGAGATAGAATAAGCAGTTGTAGAGACAATAGGGAAATTTTTCTGTTGACACAACTGCAGCCTTATGGACAGAAGCCCGATATATCTCATCCTCCATCTCTTTCAGTCTTAACCTCAGTTAAGTGCACAAGCAAGTGTTCTGTATTAATTTCTCAGTCATACTCACTCATTTTTCTCATTGTTCCTGTCTTTGTTATTATCATGCTCAATTTCACAATCACAACTGCACATTTTTGTTTGTCAGCCAACATCTGTTTGCATTTGACTTGATTTATTTTTGTGTCCTCTCTATATATGTGTCCACCTACTCTTTTCCTGTTAAATCTTTACTGTCTCCCTTTCCAACTCTGAAATTATTCCTCCTAGTTCAGCTGCTTGCCCTCTCTATGTCTATTTCTAGCCACCCTATCTGTCACTCTATACCTGTCAGTTCCTTGGGAGAGGAGGGCTCTTTGGCGACAGATGGTGGTCTGATTTTCATCTCAATGGCAACCCTGGAGGAAAAGCGGGCCTTGGTTGGTGAGAGTAATTCCTCACTGGCTAAAGAGTCTGTCTTTGCCTCAGCGCTGTGTCCACTGCTTTCCTCTTCTACAAATGCAACTGTGTCTCTCATTGCATTGCTAGGTGACATGGCCCTCGATGGTGACATCACGTGTTCTTCTTGACTGTTTGTCATTTTCGAGGCAGAGCGAGGGAGGACTTGGACCTGACTGCTTCCTCCTTGTCCGTTGCTCTGCGGTCTTGGCGCTGTCGCTGCCATGACTGCTTTTCCGTGGCCTGTGCCTTGGTGGCTGTAAACCTTGTATCGGATCATTAAGATAATGATAAAAACCAGCACAGATGCAACAATAATCCCTCCAATGATGATGATCATGGTACCGCCCAAGAAGTGGCTGTGCAGTGCTTGACACTGGCTAAACTCTGTGTCTGTAGTGAATGAGAGACAGCCCAAAGGACGTGTCGCAGTCAGTGATGTAATGAGATCATCAAACACAGCCAGGACACAAAGGTCATAGCTGCGTCCAGCGGCGAGGTCCCGGACCAGGAAGTCGTTGCTGCTGGACGGAATCATCCTGCCATGACAAAGACAAAATAGAGTTTCAGTTTCATGTTATTTATTTGTTTTAATAACTCAATACACAACAAACATTTCTTTGAACTGTAAGGAGAGACTGATCGATCCACACTGATCTGCTATTCAGTTAGTTGTTACTTAACATTGCAGGTCAGCTGGATGTATGTATCAACTAATGTATAAAACATTACATAAAAGTTAACAAATTATCAGAGTCAAAAACTTTATTTATTTATTTATTTTGTAAAAACTAGCACTGTAATCCAGCATATATTATCTTTTCTTTGGGCAAAAACATAACTTTCCATAAGGCATTTCTTTAAGGGCTCCTTAGTGTGTCTTGACTGACTAACACACAGAAAAATCCAGTCTTTGCAGATAGATTTATTTGCCAGTGTGGTTATTATGGTTGTAATGGTGCAACTGCAACTTTTGTTTTGAGTAAAGGAAGCGCCACATTTTTAAACTACATCTGAGTCACCATAGAGGAGGGAGGAGGCTGGCGTTGATGAAGAGGATGCAGGCTTACTTATGACTGAGACTGAAATCTGCATCCATCGAGTTTGCCAAAACAAAACCAGAGCTCACTGATGTGAGGCTTGAATTAAATATATATATATATTCACTACCGTTCAAAAGTTTGGGGTCACTTCCCTATTGAATCCCATGGCAAAGTGACCACAAACTTTTGAACAGTAGTGTATATATATATATATATATATATATATATATATATACATATAATATGAACTCTGTGGCATTTATCTGTTTTAGAAGAAGTTGCAGCTCTTCGTCAGTGGAGGTGGGCAATATATATCACCTACGATAGAATCATAAATGTGCAATTTTACATGATTGAGTATTCATACTGTCTCAAAGGAAAAATGGTACAGATGGTACATAGGTGGTAAAGGAGAGGTGCATGAAAGTCCTCAGGCAATCATGCCTCAGAAGCCAATCAGTGGACAGGATTCAGTCTTGCAACTTGGCAGTAACCAAAACACAGCGTTGTCTGACATGGAGGATATATGCAGGAATATTCTGTCTCAGCTCATGATGTAATCGCGAGACGTGGGTCCACATCAGTAGCTTCCTGGAAATAGCTTGGTTTTGACAAGACTGACATCTGTCACAAGGTTTTACTCAAGCTGATGCTGTAGAAAGATTGGTGTTTTTGGCTCAGTAAATAACAGTACTTGTGAACAGTTGGCCTACATTTCTTTCTGCCAAATTTCAAAATTTCAAAGTTCTAGCCAAATTTTTATGCCAGTGACATTGTTCAAATATTTTAAATCAAATAGAAAATTAGGTGTAAGTTGATGTAATCTTAATGTAATAGTTGTTTACAATTTTTCACTTATTTTTTGTTTAAAAGGCTAAGTATGATACTATTAAGCAAACCTTATTTGGCATATTTTCCTGTGATTTAAAGTACAGCCTGGACATAACTTGAAGTCAGTCATTGTCAGATATGGCCATAGAATATCGTTGGGCAATGTTTTACAGAATGCCATAATATGTTTGTGTGCATGTTTTGCACAATATGTATGAAGCACTTTAAAAATAAAAAAGAGCAGTTGTTCTGAAACACTGTGTCTTTACATAGATATTCTGGTAAGCATTTAGAGTTTGACAGCATTTAAAAATAAATAAATAAATAAATAACAAAAAAAAAAAACATTATTTAAAGGATATTGTTAGATTATGGGGAAAAAAATATAAATAAATAATCAAGATTTTTTTTTCTTTTGCCAATATTGCCCACCTCTAGCTGTCAGCTCCCCAACATTGCCATTTGCTTATTTTCACAGTGTCCATCAACACCACATTGTTCATATATAACCAGCAATGATAGACAGTTGAGCAAAAGTTACCTAAAATCAGAACACCTTGATGTGTTTCCTTGTATGCTGTGTTTTAAAATATGAAAGCTGCAGCAGTGACACATACATTATCATTACATATTTCCATGTTGTGCTGCCTGAGGCACAACAGTCACCTCACCAGCTTTATTTCCCCACAGAGCTGGAATTCATTAGACTGTGGTTTGACAAACACTCACACAGATCCATAACACATGACTGTAGAAACCACCAGCCTCTGATTAAACAATCTTGACTCTTCCATTGTAAACCTTTTTCTCTGCCTTTCAGACGGTAAATACTGTAGATCCAATTTTATTACGACTTTCCTGGTGGAATTCGGGAAGATCACCCTCCAAATGTGAGCAATGCTTTCTCTGTGCTTACCTTTTGCCTTTGCTTTTCTTATATCTGTATTTCCTTCAGGGGGTCTCAAGTATAACTAGGAGGATTGTCAAACACCCATACACTGTTAGCTGATTTTTAAAAATATATGTTTTTTATAATAATGATAATAACATAGTTTATCCCTTTGGTATAAATAAAATATTTTTTACTTAATTTAATTTCATCATTGCTACATTTTTATCTACCACATATATACTACCGTTCAAAAGTTTGGGGTCACTTCCTTATTGAATCCCATGGCAAAGTGACCCCAAACTTTTGAACGGTAGTGTATCTAACTCTTCAGCTTCATTCATATGCTCCCAAATCTACTGTAAATCTTCATTTTGCCTTATGCTATGTCTATCATCAAATCCTAAATGTATTTCCAACCCAAAGTGGAACCAGACTCTAAAATATAGACAACAGGAAAAAGCATGGATGGGAGGTTAGTGTGTATATTTGTGGCCCTGTTTGTGTGTATATTTGTGAAAGCCAGTGGGCATTGTGGTGTTGGCCAACCCAGTCTCAGTGCCAAGCTCATTGATGGCACTGAACCCCCACCAGGAAGTATTACTTGGCAGACAGTAAAATGTGTTCTTCTATGTGTGTGAATGTGTGTGTGACCTTATGAATGTGGAGTGATGTGACAGAGATCTGGACCTAGATAGAGATCCAGATGGGAACAGAACCAGAAAACTCTTACAGCCCTCATGTCTTGCTGGAGGACAACAATATGGTTAGAAAGTAGAGCCGGGTTGTGGCTCTCGTAAGCATGCAAGTGGTGAAAGAAAAAAGAACAAAAACAGTAAAACAACATCTCTGTATATATTTTTCAATAAAAATGAAAAAGATAGAGAACAGACTGAGTTTTCCTGAATGTGTCAGAGCAAAATAATACCATGATTCTTTATTTCTGCTCTCATCCCTCATCTCAGCCCAAGCTAAATCATGACTTACCTGGTGAGATATTTGAAAAAGGCAAAATGAAAAGAAGTGTTTCATACTGAAAATTTTTAGATCACAAATAACTTACAACATAGTTCTGCTTTTGTGTTTCTCACGATGCAAAGTGAGGTGTGCAGAGGTGCCCTCAGGAGCTCAGAAGTCTGACTCAAAGCATGTTATGTAAAAGTCGTGACTGATTATAATTAAATCGCCATGGAGACAGAAGGAGCAAGTTTTAATATTTGTGACAACATGAAAAGCAGTGCTAACTTTTCTGAGCAAGTACAGAATCACTTTTAAAGAAAGGGGGGCACATCAAAAGTTAAATCAGAAGGCTGAAATTAGTGAATGGCATTGCATTTTGGTGCTATTCCTTTAAATTGAAGCTGCAAGCTGTAATGTTTGGATGCTAATGTTGCTCCTTGGGGTAGTATGAGAGGCAATGTGTTGTGTAACAACAGAGAGAAAGTAATGAACAAGGTCCTGTGTGTACTGCTCTACAGTCTTAGCCAGTCCTTGACATTTCTTGCTTTGTTGAGACTTGCTTTCATTTGTTTTGTTTTGTTTTTTTTCAGTCAGCTCCTTGTCATGCTGATTTGAATTGTTTCATAATGACACGGCTGTATTGAACAAAATATGACAGCTACAACCTCTATGGGGCCACAAATTCATGCATAACGAATCGTGTCTAGTTATTTGTGTAAAAGCAGAAACACGGTGCAGGATTCATTTACATGTTTAAAATGAGTTTTAAACTCTAGAGATTTTTACAAATAACACTTATTTGCTCCTTGTATCTTGACCTATCCTGACCTTAGTTTGGACTCACATATGTAAAATCCTCAAATAACTGGTCTAGAGTGGATGTCATGTCTTAGATATCAATTATTTTGCCACTTAACCTGATTGGATGAGGCTGAAATGAGTGAACCTCTTTACACTGCATTGGCAGCCTTTGCTGATAATCAGTATTGCTTCCAACTACAGAGACTCATGATCGTGTGGAGGAGCAAATCTGATGCAAATCAGCTTCAAAATCCTCCTCTGTGTCCCTTTGCCTACAAGTGCTGTTTTCTTAATGGGGATTAAACTGGGTAACGTCCACTGCCCTGAGGCTTTGCTAAAAGGCAGCTGCATGTGGACCAATGCATGAGCAGCAGGGATGAAAAGGAGGAGATTTTGGAAAAGGATTTTATTAAACAAAATACCACCATACACTGACTTGTTAAGCTCAACTAAGAAGATTTTTTTCTGAGTATGAAAGAAAAGACATATTTTTGTCTCTTAAAACTCTGTTTCTGTTCTGTTCTTGTACAAATGCTTCTTCCATTTTGTCTTATATCCTGCTTTCTTTTACACATATCTTCTTTACCCAAGAATAATACACAATCATTGATCTATCACAACCAGTATCAGATATATGGAGGATTTAAGGCTCTTGGAGTGTTGACTGACTGCCCCTGAGTAATATCAGTAATAAAACTAAATGAAGCAAATCTTACTAAGTGATCGTGGTCTTTAATTTGCTCTTTTACCAGCATCTTTCTGTTTTTCATACATCCAAAGTGGGTCAGAAATGATGAAGCATCTCCAACAAATCAATAATGAACCTTAATTGGGAGTTTTAATGCTTATGAACGATGACTTTAAAAGAGACAAGAACAACTGCTGGTCCAATCAGAAACACTTTAGAAAAAACATTTGACACTGCAGTCACACCACATGGTTGGTTTAGTTAATGGACACACGCACACACGCACGCACGCACGCACACACACACACACACACACTCGCTGTCATACACTCACAAAGAGAGTTATACAGCTTAATGGATCCCCTTTTTTTCTACAATTCAGATTCACACACCTACTGAGTGAAGCAAATGGTTTCTGTGAATGCAGCTCTTTCACATGCTGCACACAAACAGATCAACAGTCAGTCGTGTTATTATCACTCATTTATTTATCCTTACACTTACAGGCACACATGCAAACACACACACACACACACACACACACACACACAAACACACACACACACACATGGATGTACACTTACACACAACTACATTAAAAGCATAAATCCATTCAAAAGCACAAATAAACAAACCATTGCAATTGAATTGATGTGATGTGGCTGTGTGTAAACATGAAGAAAAATACAATCAGACAATAGTCTGAATAATGTGTTTAAACACTTATATAAGCTGATGATTGCATAAGGTGACAACCCGTCGAAATAATCCCCAATTTTTCAATTCACGTCTTATACGTCTTTAACAGGCCTGAGATTAAACATGATCAATGGAAGCTTTACATTGGTATGAGCTATTGTTGAACACTAAGTACCATTTGGTCCATGTTTTTTCAAAGCAGATCGAAGGTGCACAGACCATGTGAGTGTCACCACACACGGCAGCTATTACTGTTCATGTAGCTTCAGAAGTTTGTTTCAAAGCAAAGTAAGACTTACACTTGTACTTGCTCCTCGTTGAAGCTTAAACACTAAATAATTTACAACAGTGTTCATTTTCATAGTCAGTGTTCACATTTATTTTTACCAGCTTTCTTTCTGTTCCAACTGGTTTTTTCTTCAAAATACATTGTACCACTCTACTTGAACAAATGGACACCAGTGTCTGTACTGATACTGATACTCACTTGCACCTTGTTGCTGGGCAAGGCAAAGACAAAACGTACGAAGTCTGACAACATGATCTCATGACAGAACATGAACTGGCTATATCGGTCAACAGACATATATCATGAGTGAGAATCACTACATTTTTTCCTTACTCTATTCCTAATGAGGGTAAAACTAAAATTTCCATTCATCATCATGTCAGCGCTCTTTATCCTGCATCTCTATACCCGTTCTAATGTGATAACGTCTACTTTTTCATAATGTTTGGTTTGCCACAAATGCTTAGAGGGTCTGCTCAACTATGGGGTTTTGTGAAACCTTTATGGAAGAGACTGCTGGTTTAAGATTCAGCACAATATTTTCAGCAGTCCATCCCACTGGTGAATTAAAAGGGTTAGGACTAAATGTTACAAAATACATGCTTATAAAGTTAAATCTAAAATGATATGACTTCCACATTTCATGTTTTGCACAAAAATCAGCCTAGGGGTACATTGCCATGCATAATTTGCAATCACTCATTGTTTAACTCATATTTAACAAATGCACAAATATATGCTATCACCTTCAGCATATAATAGTTTCTAAATTAAATCCCCCTCTTTTCCCCCAATTCACTTCATCCCATCTGGCTCCTGTTTAGTTAATGATACTTATTAATACAAATTCCACCCCAACATCAGCTGAATATCTATAATCCCCACTGTGAGCCCAATGAGATTTCACAGTGGGCAGTTGGAAATGGGGAGTAACACATCTTCTCCATGGGCTGTGACAGAGAACAATCTGTCACAGCACACAAACTCTTCTGAGAGGGTCCTATCGCTGCATATGTCTAGTTCACAGAAAATTGCTCAGATGTTAACCCCTTAATTCCCGGTAGCGGAGGCTGCAGGTGCAGTCAAACAAAAAATGAAAGTTTAGAGAATTTATAGGCCAGAAATCTGGATAATGAAACACTGAAGGTGCATGGATGGAAGTTATTGTGCATATTGTGAATATTTCTCTCTCACCATCAAGAAGCTGTGAGATTCTAATTCTGTTTTCTGTCTGTTCACCTGATGCTGATATTCATCACATATTGTTCCTACTGTGTTTAGAAGGAAGCAGCTTCACAGCTTTAAATTCATCCTGCTGACTTTTTACCTTTTAGTTAGTAAATCCTGAACATGTCATCCCTCTTTGTCATAAATATTTGATTTTATAAATATATATGAAGAAATATTTTAACTGTTGCTGTTTAAAGAGGAAAACTGCTGCTAAATCTGTTTATGTGTTTAGTGCAGGGGTCTGCAGCCTTTCCAATCCAAAGAGCCATTTTTCCCTCAGCCAGCTAAATAAAACTCCTTTAGAGACGCAAATGTTATGAGACTTTTCCAAAAGGCAACTAAATACATATTTTTAATGAAGAGCCACCATAGAATATTTGTTATTTTTGAAGAACCACATTTTTATTTAAATTTTTAAGGTTTTAAAATAAAGGAAAAATATAAAACCTTTATAAAAAGAGGATAGACAGACTTTCTTCTAAGGGATGTAGATATTTGTGGAAAATGATGTAAAGTAAAAGAAAAAAACTCCCTGGTTTCCAACCTAATGACAAGAAAGATAGATTTTAAAAAAATATTTTAGCCACATATTTTGAGGCATTGTGGAAGGTCCAGAGAGACACTTGCAGCTCCAGAGTCGCAGGTTGGAGACCCCTGATGTCGTGTTAGTAAACCAAAATTGACTGCATTTTCTTTATTTAGCTGTAGGCCTTCTTTTAAAGGAAAGAGACATTTTGCGCATAACAATGCGATTAATCGCGATTAAAAATTTTAATCGTTGCCCAGCACTTATATATATATATATATATATATATATATATATTTCTTAACGATATTGCAGCTTTTCCCTGTTTGCTGATAAAAACTAGATGAATTCAGTACAGTTGTGAAGAGGTTTGTAGCTGAATTTGTGGTATGTCTATTTTAGTTAGTCTAGTACCTGAATGATTTCATTAATTACATAAAATCCGTTAGCATCAGTTAGCATAATGCTAATACTTCTATAAGAGTAGAGTTTTAATAAAATAACAGCAATTAATTATGTCACAGTCTTTTTAAAAACTTGTTACGAGGTTGATTAAAAGACACAAAATGCATTATATGTCTACCATTTCATTAATTTTAAACATGATGTAAAACTGGGCACAAAAACTAATGCAAAATGTATTCAAACTACAAAATACATGTTGTGGGCATACATAGTGCAGGTGTATGTCATGTTGTTTGTTGTCACAAAAGGCATTAAGAGATGCTAATAAACCTGTTCTCAACAGCTCGACTTTGTTAGCATTTCATAATTGTGTTGTCTCAGACGAGTACAGTGATGGGTTCATTAGAGGTACTTGTTACAGCAGGAGAGTGATGAGGGGTGCTGCACTGCCAAGTCCTGTGTGTACATGTTCATGAGTCAGTGTGCCCAATCTGAGTGGGACTGACATTTCTATGCCCACTGAGGATATGCATACCCACATCTGTGTGTGTGAATGAGCTTGACATTTTCATGCTGTCTGCGTTTAGCTAGTTTGATTGACGTGAAGACACTCTGTTTGTAAATACTGTCCATCAATCAGCCTCTGGGCAACCAAAATGCTCACGCATATGCTCAGACACACACACACACACACACACACACACACACACACACACACACACGCACACACACACACACTGTCATGAAGTCGCATTCAAAAGATTTTGAGCTGTGACTGTTGATCTAAGCAAAGCGCCAAGAGAATATTTATGATAATGTGTCCTGGGTGTTTTTTTAAATAATTTAAAGTGCCAATTATTCCTCCAGCGGAGGCAGTCCAGAGGAGGGGAGGGCAAAGGTTTGACATCAAAGTCCCTCTAGCACACACATGCTGTCCATCCTAGTAGATATATTACAATAAAATGACACACAATGTGTTGGGGAAGAAAACACGGATATATGCAGATGTGAGCTGACCTATTTTAAACTTTAAATCATAAAACACAATCTCTTAAACCTATAGCAAAGATGTCTGTCAAAAGGCACATTATTTATTGAATAAAAAATGTAGCAGCTTATGAAATCACTTTCACAGGTATTCACAGGTCTCAGGAGACAAAATTTGATGTTATAAGCTTTAATAATGAAAATATGTGCCACATAGTTATTCATTCTATGTGGACTTTTTCCTTTGGGACCTCGAGAGCTGAGGGTCCTGTCATATTTGCCCTATTGGAGGAGGTGAGCAGCCCTCTCTCTTGCACCTCCCCCCAAGGAACTGACTGTATATTTTATGTCCAACTGATTGGTTGGATGTGAGGCACAACCTCTTCTCTCTCTCTTTCTCTCTTTTCCACCATAGTCTCTAACTACATCATACATATTAATGTTTTTCTCATCATCAATCCACACTATCGTCTTGCTTTTCCTCTTTGTAAGCCTCACCAATCTCATCCAACTTCTATTTTAGACTAAACCAGCAGTAAAATCACAAATGAAAAAAAAAAAAAAAAAAGAAAAAAATAATAATAAAAAATTAGGGGGGCGGGTATTCCAGTATTTCTTATACATTTTGTAATATTACGTATTATATTAAAATTGTGTCTTAAACTCCGTAATCTAACAACTTTTTAAAGATATTTTTAGGACTCAGGGAACTCATTAGCTTGCCAAACATCTTCTGACAGCCCAGAGCAGACATCCTTATGTTTTATATTGCCGCAGTTAAAGCAAGACATCAAAGCTCCCCTTCTCTTTCTCAAAGCTGCAACACAATTTCCTTCAAAATCTAAATTGTTTGACCTTAATATAAATACATAAAAAACAACTTTAAAATGGTCTTTATGACATTTGCATCATATTTTTTCTTCTCATTTTTGTGCTGATGGGGGAAAGCTGTGCTCTTTTAAACTACATGGATTTATAACAGGTAGTAGAGTTAAAACAGTGTTTTATAACGTTGGTCTTCTCTCAATAGATCTGCTTACCAGTGAAATACAGATTATTGTCCTGAACAGTAAGTAGGTGATAAGGTATAGGAACTATTAAGCAGCCTAAAAAAATTGGCAGCTTTACCCAAAGAGAAGCATCTGTTTCCAAAAAGCTTCAAAATTGTGTGAATTGTAAATAAAACAGAATGTAATGTTCAGAATTAAAAAAAAAAAAAGAAGAAAGGATCAAAAAGTAAATGTCAAATGCTGAAACTGGTAAAGTTGATACCTTAAAAAAATGGTCTGTCTGAATTTGATACTAGCAACACATCTGAGAAAAGCTGAGACAAGTGAGTGTTTACCACTGTGTTGCATCAGCTTTTAACAATACTCCTTACGCACTTGGGGACTGAGGAGACTGAAGTGTAGAAAGACAAATATTATACCACTTCTTGCTTGATGTAGGATTCCAGCTCCTCAACCATTTGTGTCACAGATTGAGCCCCACTTAGATGAGATTGTCGCTGATCAAATTTATAGTTGGCCCTGAAAGTATTTAGTTTCTAACCATCACCCTGCTTTGACTTTTCTGTAACTGGTGGCTATATATATCTATATATATATATATATATACATGGCAGCAAAATGTATATTCTTTTCTCTATCATTTGAGTAGGAAGATAATTAAAAAATGAGTGACATTGATAAAAGACAGGATGATAGCTGTGAAAGGGTTGGTTGTATGTGGTTACCTGTGTAAATTCCTTTAAAACTTTTAAATTGATGTCATGCAACAACATATATTGCCCTTCATTCTTTTTTTCTGCATGCCTGCGTCAATAGTTTTCTCCTCCTCCATGCAACCCCTACACTTTCATTTCCCCCTTTTCAGTGGATGTATTTTATCCTGTACTTATGCTTCGTCCTCTGCCCTTCCTGGATGAAAGAGAAACTTATATTGTGTTTTGTCAAGGTCATAAATCTCTTATTCAAATGTTCTGATCTGAATTGCTTTTGAGAAAACTAATCTTTTACAAGGACATGTTCAAACACAGAGCAGTGACCCCAAGAACGAATCTTGTATCATTTCTGTGGGTTTCTGATTGAGAATTTTTGAAGTTGGAAAATCAACTGCAGCATAAAAATCTAAAATATTGGCTTTTTTTTTTCTTTTATGTTATCAAGGACAGAATTTAGGTTTCCTGTTGAACCAAGCATTGTACAAATGTGTAACAAATGTTTATCCCATGTAAACCTATAATCCCACAGCATTAATATATTGTTTTTATCTTTATGTCTTCAAGGGAAAGGAAAAATAAACACGTCACCCCTTCAAACCATGAATCTAGTTATCCAGAGCTGCAGACAAAATATCATTATGTCACAGTTCCAATGTAAATAGTAGGATTACAGCTCTAGATGAGTGTAAAGCAGAGCAGAGGGGGGACATATCTTGAAGTTAATACTGAATAAATCCACACATATAGTATACAGCAGTTCAAAATAGGTCATTTTAAATTGGAAGCAAAGGAGCTTAGAGGATGCTCTGGTGGGGAACAAGGCGAGGTCCAAACAAAGGAATCAAATAAGTATGGGGTTAGAAACACTGTCAACTAATATTGAAGCTGAAAATAAGATTTGTTTTTGAATAATCAGTATTGAAAATTTCTACTGATACTGAAAGAAATGCATTGAGACTGAAAAAAAGATGCACAGAAAGATTAAAATAGAAATATTTAGAAAACTCACAATTTAAAATTGAAAATATTTATGCTGACAGTGTTTTAGTGTTTATGTTTACTATGGAAGAGTAAAGCTGTCACCAAAAGAATAAAAAATAAAATTAAAATAAATAGGACCATATCATGTTATAACGTGAAAATTTTATTGTAAAAACTTGAAACTTATTACGTTATAATGTGTTTTGTTGTGAAAACATGGACTATAAACCATATTCGTCTTTGGATGGGAAAACTATGCATGCTATGGTCAGAGAAATGCCTAATTTACCAAATGGGATTAAGCTGTTCTTCATAGCAAAGATTTGAAGCTTGGAGGACACTGTGATATTGTTGATGTTACAACAGGACTCTTCTTTGTGTCGGAAGCTTAATTGTCCCAGTCCCCTTTATAATTTTCTTTTTTTATTTTCAGATGACAACCATATGCATAATCAGTGGTACATGTTATTAACCAAAAGCAGCACACACACTCTATGGCATATGTGTCAAACTCAAGGCCTGCAGGCCACATTAATTATCTTTGGCCCGCATGATCATATCTATTTACTATTAGAGCTAAATGCACTTCGATGATAGTACAAGTCCCACAATGCACTGTCCGTGCATTAGTGCATCAATGACGTCCGCGAGTATATATCTTGCTTGTTCTCTAGCAGCCTGATGGAGCTATTCACCTTTGTCAACAACCCCTCTCCCCAAAAAATGGCTAAACGAGAGTTGGACTTTGTATACAGATGATATGTTTGCGGATGTAAAGGACAAAGCTGTGTGTCTTCTGTGTGGAGACAGTGTGGAGGTGATGAAAGAATCCAACGTAAGAAGACACGTTGAAACGAAGCGCTACGAGACATACAACCATCTGGACAGGAAACAAAGTCTCCAAACGGTAGAAGAGGTAATCCTTTAGGTGGCACGGTTTTTAGTGGGAAACTGTAAATGTGAAAAAAATGTTGAAAAATGTTAAATTTTAACTAGTTTCTAATGGCTGTAATTCATTTGTAATGGCTCATCAAATGTATTTTCATGGCATCACAGATTGGCAGCTATATTAGATTCTATAACTTTAACTATAAACTCAGTATAAACTCAGTATATGTATATATATATATATATACTTTGCCGGACTGGTGTGCATGTGCAACTCTCAGCGGAGATAGGAAAATAAGACCATGTCTCACTCTGTAGTTTTTTTATTTATTTTTTTGTGCATGTGCAACTCTCAGAGATAGAGAAGATGATGTCTCACAATATATATATATATATATATTTATATATATTTCCTTTTGGCTTTTCCCCTCCGGGGTCACCACAGCGAATCATCTGCTTCCATCTGACCCGGTATGGAAGTAGTAGGATGTATTCGCACATTCCTTTGGCACATGTTTTTACGCCGGATGCCATTCCTGACGCAACCCTCTGCATTTGTCTGCATTTATATGTTCCTGTAGAAAACTGACCTTCTATGATGTTTCATTTTTTGTGCATTTTATTTTTCAAATGAGGAAATTATTTTTGGCTGTTTTGTAGAAAATGTTGTCACTTGAAATTACTCAAAAAAAAATAAATAAATAAATAAATAAAATGCATATAGAGTCTAACTTTTTTTACTAAACATCAAACCAGTCCGACCCTCAGCTTGTTCCAATTTTTTCATCTTGGCCCACCATGTATTTGAGTTTGACTTCCCTGCTCTATGGCAACTTAGACATGCATTCACTGTCATGCAGGTACTGTGCTGTTAACAACTGTCCCACATTTCTGTGTGTACAACAATAAATCTGTGCAGAACAATTAATCCTGGACTAAAAGAACTGAAAGGTTTCTGCTTGACAAGAATATTTTCCATGAAATGTATTTTGCTCCAATTTTTCTAGGTCACAATGGCTGCATACAGCAGGCTATTTTGATTGTTGTTCTTATAATAAAATTTATCACATAATGTGATACAGTTCACGTTATTACAATAAAAAATATCACGTTATGATGTGAAAAGATTCCAATTTCTTTTTTCTTTTTTTTGGGTGACAGCTCTACGCTTCTGTAGTTGACAGTGTTTTTTATGCAGGCTGTTTTTTTAAATTGATAATTTTTCTTTCATTATTTTCAGTTTCAGCTGTCTCTCACTGCTCTGCTGTGGAGGGTGGGGGTTCTAGGGGTGAGGCTTAGGAGAGTTCACTTCCACAGCAGTCCTGACCTTCACTGGGGTAACAATATCATTCGCTGAATCTATGGTAGCTGCTAGGTCAGGTAGATCACCTATATGAATGTATATTCTTTTACTGTATAATTTTACTGTATATGTTGGTTTGGTAGAGATGTGCTGGAGAAACTCAATTTAGC
Organism: Melanotaenia boesemani; assembly: GCF_017639745.1. Lineage (NCBI taxonomy): Eukaryota > Metazoa > Chordata > Actinopteri > Atheriniformes > Melanotaeniidae > Melanotaenia > Melanotaenia boesemani. The sequence goes on along the minus strand of NC_055690.1, from coordinate 22,976,224 downwards.
TAATGTGTGTTAGCTTGCTAACCTGTAGCCCATTTAAATATCTGGTTTGTGACTTATTTTGCCCCTGAGGAGTTAAAGAACAGTGTCATTGCTGTCTCATAATATGAAAAAGTGGATTCTGCTCTAATGGGGTGTGAAGCTGAATATTCCTGAGCAGCTGGAACCATAAGCATGCTTGCAGATTTGTATCACATACTGGCTAAACTTAGCTTTCCCCAGCACACCTCCGCCAAACCAACATATGGTATGAATCCTAGTTTTTTGACTAAGTGTAGTTATAAAGTAAAAAAGAGACATATCGACAGATAGTTTAGGTGTTCCATCAATATCAGCTGTCAGTATTCTAGCCCCATAAATGAATATATAGCAGACATAACTGAAGATGATGCATTGATGAGTGTGAACTTCATCTGTCCCTTGACCTGAACCCATAGAGTGTGACTTCATACAGAGCGGGATCGATTAGGAAGAGCTGACACTGACAAAAACAAAATCCTAATTATAGATCTTTTAATGAAGGATGAGTTCCTATTTGCTGCGCTTGTTTTATATACATACATATATATATATATGTGTGTATATATATATACATATATATATAAATATATATATATATATGTATATTATAATTAAAGCCTCACAACAGTGAGCTCTGGTTTCGTTTTGGCAAACTCGATGGATGCAAATTTTTGCCTCTTTATCAACGCCAGCCTCCTCCCTCCTCTATGGTGACTCAGATGTAGTTTAAAAATGTGGCGCTTCCTTTCCTCAAAACAAAAGTTGCAGTTGCACCATCACAACCATAATAATCACACTGGGAAATAAATCTATCTGCAAAGACTGGATTTTTCTGTGTGTTAGTCAGTCGAGACACACTAAGGAGCCCTTAAAGAAATGCCTTATGGAAAGTTAAATTTTTGCCCAAAGAAATGATAATATATGCTGGATTACAGTGCTAGTTTTTACAAAATACATAAATAAACTGTTTGAACTTTTATGTAATATTTTATACATTAGTTGAAATGCAGCTCCAGCTGACCTGCAGTGTTAAGTAACAACTAATTGAATAGCAGATCAGTGTGGATCGATCAGTTTCTTCTTACCGTTCAAAGAAAAGTTTGTTGTGTATTGAGTTATTAAAACAAATAAATAACATGAAACTGACACTCTATTTTGTCTTTGTCATGGCAGGATGATATATATATATATATATATATATATATATACAATTTCATTATTGAAACTTAGTTTTAAAAATAGTAACAGAATCTCACAGAAATACAGAAATGTATTGAAAATAAAAGAATCCTGGGAAATCTCTAAATGTACTTTTCTTTTAAAAATAAGGTTTTGGAAAGTAAAACTAAACCTACAAAAGTAAGCGACAGTTCACAAATTTTGATGACAGAGTAGAAAAAAAGCACTCATGACCTAGAAAGAGAAGACAACTTTTTAACCTTAACATACTCACTGTCTTCTTGTCCTAAGCTCACTCTGATGTCCCATCTCAGCTTTCACTGTCCTAAACACATGTGTAACCAATGAGTTATCATTCCACTGACTACCAGGGAACCCCTAACAGCACTTCCCAAATCGTAATGTCAGGTGTAAAAAAATAATCCTGATTGTCATATAAAACCTGATTTAGAATGCCAAATACACTTTCTTTTGCAGACTGCAAGTCCAAATATGACAAGATGAGAGAAATATCTGGGTTTGGGATGAATTTGTAACTTCATATTTCCAAATTTGCTGTAAAGTGATACTTTCTAGACTTGTTTTTATAAGTAAAGTCTGGATTTGTATTTAGTCCTTCATTTAGTTTTTACTTGTGGAGTTCTGTCAGGGAAACTCACTGCAAAGAATGCCCCGTTTAGAATTTCTTCTGAAAACTGGCAGCAGCACTGATAAGGATGAAACTGGCATTAGTTCAGTTTGCCCTTTAAATTTCTTGCATCAGTCCCCCATGTCTGTATTTTAATGAAAGGTTAATTATAGTGCGGATTGTTGGTTTTACATTAGTAATGTGCACACCCTACAAACTGTTCACTTGATAATTGTTTATTGTATTATAAACATAAGAGAAGTTTGCAAATTTCCAGGCTGAATATGTGCAAAACAACGATCCTCTTAGATATATCACAACTACAAGAACATACCACAAAAGATTTGAGCACAACTTACTGTATGCAAGAGGTTTTCATTTTTGTCTATGGCTATATCATATATTCCATATATCACATTATATTCTCTCTATTTTTGGATGAATTCTAAGACTGCACGGTGATATAATTTAAAAATATAGAAATTTATCACTCACTATAAAAGAGACAGGCCTATCATGTCTAGAATTTTTAATGTCTAAGAGTTGTGATGATATACCACTGCTCTTTAAGAGTGAAATCTTTCAGGGGAAAATTTTAAGTTCACAGATACGAGCCTTAGATGTCTGTTCATGAGCCATAGCATAATTTTTAGTCACATGGAAACTAACTAATTACATCACTGACCACCCAGTCTTTCAAGGTAATGAAAAGAAAAAAACAAAACAAAACATATGGTTGGTAATCATGGTCATTTTTAATCATTAAAATCCAGGGATCATGAGTACAGTATGGTCTTTCTTTTGGGACTAACTACAAATAAACAGAACACCACTCCTTTGTAGACCATTAAACATGTTTAATCCAGTTGGCTGGCAAGAGTCAAAGCAATTACAGAGTGCCAGGGGCTTCCAAGGTGTGTTAAGAGATACTGCAGTCTGTGATGAGACACTTGGGCTTTTTACTTACATAGTATGAGCTCAGCATGGACTGAAAATCAAAGCTTAGCTAAAGTCTAAGATTTCCACCTCAGTGTCATCATTCTTGTATTTATTTTCTCTAATGGTGCCCTACCTTTGTGCAACAGCCTGTTATTTTTCTGTGTTGACTGGAGCACTTTGCTGCTGAATATTAGACCATATCAGGATCAAGCTACATGTTTATGTCAAAAGAGGTCATAGGATGATCTGCTGGGTAGATGAGGCAGGTTTGTTTGGGCACTTTATTGTACCAAAAGGAGCAGATGAGTCCGATGCAATGCATGCATTTTTTTTAGTTAGTTTTATCCTGACCTGTAACTTTAATCAGTACTTTTTAAAAGTTACTAGTAGAATTTGAAAGTGGATTTAACCAGTTAAAAGGAGTTTTATTCGCCTACTTATTGGACTCTATTTCTGTGACACAGTTAGGATCGAGATGATCCACAGGGCCTCAAAGTTAAGTCTGCTCCTCTGCTTTCGAAGGAGCCAGATAATGAATTTTGGCACTAGGCAGGGATACCAAACCCCTCATATGCATCCACTTGGATATACACCGGCCATGGCTGACTGAGAGAACAGCCCACTTCAGCCCCAGGGCGTGCTGCAGAGACATGCTGGAAGGGTTTCCAGCTGGCAAGAGAGCTCAGCAGGATTCCCCAAAAGGGGGCAGTGGATGCAGGGAAAAATATGGCTCTTGCTTTTCTTATTGGCAACTCAAACATGAGGTGAACAACACAAAGAAAGGTGTGAAATCATGTGCTGTCAGCTTGATTCATAAAGGTCAGAGATAAATATACACATGCTCATATTTGCCTATTTTAATAGAATCTCACTGCATAGCTTTCATGGTATATTTGAACATACTGACAGTCTACAGAGGGATTTCTTTTGATCTGAACATTAAACCTCCTCCAGAAGCGCAGCTCTCTTGTCAACAAAATTCCATGAAATTCAACAGAGAAAGAGAGAGAAAAAAATTAACCTGCAAAGTCAGCCAATTAAACATCTATGGCTTGACAGCAATGTTCAACATAAGCAGTTAGCTTGCCTAGGCTTAAATATAATAGCAATACAAAACAAAAGAACGCTGTCCCACTCAAATGTTAAATAATGAATATGCTGTGGCTTCCAGGTTAACACAACTGAAATAGTTGTGATAAAATTTTAACGGTCACAGCAATAGGCAATGAGCCATGTTCATTGACCCTGGACATTCAAAGTGTTGATTTGACATTTAAAGTGTGAGTACTTTAATAAAAAAATCATTTCCAAGGTTAGGGTTAAAGGTTAGTGCTGGCACTTTGTTTTTTTGTGTTTATGGCAATTAATTCTGCCCTCTTATCTGCAGTACATTTGCCTGAAGGTTATTAACCTTTGTGCCCTCCTCAAATTTGGCACCCTCTTCTGACCTTCGTGGCCAAAGGTGTTCACACAGAAAAACAGCTATAAAATAAAAAAAATAATTCAAATTTTTTTTTCAACTTTTTCATTTTACAAGTTATTTAAACAACTTTTGTCCTGCTGAACACTCCCAAAATTCAATCCTTTTTTAAGAACTCTTTAAATGCCAGTTTGAATATTTGAATTACTGCCTCATTCATTTAAAAAAAAGCACAAAAACTGAATTTTTTTTCATATAATAAATATTAGAGGGACAAGACTTTGGTGGTTATTAGACACGTGGTATTTCTGAGGACAGAATTTTTTTTTGCTATTTTGTTTTTTTTTCTTCCTTTTTACAGTGTTATAGTGTTAAATGTGCATCATACAAATGGGCGGCACCATTTTTTGTCACATAAACACATGGGAATCTCTCGGTTTTTCTCGTTAATCCCATCTTTTCCAGATTGTGCATGTTAGAGGAAAGGCACACCCACATTTAATGTTTTCAGTGTCAACAGGTGACACAAGAAGTGCTTCTTTAGCTGTGAGAAAAAGCAACATTTGTTCAAATTCCAAAAGAAAACAACTGCTAGACAGCAAAGCATGGAGTTTGTTTTTGGGAGCATGAAAGTCTTAGCTAATAGCATCATTAGCTTATCTATTTCTTGGCAGCAGATGTTTTGCACCTCTGTTGGCATTGTGGTAAATTTGCCACATGTACACCTATTAACAGAAGCAAGTACAAATTTATATGATGACTGAAAGAGGGCGAACAATGTTATATACAGATCCTGTATGTCCTGCTGCATTCCTTCCTGCGGGTTGCTGAGTTGTTCACTCTTGTTTTGTCTGATTCAGGTTCGAACATGTACGGTATGTTTAGTGTTGACATTGTTTACTTAGTATTTATATTACTTCATTTTGTTTATGAGTGTTTCTATGCCGAAAACAGTGCACGCTCAGCAGTTGACCAATCAAAGGCAGCCCACATCAGGGGGAGGCGGGTCTCAGAGTGCAAGAGTCTTATTCTCGATTTGATTTGATTCACAACAGCCTATTTCGACTCAATTTTGATTAAATCTAATTCGATTCTAAATCAATTCATTAAAAGCTAATTGTTTAACACCCGCTAATTTCTTAAATATTAAATACATTCTCAGATAACTATTTTCATTAAATACTGAGTGCATTTACTTGACCATCAAAATGAGTTATCTTGGAGTATTAAGATTACTGTAATAATCTGATCTGACACATCTACATGCATTTCTGTAATACCAGAACAATACAGTGTTTCCCTTGATTGACAGTCAGAAATGCTGTGATAAAAAAAAAAAAATCCTGAGAACAGAAAAAAAAGAAAAACTTTTTAAAGAAACAGTTTTATTCAGTGGAGTCCATCTAAATATTCATCAAGTTCAGATCTCAGATAACATGATGTTAATAAAACCTACAAAGAATATTGTATCAATTTTAAGCTGTAATATGATTCAGGAATTTCTGTTATGATGTGGATTCAGCTTGTTCAGCTGCACACATTCCCGTGATGACCATGACATTATCGGCATAACAAAAAAGCACTAAGACCTGTATAATGCGACAATGATAAAAAATCTCACTACTATTGTTAAAAGCAGGTAGAAGGATTCATAATTCTGTTATCACTAGGTGTATATGTTTCCAGGTGCAATGTGTTTTAAATAAGGTATGCATGAAGCCAGGATATAACCTTCTTTGTGCCATATCTTTAAGTCATTATGCTAAATTAGACTATAATTTGAACAGATACAGTGTGTGAAACATAACAGCGTTATTGTCTCTGAGCACAAATATTGTATGTTTGAACCTGCTTGACTTGTGTCTGTACATGTGTGTTTGTTTCCACACCAGCTCCAGTCCAAAGTATGCATGTTGCATTAATATGTAATTCTATGTTGGCTTTAGGTTGGGGTGTGCATGGCTGTCTCTTTCTCGGTGTTAGTCCTGTAAGGCACTAGAAACCTGTCCACAGTGTACCTGCCTCTTGCCCTGTGGGAGTTGGGATAGGGTTCAGCCCCCCCCCCCAACTCTCCACAGGATGGAATGGGAAAGCTGATGAATGGATGCACACTCTGTCCGCACTACTCTTTCAAACTAAGCAGTACAGTAGCTCTTCCACTCCACAACTGATGTTTTATTGATCTTTGTAGGAAATTGGCTCTCCACATGTCTCCCCACCTCCCAGAGATCAAAATTCATGGTGAGCCATGGACATAGCAGGTAGTGCCTCAGACACCTCCTGAAGTCCTGTTTAGCAGCTGCTGCTCCCACAGAAACATAAACTGAAATAAGTGAGCAATTGAAATATAGAGGGGAAAAAAACAAACACAACAAAACTTAAAGAGTGAAAAGTTTTCAGTCTATTTTGTGACAGAAAAATGACATTACATCTTATTGCTTGAGGACTAATCTTTGCAGCTGGTCTACGGTATAATCTGGATTTTCATATTGGGACATTACCCCAACATATCAGGAGAATGGATGACATTAATGAAATAAAGTCATGGCATCATGTCATCTTTCTTTCAAGGAATGGTTTATCTACTGCTATAAGCGAAAATGTTGATCCCTGGCCTGTTTCAGCCCGAAACTCTGTAAATAGAACTGGAAAAAAAAATAAATAAATAAATAAAATAAAAAACAATGCATTTATCCATCCGACATACACGTGTTTTCCTGTTTTGTTTTGTTTTTGGTTTGGAGGGACGCTGAATAAACCAAAGACTATGATTCATTCCATGGAGGGAAATCTTGAAGTTAGACTCCTCCAGGCTGTTCGGCAAGGATTCACTTTTACTAAGATGCACACATGGCAAGATCAGCTGCCAAAACCCAAAGAAAAGCAGCTCAGATTACAACAGAGAAAGAGGGAGAGTAACTGAGGTCTCTGCTGACTGCTATAACACCTCAGAATTTTTACACATTATAAGTGGTATATTACAGCTCGAAACACCACATAACTAAGTTTTACATTCATTCTGCCACCTGGGAACCACACTTTTATTATTTTTTTAAGCTTACTCTTAAATGGGGTGAATAAATAAACATGATGGAAAGCCCGATGACAGACAGCACAGTGGATTATGGAAACTGAAACTACTGAACAATTGATTATACAAAAGTTTGCTCTTAACAGAGCTCGGACACGACCCCTGTGTGCCTTTGTAAGCCAAGTTTTTTTTTTTTTTTTTTTTTTTTTTTCATTTTATGTCTGTATTTAGTCACTGAACTAAAGCTGAACCTGGATTTATATTTTATTGATAGATGAAGTATTCCACCCCTCCCAAGGGTAAAAACAGTAAACTAAATTGAGTTATATGAGCAGCTGGATGGAAATCTATCTTTAGATTAGGAATTGTTAGAAAATACAGCTCACTGATTCAGTGTCCATTATTTTCTGCATCATTCTGAGCAGTTTATTTATTTATTACTATTTAATTTTGTTCTTTCTTTGTGATCTATTTCACATCAAGTTTCAAGTTGGGTTAGGGCTTGCATAGTCCAGGTAACGTTCAAATACCAATGCAGTCTCTTTCCCAAATGTGTATAACTACTCTTACATACATACTAGATCTGTCTATTTTTTTTAATCACAACATGCCTTTTGTTTTACATTATGTAAAAATCTTATAAAATCTATGGCATGCCCTGGATGTGAGTGGATAGAAAGTGGCATTGCACTTTGCACTGTTACGCAATAGAACAGAGTCTCAGTTCCATTCAACCCCAAATCATCCAATGACCACTTATTTGTTAACTTCACTGTGTTACTGGTAAGGGTTAGAGAAAACAACAACAACAAAAACATAGTTACCCTTAAATATTATTAAATACTTGTCAGCCCAATTATAGTACTTTTTGGAAATGTGAAAATATTTATACCTTGTAAATAAGAAACGAAATGACATTGTGCATCCCATTCACAATAAATTATTTGGATTTCACGACATCCCAGTACGAACTTAATAAAACCAGTGGTTGACAGTTCTCATTCAGCTTTAATCTACTCTCTAAGCAGGTCACAGATATAAAATTGTTTTTCAGCAGTATTTATCATTTAAAATAGTTGAAGTGGAACTGGCTCTATCCAGACTATTAGAATAAACTCAGTCCGCTGTGAGTCACTTTCTCTAATATTGCACTCTGTCGGTCTTTCTAAAATTATCTCTATGATGCAGAGCAGTTAACCAATCTAAGAATGTCTTATGTCTCTCTAAACTAGAGAAGTTAGTGACCCCAAAACTAATCTCTCTGCCTCCCATTTCCTCCTCCCTCCTATCCCATCACCATAGCAAACAGGAAGAGATAATCTGAGGAGAGATTAAATTGAGATTAGTTGTGTCTCCTGTATGTTGTGTGCATGTCCTGTGGAAAAGCTAAATTCACTCATGACATGGTCAGATGACGAATGCAGGCATGAAAGAAGGCATGCAGAGATGGAGTTAAGATAAAGAAACAGGTGGGTGGATCTGGAGACAACCTGACAACAAGAGAAAAATACACAGGGATGTGCAAGACAGACACTAATGCATAGTCCTGCCCTGGTTGTCAGTTTGACTGACTACCATTTAAATAGAAATAGTTTCCTCCAGACTGCTTATTTTTCACATGTGCTCTGAATAACTCGACATTGTGCTTTCAAACAGTTATTAATCTTCAGGTGGCCTTGAATGATGCACGATAACCCATTTATTTACTATATCTAATTCCATGCATGCATATTTTATATAGCTCATGCTTTGCTCTAACATACATCAATAAACCATTGCCAGCCACCCTGAAATAGCATCATCCATTCAGTGACTAGTAAAGTTCAAACAGAGGTGAATGAAATGGTTATCTGTGCCAATGTCACTGATGAGTCAATCCACATTAAATACGATTTCCGTATCGTTATCATCATCAAAGACCACCATTTCTGTTATCAATTACTTTCATTGCATTGTGTGAAGCTACCAGTAGAGTTCTACAGTAATCTCTAGCTTATCTTAATCTCACATGAAAATGATACAAATGAGTTGCAACTCAACAGCTTAATTCATACAATGGAAACACAGGTTGCATTGAAAAATTCTGTATCAGCAGGTAATGCTTTGATGATTTAATCTGTGCAGAATGTCTTCTTGATCACAAGTGAAGTGACTTCTGTTCTTAAACTATTTCTGACCAGACAGCCTGGCTTGCATCACTGAAAAAAATATTTGTTCCTTTGTTGTTGTAAAATGTTCAGGTTTCAGGTTTTTATCACAACCTTGTGTTTTCTGAGTGAGCATGTTGTAAAAGTGTGTGGTTTTCTCCACTGCCTATCCTAGAGCCTAGAGTGTCTGAACCAAGCTGAATGTAATACATCAAGTGTTGACTTTTAATGAAATAAAAATGATGTAGGTGGGGTGGACACTGTGGTAAAAATGCTCCTGTGGCTGTAACAACAGACAACATGCCAAAGCAAAGAGGAAAAAAAGAAAAACTCAAAAAAGCCATCATTCTAAAGTAAACATGGCTTTTGAAACATCTATCTTAGAAAGCTTTTTGTGTTGAAAACCAAATATTAAACAAAGCAACACACACCTGCAATGGCTGACAATATCACCTCACAGCAGAAAGTTTGAACCTGATGATCAGCTGAAGCTGACATATTCTCACTATGCCTGTGTACTGTTTTCTGCAGGTGTTCAGACATTCTCCGACACTGACATATGCAACTCGAGCTATGTAGAGATGCTTAATTGGCTTATCACTTTGTCAGCTGTACAAATGATAGGCCACATGACCTGTGTCCAGTGTCAGCTAAAAATAAAGCTACAGAAGCATTAACCCATTAAAACTTGGCAACAGTGTTACCAAGTCTTTCTCTCACAGCCTCTAAAAGATCTAAAACATCTCTCTTTCACCTGAAAATCCTGAGGTGGACTATTTTACCTTTAAAATCCCCATTTCTTTAGTCCTGTTATGGTGGTCTGCCGTGGCTGCATAACATACACACGATATGTAATTATGGTTTCCAGAAAAACAAAATGACTACATGCAAGAGAGAGCGTGGAGTCTATGTCTCCATATGTATTAAACTACTAACTCTAAAATAAGCTGACTTCTATGCTACTTCAGTCAACTTGTAAACCAACAAACCAACAACTAGGTAAGCTTAAATTCACTAAATCCCTTTTCTGCCTTATTCTGATGCTCAGATTGAACTTCAGCAAGTCTTTTTGACCACGTCTAAATAGCCTAAATAGATTGAGTTGATTAGCTATTTGCATACCTAATAAAGTGGCCAGTGAGTGTACATCTGAGAAGGAACACTTAGCACGGGACCATTGAACAATCATTGATATACAGCTAAGGCCAATTAGCCTGTCCTTTTAAATGAAAAAAAAGAGAATCTCTTCAAATCCACACATATACAAATGTGTTCCTGGAGAACAAGCAAATAATGTGCAAGGACAATGACACACACAAACACACACACACACACAATCACACACAGTGCGACAGTCATAGCCATGCAGGGGAAAATGTCAGTCCCTTTGTCAAACAGAAGAGCCTGACAGAATCAATTAGCAGGCAGGGAGAATGGAGAATACTGGATTCAATTAAACTGACAGCTTTCCCCATAGGCACACCACTCACTGGGCCATTATTCAACCAAATTGTGTGTTTGAAAGAGACAGAAATGAAAAAGATGTGTATGTGTGTGTGTGTGTATTTATCAAGAGGATGAACTAATTTCTCTCCATCCACCCAGGGTCACCTAGCTCTGTTGAGGATTTAGACCCACAAATATTCTCCAAATCTAATCCCTCCTTTAAATCTCCTCACCAAACCTCCATGCCCAAATCTCAAGTAGCAGCTTTGGTGTCAGTGCGGCTGATTCACAGGCTAGATTAGCATTAGAAGGAAAATGGCTTGTTGACATTGACTTTATAAGAAGATCCTGCAAGGAAATGTTTCCATCAGTCTTCATTATGGCCAAATTTACATGACTGGCAGGAAGGTTGTTAGGGGGATTTGTGGCCCAGAGGCAGCTATAGAAGCATAGCAGTTAAATTAAGGGGCATTCACCCCTGGAGAAAACATGTAACTTCAAACTTAATAAGATGGATGTATCTTTGGATAAAAAGAGATATGATATATATTGTACAGTGTGTTTAAATGAAAGAACACAGCAGTTGAGTCAGGGTAGGTGTGTGGGAGTTGCATTTATTTTTGTTTTTATTGTGTGCTCAACATTTCATTCTGTCCATCTGTGAGGCAGAGTATTGTTGTGAATGTTAGTTATGTGCTGCTATTTATTCTCAATGTATAATTGTCTTGGTGGTGGCTAATGTGTGCCTATGTCTGGTGATTTTAATAAACACATTACATCTCTAAAAGGATTTCTTTTAGGGAAATATGCAATCAAATGTGGCATTTATAAAAAAAAAAAATAAATAAATAAATAATAATAATAATAATAATAATAAAAATTATTATCATTATTATTTAAAAAGAAAAGTTTATTCCATTATGAGCAAACAACACACCCTGAACACATATAAAGTCCTCCTGAAATTCAGACTACCCAATTCAAAACCCATATCTTAAATGTCCAGGTTACAGGACAGATGCTAAAATGCTGATATGTTTTATGAGGTAGAAATTCAAAAGATTTGGCCCCAACCCCCTACAAAAAGCAATCAAACCTCATTGACGGTAGTACCTTTGTACAGATTTTTAGAAACAAATGTTTAACTCCCAATTCCCAACCCAGAGCTAATGCAGACATATGTCTCTTTAATAGCACTCAAACTAGAAACTCATTATATGTAACTATTTAACTCTTTGCAAACAGCACTAAAAACTTGACCATAAATTAGAATTGTATTAGTAATCAGTACTGTGCCATACTATCTCATGTTGGGTATGTTTATATGCAGACCTCTCTAATCTGCTGATCAGGATCACAAATATAAAGGCTGAGAGAGGAGCTGAAAGCAGCACTAGTAGGATATTTTTTAGTGTGCAGGTTGCATGACCTTAGCAATTTTAAGCTTAGTTTGATTACTACTTCATACTGGAAGAAGGGGTTTAGTTATGGTTACTTTCACTTGAGAGAGGGATGATTTTTCTTTTCTTCTGTTACCTTCTCCTAGACTCATTTTCACATGTAATTCATTGCTGCTACTCCTAGAATATTTCAAAAAGGAGGGATCCCTGAGCTTTTTCTGCAAATGTAACAATCATGATTAAAAGGCTGTTTTTTCTACACATGAAAAAGAACAATTATTTGGACATTCTATTCAAATCCAAAGTCTGCCATCTGTTTAATATAACATAGTGACTGAAATTGACCTAGAGACTTACTTTAAAAGCTATCATGCTGAGGACCCCTTTGGCCAATGAGTCACCAGTAACATTTAGGTTCAATACAAAAGCTTTGTAACCCAACAGTGGTCTTTAGAGTCCAAGCTTAGAAAACGAATCAGTTTGCTGTTATTCATCGATTTTGCTTATCTACTCCTAAGTCGTAACATCTATTTACCGTTATGTCAAAATATGTGAAAAAGGCACAGCGTCACTCTGATACGATGTAATTCATACGCAGCCTAAGCTGAACACAGTGCACACATGCTTTTTTCCTGACTTTCTTTCCTAATTTTAGGTCCTGTGAGGGAAATTTTTAAATGAAAATATGAAAATGAAATAATCCAGAGGAACATCACAAAGGACCCTCATAAACATATGTTTAAAATCACAAGCTTTCACAAAATCTAGCCATTACATAATTATTTCTGTGTTTTTTTTTCCATTAATACTGTGTGCACACTCTAACTGAAACACCCTTTCACACGTCCATTTTTCTGTGCATGTTGCTCTGCACACACACAACTATAGAAGGTGACAATCACACACATTCACGTGTAAATTATGAGCAGTGGCTGGGCAGAAAGGAGCTAGTCCATTGTGATTATTTGCCTCTGCAGACTTTAACGCTTCTCTCACTCTATCAACTTCCACACTTCCCCATCCATATTCTCTCCATCTCCTTGTTTATGAAGCACCAGCATGTTTCTATGTGATGTGTGCGACTGAGAGTCTGAGTTAAGGTCATATAACCGAGTGAGTGGGCCAGGTGATTATTTAAGGGATTGGCCATTACTATGGGTTCCTGCTGACACACATTAGAAAGGAGGCAGAGAGAATAATAGACAGGCAGATTTGAGGGATTTTCACAAAATGATGTAAGATAGTCAAGAATCAGATACTGGACTACTGGACACAACCATCATGCTTTGTGATGCATATTGCAACAAAAAGGAATGATTGTCACTGAGATTGGTAGTTACCATTACCGCTGCATTTCTCACAGCTTCTCTCTGCATGTCCAATTCATTTTGTGGCACATTGCTGTTTTGGTGACCTTGACATAAGAATGATTGAAAAACAGAGCAGGAGTTGCATGCAAATATGGTGGAGCGGTGCAGAGATTTGGATTAATTATGAGGACCACTTCTTTCATCTTTTTCAGGTTGGTGATTTTGCCTGCTATTGTGAAATGGGTGTGTGCTTCAAATGTGCACCTACAACTCAACAGTGCAGAATAATATGAATGAATAGTAATAACAGTAGTCAGAATTAAAGAAGAAAACTGTCACAGCCTCTCAGCAGGCTGATGTAAGACAGTGAGTTTAGAGCATGTGATTATTTTACTGGCAGCTAAAATTTGAACAGCTAGGCCCATCAATCTCCTGCCTCTCTATGTACTACCTGTCCTACCTTTCTACTTGTCTATCTACCTCTCTCTCTCTTTGTCTATCTCTGCCTTGCTCTGAATAATTTGGGACTGACACGCAAAGGCAGACTACAACTCTTAACCAGCTAGTTCCTGAGCCAGTCATAATAGGTTAGATTTTCAAAAGCCACTGGGAAATTTTCTCTCATTCATCAAAACTATTGATCCACAAACCACCCATGGCCCATCAACCACAAAGAGAGCAAAAGAGGGCAACACATAGCCATAGATATAAAGGCAGCAAGATGGGAAGAGGAGATTAAATTAATTTAAAGTGCTGTGTTTGACTGTGGGGGTCATGTACTAAATTTAGCACATCTATTACTGATGACATCCAGACAGAAAGTAAGGAATGAGAAAAATTTTTAGGGAAAAAGGATGAAAGGGATGAAAAAGGATAAATGTAGATGGAAGTGAGAGGGATGAAATTTTATGGAATGAGCAGTGTTGACACCAGGGAGTATGTATTTAGTTCAGCTGGTGGATTAAAGCCTAATTTTACATCCATCTAAGTGGACCATAGGGGGAGAGAGTGGAATCGAAGCTGACGCTCGTTAATGGCTTAAGAGTCTTGTAGGGCCTGGGATCGACTTTGAGCTCTATGACAAGTTGTGCTTGATACACAACTGAGGTTTTAGAAACTTGGAAAAAAAAAAGAAAAAAAAAGAAAGAAATATATGTTCTCACCTGAATGCCATTGAGCAGAAAAAAATTATCTACTGAATCTTTTATTTAAAAGCCAGAATTATTTCCAGTCTTTGACAGTCTTTTTCTTTGACGTTTATTCAGTGCCCTACATCTTATGTGCTGTGTCAAGTCCCCAACCTGGCACCTCAAAAAGCTCCATCAGAATAAGCAATCTATTAAGATTAGCGCACACCAAAACTTACAGCAACACTGAATTTTTTCACTCACTTAAGTTTAAAGACGACAAAATCTAAACCCACAATGGTCTTGCAGGTTGTATAGCAGTAGTGCTCAAGGATAACGGGCTGAAAGTGACTTCAATAAGCTTTTCTATCATTGCATATAAAAAATATTCCCATAGAAGCCCAAGCTTGGAATATATCAAGGCTCTTTTTGACTTTTCATGGATTATTCACCCCTGCTCTGATCTGAAATGCAGGCATTGAAACAAAATTAATTCACATATATTAAATTTCTGTAATTATGAATAAGAAAAAAATATATATTTATAAAGTATAACAGGAATGGGAAAAATGCTAAAAAGAAAATCTGTTGTAAGAAAGAAGGAAATGAATACAGAAACAACGAGTTTAATGTTTTAAGTGAGGAAGAAAAAAAGACTTAGTTTTATAGCGGGCTGAATAATTCCAACAGGAAGACACATTAACTCTGATATTCTGCAGTGATGGGTGCTGGCTTAGCTACATGTTTACCCCCCCACACAGCCAGTCTTTGCAAATGATCTACTGAGCTTATGCAAATGCAGTGTCAGCAAAAGTATAAACACCATAACTGTAAATCAAAATGGACACCAAGGGCCCTCGTATGAACACATGCTTAAAACAGCACATACTCACATGCAAAACCTTGCTTTTGCACAATATATTTATTTTTCTTTCACCTTTATGTGCATGCTCATACATGCATACATTTCAACCTGAAAGAACCCCCCACAGGTGCATTACCTCATATATGCAGCTCCGTGTTCAGAACACACATACAGGGATATATGCATGACCGCAATTCCACACATATTCATCACAGATACATTACGAGTCTTTGCAATGCAGACAGGAGTTTCTAAGTTGTGATAATTTCCTTCTGCAGACTTAATGCCTCTCTGCATCTATCTCTCTCTCACACACACACATGCATGCCTCTTCATACCTCTGCACTCATTGCATCAACTTGTATATGACCTTCATAAGGACTCACACCCTTCTATGTCATGTGATGGGTGTGTGTGACAGAGGGTATACGCTGAGGTTTTGGTCACATATCTGAGTGAGCATTCATTGTGATTATCTGAGACTTGGTCATTAGTGTAGCTTTCTGTTGACAGCGAGGAGATGGAGGAAACATAATGGACACACAGATGAGAAAGTGTGACGGAGGGAGAAAGAGAAAGCAAAAACAAACAATTACATAGAGATAGAGCAAGAGAGTGATGGCAGACAGCAAGGGAAGAATATTCATTACAACCCTTAGTATTTATGAGCATGTAGGAATTTATATGTACACAAGAATACAATACAAAGCATAGTAGACCTAAATAAGCTGGTGAGGCGACACTGCCTGTTAGTGACAGAGTGCTGTTTTAACAATTAGCAGCCATTTCTAAGACTATTGTGAGGCCATTAACTCAGAACACACCAGAGACAATGAATTATAAGCTAAGAAACAACACAGTCAGTCTTCATTTATCTTCATGTTCCTTTCTTCTTGGTAAAACTCAAACCACTCTCATTCTCAGGGTGTCAAATACAACTTTTTGTCAAAGAAGCAGCATTTAGTGTTGTTCTGCAACATGCCACGTGTGGCAACCTGTGACACCAGAAGCAAACACTGTTTATTCATGAGCAGCAAATTCTGTGCTAAAACTGTCTAAGACAGTTGTTTGTCTACTTTTGCCTTAGAGACTGTGATTCCAGTTCCTGATGTGACACCAATGTGTGTCATCTGATTTTCTGTTATGTTAGCTTTAGACACCGAAACTATATTTGTAGTTAAAAAAATATGATTGGTGTACTGAAAGTATATGTACATATCCTTTAGCAATGTCCTACTGTTTATAGATGAAAGTTCACTTCAGTACTACACAACATTTCCTTTACTATATATTAGGGGTTAGACTTGATTAAAAATTTTGAATGATCACAATTTAATCACATAAAAGTTGCCCCAAAAAGCAACATTTTTTAATTTACATGGATTTTAGTGGCTGATTTAATCAAATAATAAATACAGACATGAATTTTGTAAACTCAAGCTCTAATAATGTCTGGAAAAATCCAATTCCAAAAAATTCAAATCCAAACAGTAAAAAAAGAAATAGAAAATACCCCTGACCAAAATGAACAGACCTAAAGTTAGAGAGTAATTTTAAACACTTTAACTAGCAGTTCTATAATGTTCTATAATTTAGAATCTACAACATGTTACAGTACTTTTAAGCTTTTAAGTGTTTTCGTCCACACTCTTCATTAATGGGTATTAACATCTGACTGTAAGCCAGGCCGGGATCAGCCAGTGTCAACTTTGCATGTTGCATTTTCGGTCTGGTCGTGGAGCAAAGGTGAACGTCTGCTGCTCCGACTGCAGATGTCAGTGCTCATGAACGGGGGAGGAATGGAAGCGCTGCTCATTAGGAAGAGTAAATGCTGTTTTGCATCAGTTTCCAAAAGTCTCCAATAACACCAGAATAAGTTGCTAGATAGGTCTGAAAACTTGCTAAAAATAACACCAGAGTAGTTCAATTGGCAACACTGATTTAGCCGAGCTCTGAGGCGTCCATCATTTTAATCTGTGCACCGGAAAAGCAAAATGGGATTAAACGTGTTGATTTTTTTGTAATTAATTAATCGTAATTAACGCGTTAAAGTCCCTCACCACCCCCCTTATCTTTTATATATATTCTTCAATTGTCACTCAGCGAGAGTGAATCAAACCCTTTGTACAGACAGTAATTCTTACAAAGGGTACACAATATTGGATGTCTATAACAGGGGAAAAAAAGACAGGGATGGCAGTGAGTTTTCGAGTTTTCAAAATCCATGAGGGAGATCCCCGACCCCCCTCTCTATTTGTGTTGGGGTTTGTTTTCTTATCTTTTATACACCTAAGTGCATGTTGGAGTTAGTTTCTTTCTCATTCATCCTAAATGAGACATGGTGGCATGCCGTCTACAGCTCGAAGACCAAGTAGAGTGTTAGAGGCTGCTCAGTGGGACCCCTGACAGCAGGTCCTCGGTGTAGAGCTGAGCCAGGTCCTCACTCCTAATGAGGCTTACCTCCTTCAACTCTCCAACTGATATCTCATTCTTCTTTTATCTTTCACTCTCTCTTCACCTTTTGTTTTGCCCCTTCTGCTTTTCATCATTCCTTGTCCTCCTCACTGTTTTTCTTTTAGTTTCCCTCCAGTCTCTTCCTCTTTCCTTTCCTCTTTCTGTTTACCTCAATACTCTTTCATCCATTCTCAACTAACGTGTGACTTCGCCAACACTTCTTGCATACTCTGAATCTCACAACTCACTGAAAGCTCTTCCCATAGTTCTCCCTCTCTACCTTGCCTAATATTTACATTAAAAGTAGCAACTAAACAAAAATAAAAATGCACCTATCCGAAATGTAAGTCACTTCAGATAAGAGCATTAGTCAAATGGTAAAAAAGAAAAGAAAGAAAAAAATGTTGACATTCAAAGTTGTATTTGTATCCTGATTGTTCTTTTGGGCAAATGAGGGGAGATTTTAAGGAATGCAGCTTCAAAGTTACATCAAGTATCAGAAAGCAGACTGCAAAATTATAAAGATAGTTTGTTTTCCCCACTAAATAGATGAAAAAATCTGTTGAACTATCTAAAAAGCCTCACTGAATTAGGGATTGTATTTAATGTCTTTATAAGTTCAGAGTGTGGGCTGCTAAGCTGCAGTAATGATTGGCTTTTATGAGAAAAATAAGCTATCAAACTACACACTGAACACATTAACTCTGAACATATTATTTGAAAGGAAGACTGGATCTCTGAAGTATCACAGAACATTTTACAAATTAACAAGGTCGTGATTCAACTTCAGAGCCGTTAAATATCTAAGAAAAGATTTTGTGATTGGAAACGCTAGCTAATTAAACATGAAGCACCAGAACAAAATTAGTTGCATTGATTAAACTTTAAGATACTAACATGTGACAGCATGTGGACTAATAACAGGAGACAGAAGAAATCTGAACATGTAAAGGTAACAATGTAGACTCTCTCTGGTAACACTACCCTTTTCATTAATATATACATTACTAGCCAGGTATTATAAAGGTATTATATTGTTTAAAACTTGTATTACTATACAGGAATTATTTAGAAATCCTAATTAAAATAATCATATCAAAGAAAAACTTATTTACATAATGATTCCTATTAACCATTAATATGAATCAGCTATTCTTAATTATTTTTAGATCTAAAGTTTCATTGCTTACAAGTTTATTCATTTAGCTCATTTTAATTTTGAGAACAAAATCCAAGCTCATTGACAGAAAAAAAAATATATATATCATTAAAAACTGTGTTTCGTTTGATATCTAATTACTTTATTAAAGTAACCGTCATTTCTTTACTGTCACAGGATAAACCATTTCCATGTAGATGCTGTGCATCTATATGGAAAATGCCATATGTGTGCCACAATTTTTACCACTGTGTCTCTGAATGGCCAAACAACTTTGTGAAGTGAGAACCCTACAAACTGAAAACTGAAGTACCCGTTTTGTTTGATAGGTGCTATAGCACTGTTTGGGATAAGAAATACTTTAAAAGGCACCCAAAGTAGTTTCCTGTGGTGCAGTTATCACCCGAGGCCACTTGATCTACTAACAAATTATGTCAGGAAGAATTTTGGCCACTGACAGCCACCATCCAAAATCAACTGTGCTTGGCATTTAAAATAATCTCCATGCTTGTCTTAACGTCTAGATGGCAGTAATTCTTACACAGTTTACATTTAAGCAAGAAGATTTCCCAACCTCCCAGAAATAAACAGAATCTTGTTAGTAGATATGGTAAAACTGCACAAAACCTATTGTTATCTTGACAATGAGTTTTCCAAAATACACTTTTAGACTTCATATACATTGCTGTAACTGCACTTTAAAAACAGTAACATGCCAATATGTTTTAATGAAAGGGTGGATTAAAATGTAATGATAGAAAGTTCAAATTACAAGAAGAAATGTTTCCTTTGCAGACCATGGCTGCACACAGCCAATACAACAACTCAATATAACAACAGGAAACAAGTCTGTAAATATGACCTAATACTGAAAAAAGCAGTACTGTTAAACTTTCTACACATTCTGTGGATGCTTCTCTCTGTTTATTTATAGAGGGCATCTAGAAGAAAGAAAATCATATAAAAGAAGAAAGAAGAGAACGAAAAAAAGGCACAAGACTTATTATCTAGCAACAAACTGACACAGGAAGAGAAAAAAAAGGGTTTAATGGTTTTACTAACAGGAAAATATTCATAACTCGTCGGTGCAGAGCATAAATCAATACCTATGTTGTAACGTTTGATATGGCCTGCAGATGACATAAGCCTCACTGAAGATTCACACCCTCTTGTTTGATTAAAAAACACACACAAAAAAAAGAATAATGCAAAACAAAAGAATATACAAAGAAAAGGAGGGAAAAGGAAAATAATGTAATTTAGTCGGCTGTTTCTGTAATTATGTTACGGCACTTTAGAACTTGAAATCCTCTTTAACAAGCAATTTTATTCATTCACTTAGGAAGTAAAAGTATGTTTTTCAGACAGGGTTAAGTACAAACTAATAAGAAAAACCATTCAAGGTTGGAATAAAATTAGAAGCTGAAGTTTAATAAAATTGAATCAAATGGATTTTCAATAGAACTTCAAGAAAATAAAGATTACTTTTTAGAATTTATTAATACAATATTAGCATGAACAGAGTTAGCAAACAAACAAAGGTATTCATATCACATTTTTTTTTTTTTAATTATTTATTTTTTTCAATTTCTAAACATATTTGTTTTGCCTGTTAGCATGGTGGGGCTAAAAAGCAAAAAAAAAAACAAAAAAAAAAGTAGGACAGCTTATTTGTCAGTGGAAATATGTATCGTTTTGAAAATCCTAAATGTTGATTTATTTATTTATTTTTATTCTTCTTAATGACTTCATTACAGATATATTATGTTATTTTTCTTGACCATGAACATGAAACGCTGTTCAGCTGTGTGGGATGTTTCTGGTTGTTTGGAATGTAAGTCATTAATAAACAATGTAAAGACATTTTTTTTTTTTCATTAACATGTGTGCTTATACAGCTACTGTGTCCTTCACGTTGAATAACCAGTCACACTAGTTTTCATTGTTGCTGATGCTTTTCTCAGTTTATTTTATTATAGGTGTTCCTAATTATTGTTTTGTTTTCTTATAGAGGCTGTAAGATGGTTTCATCTAAGTTTTGCTACATGTGTGGTTTGATAGTTTTTTTTTTATTTGTTTGTTTTGTTTGTACAGTTGCTTTTTTCTATTCTTCAGATCCCTTTTTGCTTTTGTTTTTTACTCCCTCCTTCTCTTTTGTCCTCACTTTTCCCCTTCCCTTGTTCACCCTGTCAGATCCAACATTAGCATATAACTAGGCAATAAACAAAATAAAGAACAATATCCAGTTATCAAGGGGAAGACTTATTTCTTCAGAGCGTCATTTCCACTATATCCCAGACAGTGTGCTGCATCCTTTCTGCATTGTGTTAAGGCTTTCCTCTCCCCTGACTGTCAAAACAAAAACCAACAGCAAGTAGCAGCATCTCCTTGACCAGTTGTTATTACATTTATGTTGCCACTGGATTAATTTGTTACTAAGTCTCTGGATCCTGTCCCCAATCCTCAATCCTCATTCCAACCCAGTTGATAAATGATAACAGGATAAGACCTAAACCAGAGATGGAATCCGTGACAGATAACCATGGAGGAAAAAAGAAAAAAAGAAAATTGTAACTGAAAGATAATAAATATCACACTCATGACATTTTCCCTTACAGTATACGCTGTATGTTTTATTTGCTTAAGTTTTACCCCAAGTTTAGTTGCAAAAGGGACAAGGGCAAAACAGCCCAATACTTTTAATCTCATCACGGCTTACTGCTGTAATAAATTGGACTGCAATGTATTCAACAAACTGGGTTGAGTTTTACTGATTGGAATTGGTTTGACTCATCTTGTTTACTATAGATTTCAGGCTACTGAGCCTGACAAGTGCTCTAATGCTGCACTATATTTTTATTCAGCAAACACATTCCCTGTCCATTCTGTTTCTCTATTCATTCATTTTTCATTTTTTATCCATTCAACCCTGATCAGCAATAAAGGTTGGCTGAGACTTAACCACCCATGCATAGTAAAAGAAAAAAAAAAAAAAAAAAGAAAAGAAATACCCTGCTCCCACCAAAGGCTTATGCTGAGACATTTCCATAGCATAGTAAATGACTAGTTTAGGATTTCTAATCACCATGTGCATGTTTTGGACTATGGGATGAAGGTGTTTTCTTCATTGCAACAGCAGGCATGCTGTAGCTATTCTTATTTCAATTTTATCTCAGTTCACATCCTCATCACAGCACTGAGGACAGATTTGAGACTTTTTTTTGCACGAGTTAAGATCTAAACATGCAGCTGGTATTTTTTAAGTAGGGTTTGGGCTGCTCAAAATCTGGAAACACTCCCTGTATGGAATGTAAGGCATCTGTAAGCAAATGCAGTCTAGTTGATGGTTTTCCCAAACTTGATTGTCTTTCGAAACCTATTAAAAAGATCTAGGCATTTCTGCACTCAGACACATTAAGAACTCCAAAAATGAGAAAAAATGAACGGGTTAAACGTTTGACAAATGATATAGAGTTGAGATTTCATTGTGACTCATTCCATAACAGAACCCATCAGCGGTAATGCATACATTGTGACAAGCAGTAAATTGTTCTTGAAATATGCAGCTCAAAATCTTTTGTTGCACAGCTTAGCTCCGTTTTATTTGTCAGCGAGGAGAAATTAGCTCTTTACACATCTATCACTGCAAAATACTATCCGGATAATGTGTTTTGTGGGTTCTTTTGGACCATGCATGTCATAGAATATGTTTTATATTTTAGACAGCAAAAAAAAAAAAAAAAAAAAAAAAAAAAAACTTAGTTAAACGTATTCAAAACCAAACTGAAAGACTTTTTAGACCAGTAAGTGCAATTTCTTATCGCCTGTAGTGACAGCCTGCCACTGAACCTGAAAATGTCTGGGTGTTTTGTTGGTTGCTTTTCATTAACTCAATGAGCAAAACACGGATATTCTGCTTGAATATTAAGTAGTCTTAGTCTTAGGAAGTCAAAGCTTAGCCTGCACAGGAGGAACTAAAGCTTACAAAATGCAAAGGCCAGATACAATTTAGCCTGTGTAAGAATATAATCAGATCATTAATAAATAAATAAATAAATTGTTTGCTTATTTCATTAAGTGTTGCTGAATGCAATCCATCTGCCAGCTTCCACCTCTTATCCACATTAATCATCCACATCCTCTCTTCTTCATTCCCTGCATCCTCTCTGGTTTGTCTTTTGCTCTGCTCCTCCTTGTGCTGCCCCTTGGTCTCCTCCTCTAACCTGCTGTCTCTTTCCTTTCATCCTCACCCCACTTATGATCTCTTTTCTTCTTTTCTCTCATTAGGCCCATCCTCCCCTCACTCTTTCTTGCTAACCATGTGCCATGCATCTTTTTAATTACTGTTTTTTATGTCCTAGAGGAGCTGAAGGCTGGATGAGATCTGGAGAGTGGATGAGGTTGGGGATGGATGGTGACGAGTGGAGAGACTCGGTATGAGGGCAGTTGTTGTGGGATAATTAAGCATCGATTTGGGACATTGACGAATACGGCAACAAGACACCAAACAAGGGGATTATGGGTCAGGCGGCAAACGACTTTCTGCTGAGAAGTGCAAATATCCAGTAGTAGGTAGAAAGAGAGCAGAGAGAGAGAGAGAGAGAGAGATAGAGAGGATAAGGACTGCCAGATACTGAGAGGAAGACGGATAAAGAGAAAGAGAGATATAAGAAGTAGAACACAAGACAATAACCCACAAGAACAGAAAAATAGAGGTTATAGGGTATGGTGAGGTAAAGGAAGAAAAAAAAAAAAAAGAAAATTAAGAAAGCCATAATGCCTCAAGGATAAGAAAACATGCCAGAGGGTAGGTGGGTCTGTAAAAAAGCCACAATACAGAAAATGGGAAGAAGATAGAAGATGCTTACATTGAAGAAGCAGAAACAGAAAAACACTTGAGATATGAAAGAGAAAAAGAGAGATGACTATATAAACCACATCTTCAATGTCTTTGAACTCAACTCCTCTGATCTGACTCATTAGTTCTGCATTTAATTGGCACAAATACAGCAGGTGCCAGCAAACTGAAGTATACGTGTGTGTATGTGTGTGTGTGCATGTCTGCAGCCATTTGTCGTTAGGCTCTTAAGCTGATTAGTACGTATCCAGTGAATCATTCAATTAAATGACAATGACCTACAGCAAAGTGACTACTGATTGTTGCCAGTGGGTGTGGAGAAGTTCACACAAGCATGCATAATCATATGTGTACCATGATGGGCAGATATGTCATTGTAGTAACACTGTTTATGAATATTAACCTAATTTGACACCAAATTTAACACAATGGTGAAAGTAGCAGCCATAGTGATATGTTTGTAATGCACAGTTATAGTTGTAAATGCCACTGCAACAACAGGACCAGATACACGAAATTGTCAGATACTTAAATGGGTCCCCAAAAAGATTGACATACTATATGTTGGCTGTGGTGTGCCCTTGTCTGTAAGCAATCGCTAAAATATTTATGATCAGATGATATTGCATTTGTTCATTCTGAATGCATGACTGTTTGGAACAGAAAATGGTTGTTTCTTGTTGTTAAGTAGTGGTGTGGTTTTAGCTTTACATCTACAAGGTTTAGATTAACTTAATGCACATTTATCTTGGTCCAAAGTTGCATAAATTTTTCACCAAGATCTTGTACTGATGATGGGAAAACCAGATGATTGACAGGGATCTGCAACTCCAGTCCTTGAGGGCTGATTTCCTGCAGGTTTTAGATGTTTCTCTGCTGCAGCACATCTGATGCAAATAAAATCATTCTCTAATAGCTTGTTTGTCTAGTTCTGCACAAGTCTATTAATGACTCATTAGCTAGAATCAGGTGTGTTACAGCAGGAAAACATCCAATACCTGCACCGGTCCTCGAGTACTGCATTTCCTGATTCCTAAAGTAAAGTCTGCTCTGGCTGCTCTCCTGTCTTAGGTGCACTCTGCAAGGATCCAGTACCCTCTTTTCAGGATCTCCTGAATGTCTTCTGAGTCACTCTGTGGCCGGAAAGCAGGGAGCAACTGGTCCTGGAGAAACATGGCTACATCCAGCAGACCCCGACTTGGCTTTCTGCCTGAACAACCATAAAGTCTTTAGGTGTTTGTGCAAAGTCGACAAACTATAACAATGCCATGTAGCTACATAACTTAGAGACGAGAGAATCTTCTGATCTAACTGAATGAAACTCAAAACTTGGAGGAAGCAGAAGTGGCTTTTGAACATAAGTAGCCTGTTAATAATGTTGACAAGCAAACACATTATCTTGTAAATTTTTTTTTTTTTTTTTAATTTATCTCATTAATTCAGAATTAACAATTCTTCGATTCCTTTCTTTTGTTTTCTTTCAAGTGCAAAATCATTATCACTGAAACCTAGAGGCATAGTTTTGAACATAGCTCAGGCATGTTATTAAAACTAAGATGACTGTAGGTTGCTGCGACCAACCAGTCATTTTTTAAACATGTTGTAGATTTATTCACTAGTCAATAAATAATTAAATGAATAGTGATAGGAAATAAGTCCTCATCCTTGTCATTAGGTGGAAATACATATAATATTTGTTCACATCACATGATGTGTGCTAGTGCTGGATCTGGCATAGATCTGATACCAAGTAAATCCAGGGACAGTATTGCTGATACCAATGCAGATATGATACAGATACTGATACTGATACTGATGCGATACAGATATGACACAGAGACCGATACCGATAAAGATACTATTCAGATACAGATACCGATACCGATACTGATACAGATACGATACAGATAAAGATTGATAAAACAGATAGTATTGATAAAACCCAGCACAGGGGAAGCCAGTGTGATAGAGCTATTAAATCATATTTCTAATAACTTAATCAGCATTCAGACTTTGACTGCAGATTTTATATGATTTTCAGTTTAAAGGCAATCAAGCCATGGACAAGGCAGAAAAAAGATGGCAAGATAATGTCATGTGAGTGTGTTTACTTGTAGAATTATGTGCTCCTGTGTGGGAAATAAAAAAAAAAATGGAATAAAAATACAATAAAAATACAATAAAAGATTCACTGAACTTTTTCCTCCTTTGCTTAGTGATAGAAATATGAAGCAAATGCAAATCTTTAAATTAACCTGGACCCTCACACTGACGCACAAATGAAAATACAAGAAAAAAAAACAAAAAAAAAAAAAACAAATCCCACATGGAGTCAACAAGTTAGTCACTCATACGTGTTCCAGACAGAAGAAGTGCTGTAAATTTAGAAAGGAGTCAAAGGTGGCGCTTTAAAAGCAGAATATAAAGTGATAGATATTTTCAGATAGTGTTTTCATGTGTATGCGTGAAAATATGCTTATACAGGCACAATGGTATTTTTTTCCATCAGCAATGATGTTCTGTGTATGCACTTTTAAGTCAAATGCTCCCAAACCTGAACTGTGGTATACGGAGTGGTCACCTAATGTACATCTGGAAGCTGATGCAACACATTGTAAGAGATTCTTTTGTAGAAAAATTGGTAATGCCTTGGCATTGCAATTCATCTTTTGTGGGGATGGGTGCGTGGGTAAAATATGAAATATTATGAACCTTAAAACAACTGAACCAACTATGTGCTTTGCAGAGATTTCGTGGAGGGATGGCACCTTACCAGAGAGACTCCCTCTGTGCCTGTTGTTATCAGAGCTTTGTTGCTCTTTGTTGTGGCAGCCAGATGTCATGTTAGTGCATCTGAGTCCTTAATATGCAATCTGGAGTAGAAAAAGCTCCAGTTTTTCCAAAATAAAAAAAGAAAGAAAAAACACATGCTTGCAAAGAGATATATAACACCAGGGTCAACTTGGTTCTGAATTTGCAGAGATTGAGAGCTATTTGAAGGGATTTTATTTTAGTTTTCACCTCTAGTTTTTGTTTCCTTTACTTTTCACTTTTCAGTGGTTTTACTGTCTTATAACACCTGTAGCATTAGGCCCCAAGACCTGCGTGAGGGTTCTGCGCAGTATCTTTGCTGTTCCTAGGACTGCACTCTTCTGGACCGAGATGTCTGAGGTTTATTCTGGGATCTGCTGTAGCCACTCTTCCAGTTTGGGGGTTCCAATGACCACGGGCACCACTGTTGCCTTCACTTTCCAGGCCCTCTCCAGTTTCTCATGTTCTTTTTTCCTGATGTTGCAATCGCTTGGTATTGTGATGTCAACCACAACGGCTTTCCTCTGCTGTTTGTCCATCACTACAATGTCCGGCTGGTTTGCCATTACCATTTTGTCGGTCTGAATCTGGAAGTCCCACAGGATCTTAGCTTGGTTATTCTCTACCACCTTCGGAGGTGTTTCCCACCTTGACCTCGAGGCTTCCAGTCTGTACTCATCACAGATGTCCCTGTACACTATACCAGCCACTTGGTTATGATGCTCCTTGTAAGCTTTCCCTGCCAGCATCTTACACCCTGCAGTTATGTGCTGGATTGTCTCAGGGGCCTCTTTGCACAGTCTACACCTGGAGTCTTGTCTTGTATGGTAGATCTGGGCCTCTATTGCTCTGGTGCTCAAGGCCTGCTCCTGTGCAGCTATGATCAGTGCCTCTGTGCTGTCTTTCAGTCTAGCCCTTTCTAGCCATTGGTAGGATTTCTCTATATCAGCCACTTCAGTTATCTGTCGGTGGTACATCCAGTGGAGGGGCTTTTACTCCCATGGTGGTTCCTCCATCACCACATGATCTGTTTTCCACTGCCTGAGACATTCACCGAGCACTTCGTCTGTTGAGGCCATCTTCCTGATGTATTCAAGGATGTTGGATAGTGGTTCTGACACTCACTAGTCCTCTGCCTCCTTCCTTGTGCTTAGTGTATAGTCTCAGGGTGCTGGATTTGGAGTGAAACCCTCCATGCATGGTCAGGAGCTTTCGTGTTTTCACATCTGTGGTCTGAATCTCTTCCTTTGGCCAGCTTATTATTCCCGCAGGGTATCTGATGACCGGCAGGGCATAGCTGTCAATTGCCCAGACTCCTTAGGACTTGTCTTACTCGTTGGAGGTATTTGGCTGTGGCTGCTTTTCTTGTGACCTGTTTGAAGTTGCCATCTGCGTGTGGGATTCCGAGATACTTTTAGCTGTCCTCAATGTCTGCTATTCTGCCGTCTGGGAGTAAGACCCCTTCTGTATGGACTACCTTCCCTCTCTTTGTCACCACCGCCCACACTTCTCAAGTTCGCATGCCATTTCGATGTCATTACTGTAGATCCTGGTTGTGTGGATCAGTGAGTCAATGTCTCGCTCGCTCTTGGCGTTCAGCTTGATGTCATCCATGTAAAGGAGGTGACTGATGGTGCACCCATTCCTGAGTTGGTATCCATAGCCAGTCTTGGTGATTAATTGGCTGAGGGGGTTCAGACCTATGCAGAACAGCAAAGGGGACAGGGCATCTCCTCGGTATATGCCACATTTGATGGACACTTGTGCAACTGGCTTGATGTTATACATCTCCAAGCATTCCATATTCCATGTGTGTGGCATTGAGTCATAGGCTTTCTTGTAATCAATCCACTCAGTGCACAGATTGGTATTCCTGGTTCTGCAGTCCCGAGCGACTGTTCTATCACCAGCAGCTGGTGTTTTGTATTTTTACCAATGCCCTTCTGTGCTGTGCTCATGTATTGATCCACGTGCCCACTTATCTTAGCCACTATGATGCCTGACATGAGCTTCCATTATTGGCTGATAGTTGGATGGAACTGTTCCCTTCAGGGGATCCTTCTGGATCAGGATTGCCCAGCCTTCAGTTAGCCATTTAGGGTGGGTCCCATCCTTTAGCAGCTAGGTCATTTGTGCTGCCAGGTGCTCATATATATATATATATATATATATATATATATAGCGAGCTCAAATGACCTCTCCTTGCCACATCACTGTTGTTTTCTTTCCATATTTCCTGTCAGCTGTGGGGCTCAGCTTCATGTTACATCACCTCAGCTCCCCTCCCACACCTCTCCTCATGGCACTGCACTTCACCCTTTTTAAATGGATACTGACCAAAAAAGCTAGAAGAGAGAAACTGTACACATATACCACATACACACACATTCAGGGCTTTTTTATTTAACATTTTTCTCTAAACTGAACTGCTGCAATATCAGTGCTATCTAATAGATGTTAATCATTGTGTGGTTGATGTGTATCATTATTTTATCTGGATTAAGTGCCTGTTCTCACAACTTTTTCAACTTTGGCCTAAATGTCTTGTTTTACTTGAATTAAAACAGAAATTCTTATTGAAACCTTGTATTAATTGTCATGCTGAGCTCCAACCTTCATATTGCATAATCATTCTCCATAGAATTGGTTACCTTGCCTTCATAATGGAGGATGTGTATTCTCAGGCTCATAGCTCCATGTCAAATACCTCTATATGCGTATACTACTTTGCACAAATTTCCACTTTGTTTTTGAGGAGAAAAAAAGGCAAAAAGATTTTTTTTTATTAATCAATTAATATATATATATATATACACTACCGTTCAAAAGTTTGGGGTCACTTCCCTATTGAATCCCATGGCAAAGTGACCCCAAACTTTTGAACGGTAGTGTGTATATATATATATATATATATATATATATATATATATATATATTTTTTTTTTTTTTTTTTTCTTTTTTTTTTTTCTAAATATATTTTCAGGCTCTTCCACAGGAAACATTGCCAGTTTAATTTCAGGAAGGCTTTCATGTGTGCATTACAATTAATAAAATAATAAAATACAGTTCATAAAAAGACAGCAAAGCATGTTGGGTGTAAGTGATAGCGGGTGATGTGCTTTCCAGTTTGTTCCTATTAAGCTTTTCCTATTTTAACTACAATTCATGTTAATGGAGAACAGAAAGAAATGTAATTACTCCAGCTGAACTGGTCATATCAGTCTGTACTGATCAGTCTACTGTTTAAGAAGCCACACAATACAATGACTAAATAAATACATAAATAATTAAATATAATAAAATAAAATTTTAAAAAAAGCTAAAATACATTGTTTTTACAATGCAGCCATCGTGATTGCGGGATTTTTGCTGATGGGCAGTTTCCAAGATACTGGATGATCAGAACATCATGAATTCATTGGGAGGGAGAGCTGTAAAGAATACTCTAACTACCTGACAGAGAAGGTACATGAAGGGCCAAATGGCATAAATACATAACGTTTTAAGTCAGCTTTAAATTTGGCAAAAGATCTGAGATGCTTTAGCTCATAGGTGTCCAGCTCTCGTCATCGAGAGCCACAATCCTGCAGGTTTTCAAGGACCAACTTTGGACACCTCTGCTTTAGCTGAAAACAAAATAATGCTAAAGGAGGCACATGTACTCTTTTACTCTAATGCATAGTTACAGGAACAGTCACAACAAAATGACCATTTTCTGTGGTTGTGCTGTAAAAGTATAGCTGGTGATTTTGAACATGTGAAGGTCTAAATTAGATGTGCAATAACAGACATGCATATCTGCCCAATAACAACTGAGTTGTGTCCCTACAAGGCAACTAACAGCATCCAGCTTTGACCAGCCAGTTACAGATGGACAGATGTTATGCAGGAAAACGTTTGTCATGTTTGGAATGGTAAGAAGCTGTTTGTCTCACTTTACTACACTATCTGCATATAAATGTATTCTCTTGCTAAGAAATAACACCTCAATCACACCTGTGCAGAGACCTGTTTTCTCCCTCATGAGTATTAAATTTTCACAATATAAAAGGAACCATTTGTTTCTTTTATCAACATGAATTGCTAATAATTTCTTTTTTCTTTATGAAGAGATATTTTCCCCAGACAGTTTAAGATGTTGATCAAGAGAAGAAGACGAAGAAGAAGAAGACTATTTTGCAGGGCAGTGAAAGCATATTTGATTTACCTGTGATCACAGATGATGTTAATGCATTTGGATATTGTATTTGCACATCTGGAAAACCCCCCCCAAAAAAAAAACAATATATATCTATCTATCTATATATATATATATATATATATATATATATATATATATAGAGAGAGAGAGAGAGAGAGAGAGAGATAGAGAGAGAGAGAGAGAGAGCTTGCAGTATTTGTGGGTGTTGGTATAAAATGACTTGTCAAATTGGACAAGATCTTTTTGATTTCCTAACCTGTTTCCATGTCAAGTCCCTAGAATGTGACAACTCATCAGTTTATAATAAAGAGGATTTCCCCTTCTTTTTGAGAAAAACGTTTAGGCTATAAGATTGTGACGAAAAAAAGAGGATATGAAAGACTCCCCGAGAGAACAAAGGTTCAGAAGAGATCTCAGGTTTAACACCTGTAGGCAGTAAAGACCATGCTAACTTTGGTTGTAACTTTTACAGGAAAGAGCAATAAAGTAGCAGAACAAAATTGCAGAGAGAAGTCTCTTTAACTGCCTTACACCCAACATTCTGGATAAATCTAAGCATCATTACACCTAGCAAGTGGGAGTTAAAAGTACCATCAGCAATAGACACCAGCCTTTCGATCTAAATACAAATGCAACCAAAGAAAGGCAAATCTTCAATCATTCAAATCAAATGTACACGTTGTAAACAAAGCTATCATTTTTAGAATTAGCAGACAGAAGCTCTGGCAAGCTATAACCAAAATCAGAGACATACAGACCACAAAAAGGAGCCAGATTATAGATGTGCACAGTTTCTCCACTGCACTGAATTATTAGCTCATGTTTAAATCCTAAATAATTGAGTCAGTTTCACTTGTCTTTTTTTTAAGATGTAACATGCTATCATTTACTCTACGGCTTGCAAACTGTAAATATGCTTTAATTTACTAACTAAATTATTCCCAGCATTGTGTTGCAAATTTACAGGAATGGTTGTGTGTTCGTTATCAGTAATATACTGTCATTTCCAAACTACAGTTAGAAACCATAAAAAGATGCCACAATTTGCTGGTGAGAATGTTAGCAGTAGATTATAAAACATGTACAAGGAACAATCTTAGGCTCACAAATGATGCCTCTCTCAAGTTAAACGTCATAAAATGTGGAAAAGTATAGTTTTCATAAAACAGCAGCATAAAGGAAACAGTTTATCAGCAAAATAATTAGCAAAGCACAGATTTTTTAAAATGTTCTCAACAGATTTGGCTTTGGCTTAACTGAAATCAGAAAACCCGACAATGGATCTGTTCCACTACAGATGTCTTCATAATTTCAGTTGATTAGACTTTTATGTCTGGAGGGCGAAAATCTCCACTTGCATCAACGATCATCTGCTCTCATCCTGATAAAAGTGGCTGATTTCTACCAGATAAGTTATGCATAGCTGCACACACATATCCTCACACATGCTAGAAAATACAAGCACTCAGATGCCACTTACTATGATGTTTTATAAAATTCAGAAAGGCTTCCATAGATACACGTGACAAGAAATGATAGCACACTGACAGAAAAGGTGTAAACAGGAAGTGTAGACAGGCATACCTGTAAACCAGTGTGTCGTCCCCAGAGCTGTTGTACTGGACCTGAAACATCCTGACTCCAGATGTAGGAGTTTGACTGCTCCATCTAATGAGGGCAGAATTTCCTGTCAGTTCCACCAGTGAGACCCTCCTGTCTGCCCCTCTTGTCTCATTGTTAGGCAGCGCAACCTTGGAGGAGGTCAGGATGTCAGACGGAGCAGGCTCCGAGGAAGGATCTCGGCTGCGGCTTGTGCTGTTTGCCAGATGAGGCACTGCAGTGACAACTAACTCCACCCTTCCAGTGGATTCACCTGCTGCGTTAGAGGCAATGCAGGTGAAGTTTCCTGAATCCTTCAGGGATGTCACATTGATCTCCAGGCTTCCATTAGGGAAAACCATTGTTCTGAAACAAATGAAAATCAGGATAACATGAAGTGATTTTAAGTCTAATAGATCTTTGTTTTTTTTTTTTGTTTGTTTGTTTTTTGTTTTTTTAATTACAGTGTTTATTGAGCCATCTGAGAAAGTTATATTAAAAAAGGGAAATGAAAAACAAGTGAATTTATTCATTTTCATTTTCTATTCACACAAGGTGGCAGAAGGTTGTGTGGATAAAACTTTTGTTAACCTTCATCAAACTTTTAACACAACTGTCATATTAAATATATAACAGTACCAATATTATTCTTATTATTATACTATAACATTAATTTTCCACACGAACAAGAACTATAAATCAGCTGATTCTTAAAAGTGGAGCTTTGCAAGAGGACAAGTTGTAAAAATGTTTCTTATTATTCTAACTTTCTTTCTGTCTCCTCCATCATGTAATTTCTTTGCCCTTCTGAGGCTGAATACACACCTCGTTATGTATGGGTAAAAACATATTCTTATGTACACAAGTGATGGCTGAATAAATAAAATTGTCCACAGAGAAATGCAAAGGACTGTAGTGAAGTGTGGTAAGAGCATGTTAACCAAAAGGCATCTTTGTTTTTCTATAGCAGATTGCAGGACCAGCTGTAGTACATTGCCATCAAACAACCTGCCTGATGCAATAGATGAATAAATAAATAGGAATGTCTCCAATTTCCTCTAATGATGCATCAAAAATGTTAAATGAATTTCTGAATATTTCAAACCTGAAAAGACATTTTCCAAAGATTGATTTTTTAGTGTCCCAAACATAATTTTTTATCTAGTTGAAGTACCAAAACACATATAAGACAAATACATAAAAATAGTCATTTCTGCAGGAACAAGCCTATAAGTTAGATTTCCTAAATTATACGGGATAATTTGATTTGAATTATTAGATTGCAGCCTAGATTGAATGAATCAGAACTTCAATTAAACATGGATCAGGCTGCTATTTGTTCCACATTCATTTTAGACACTTTGGCTTTCAGGGAAAGTAAAACATTTACTTTCACTTCACATCGCAAAAGCTTTTACTTTTGCCACCCACAGTGGAACCACCTGCTGATCGGCATTCACCTCAATAATCCATTTAGTCAAATGTGTAGAGCCATAGGTTAATGCCAGTTACTGCCATGTCCTATTCAGAATAAGTGTGTCATGCAAAGCTGAATGATCACGTTGGTGATTGTGTGACATATCCCTATATGTATAATGTTAAAAAACAAACAAACAAAAAAAAAAAAACATATCCATATCCATTAACCTGTTTTTAATTCATGTCTAATAAAATATTTACAACGGGAATTAGTATTATGCTTTCAAATATTATCAGTGCTTTTACAGAAGTTGTTGTTGAAGAAACACCATAACTAGAATCACACAACAAGCATGCCAACTAGTTGAAAAAAGTGTTATGTAAGAGGAGAGTCTGACCACGATTGTTTAATCCTATTTGAGAGTTTGCCCACACAAGTCAAGTGCCTACACCCTTCTACTACAGCCAAGAGAAAAGTGGGACCATTCACAGACCTAGAAGCACACTGATACATGCACTTTACTAGATGTGTGAGGAAGACAGTTCAAACAATGTTTCTTTATCTGGTGGTTAGCTGACATTCATAAAGTTAAAGGGGTGTGTACAGTGGACTCCATGAGTTTACATTTTACCTTTAACATTAAAAGATTTTACAATTAATAGACAAAAGAAGAAAAGCAGCTCAAACTTGACCAAAGCATCATGACGGTACCTGGAACTATTAGATATAAGTCGCCCTTCGGGGCTGATCCAATGGACTTCAGGCTCTGGGTCACCATTTGCTTTGCACTTTAAGCTGGCAGGCTGGCCTTCCATAGCAACAGTATGAGGTGACTTCCGGGTCAGAACTGGTGGGTCACAAATAAACTCCTAAAGACCAAAACAGAACACAAACAGACAAATATGAATTATTAAATGGAATGCCACCGTATCAAGTCTTTCCTCAATAAAGTCTTATAATAGATTTCTGTATAGCACATGTAAAAAAGCTCAAACCTCTTCAGGTATTGTCCAGAAGTATTTGGCACTGAGGTCAGGGGGAGAGGCACATGTCTCAAGGTCATCTTCTCTTGTAAGCCTCCTCAACCACAGAAGCTCACAGTTACAGTGAAGTGGGTTACCCCCAAAACTTAACACAAGTGAGGAAAGGGGAGAGCCTTTAGACTTGGCATATACAGGGATTCTCAGGAACAATGGGTCTGGGGGGATTTTCTTCAGTTTGTTGGACGTCATGTCTAGCCTGTAAAAGGACAGTGCAGACAGAGGTGGGGGGAAAGGCAAATTCACGAAAAAAAGATAAAGAAAGGCATGCAACAAGAAAAAGGAGGAATTTTTTCCCCTAGTCTCTAAACAGATCATCAGCTCATCTCGCTGTTCTTACCTGGCAAGTTTATGCAGATTTGTGAATACTCCCTGGGGAACATTTTCTATGAGGTTATGATCCATGTTTAGGGTATTGACATTGGTTAGGCGTCCAATTGTGTCCCACGGCACCTGGGCAAGGTTGTTGTAACTGAGGTCTAGATCTTCCAGAGTGGACAAGAAGTCATCAAAGGCATGGGGGGATATGGAGTAAAGCTGGTTATTGGCCAGGATCAGATGCCGAAGGTTGGTCAGACCTTTAAAATGGTCATCCTGGTTGTAGAAAAGTTGAACAGTAAATAAGATGCATTATGAAGACAGATACATTTAATGTATCTTCTTTTCCTTGGAAAATGTATCACCGTAGCACCTAAACTTTGCTGTGATACACTGTTGTACAATCCAATAGCTATTCATTGATCTTCACCCTCTTTATAATTATTCCATCTATCAGTCCTACCTTGATCACAGTTAATCTGTTGGAATCTAAGTGGAGCGCTCTCAGTCGCCTCAGGTCACTGAAAGCTGAAGGAAGAATCTGACTGATGGTGTTTCTTGATAGCGTTAGATGTAACAAGCTGGTCATGTTGGCAAAGTCTTTTCTTCGGACAGCTGGGAGTGAATGGAATTAACACAAAGGAAGAATCCATCAACAAAGCTCTAAGTCTCTGGATCATAAAACACATTTTTGTGGAACTTGCCACAGTTTTGCTAAAGTCAGACATAAACTCTCATTATATGTCTATGTAAGTTCTTACCTAAGTATAAAAATGAGACAAATCACAGTGGTGATATCATGATACTAGTAATATTAGATATCATATTACATATTTTACTGTGTGAAGTGTCTTTTGTTTTGATGAACTGTAGAATGAAAGGATGAAACTTATACCAATTCTTAAAAAATAGGTTTATTTTAATGTAACCAAAATAGCTCTGTGATTTTCTAAGTCACACCAAATTAATAAAGAAAGAAAGAAAGAAAGAAAGAAATAAAATTTTTAAAAAGAGTTATCTGATTTGAAAAGTAATATCATTTCTCATTTGAAGTTAAACTTCTTACAATGGAAAGGAAAAAAAGGAGATATGTGACTTGAGGCAGCATTTGTATTCATTGTAAGCAAACTGTTCCACCGAGTGTTCTGAGATAAGGTGACTGTGCTGCCAATTATCAACAAGCCGCTGAGTTTGTTTCCATGAAAAACAATGGAAATGCCCGTTGTTACAAAAGGTTATGCAAATGTATGATTTGAATTTCAGCTGTGTATCAGAATAAATGAAATTCAGAGCTGACTGGCAGGTTGGTACCTGTGATGAAGTTCTCTTGAAGCCGAAGCTCCACGGTGCGTCGATCAATGGCAGCAGGAACAAAGAGCAGGCCTGTCTTGGAGCAGAGGATAGCGAGCGATGGAGAAAGGCTCTGGCACATGCAGCGTTTTGGACACGGCTGTCCCCTGCATGCCGCTGCCAGTAACAGCAAAGAGAACCACAGCCGCTCCATTATCCTCCACGGGAAACAGGGCAACTGCAAGGCAGAAAGAATGGAGCAGTGAATTAAAGTGGATAAAAAGATGGTGGCACCAAAGAGAAGGCAGTCAGGGAGTGACAAACCAGGGTGACTCAAAGACATTTAAATGTATTTGTTCTGGTGAACACATAAACACATATCGGTGGCACCTTGGTAAATCAGCCAGCCTTTAAAACTCATCATAGTTTGATAATTTCCATCTAAAAACAAGAGTCCCACATTTACATTTGGAAAATTGTTCAATAAATGTGGCCCAGTCAAAAGCTGTGGTTGTCATTTGTTTATATTTACTTCATGACATTTTCTAAGAAAACAGT
This sequence comes from Melanotaenia boesemani, assembly GCF_017639745.1. Taxonomy (NCBI): domain Eukaryota; kingdom Metazoa; phylum Chordata; class Actinopteri; order Atheriniformes; family Melanotaeniidae; genus Melanotaenia; species Melanotaenia boesemani. The sequence goes on along the minus strand of NC_055690.1, from coordinate 22,939,006 downwards.
GACGACAGAATGAGTATTACGGTCTTGTTGTTGTGTGCATATCAGTTAATTTTGTTGTCTTGCTAATCTGCAACTTCTGCAGTTTCAGAGGTGCAAATGACGGCAAATTATTTGATGTCAAATGAAACATTTGGTCTCATGTGCATATATCAACTTACAAATCTTCTTAAATTTGATTTTAAGTTGCTCTTAAGTTTTTTCTTTTTTTTTTTTTTTTTTTTTATGAAAACCCTACATCAGATTCACAAACATTTTTATTCATGACCTGCTGTGGTTTAAGGTGTGGTGTGCCGGTGGATCAAGTGCATGCATCTGATGAAATGAAACCTCCTGGTGAGTGTGTTAGTTGATCAGTGGTGTTATTAACCAGGCAAGCAGGGCATAACATCATTCCCTAATAAAATGAATCATTATAGTAATAAAAAGAAAAACATAAATGAAATACATTTTAATTGGATGTGGAGGTCACAGAGGAGTTGGAGACTTATGGAGAGATATTCTTGTAGTTGAGAGAGCGGATCTGGCGTGTGTGCAGTCTGCATAGACTCTCAATATGTACATTATTTTAAAAAGGAGAAAAATAGTATTTCCATAAGAACAGTTAAAACATACACCTCGGAAAGATTAAACTGAAATTGCATGCTCTAAACCAGTGGTTCTCATACTAGGGTTCTGGACCCCCAAGGGGGTCACAAGATAATTTCAGGGGGTTGCCAGATTATGGTAAAATTCATATACATTTATCAATAAACTTGGGACAGGGCTGTCAAAATTAAACCATTAATAAAGGAACCTTTGAAATTAGCACCTTCATTTTTTTAAATAGATTAACGCATAAACAACAAAGTTAGTACACATGCCATATTAAAAATCTGAATTGGATATTATCACTGCGAGAGAAGCTGATTTTGTCACATCGGTGAACCACCAAAAATCATTTTATCCTCCTAATTTATAAAGATTATGACATTTTTCCAGCCTTACATTTAAAGGATGGCTGCAGGATGACCCCCACTAAGTCATTGTATGGGGGTTGTGAACACCAACGTTATCATAAGGGGTCATGGCTCAAAAAGTTTGAAAATCACAGATCTAAACTATTAAAATGAAACAATAAAATAGTGCTGTAATCACTGGTACAAGTTTCCATGACATGGTCATTAAGATAAACCATTAATGTGATCATTAACCCCAGAACACTAATGTTAGGTGATTTTCACCCACAGCAGCTAGCAGCTTGACAGAAGAGTAATAGGCCATTATGAGAACAACCCAAAATTCACTCACACTGGAGATTCTAAGTAATTGAAAACTGAATCCAGTAATAAACCTTAAGTGTGTCTTAAAGACAAAAGCATAGCGACACACACTCTTCAAGCACATACCATGCTCTAGTTGTGTACCGTGTCCCTTGCAATCCCAAATGTAAATAACATATTTGCCAAACCTTATTAAATGGAGCCAATTCAGTCTAATAATTGAGGATTACGATTTGTAATGCAAATCAGTTGGAGAGCTGTAGATGGTGACATGCACAGGAACACAGAGAACTTAACAGTTTAATATAGCTATATTATTAAAAGTTGACAAAACTTCTTTTTCTAGTTAGGAACACTTAAAATCTCACTCAGTTTCACTCAGCTGCCAACAACAGCTACCCCTGTGTTAAAAAAAAAAAAAAAAAAAAGTGTAAAAGAATGATAGTTATATGACTGCTCCTATCTGCAATGGTATTTAGTTTTTTTTTTTTTTTTTAATGGAACAATCATATTACAGGTTAGCATCATAAATATAAAACACACTGCAAGCACCATGCTGTAACAGCAGACTCATTTTCAACTTTAGATTGTTAGATTGTCCAAGTTTGCCCTTAAAAGAGCAAATTATGAGGTGATAATATTTTATCATAATATTTTTTTCCCTCATATGTGAGTGATCTATTTATTTTTCCATCTCTTGATGTCTTTTTTCTTAAACACAGGCAGAAAGTTCAGCTGTTAAATGAAATTGTTTTGCATCACGCTAACGATTTGTTTATTTTTTCATAAAACAATACAACTGAATGAACGTCCACCTTTAGGACAGTTTAAATACTGAGCCAGTCTCGATGGTTCCATCATGTTCTGGGTATCTGTGCCGTTTTTTGCCATGCGTATGGGGCACTAGGAACCTGCTGTTTTGGCTAATGTTGTGAATATTTGTTATGATGTGTCATATAGGCAGCAAACCAATAAGAAACATGATCTACCTAACCAGGTAGTTTTCTCTTACCTTTGAAAACACTGTGTCTACTTGCAACATCTGCTCCATCGTCTTCCTCCTAATCCATTATAACTCCCTGCTAATAGGCATTGTAGGTGCTGATGGCTCATTTATAAATGAGAGGGAGAATATGAAGGGATGAATCTATGTCACTGGCATTTTTACTCATTCGAACTATAGAAGCATAACTTGTATAGACAACTGTGTGCATTTTCTTTATATATCTAATTAATTCAGTTCAACACAGTTAAACTTGCCTGTTGAGATTTTGGTTTAGTGCTTTTGGCGTCACTAGTATTCATCCTGTTGGTTCTTTTGTTGAACCTTTTCATCCATCTTTGCCATTCATCTCGCTTGTTCCTTGTTCCCGATTAGCACATGTTTCACTTATCTGATCATTGCTAGTAGTACTTAAACCTACATTTTATCTCAACACCTTGTCTGGTACTCTCTGTTTTTAAGCAATCTTGATTCCCAGGCCCACCCAGCTCTGTGTTGCCTTTGAGGTCATTAGAAATCTTTAGATCAAGGATGTCCAGTTCTGGTCCTCAAGGGTTATGTGTTTCAACAAACCTGATTTTAGATTAATGAGTCATTAACAACCTTGGTAGGAACTTGACAACAAGCTGATGCATTTAATTTCGATCAGGTGTGTATGAACATGGAAACAACTAAAACCTTAAGGATGATTGCCTTCAATGACATCCCTGTTTTAGATGCTTGTGAAAAATTTTCCAGATTTTTTCCTCAGCAGCTTTGTTGTCTTCTTCAAACTGCCTCTTGTGCATGTGTGTGCATGCATTTGGGTCCTGATTAGCACCAAACCACAAGTCAGTGACTGATATTTAAACATAACAGTCTGATTTATAACAATATGTGGAAAACTTCAAAGGGTCTGAAAACTTTCTAACTATACTCTGATTTCCTGTCTGTATCCTTAATTTTATCCAACTTCTGGCAAACATTTAATGGTCATTAGGAGTAATTTTCCCAGGTTACCTGAATTTCCCTACACTGCACAAAGGAAGCGTCACCTTCTCTTTACCGTTTGAGCTCTATTTACGCCATCTGCTGCAGAACAGTATGGCGCTCTGTGCGTCACGAAAATTTAAACTCTACCTTTCATGATTAAGTTGGGTAGCTTAAAATGGACCCAGTTCCACTGTCGATCACTCCGGATGACTCAAAACCTGTGGTGTGATGTGTGTTTCAGTGGGCAACAGTATATTAGCCTTGCCAGTATGGCTTATGGTGAATCAATAGAATTGAACCTTGATTCAGCAGGGGGCCTGCGTATAACTTGTCCAACCTGCTTCTCCCTTGATATTCCTAAAACCTTTAACAGAAAACTGTTAAGGGTTAAAACCTCACGAGATAGGAAAAAGCATTGTTGTTACAAGCTTTCTTTCAAATCTAACTGCAAACTCACTTTTTACTGTTAGATTTCCCTGTGTATCATCCAGTGAAGTGTGGATAACAAATGTACAAATTAAAGTGAATGCAGCCTCATGAGTCTGGTAAAAATAGATGTTATGCTGTAATTTCATAGCTCATGTTTTCCAGCTTCCCACAACACCCAGACAGAGCGAAGCAGCACTGATCAGCAAACTTACATATGCACAGACATGTGGGTTCTTCTCACAGCCTTCCACTTTACCTGCTCAATGTGTTTCCATTCAGCACATTTCTTTCCATTGCTTTTGATTATTCCCTTCACCATACTACCCCATCTCATTTCCTTCACACAACACCCAGTTTGCTATTTTTTCTCATCCACATACCCCCTACATACACTCCATCCTCTCTATTTAAAACCAATGTGAATAAATCACATTCCACACAATGTAAAGTGAAAGCATTTCAGCACTATTCAAAAAGATTTAGGTAATTTATTCATTTCAGATTGCTGCCTCATCACTCAGGAGTTTTCTGTTGTTTGTCCGTCCTTGACAAAATTCTCCATTCCTATCAAATACGCCTCCTTTTGTCCTCCTTTCTGCCTCCCTACTGACCTCTCAGCTCTTCTTAGATCTTCATATCAAAAGCATTTTGCAACAGAAGAGGTTTTTTGACACGTTGTCTAATGGTGCTTTTATTCTTCCTCTACAAACATCTATCTCACAAAATCCCTGCACTCAGTTTTCATCTTATATGCTCTGCATGCTGCTCTCCATCATTCATTTGTCAACTTGTGTCTGTTTATCATAGTTTTAATTCAATGTTTCTTTTTATTTATTTTTTAAGAAAAAAAAATGGTACCAGCCTTTACTTTTATTCACACATCCTTAACTTGGTGGATCAGCTCCTCCAGCTTTTATATGTGTCTTATGAGTATGCTGTAATAACCGTTATTTAAAACATTTAGACACACCTCATTTGGCTCTTCCACTTATCCAGACTGGGAGTGATTTTAAAGCTATTTAATTATGAACTGGTTGGCTTTACAGTGATGCTGATAGTGATCTGTCACCCATCATTGCTCACTGCTGTTTTTCAGCTATGGGGCACTAATATCACTACTGTAGAAACAGATGTGAGCTGCCCTTGTTAGCAGTTAAATTGGGCTGTAACAGTAGCTAACAACAGTTTGAATAACATTGTAATGCAGTAGTAGTGATTGTCTTTTATATAAGTATATGTTGATCTGAGCACTGCTGAAACAATATGACTCACTGTATCTTATTTTCAGGAATACCTTCACAGTGAAAGCTAGAAAAATATCAAATATTCCATCGTTTTCAGGATTCCAAATCTTTAAATGTCAATTTAATTATCTGAATTAAGCAACAACAGTGCTTGATTGCATCAGCTTTTTATCAGATACTCTCGCTGGACACCTTTTGTGGCCATTAATTAAAACCACTTTTTGTATATTCAGTCATTTTCATCTTGGTGTCATTGCAGTTTAAAACTGTGCATTTTAAACTGTCAGCATTTTATTTTGAAGGAAAATAGTGATATTAGACATTTTCATACTCAACTGTTTTCCCATCGTAGGCAGAAGCATGACATCTATGCCAGTTATATTATAGAGCAGTGTGACTACCAGGGAGGGGGACTAAAATCTAATCAACATCTAACAGCAGTTTTTTGGTGCGTGTACATTCTTGCCTTGAAGGTTTCCGGAGGGTAGTAAATCTGAGGAGGGCACATGGGTTAACCAAACTGAAATAAACTGTTCAAAAAGTATTTGAAGGTTTCCTTCCTAGTAAAATATGTTTCCATAGTTTAGTGAATTTTTACCTTCCCAGGTTAACATTTTAAATTAATCTAACCTGATCCAGATGCTTTCATTAATGACTGTTTGACAACACTGTGTGAAGCTTAAATGGAGACCACATAGAAAACATGATTAAATAACATTTCTGACAAAACCATTGACAAATTTGACCTTTTTATTGCAAATTTTAAAGTGTAAGAGACAAAACTTCTTCTTCATTCGAAGATTAATCAATATAAAGAGAGTTTTCTTTAAATCGTACAACAAATACAGGGTTTAGCTTCTGTTGTAGCTAAACTCAAGTAAAACTGCTGCATTTATACAGTTTCATAATTTCATTTAATACAAGAGTTGTGTCTCAGACAACTCCTGCTCTCTTGCTGGCAGAAAAAAATAGCACAGTCAGCTACTATGTTGATAAATTCACTCCACAAATATCAGAACACCCTGTTCACAAAAGTGTAATATGCATATCTGTCACTATATTTGGGACTTTATATTCCTGAGATTGCCATTCATCTCAATGAAATCAGACTAAAAGTTGGCAAAATGCTTATATCTGAAAGTAAGGCAGAATACAGGCAGCATTATTTTGATGTAATTACAATGGAAAGCTCTAAATTGATATTCATTTTCTACAAGTGGCTTTAAAAGCTGCCAGAACAACATTGGTGATGTCTCCAGGAGTGACAAATGATTTTATGTTTGTAAAGTGAGTCTCTTTGTTTCGTTTGACAGTATGATCCCTGCTTTGCATTCATGAATCGATCAGCTGCTCCCAGGCAGAGTGTTTTTCAACGTGTTTAGACCAGATATTGTGCCAGACTGCAGTGCCACATAATATTGTTGAGAGCTGAAAAAGCTGCTGCAATGAAAATGGTAAAAAAATACCCAATATTGACCACAATAGTCGTTTCTTTTTCTTTTTTCTTTTTTTTAACAAACTAATAAGCGGCACTACTTTGGAGTGGTTTAACATCAGTTATGTTGAAGATTTCAGAAGGAGGCACCAATTAGTACCGACTTTCTAAAGGGGGGAAAAAAGTCTCCTTCATAGGTCATATCGACCGATTTGTGATGACAACCCTTTGTGCTCCAGTCTATTTTTCTTCACCGTTCTCACCAGATCAATGGAAATGTGGAGGTGTTTTGTAGGTGTGGGCATAAATTGTTTATTGTAAATATAGTTGGCTGTAATGCTATGATGTTTAACCTATTTGCAAAAGTGGTGAGCTTGATTTTTCTCTATGATTAATGAGGTATCCTTCTGATTAAGTCATGGATGTTAAGTGAGCAATGACAAAATTAGATGAAAGCCTTCTAAACCTTAATAAAGCCTATTTATTTTAGCAGACAATTGATATGGTCAAAAAAAAAGCAACAGCGATGTTGCCTAGAGAGTTCACATTGTGAACATAAAGACCATCAGATCAAAAAATGAACATTAACAGTGGTCAGACACACTGAAATGGATCAGCAGCTGTGAGAATAAAAAAGAAATGTGGAGTTATAGCCCTGTCTGAATCAATCAGCAACGTAAATCACCACACACATGAATATGGTTATTAGAGGGACAATCAGGCAGAGCACAAGTCAGCAGGAGAGAGATGATCACAGGATAAAAAAACATGAGAAGACAAAAATAATTAGAACACATATAAAAAGGAGAGAAGAAGCCAGTTGTAAGGGGGTATCATTACAGAAATAAGCAGATTAGTTTACTAAAAGCTGTGGTTATCTAAAACATGATAAAATACTCAAGCTGTAGGTTTAACTCTATTCTAAGTGGCTGCACAAAGTTAAATTTTTTTATGATTACACAGGAAAAATAAAAAAAAACAGACAATCCTGAGGCAGATGATCTCAGTCTCCAGTTGATTTTCCTCTCTTGCTCTGCCAATATATTCCTCTCATTATGGGAATCACCTTTTTAAAATGAAATCTGAAGCTTGAGGAATGAGTACAACCCCTGGTTTGTTATCTCTAGCAACTAGCTATAAGTACTGAGTAAATTAATGTCATATCACTCTCCTCCTAATTGCCCACTGAAGGATACCACTACCAAAGCCTGGGCTAGGTGATTTTGTATTTTAAAAAAAGGAAAGAAAAAAAAAATCCAATTTAGTGTAAGAGCCTCTGGTGATAAATTTTATTCTGCCTGGAAAACTTTGATCTCACAATCAGCAAGACCCACCTGCTGAATTAAAACTTCAGTTACATAAAACTATCATACAGAATGATGATATCCTGCTGAGTTATAGAATATATACAGGAAATTAAGTGAAGCCATTACAGTCTGCATGCTGCAAAGCACTCCACAGAATTACCTTGAAACAAGAGTACTTTTAAAGAAAACCTGAAAACCGTGGAACATTACAGGAATGTGAATCATCAAACAATAACCCTGCAGGATAAGAACAGACAAACTTCTTTTAAAAGCTACATTTACCACAAAATATGTCAGATGCTGCATACTCTTAGGCTCAATTCACTGGCAGTTAATCTCTTGCCACCGCACCACCATCACACTGGTTCTGAAAACCATTCATTAGATGAAAATATGAATTTTAAAAGAATCCCTACACTGGTTTGTGTGCACATTCCTGGCTCTTCACTAGGACTGTGTCCAGCCTCCAACCCAACCCAACCCAGAGTACCTTGCAATTGAGATGGATTATCCTGTCAGCTTTCTTGCAGAAGCGCCAGAGAGCATGGTGTGTGTGTCATGAACTGTATGTGCACTAAAGCATGAACATGTGTATGCGCTCACATGTTTACTTCATAATTCACCTCTCTGAATATGTATTTGTGTGTGTCAGTAAAATCTGTGTATGGACATATGACCATATATTTTTGTCTCTACCTGGAACAAATGTGTCTGTAGCTGCTCGATTGCTGCTGTCCAAAAGCACTCACTTATGTGTCTTGTGTGTTTAACAGAGCACGTGTGAGAGAGTTCAGGGTATTTCTGCAGGGTCTGCCCTAGTAAGAACACAGGGTTACTAATGACCTCCAAAGCAGCAGCATACATCTGCGGCACTGACACACACAAACATAGTGCACACACACACACTGTGCATGTTCATTTGAGTGAATGCATGCCTGCATGTTTGTTTGTGTGCATACACTATGTGACCGGTCTATTAAACTGGGAGTGGCCAGTGGTTTGATGCAGCTAGCATAATTCTTTAAAATGATTGTTAAATTCTTTACAGTTCATAATTACACATAAACAATATCACTTTTTCATTGAGGCACAATACATTTCCGCCTCCTTATTCTCATGCATAACTTTGGGAAAAAGCAAAAATCCATGAGCAGTTTTGATAAAATGTGCAAATATCAAGTGAGACTGGGAAGAGAAAACTGAAATTAAAACCTCAGTAAGGCATTAAAGTAAGTGAACTAGGGACAAGTTAAAAGTGTGACAGCAATATAGCCTGAAGAGATATAGCTAAAGCAAAAACAAAGTGCTCCTACAGTATAGGGTCTGTCAAAAGACATGGCAAAGGCAAAGCTTTTATTGGCTGGATAGGAAAAAACAAAAAAGAAAAGAAAAAAAAAACTTGATGGGGCCTGTAACTTAGCAACAGCCAATGACACATGGATGGTAAAAGTGAGGAGGTGGGGAGACTGTGCATTGTAGTTATGGGGGTGTAGTGAGAGTGTGTGTAGGGGGCTGTGAGAAAGTGCAAGATTGGTCTGGAGATCTCACAAGTAATGAATTTGGATTGTTGCATCAAAGCAGATGAAAGTGGGAGAAAAAGTTCCCCACTTGTGTTGCATTAATAGTGCAGTAAATCTATCCAAGAGGCGTGCTGTGTTAGTGTTTTCTGTCTTGTTAAATCACTTCCCTATTCTGAGATGCTTTTATAATAAGTGCTGTAATTAAAGCATGTTTTTTGCATTTTATATTATTATATAAATCCCACCATTTGTCTAATTTTAACCTTCCCCATCAGTTGGCAAACTCTCCAGAGTCCTTCCTCATATGGTTGGAAAGCTTCATCTTGTCATTATGCCAAAACTCATGTCTGTGGGAATAGTGGAGTTGCCTGTTTACATCGATCTGAAACACTTTGCAAAAAAAAAAACAAAAACAAAAAAAAAAAACAAATGTATGACATTAACTGGGTATACGTGCTCTACACCAAAAAAAGACAAAACAATACTGCATGACTTGTATCAGGTGGACATCAGTTTAATACAGAATGATGTTTTATCCAGAGCTTCAAGGCATATCCCAAGATCCCCATCAGGTAGAATGGGTGAAATCAGAACAGCTACCAATTCAACATGATTAAATCTCACTCTTTGATAATGCTGGACATGCTCTTTTGGTTTGCGAAGATTGTGTCATTTGGCTAAAATGTTTGGTTCCTAAGCAAATGGGGATTGATTTAGAGGCTCATGGAGCTGCTAGGTTACTGTTTTCTAAAGTATGTGCAACCCTACCATATTTATTTATTCAGGTAAAACTGTCAGGAATCTTATTTCTGTTTGGCTTCCTGCTGGGTGTGGTAGTGGTGGTGGTGCTGGTGCTAATGTGAGATTCAACACGCCTGCCTGCTTAAGATCTCCAGATTGTTGCCTTACCTAGTGGTACAATGCTGAGCATTCAGATTTTTACTCTACAGTATCAGTTGTTGACATTTTTATTTTTTCTTGTAAACTTCCTGTTAAAGAAGAATTCCATTCCCAGTCTGGAATACCCACCACAAGCCTGTGTTTGGCTCGCTGCAGCAGCACTACCTCTGCCTCTGCTAATATTTGTTAATGTGGACTTTTGGTTCTCAAAAAAAAAAAAAAAAAACAACATTTTTATTCTTTTATATATCTTCTGTCTGCTCCTTCCTGGGTCTGGCCTGTCTGCCTGTAAACTGTAACAAAAACAGATTTAAACTAATCATTGAAATTAGTTTTCTGTTGTTTGTTAATTAGAATTCTATTGCCAAAAATATGCACATCATCTGTAACTCTTTCAAAAATCTTTAAATTGGGCTCCTCTTCTATAACAGCATATCTACAGTGCCATGAATATGTATTTGCCCCCTTCCTGATTTCTGTGTTTTTTGCATATTTATCACTCACGGAGGTTTCAGATCATCAAACCAATTTTAATATCACACAGAGACAACCCAAGGAAATACAAAATGTAGTTTTGAAATGTTGATTCCATGTATTAAGGCACAAAAAAAATCAAAACGTCTCTGGCCCTATGTGAAAAAGTAATTGCCCCCCTTGCTAAAACTCAAAGTAACTGTGATTAACAACAGTTTTTGGGAAAGCTGAGTTCAATTCTACAAGCCACACCCAAACATGATTGCCACCACCTGGGTTCAAATCAAGAAATCACTTAAATTGGATCTGTTAGACAAAGTGAAGTAGGCTACAAGATCTCAAGAACATGCCACGATCCAAAGAAATTCCAGAAGAATTAAGAAAAAAAGTAATCGAGATCCATCAGTCTGGAAAAGGCTACAAAGCCATTTCCAAGGCTGTGGGGATCCAGCGAACCACTGTCAGAGCCATTATCCACAAATGGAGAAAGCTGGGAACAGTGGCAAACCTTCCCAGGAGTGGTCGACCACCTAAAATTACTCCAAGAGTGCGACGGCGGGTAATCCAGGAGGTTACAAAAGACCCTCACAAAACATCAAAGGAACTGCAGGCCTCGCTGGCCTCAGTTAAGGTCAGTGTGCATGACTCCACCATAAGAAAGGTACTGGCCAAAGGTGGCATCCATGGCAGAGTACCCAGGCGAAAACCACTGCTGTCAAAAAAGAACACAAAGGACCGTCTCACATTTGCCAAAAGGTATCTCGATTATCCTCAAGACTTTTGGAGAAACATTTTATGGACTGATGAGTCAAAAATTGACCTTTTTGGAAGATGCACAGCCCGCTACATCTGGCGCACAAATGGCACAGCATTTGACAAAAAGAACATTATGCCCACAGTAAAGCATGGTGGTGGCAGTGTGATGGTCTGGGGTTGCTTTGCTGCCTCAGGACCAGGACAACTTACTGTGATTGATGGCATAATGAATTCTGGTGTTTACCAGGAAATTCTGAAGGACAATGTCAGGCCATCAGTTCGTGCCCTCAAGCTCAAGCGCTCTTGGATCATGCAGCAGGACAACGATCCAAAGCACACCAGCAAGTCCACCTCTGAATGGCTCAAGAAAAACAAAATGAAGGTTTTGGAGTGGCCAAGTCAGAGTCCAGATTTAAATCCAATTGAAATGCTGTGGTCTGACCTTAAGCGCGCGGTTCATGCAAGACGACCCTCCAATATGGCTGACTTGAAAAGATTTTGCAAAGAGGAGTGGGCCAAAATCCCTCCACAGCATTGTGAAAGACTCATCACAAATTGTCGCAAACGTTTGATTTCAGTTATCGCTGCCAAAGGTGGCCCAACTCCCTATTAGGTTCAGGGGGCAATTACTTTTTCACATAGTGTTAGATAAGTTTTTTTTTTTTTTGTGCCTTAATAAATGGAATCAACATTTCAAAACTGCATTTTGTGTTTCCTTGGGTTGTCTCTGTGTGATACTAAAATTGGTTTGATGATCTGAAACCTCTGTGAGTGATAAATATGCAAAAAACACAGAAATCAGGAAGGGGGCAAATACATATTCATGGCACTGTATGTGGGTAGTAAAGAAATACAAACCTCAATCTAACCAATAAACTATTTGGTTATTAATTTATTTCATTTTTGTTTTCCACCTAGGGCTTGTTTGTTTGTGTCTTAAGACGTTTTCCTGAGACAGGTTGAACTAAATCTCTCTAAATATCTGCAACAGCTGCCATGATAAATCTTTGATAAGCCTGTTTGATCCTTGTGATTGACAGTCTGTTCCACATTGAGGTTTTCAAACCTGGGCTGGTATTCAAATGGAGAGCAGGGCTGCAACCCCTGTGCCACCAAGGATCTGCCCCCACCAAAGTGAGAAAGTGAGTCTTTTTCTGCAGCTGACCCTGACCTTCTCATGGAGGAGAATGAGAGATGAGACACCTCTCTGGGGACTGAGCTTTGCTCTTCACCCTGAAATCATTGGGAAAACGTGAGCTAGTTCTTGTCTTTGCAGGGCTATACCCAGCTATAACCTCAGAAACAGTGACGTGCTGTGTCTCTGCAAGATTACAAAGACCTTTTTCTAATGAACTGCTCTCATTTTCTCTGTTTTTTTTCTTTATTTTCTTTGAAAATGTTTTGAGTGAAATTATGGTTAAATGAAACTAAACTCAGTTTCTACTTCTAAAATTAAATGGCTGACTCTCAAATACTGTAATTGCTGAGTCCTCAAATGACTGTTTTCTTTTTTCCCAGAAAAGGACTTTTTAAATAGAGAAGGATGATGGAAAAATAATCCTTTCACTTTTCCATTAGCTCTTTTGCTTCAGTGTTTTTGCACTCTATGCTTTTACATGACCAGACTTACTCAGCCAAAACCACACTGACACATTTCATTATATGCAGTTGTGAATAGATGTACTGTGTTTCCACTGTAGGCCGGCGCAGTGACTCACTTATGAATCCATGCTGAAATTGGTGTTAGTTCGCCATAGAAATAATTTATCCTGGAACTGCAATCATTATCTGGTATCATATATTTTTCTTGTCACTCTTTGGTTTTTGTATTTATAGCTGGATATACAGCAAAATGCTAATTATCTTTAAAGTCATCATTGGCATAATTTGTATTGCCCACTAAATTGGGCTTTCTGTATTTGTTAACTCTGTAAATTAGAACCAGTATGACTCCAGTCCGTGATTGTAAAGCATACCTTTCCAAGGGTACGCTAAAGAAAAAACTGCTGGCAGTCTTTTCAATTTACATTTCAAGAACAATCAGTTTTAATGCTGCTAGTCAGATAGATGAAGATTGAGGAACATAACTCAAAGTTTTCATATGAAAATTAATAAAAAGATTCAAGACATATAAACAACTATACGATCAGAAAACAGCATTAACAGACTACTGCTCCTCCTGCACCTACTGGTACCATAATAGCTATTGTCAGTGTGTTGTTTGCCTTCATGGACATAAAATTAAAAATGGATAGTGTATCTAGTCAGAGTGAAGTTGTTGTGCAAAGTGGCACAAACACACATCCACATAGGTGCACAGGAGGTGATACACAATGTTGCCAGGCAAACCCAGCCCCTACCTTTAATATTAGGACTTGCTGAAATCTAAGACACACATTTGACACACACAGATGCTGAGATCTGAGGGGACGTTTGCTAATGGCTCAGTTTTTCAATGATGCTTGGCGCCCTGTCCTCTTTGTATTTTTTTCTTCTCTCACACTCTGTTCCCAGTTAATTTTTTTTTAATTTATTAATATATTTTCCCTACTGAGTAATTGTCACCCTCTGTTGTTTTTTTTTTTTTGCTGTCTGAGTTCTGCTGTGCTCTGTATTGTGCTGTATGTTCTTTCCCTTGCTGTATCTTATTTCTGACGCCCTGTCCTCTCCTGTCAGTACAACAGATAATGAGGTGATTGTGGCTGTTGGACAGAGAATCAGTCCTTGTTGAGCTGTCTTCTGTTGTAATTGTCTGATTTAACCACACACACTGGGACACTCACATCCCAGTTTCTTTTCCATTTAACAGACTTTTACTCCTACATTTTTCCTGTAAATTGTCCTGTTTTTAAGTGTTTCTAGCCTAAAAATTTTAAATCATTACAATTGGGCATAAACTTCTTCTCTGAGGTATCGGCTCAGTATTGCAGTGTTTTTACATTTAGAATAACTTCTTTCTAGATTTCAAAGATTTTTATATATATTAAGAATTTCTGACATTGTTGAAAATATAAAACCCCACAATACAGCAGCTGTCTTTTTATTACTTTTTATTACTTTATTACTGTACAAATCTTCATTCAAAAGATTTGCAGATACTTCTATTTACAGTCAACTAATTCAATAAAATGTAAGAAAGCTAATTACAGCATAGCCAAATGGACCTATGTAAACACCATTGCATAACTATCTACCATTAAAATCAAAGCCATTAAAGGCAAGGTGAACATCTAGAAGCTGTTTGATATCCTGGAACCAGCACAACACAGTAAAGTTGACCTTGAAAAACTTTTAAGACCTGACTGCAAGATGTTTGCATCAATATTTTACTAAAGCAAGAAAACCTGGGGAAAAAAAACAGATACAATCTATTTATGCTTTCACCTCTATATCTGTGACTGTCTTACTGCCATTAGCAGGTCGCCGATACCGTGGCCTTGAGATCCAAGAGTAACGACAAAATGTGGTGATACATGGTTTTATCTCTTGACTTATGTCCCATGCTTTCCCTCTTACATGTACTCACACTTTGTCTATACAGCAAGATCTCTCAAAAGCTCACGAGTGTGGGTAATGGGGTTCCGACATCAAACGCATCCTAGTTCGAAACACAGCTAAATATACTTTTTTTTTTCTTTTCATCAGGTTCCCTGTATTGTTGTTATGCTTTACTTCGCCATTATGGTTTCTCTATCCATGCATTTCACTATCTTCTTTTGCTTCATCATTTTCCCTGCCCCTGCTCCATAATGGTAATTTAATCCAATCCTTCTCTTTCCTTTTTTTTGTTGCTTTCTTTCCCAATTTCTATTTACAAATTTCTACAGATGTAGCTCTAACAGATGTGTCTCATTTTACAGAGAACAGCAGCAAGCAGTTGCCATTGCTGATTATTGATCATGGTAATAGGAGTGTAATAACATTACAAAAAAGCAAAACAAAAAATTGTGGAGAAATAGAGATTGGACAATGGTAAAGGAGAGAAAAGGTTGGGGGGGCAGAAGGTTGGGTGGAAAAAAAAAACACAAGAAAACAATAAGCTGGTTGACCTACACGCAAAGAGGAGAGGGAGGACAAGGAAAAGATAAGGGAATGGAACGTAGAAAGGAAAAGAAAAAGGATGGAGAGAGATGTGTGTGTTTGTTTGTGTGTGCACCAATTGGTAGTCATCACAGAGAAGCTTTCTCCATTCAGGAGCTCAGTGTGCAGCTGTCGCTTCAGGGAACTGATCACACACACTCTCACACACACACACACCGTCAGTCACAGATACAAACACACATGCATTAAAAACACACATGGGCTACTTCTCTGTCTCGCTCACTTGCTTTGGGCTGTGCTTTGAACTGATCCCTGCCACTGAAGAGACGCACACACAGAGCTGGCTGATAATAATATTATCCTATGGCCTTCATACGGTAATATGGTTTTATTACTGAGAAGAAATTTAAATATTATGGCTTTCAGAGAAAGCTTTAGGAATTACATGGCTGTCATGCTCCTCAGCTTCAATGGAATATTAAGAATCTCTGTTTATCTAAGGTCTTGGGGCTGCAAATCTATTAAGTTGTTTACCTTTGCCATGGTATGTGCTGGCACGTTTTATAGTCGTATTTATAAATTTACAAGCATGAAAATGCTCGCCACTGAATAAAGCTGGCAGCTTAGAGGGGAAGCACACATCTGGATACTTGGGGCTATGTAGGAAGGGCTGTGTCATGATGCAGCAAAATTAACTCAGCCTCTTGCTTCTGTATAATGTACAGTGGGCCCCATCATTATCTTGGTAAAATGTACACCCTTCATCCAATTTATTCTTAATAATCTCTGTCATTAATACTGGATAATTTCTTTGTTCTGGACTTTGAGCTGTTAGAACCGCTGCTCAGGGGGCCGTTTCTGTCATGTTCTCTGCCCTGCCTGGGCTCATCAGCTCATTTAGATCACCTGGGCTTAATTGCCATTCTGCCTCTGCCTTTGTTCCTTCTCTGACAGGCTACCAGCCTAATTCATCCCACCTGGTTTTCCCTGATAGCTGCTTGGTTTCTCTGCACTACTTAATCCCTCTTCAGTCTCTCCTTCTCTGCCAGATTATCATCGCCAGCACCTCCCCAAGTTGATATCCAGCATTCAGTTGTCTTCAGATTGCCTACTACGTTTGCCCTCGATTTACCCCTCTTGCCTCGCTCTTGTCGCATACCTCTTGCCTAGTTTCTTGGATTTCTGGATTCTGACCCATATTTTTTTTTTGGACCCCGAGCTTCGCCTGATGTCTTGGATAAGTACCCCATCTGTCTCTGTGTTGAAATGAATGAATGAATGAATGAATGAAATGAATGAATGAAAAATACTTTATTAATCCCTTTGCAGGGAAATTCATGTTTTCAGTACAACCCATCCAAGACTAGACAAAACAACATATGATGACACAAACAGAACAGGCATACTGACGGAGCAGCCATTTCTACAGCGCTCCTTGTCTTAGATATAGGTGAAAGGTAACATTAGGGGGAGTAAGATGTAGCTGGAGAGGATAAAAAAGGCATCTCCACACTGGGCCTAAGGGCCCATTATTGAGATACAAAAACACTCCTCAGTACATAAAGAACATAACTCAGACAATCACAACATCAGAAACACGTGGCGGGGAGGGGAGGGGGGGTCTCCCATCGCAGCAAGTGCAGACGCAGCTACATTCTCAGAGCGCGTCCAATGAACCCACTGCCCGGGAGTGGAGGGAGGTGGAAGGACAGCAAGGCAGTGAATAACGGGGAGGTGTATCTGTAGTGGTGTACTTGAGTGTGGTGCGTGTGTGTGCGTAGAAGAGAGCTTTGCCCCAGTTCTCCCTCACAGTCTCTGCCACCTGATGATAGTGGGGCATCCTTGAGGGCTGATCCAGGTTGAAGTCCATCGCCCGTGAAGAGGGTGAGGGGAGGGTGGGGGACTGAGCGTCCATCAACAAAACATTCCAGGGAGCTTTCAGCCAGCCATTCAAGGCCAGCACAGGGAGCCAAATTTGATAACAGCATTTGTTTTGGTTCAGGCCAGAGCTGTTTCGTCTGCCTTAAGTCTCTCAGTGGTCCCACTGGCGACTCCCAATGATCCGAATTTAGGGTCAATTTCCATCCAGCCGAGCTGACAACTTCTCCAAGTTGGTGACCACCTCACGTACAAGCCCAGAAAGCGCAACCAGTTTGCCATCCAGAACTGGAATAGCCTCCAGTTTACGATTCAGCTCCTGTACCGCCACAGCCTGATTGTTCATAGCTCGGCACACACCAGCACAGAAATCCGGCAGCTTGCCAGTGACTGCCGACAGTGTCCGAATTTTGCGATATGCCAGGAAACCGCCCGCTCCAAACAGCAGAAACCCAGTTATCATGAAACCGAATGTATAGATGTCCTCCACGTCCTCGACAGAAAGAATCGACAGACACATGACTTTCCACGCTCCCCAGGAATCCATCACATATCCAGCCGAAAACGTTCCGCCAGGGCAAGCAGGCTCCCCCACGCCTGTTTTCCGGTTCGAATAAATTTGGTCGATTGCATTTAGGGACCAGATGGTGTTCTGACCATTGCTTGCCTTCTGACCTGGATTCTGGATTTTGGACTTTTTAGCATTCCTCCTACCCCTCTCCAGGACTAGACCGCTTCTTCCAGGCTTGCCGGACTCTTGCCCCTTTGCAGAATAAATCTGTTTTTTTTTTTTTTTTTCGCATATTCCTCAAAGGAATTCATGCTTAATACTTCGCTCTGGCTGAAGAACCTGGACATGTTCCTAACCTGGTTAGCTCATTCTGAAAACCTTGCTGTTACAGCTCTTTCCTGTATTTCAGAGATGAAAATATTGAGCCTTTTCCATTCTAGTTCATCCCCCCAGAAGAGTCATTTTAGTTTAGTGTCCTTCCCTGCAGCCAGGGCAGACTGTTTATTTGCCGACTCTACAGGTAGATTCTCTTTAGTAAATCTGTTTATGCTTGCACATTCTGTCTTGCACTGTACACTGCACATCACTGGTGCACCAATATCTAGGTCAGTTTTATTTATTTATTTATTTATTTATTTATTTATTTTAACATTTTTCATTTCAATTTAAAAACAGGAAAAAAAAATGGTAACTGGTGGCTGATCGGACCAACTGGACTAGGCTTTTTTGGGGGGAACCCTTCTCAACTCTAACAAAAGATATACAGGAAATCTAAAAATCTGCATGTGAAACCATCACTGCAAGCGTTTTCATGGGGAATTAAGGTGACATCTAACTTTTTCTAATGTCCTTGTCACTTCCACCTAAAAAGTAGCTTTTTAAAATAAAAAAAAAATTTAAAAAAAATCTAATTCATACACTTGTAAATATATTCTTAAAGAAAAGGAAAAATATAACTTTATTTTCTGTCATTTTTGCATCCAATCTGTATTAATGTCTGCCTTACTGAGACAGCACATTACCCTGGGATATACTATAATCACATTTTACAAGTATAGGAGAGTTGTTAAGGTGTGTAATTTCACCTGAGAGACAAACTGCTCTCCCAGGCTGTCACAGTTTTTGATATAGCACAATTACATCGCTAGCATCAGAAAATCATTTTCAACAAGAAGCATAATTAAATCAGTCTGTCTTTAAGATGTAGTCAAGAGACCAAATCAATTCTAGACCATTGCAGCAGTGTACGTACACTGTCAGCGGTTAGACCTACTACATGCTCCAAAATGTGAATCTGAAATGTTTCCACGAGAAAAATTACAGAATATTATCCATAAAACTAAAATAATATCCATAACAGCCATCGATGCCTAAGATACCCACATTAAATATTTCATTGGAGTATCCTAGCATAAATAAATATTGTATGCATTAAGCAGTTTTTTAACAGGCAAACTCTCAAGTAATTATTTTTAATGAGCAGCTAAGATATTCACTATTCGTACATGAGTGTTTTTGTAAGTGGTGGTATAAGCCTCCTAAATAATTTTGTCTCAAACTTCTTGTCAGTAGCACTCCTTCCTTCTGTCCAAACATTAATGGTAAGTAAGAAACATACTCCAAACCAAACACTTTTAAAACTGCACTATTTAGTAACAAAACCCACATACTGCAGTGGCTATTTGCTAACATTAGTGTGCAGAAAAACACAAGAAAGCTCAGTTATGCCAACAGTTATGCCAACATGACAAATGTCTTTTGGGAACATGGTCCATAAATATTTGATGGGTTCTGTGCAAAAGGTTTACCTTAGACACACTTTTATATACATTTAAATCTGAATCTGTAGCTCTAAAAATGTAGATTTTAAACATCAAATTCCTTATCAGTCCCATTCCTTTCCAAGCATATCTAACCTTAGATAAACCAAAAGCTCTGCTAAAGTGCATGCTTCAAATTCACATTGGTAATCTCTAAAGGTTTCAGAAGGTGATCAGGGGACATAGAAATGTAATATCTGTATAGCTGGAGGTATAAAACCATGGTTCAAAGGAACAATCTTGACTAAGCGTAAAGTTATCAGGCAGAAGTGAGATATTTTATCTAAAAAGGTTATTTTAACCTTAAAAAAAAATTCTCATTTAAACTTGAACCTGTTCTTTTTTCCCTCATGAAGTAAAAAATATAATATAAGATTCATATAAACCTCTATTTTCAATCATAACAAAGGGTGTTTTGAGTCTCTGCTATGTTAAAACAATTACACTAAGATGTGAAATGTCTTGTATGATTTAGACATTTCATTCAGTCAAATGAACTGCTTATGACAGATTTTCTTCCTGAGTACTGGCAGAAACTAAAAGGAGTTTGAGGAAAGGCAGGGATGGCTGCGAGGAAGAAGAAAACAGGATGGTGGTACAAACTGTTCTGCAACCACTGATTTGAAATTGAAATTTTTCTACCCACTCCAAAAATGGGGTGTGAGCCAGAGTTAATATGCAGTAATAGGTTGGCATGAGAGAGCCACTGTGGCAGAATTACATGAGGACCTCTTCTGACTCGCCTGTAATTCAGTATGCACACTGCTCTTTGTCTGTGCAGCCATAATCACGCATGTGCACTCACTTTGAAACAAGGATTTTGTGTCTGTCTTTGTTACTGGGTTTGCATTTTGTGTGTAAAATGCCAAAATAACAAGCTCTAATTTGAATTCTATAAGCCCTTACATTCATTAATGTTAAAAAAATTGAACAATTATGACTCAGAAGCTCCAGAATCACTGCATTAACTCAAAGTTATTTGGTAATAAGCATTTTGAAATAATAAGACATTTGAGTATAATCTTGTAACAGTAAACTGAAAATGCGTACTGGTTAAATATGACAGTTTAAACAGTAAAAAAGCTTATAATTGCTTAAGCTGAACACTGGAGACCAACAAATGAAAGAGCATGTATGACTGATGATTTGAATGTTGTGTAGCAGCAGGTAAACAAGTCTGACCAGTGGTATTTATGTCAATGTAAGTACAGGAAACCATTTATAAAAACACACCTTGAAGCTTTTAGAGATAATGTACAGAAGGCAATAACTACATGTTTTTTTATAATAACCTTCTCATCAGCCTATTTTTCATGCTTAATTCTGACAAGCTTACCACTCCCCACTACAGACAGCCCTCTCAGCTCTACATAGACCCAAATCAAGCTAGATTATAAAAACTCAAATATATCTGAATTGTTAAAGAATTGTCATTGTTCCTGTGTATACATTAACAAAATTGATTTCCCCTTGCACTTAATTTGGATTAATCCTACATCCTGGCAATACTTTCATTGTTCTGTTTGCACCATGTACTTGGTTACAGGCGTACTGAGTCCACTTCACACCCTGCAAATTCATAAACTTGTTGTTTCTCTAAATGCAGTTAAGCTTTTATTTGATGTGGTTGTAATTTAATAAGAGGAGCAGACCAGCATGCCTTTTGTTTGTATAAAAATCTGTTAGTTGTGCCTGGTACTGCTGATCCTGTTATATGAAAAGTTAAAGTCAGCAGAGATGAATGTTGAGCTATACTTAGTACCTGCATACAATTTTCCACAAATATTTCACAGCACAACTTGCTGTGTAATAATACATTAGTTTAGATGGCTGGAAACTAGGTCAGTTTTCTTCTTTTTTTTTTATGCACACTCAGACAATCATTCTCAGTTCCACTTGGAACAGAGTTGTTGCTTTTTTGTGTATATATATATATACAAATATAAAATATAAATTATTTTATCTTTTCATGGGAAAAAAAGTATAGAAATTAAACTTTCATATACAGAACACCAAACTACAGAAACTAAACTTTAATATTCTGTATGTCAAAGTTTCACTTCTATTGTGTTGACCCATGAAAAGATAAAATATTTGCAAAAATGTGGGGGGTGTACTCACTGACAGAAGTACCCCTCACATTTCTCTCATAGCCCTTTACTTGTGAGAGCAGATAGTGTCCTCCTTGTTGAACTATTTTAAACTAAATACTTTAAATGCAAAGATGTCCTACTGTTACGCATCACACTATTAAACTAAAAGATGAATCAACCCTCAAATTATGTATATTCCAAAAAATGCTATATTGTAGTACTGGTGGTACTGTGGTACCCCCCACACAACAATATATGTTATTCACATAGACAACATTTTATAATCTTCACATCACTTAACTAAATTTCAGAGGTATATAAAGAGGAAAAAATAAAACTGATGTTTAGCTTTTTCACATACTTTACATATTTGTCCTTCAGTATGTGGATAATGTACTTTTTATGTAAGTGCACTATTGAAAGCATAATGTAATATTCTATTCTTATCTAATTTCCCAACGGGGATCATTAAACATTTTATTGGCAATAAGTGTTCATGAATGTTGACATTTAATTAAAATGGAACAATAGTGTCATCTTTTTCAATGGAGTTCGTATTGCATCATTTAACAGACTTCCAAGTTCACATGAGGCTAGGAAGTCCAGTTTTACAGCAGTAGGTGAGTCTTTGCTTACCTCTAGCTGGCGTGCTGTGTTTTATTAGGACTCAGCATGAAGATGAACTCCAGTGACAGGTGGACGGACAGAAAAAAAGAGATGGCCCAGAGAGATAGATCCAAAGACCTGTGGGGGAAAAACATAAGAATAAGAAAAGGATTAAAACTTTGTTATTTTTATTTTCTTTCTTTCTTTTTTTTTTTTTAACCCAACATTTTGGTAGATTCTACAATGAAAAGATAGCATCTCAAGTTGTTTTTCTTTTAGTAGCCCACTACACTTTATCTCTATCCTCATCAGATACTTCTTTACATTTTACAGTGTTAACAAAATAACTGCCCAACATAAATATGACTACAATAAACAGTTTCAGCTTAGGATTTTCAGGGAGTTATACACAGTTTTGTAAAATTTTTATTGGGGATTCATTTAATAAAGTTTTTTTTTTTTTTTTTTTTTTTTCTAAACTAAAGACATAAATCTTTTGAGCACATGTCCAGATATACCATCTTGGTAATAGTTGAATGTATTTATTTCATTACTGTCTATTAAAGGTGCCATATTATGCAAAATTCACTTTCTAAAGGTTTTCTAACAGTCACATGTGTCCTCATAGCCTGTGTATGAAGCCCAAAAATTAGATAATTCTGTCACCTCCCTCACTTGCTTGCTCCACTTTTTAGGGAATGTGTGCTCAAATGGGTGAGTCTTAGATCTTTCCCTTTGTGACCTCACAATGAGAAATAACTGCCCTTGACTCCCTTGGTTAGCTGAGTCTGCCATCTAAAATCACTGAGCAGGTGCCAGTGAAAGCCAGATCCTTTCCCAGAGAGGGACATGGACAGGCACCGCTCATGAACATTTAAAGGTTCAGACACAGAAACAGCCCGTTCTCATTAGAGCTCACTGGAGACACTTTTGGCTTGGCTGAAATTAAAGACCAAGGTTGAATTTGGGGTAATACACTTTGAAAACAATGTTATTGGACCTCTGAAACCCATATGAAATTGTTGAAAAAATGTATAATATGGGACGTTTAAGCACTGGCAGAGATGACACAGCTTGATACAACACAGGGGGACCATACGGACAGTGCCATGACACTGCTGTCCAAACAGTTCAAAAGTGGATTTCCTTTTTTTTTTTTTCAGGGAAATTTTGTCTGTGTCACTTAATGCATTGTATCAGTGTTTTATTGCTGTCACAAGGAGAGAAAATAGAATTCCTCATACCACAGACTGACACTCATCTTCATTATATTAATTACAAGGAGTATATCGCCTGTCATTCCTGTCAGTTTTAAACAAAGCGTGAACCACAGTGAAATGATGAACTGCCAACACCCACTACTTTGTGATTTGAGCATGTGCAACTGTCAACTGTCCAGTAACTCTCCCTTTTACTTTGTCCTGACTTATTGCAATACTTTAAGGAGCACTCCAGTCATCCTTTATCTCTGGTTTTAATGATAGCGACAAATTATCTTTTGCTGGTTAATTAAAAAATGAGATTCTATACTTCCTTTTCTCTTTCTTCAGTTATCTCAAGTGCAATATACACTAAAAGCTTTCTAAAATAAGATATCAAGTCCCCAGTTATGATCACCAAAAGCAGAAACCTTGAAGTCACTATATTTTCAGTCTCTGCATTGAAAATTCATATTATTTTCTGAGAACCTTAAAATGTGGGCAGTGATGCAAAAATTATGTCACTTTTTAAAGCCCTCCATCCAATTTTGATCAAAGTGTGGTTAAAATGAAACTGACACTCTGTATTTCTGAGTTTTAGTGAAGAGTACACAAAGACTCACACATCAAACAGGATGTAGGCACTTTGGCGTTCAGTTTCCAAGCCAGCTGAGCTAACAAGCTGCAGGTTATTAGAAAATCATTACTCACATCAGAGCCTTTAAAGGCGTCTGATCACCAAGACATGAAACAGCAATGTGACACAGCAGCAGGACAGCTGATTCTCACATTGAACGTGGCAGTCTGTGCATAGGTAGAACCCTATACATATTGCACAGATTGCCCAAAGCTAATGGCAGTAATGAAGACATCATTATACATATTTTTATAGCACAACCTGAGAACATCAAAGCCTTGTACACATATAAAGATTATTGGGCTGGTTTTGTCCTGATTTTGCACCTTCCCGACCAAGGATGGCAAACGTCCAATTATCTTGTGTCATATAAAATTTTCCTATAAAATGATCATTTAGTCTGAGGTTTGTTATAAGATAATTCGTCCTGACAATCAGCTCCGTAACGGGTCGTGGCTGACAAGTACTGTTCAATATTTACGACCAAAAATCTTCACGTGTGTGTGCAAAACCAACAACTCCTGAGCTGTGACTGTGTGGATTGTGACATGGAACAGAATTTAGCCAATCAAAGAGCGAGCTGACTGGGGAACAAGGAAGGATATAAAGTCTGTGTTCATACTGTTTCCAGTCTGTTATTTTTTTCAGTTCTGGATTTTTCTGTTAACCATAAATTTTTTCATCATGTATGTCCCCTGCCATGCTGGGTGTTGTGCTTTCTGGTTGTTGCCATGGCTCCTCTTCTTTGTTTTTCCGGTTGTTGCTATGTTTCTTCTTCATTTTTGTTAGATCACATTTGATGATGTATTACTGGCTAGATTCTAGATCGGGTGCAGGACAACATTGTTATATGTGTGTTGTTCTGTGATATGATTATCGCCGCACATGACACACAGTATGATCAAAAATTTTTTATCTTCACGTGTGAGGTCTCAAACAGAACTGAAAAAAAAACCCTCAGATTTAAAAAAAACTTTGTGTGTGTACCAGGCCTTTGAGAGCATTGACAGTGGCACCAGCAAAGCAATTGTTTCTGCTGGTTTGCAGTCTCAGCATGCATGATAGTGCCACAGTTTGCCTGACTGCACATAAATAGTCACAACACAGCAGATTTTTAACATCGAAAGTAATATTTATCTTCATAAGAAGTGCCTATACTCTTTAACTGTCTTCCCCTCTATTAATGTGAAATTTTTAGTTCAACACTGTTCCATCAAAACAACAGCACACCAGAGGATCCTGTGTGGCATAATATCCTGCTAAATCCCAGAGGGCGGGTGCTTCTGGCTTCAATGAAGTACACTAAAACTATAGTACACCTTTGAGGACGGGCTTTTAAAAACCCATGGGTTCCATCAAAAAGCATAGTTTATCAATTTTTATGTGAGGAATAATAAAAAGCTGCAAACTTAATTTGCTCATTCTTATTCATAATTGGTGCTATCAAATTCCACCTCTAAGTTTAAGAGATAGGAGCAATTTTGTACTGACTGACTTACCAAATTTTGCTCTTAATTTTTTTAATTGCCCTCTTCCTTTATCTTTGAATTGAAGTACATCTTTCCTTCTTGTTCATGCACGTCTAGCATTTATTTAGCATCAACTGCTAATGAAGCACTTCATTGTCTTGAAGGTGGAAGACATCCTGAGTATCTTAAAAATATGGCTTTCTTTGAAGCAGGGGTGGTATGATATAGCTATTAACAGTCGGTGTATTGCTTAAATGGATGGAAGCAGATCACCAGATAGGAGAGGCACGCAGGAA
The DNA here is from genome assembly GCF_017639745.1 of Melanotaenia boesemani. Classification (NCBI taxonomy): domain Eukaryota; kingdom Metazoa; phylum Chordata; class Actinopteri; order Atheriniformes; family Melanotaeniidae; genus Melanotaenia; species Melanotaenia boesemani. The sequence goes on along the minus strand of NC_055690.1, from coordinate 22,913,157 downwards.
TAACCACAACGAAGCTAACAAGCTCTCCACTGTGGTCAGAACAGGGTACCTCACAAAAAGAATTATCCCCTTAAATAATTTGTTGTTAAACAATGGGTTTTCCTTAAAAAATGTTCAAGAATTTTTCTTGTATTGTCAAATAAACACATATTTATTGATCCAAAGTTTTAAATGACTTGCAGTCCATTTAGATCGCATAACCTATTAAACTGCTCTTCGTTTTGCTGAAACGTTGCAGCATAGGTTGAAATGTGTCCAGACAGCGTAAACAGAGGGTACACAAAGAATGATGAAATATTAAAATTATAACTGCAATGGGAGTAGTATGTGAAGGAGAAAAGAGAAGACGGTTGTGCCACTATTTCACTAAGTGGATTAAACCTGTGTGCTCCAACATGACTGACTTCTTTATGAACTCCTGTTCTAAAAGCTAAGCTAATTACTGAAGCATAGTTCACTGAAGTCTTTCAAGATATCCAAACGTGGTCCTTGGTAAAACAGATTTGGAGAATGCTTGAAGAAATCAAGGTTTATTTATTTATTTATTTATTTTTTAGTTTTTTTGTTAACTGGTAAAACGTGCTAAACGTTAAAACTACACAATGTTTTCCTACTTATTTTTAACAGAAATCAATAATAACACTAATAAATGTCATCTAGTAAGCCCGGTATTTTCATTTGTTTATTTATTTTATCACCATATATTTATTATCCAGCACAGTTGTCAATGAATTAATCTGTTTACAGCATTCTTATTTTGATAAACCCATCCATAACACCTTGGCCTCAAACATGCCTTTGGAAAAATGCTGCCTCTTTTGCCTCATCTGAGCCACCATATTGCTCGTCTGTGTTGTATGATCTTGAAAGCCATTGATATTCTGCTCAGATGGCTGCTATATTTAGCTGCTGCTCTCAGCTCTAGCTATGTTATATGGTTGTAAAATGACCTGCCAGTGAGTGTGGTGAACATTTATATGGTGCTGAGTAGTGACAGAGGGGGGAAAGAAGAGTTAAAAGCAGATAAATGAGTATCCATAAAGTGTGGATGTGTGTGTATTTGATGTCTCACAATCTTGTGATGGCTAACAAGACTGCAGAGCATCAAAAATATTGAAAAAACTAAACAAGCTTTAACAAAAATGAAGAAACTAGTGCTGTTTTAAGAGTAGCCTCATAAAAATAACAGTGAATGCACTTACTGTGCACCAATGATTTAGCAAATAAATGACTATATATCCTTTCCTAATATTTTCTAAACCTAAACGTAATATCTTATTTTAGTTTGCCATTATAAAAGATCTGTAACAATGCACTAATTTTGTAGTTTAGTTATGAAATAACACCATGAGCTCCAGTTATAATTTTATTCAAAGAACTATTGACTCTCTCAGTCTGGAGAAGTTTTTCAATAGTGTATTTCAAAGTTAATGAAAAGAAGATGAGTTATGCACAACTAGGGTTAAAACTGCCACCAAATTGAGAGTAAAAACTACACTACATTCAAACTACATGGGGAAAATAAATAAATAAATAAATAAACCTTTAAATTTGAGAAATCTAATTAGCTGTGTGGGATTCTGGTGGTGTTTAGCGCCTGCTGTGAGTAAGGGTCATGACTGAATTTTCTCAATTTTTATTTAATGTCTGCTTCACATAACATGTCTCTGTTCCATCCTTCTCCATTCGCACTGCTATTAATCACTAGAAATGTCACCTCTTTTCTTTAATTTTCATTTGTGTTTTCATCTGTTTGCAAAATTCCCAACTTATATGAAAAATGAAGAATTTCAATGGTTACTGAATTAGACTAAAATGTAGAATTTTAATAGTTATATTGATGCACTCTCAATCCTAATAGATGTTGAGGCTTATCTGAGTTTGAGGAAAAAGCTAAAATTAGCATCATCAGAAATGTTTTTATATTAGAAACTACTCATGTATGATCTTTTGAGAAAAGCATTAATGAATGAAATCCTCTCCATAGTGAGGGCGATGAAGGTGCAACACATTCACTGAAACATTTCCAGTGTAGGAGTAATATAGTAATATAAGAAGTCGATTAAGTAGTTTAGACAGCATGAGCATCATTCAGTCAAATTTTGGATCTTTTACAGGCTGAGGCTTTTTTTGTTTTGTTTTGTTTTGGTTTTTTTTTTTTTTGCTCAAACAATATTGTACATCTTTGCCCTTTCACACATAGACACACGCACACACACCTTTTTCCCTCTTTTAGATGTAGCATAATTATCTGGTCACGATTATGAGAATCATTCTGCGCCCTAATTATAGATCCTGCTACTCGACTCTCTAATCCAAGCAACTCTGCATAAACACACAACCTTAGAGACAGTGAGGCAGCGGCACACTCTCCCCCCACTTTCTGCCAGTCTGTCCTTTCTACAGTCTCATCACTTGAGCCGCTTTAGTGAGTGAACACATCAGTGTAACTGGTCTGAGGTAATTATGTTGAGTGAGGTAAAGATGTTGGACTAATTTACTGAGATCCACAGAGGCATGAATACGTATTGAGCAATCTGTCCTTCTGTGATTTTCATTTTTGCAACAATATCTGGAATATGCTTTGGTGAATTGTTCTATCAGGGTTCAGTTTTAAAAATGGGTCAGGATTTTTCACCAAAACATTTTAAATAATAAAAGTGATGGTGATTAAAAGCAATAATTATGAACAAGCATTTTTTTTCACTATTAAGGTGATACCTAAAGAACTTCTAGCTAAAACCTGGCATAAAATCTGGAAAATTGGACAGTTGGATGACAAAAAAAGATGTAGCAGGGCTATCATTGGTAAAGCCTTCTCAGAAATGGAAGGCTGTCTAACAAGAAGAATTCTTACAGAATGGAAATGTTGACAAAAGGCTGCAGTATGCCAACTGACTGGAGAACAAGACTGAAAATCAGTGGCAACCGGCTCTTATAAAGTGATTAATCCACCTCAAAGCCCAAACCTCAACAGTGATGAAGCTGGAAAACTATTCCTGATAGGTTTGTCAAGGACAGTTTTGGCCATGTTAAAGAAGAAAAGGTATAAATACCAAATAGTGACTTTCAAGCTGAAGACTGAACCATCTGAATGATGCAACAATGAGAACACACTATCTACACTATCTACACACTATCTACTACAATAGAAGAGGACCCCTAAAACTGGTTTTACTAACCAACCTAAAACTGGTTGTTGATTTTAGTCAATGTAAGAACAACACGCCTGTTGTCATTTATGATTTTGAGGTACAAGTGGTTGATAGATGTAAGTTTTTGGGTGTCACTCTCTCCAAAGATCTGAGCTGGCAGTCAAACACTAGTTACATTGCTAAAAAGGCTCGCCAGCGTTTCTTCTTTTTACGGAAAATAAAAGAATTCACTAAAAACAAAACTACTCTTTTAAACTTTTATCGGTGTAGTATTGAAAGTCTCCTAAGCAGCTCTATCACTGTGTGGTTTAGAAATCTCCCTGTGAAAGAAAAGAAAACTTTAAACAGTGTGGTTCACTCTGCTCAAAGGACGATAGGCTGTGACCTACCAGTCCTGGAGGACATATACAAATCTAGACTCTTAACAGGAGCTTTACAGATCATCAATGATCCCTCTGGCCACCCTGCTACAGAGATGTTCAACCTCCTGCCCTCAGGAAAACAATATTGCACTATAAAATGCACTACATCTCGTCATACTAAATGTTTTTTTTTTCATAAGCTGTCATGACTTTGAACAATACACTCTGAAACACCTCACACATGCACTTTACTGTTTTAGTTACTTTTCCTGCTATTTATTTATACAGGGTCTTTATTGTTTCTTAGTATCATGCATTTTAGGATGTGTCCATGTGTTGTATTTTTAGGCCTATGTTTCATTTGTTTTGTCTGTTAAATGTTGACAGTGCACTTTGAGTTCCTTGCAACTGTTGCAAATGGGAAATAAAACTGAACTGAACTGAATTCTGCTTTTGCTGCTGAGAAAGAAATATAAAGATGAGTATGTTTGGCTAAGAATGAGCACACTTAGCTGATCATGTTTAACAGCTCTCATGGCAAATCAGAGTCAGCTAGTCACAGAACTCTTGCAGGAGCTCTGGAAAATGTGATACAAAGCAGAAAATGTTTAGACAAAATGGCCGCTTCTACTTAATTAATCATAGGTTACAGTTTAATGTTAATGTTAAGGCTGCTTTCCTTTTTGATAATTCAGCATAAACACACAAGACTTCATTACTCTTACCTTAGTGTTGAGACCAGAGTTGATTAGAAATGTGTGATTTCCTTAATGAGATTAATTAAACAATATTATTAAAGTATGTTGGAAGTTTATATCCAAATAATGACAAATTCATATGTTTTTGCCTGACTATATTAATAACACTGTTTATGGTAAAACCTGCTTGAACATCAGGTTAAAAAATGCAAAAAGCCATATACTGCAGGCTAATCACATTATGAGAGCATTGAGGCAGGAAAGAAAAGAAAATGTATCCTTGTAGAGTATTTGTGACATAAATATCAGCAAAAGGAGAGTGTAAGCATCCCATAAGCAAATCACTTATGTACCACATGGTGGAAAAATGTTTAATACTTTATGAAGAATCACTCTGAGGTCTTCAAGTGCAATTTGTTTTAGTACAGTACAAGCCATTTCAAACTTAAAAAAAAGGATAATATTTAAGATCATGTAAAATTTTTGGTATCCCCATACCATAATGCCGCCCCTCCCGCCCCCAAACCCCGCCTCAACAAGACCTACCGCCCCTACTAGGAGGTCACATTCATTTCTTTTGATCAGATTTTCTATACAGCACCAATTATGACAGAATTAATTTAAAGTCGCATTTCCTCTAGAACAGGTTTACATGTAGTCTTTTGATTAAAAAACTAAACATGATGTTATTTATCTCTTTTACATTACGCCATGTCATAGCTGTTCTCTGTGTCTATGGTGGAGTTCTGTCCAGATCCCACACATATAGACATGTGCACCCACACACAGGTGATCACACTTCCGCCAGCAGACAGAGAACATTCGTCTGAAAACACATCAACCAGCTGAAAATCCGACAACATTTGAGCCGTTTTTTTTTTTTTTAACTCTCCCAGGGAGGTGAAATGTTGCGCTCGTTCAGGTAGACGTGCCCACAGGGGCTTTGACTTTCCCACACTTTACGATAGGCTACTTCACACAGAGATTATAGAGATGTAAATAAAAAGGCATCTGAGTGGCGCCAGAGTGAATTAGTCTGAATGTAGGTTCTTGATTGATCTGGAGCACCCTTGACGTTCATCAAATGATGATATTCACGATGCTGTTTCCTATTTTGTAAACTCGGACGAACCTAGGGTTGTCTCTCATTTATACAGTAAACAGCAAGATTTTTGTCAATTCGTGCAAAATCTTCTGACTCTCCATCTGTCACACTTTGTCACGTCATGGACTAGTTTGAAAATGTTAAAATCCCCACCGATATCATAACCAATGAAACTTGGGGAGAAAAGCAATCTTAGAGCACGATGCACGGCACTGCTGCCTTCACTGCTGTTTGTCGCTGTTTGTGTTCGGTTTCACGAATGTTGCGATGAGTTTTGCCCATTATGCTGAGAACTTAATTTCTTACATGGATATGGATACAGCTGAACATTATTAATTACCATAACTGTCATTTTTGTAATTAAGGAGTCGTATTTTGTCTTAAAATGGATCTAATATTTTTATCTTTTGTTTTTAATTAACATTAAAATCAAAAAATTGAAGATCTGAACTCTAATAGTTAGAGCGACTCCACAGAATGAAATGGTCTTCATCTGGACATTTAAAAAGTGTAACTGTTTTCAGTGCTGAATGTTATTTTTGTTTTATTTATTTATTTATTGGTTTGTGTTTTTTCTAATCAAGGTCTTTCAATCATTTATGTAATTTTTTTTTTTCGTGATGAACTTTGTAAATGCAATATGGCTCCACAGCTGAGTCTAACTTTCATGCAATGTTTAAACCAGGCTATTTTGCCATTATCGTGTGTCATATTCCCACTGTAATGCTGGAAAGGACACGTAAGAAACTAGACAGTCAAAATAGACCAATTTTTATTTGTTGATGGATGGATGTGGGTCACTGTTGGCACCGCCCCTTTTGCCATAAAAAAAAAAACAAGAAAAAAAAAAACTCTCAATGCATATATTCATACAGATATAGAGACAAAGGTCCTAATACCAAATCATATTTGCACACACATACATGCACACTAAACATACTTATTAGGACATTGCAATTATTTCTATTTATTTTGCACATTACAACCAAAACCCCAAATTAAACCATTACCAGTTTATCTCTAACCTCATTTGACCTGTAGACCCCAAAACTTCTCCCTCATTAAAACTATGCTTTGCCCTCCCCTAAAATATACTGGTCCCTACAAGGTAAGTTATTAAATCAGAAAAGGTTTTATGGGGTAACAAAAAGTACACATATACATCCAAACACCATGCCCCAGCTGTGCAAGGGATTAGAGATTAGAAGAGAGAAGGGGAGGGGATTCTACTCACACACAGCTTCCAGTCTAAAATATACAACCACACAGCTTCAAACATTTATTCTGAATATCAGTAGAGATAAGTTCACTGTGAACATCAACTGCATTCACATGAGAAATCTGCTTCACACCGTATACCACAAAATAAGCCTCTTGTATCTTTAATAAACAATTGCAACCTCAAACATTGTATAAGGATCATAATGTCACTCCTGTTTGCTAATGAACAGTTGCTCCTCTGATCAGATCTTCAGTAAATTCATTGCTTATCCCTTGATAAAAAAAAAGAAAAAAAAAAAACACTGCAAGAGGATGTAATTTCAGCGCTGATAAGTAATATTATTTCAACAATGATTAAAGAGAAATGACTAACTCATATAATGAAACCTGGCTGTGAGTCATCATGTCAGAATGAAAATTAACTGATCTGAATTTTTATTTAACACCAACATATTACTGAAAAAGAGCAATAAAGAAAAAGAAATATAGAGGATAGCAGTGAGTAAGAAAGAGGGGGGGACTAGTAAACAGACTTGACTTAAGTATGCATTAATGCTATCCACATCTGTCTTGTCTTTAGTCTCTTGGGGATTCTGTGTCAAGGCAACCGCCTTTGAGTCAGTCAGAGAAAAAGAAGAAGTCAAACTTACACATCCCAAAGAAAGTGTTCCCTAAAATACATTTTGACTTGTCATTGCAAGCAGACATTCAGTGTAAACATTCAGCAACTGCAGTGTACAAGACATAAATTAAATTCTAAATCTCAAACAGCTGCAACCATTACCTTTACTAATTGTAATTTCAATTAGGCAAACAAACAAAGGCTTGACGAAAATTCACAACAGTGTTAAGGTTGTAAACACATTTGCACAGCACTGTGTGTGTGTGTGTGTGTGTGTGTGCAGGTGTGTGTGTGACTGAGCCAGTGTATTTGTGTGTGCAGGTGGGTGGTGATCTCAAGAGTATAATCGCTGTCCAGCCTTCCTGCCTGGTTTGAGACCTGACTGCTGATAACTGACAGCTGCTTCTGGTGCCCTCACTTTTCTTTTCTTTCTTTCCTGTTTTAATTCTCAAATACCTTCTTTTTCTCTTGTAAGTATGAGTAAAGGGATCTGGAAATACTTGCTTGCATAGCAGAAGAGACATCTAGTCAGTGAATTCCCTTCACATCAAGAATTTTTTTGATAATTATAGGAAGTTTAACTTGACTTCTGACTAATTAATGCTATGTGGCTCTAATTTACATTGTCATTGGCTAGCTCAGTATTATCATTTTAAGTCACTTAAACAGGTAATGCACTGTACAGTGTTTTTTCTGCTAGAGGTCACATTCTTCGTTGCAAGTGAAATTACAGTTTAAATAAATACTTCCATCACTGATCTTTCTGGTGTCATGTTAACTCTTCCTTCCCATCTCTTTATGGAAATGCAACACCACATTGTTAGGCTGCTCAAGAACATTTTAACTAATCAAATAAGGTTGCTGGTGTTTATTCCATCATGCACACGTACATACAAGTATTAAGCTCTATTTCATATTCTGCAGTGCTTTTATGTTGTGCAGCCATTTTAAAATAAGTCTTATAAGTGTTAAAGACTTGACAATCTTGACCAAATATCATGCAGGTTGCTGAATATGATAATAAAGATTGATTACCAGGTCCTGTCATTTGAAACAATTTCTCTATTCCACCCCTGTTTCTATCTACTGACCACTTAAAGCACCACTATTTCTCTCTATTTACCCTGCCCACACCACCAGGGAGGCATTGAGTTTTCTCTATGTGTGTGTGTGTGTGTGTGTGTGTGTGTGTGTGTGTGTTTGCGTTCTATCTCAGTGAGCTTATGGGTTGTGATAGGTCTTATGGAGAAAGCCAGACCATCGCAGTTAACAGTGACCTCTCTATGCTTTCTCTTTACCTCCCCCCTAATAACACTGCCAGTCCCTCTTCTTCTCAAATCTATCACTCGTTCCCTGTCTCTGTGTTTTTTCATGTAGTATTATGCCTCTTTCTTTTCATCTGCTGGCCCCTACTCCTGACATTTATCCATTTTTTGCTCACCAGAATATCTTCATTTCTGCATTCAACTACACACTTTCCCTCCAAAACTCTCTTTTTCTTTCTATCCCTCTGTTTTTATCTTAATTTTAAGGTCAAAGCGTGTCATACTGTATTGTGTGGATGGGACCAATAGAATTGTTGAGCCACAGCAAATTAAGTCATGAATAACAGGTGTGTTGGAGGATCACAAATTAAATAGAAAAAAGAGGTCTTTTTTGTAACATAAAATATACAATCCAAAGATGATTTACTGTTATTACCCTGTAAAGTCAGGAGAGACGGTGAATTTTATTTATTGCCTAGGGACCACCACAGACCTCTGCACCATTTTTATTATAATCCATTCAATACTTATTGATTTATTTCAACAGAGTCAAAGATGATGGACTAGACTAAATTAACCATCATGCTAACATAGTCAGGTTGAATATGGTGTTGTAGAAAAAGAAAGAAAGAAAGAAAAAAAAAAAAAAAACAGCAAATACTCAGTTCATTCAGTTGTACCATAGATCGAGTAAAGTTTCACTTGTATACTTATATCTTAATCATTTAAAGCTATAGTCAAGAAGTTGTCCAGTTTGATACTTTTGATACTGGCATTCCACATAAAAAGGTAATCACCACTTTCCCTGTTTTCTTCACACTGCTTTTCAAAAGAGCTTTGTGAATGGGATTAAAGTCAACAAAGCTGTCGATTTGTATTTTGCATTACATTTTCTCATGACTGTGTGATCAAATGATCTCGCAATGCATTTAACAAATGTGGAAAAAGCAGAAAGTCAAACAAGTTATCATGGATGAACGCTTCAGTCAATGTGAAAAGACAATTGAATTAATATGTTGCCATGACTGAGCAAATCTTCCAGGTAAAGTGTCATAGTTGTTCAGTGCAGATCAGTGTGAAATTGACTGGCCTGAAAAAAGGCTTTCAGTTTATTTTCACACTTTAAATCTGCTGCTTCCTAAAGCCCTCCCATCACCATTGATTAATCTTCTTTCCATTGATTTCCCCCTTGATCATTTTTAGTCTTTCCATCTTTCTGTGATGCCACATCAATTTTTTTTCTTCTTATTCTTTTCTTCTCATTTTTGTCTTCTCACTTCTTTTTCATCCATCCATCCATCCATCCATTTTCTATGCCTGCCTATTCTTTATTTATTATTTATTTTTATTTTTTAATCCATATAAATTCCCTCTGCAATTACTGTTTAACTTTATACTTAATCTTAACATCCTTGCACTCTTTAATGCCTCCATTTCTTTACTGCTTTCTCACATTCTATTTGTTTAAGCTTCTGTTCTGTTCTCTTCTTTCCCATGGCTGTAATTTCTCCTTTCTCCCACTCCTCTGTCTGCCTCCCTGTTCTTTCCCCCCTTCTTCTCCTTGCCTTCATCCACAGTGCAGTGGTCAGTGTTCACTCATTTATCTGTTTATCCACCCCACACCGGTGTAATGTGTGTGTGCGTGTGTTTGTGTGTTTACACTTCTTTGCAGGGATAATGAGAGGGCAGGCTGATCTAAACATCCAATATGACCCAATCAACCCTTACTAATAAAACAGCTTCCATTTACATGGACATGCACACACACACACTGCTGCAGTGTGCCATGGTCACTGAGACACATCATATATCCTGTGGTCCATTCATGAACACTTGACTTCTCCTGGACCTCATTATTGTGCAATTTAATTGGCGATTTTGGTTTTTCACTGTTTCATCTGATGTCTGATTGGCTCTGTACCCTCCGTCCTTGCTTCCTCTTTTTTTTTTTTTTTCTAGTAGTTGTTATCAGCTAGGGAAGCTAACACTGTTTGTCTCCTCCGCTTGTCTGCCTTAACCCTTTGTTTTTTTTTCCATCTAGAGATAATAAAAATAAAAAAAAACAAAAGAAAAACAAAAAACAATTATTTCAGGAGAAATTGTTGTTATACAGTACATAAACTGGCACGTTCATAAACTGATCGTCCTTCAGATACAGTCAGGATATATCCGAAAACTGATATGTGCATGTGTTTGTTACAGTCCTTTTTTGTTTTTTTTTTTTTGAGTAATGCTCTTCTGTCATTTCTTTTATCAAGGTCTGTCTCTATCACTACATCTTCCCCTGGCACTCTTTTAACTTTCAATTAATTCACTGAATGCACTCCAGCATGACATGTAGATCCTCTGTTTTGCCAAGTGAATTTACCTAGGCTTTCATTCAAGGTTGCGATAAGCACACATAATGGGGATTTATCCACAAAATAGTCTGCAATAGCATTCACGCCTAAGATTTTGTGAGACGCCTCTGAGGGTGCTACACATGCTGGGTGGAGTTTTTTAAAAAAAACTTTCATGTACAAAAAAGAAAAAAAAAAAAATGCACAATTCTGGCTTTGCAGACAAAAGTGTCCTGAACAGAGAGGCCCATAAATTCTGTTAATTAGACTCACATCCTACACACATTCTACGGACTACTATTTAGTTTAATGCATCATAACTGGGACTGTGTTTAACACAGACAACATAAGACTAGAGGCAAAAACAGTGGATACTGTCATTCATGTAAAGAATTCAGTAGATTTTAATTTCCTTGAATGAATAAACTACTGAAGATAAAATCACTATAAACGTACTGCACAGCTTTTTTGGTGGCTTTAAAGCATTTGTTTTTCCCACATAGCTTTAGACTCATACATATTTTAAATGGAATGTGACATCTCTAAAGACAGTAGGAACTTATATAGTTGCAGGTAATGAAAAATTGCTACAACACTGGTGTAAGCCTTAATCTGAATCCTCACAAGCTCAGTTCTTCAAAACAGAAATACAAGTCAGTTTGGAATATTTTCTCTCACACAGGCTTCATGTCAGGTCATGACTTAGAAAGACACAGTCTAAACTAAATTCAAACCATTATATCATTTATTTAGCATATCATTTGCACTTAAGTAATATTACACCTCACTTGTGCAGTTACTGAAAGTCAACAATAGTAGGGGGGAAATAGATGCTTTCTATTGCCATAAAAAACATTTGTGCCAGATCAGTAACTGTAGAAGCAATACTGAATGACAATGGGCAACATTTGCTAATGTGGGCTTCAATAAAATATACTATCAAGCCTTGGCTTGCCTTAAATTACACATGATGTTCCCTTATCTTGATGAGGCATGGACAAAAAAGTTCGAGACAGATGAAGTGCATAGAATAAAGCTGTCTGTGGCTGAGGTACAATGCAGATAAGAATGAGATGCATTCTGTAAATTGCATTCTGGACATCTTTGTTTCAAATTCACCGTGGCATATCGCATTTTTAAAACAGAGAATGCCTTTTATGTGTGTTATGAATTATGCTCTACAGCAAGGTAATGTTAACTTTTGAAATGTATTTTAATATCACTGTGGGGTACATGACCAGTCTGTTCTGAGTCATGCACTGAGGATAATTGACTGAAACCGCATCAGTCTTCATATGAAGATTAGTGCCAAACTGAACTGTTTCCTGTAAAATTCAAGAGCAAAGAAATGAGAAGTCACTGCCTCCAAAAATGATGTATCCCCCAGATGAAGGTACAGCTCCATGTTGCTTTGCCCCAGTCAGCTAGACCTGGAAGCTTTGTCAGGGGTTACTGCCTACTATTTAAAAATACCTATAATTATAGCGCTCAGTGAGAAAGACTTACTAGCTTCCTATTACTTTAATACTATATGTCCATTACTTTGTGATCAAATAGCTTGAATGGACCACTTTGTTGTGGTTCAGCCATACAGTGGCGGTGGCGTCCCAACAGTCCCAGCAGTAAAACTCAGCAGGCAGAGGGCTATAAGCCCTATTGTTTTGAGAGAAAACTCAAGAAGAGAAATGAATTTATTTGTCATGCCTGCTCACTATCATCATACATCTCATAGTATAAATGATTGCAAATGTGGTTTGTTTATGGGTCAAATTTGTTAGACTGTTTTACAAAAAATGAAGACTTCAGACTCAACCTGCTGCCCCACCTCTGTCATAGATTAACATTAAATAAGGTGTGATATAATCTGTCACTTTTGTCATTTTAACAACCAGAAGAAAAGACACCAGCCTATATTCCTAGCTTTTGCTTCTTCTATCAGATGCCCCACCCAGCAGGTTTTCAGGAGTGGTTGGTGTTGGTTTGCAAATATGAAATAGTCTACTGGCGTTGCCTTTCTTAGGCTGAGGGTGATGCATTGCACATTCAGCAGAAATCCTCAGACACGGTATTCTTGGCTGATTTAAACACCACACATTATTGTTAACAAGGTGAAAAGGTAGATTTTTAGCAGAAAGGGACTTTAAATGTCCTAGGAGTTAAATCCAAGTAACTACTTTAGACCTCTTCATAGTCGATATTGGGCTGCCTCCTACTGTGCTAAGATCACTGCTGCTGAGGCTCAACTCAGAGTCGAAGAAGAAAAGTTTAAATGACTTTAAGATCTATCCACAGCTGTCCCCTCAGACAAAAAGAGCAAAGAGTTAAACTCTGGTAGAGCACAACTAAGAACTGATTTATTAAGACAAGGCTGAAAAATAAAAAGACTTTCTTCAATGTGTGACAGTCTGAATCTATTATTATATAACAGTTATATATATTCATATATTCTTCCAACAAAATGAGTTTGCACTTAACTGTTTTGCAAAATCAGCTGAAGCTGGATTTTCAGTGACCGACTGCTGTGTGAAGATAGTTTTCTTTGTCCAAATTTTTAAATGAATTATACTGAAAAATGGAGGGGAAAAAGTCAATGTGTCAATATTTTGCATTTTTCAACTGAAATTCTCTTTTAAATTAACTCAGTTTAGAAAATGTGGTGGTTTTGTTCTCTCCAGAGAAGTTTAATGAAAATCTGATTGATAACTTATAGATTTAGGATTTGCACTTTACCACAGACAAGTGGAATACTTCTCGTATGTATTCATTCATTCATTTATTCAGCCATTCACTGTTTCTTTCCATATTTTTATGGTCCAAGTCATAAAGAATCGTATTCAGTTTGGCTGTAACGTCTTTGGTGTGCAGAGAATACAGTAACATGATCTATAACGTATTTATGAATTCCTCTGCAGACTTCTACCTCACAGCAGCATACTAAACTAATTGTGTTTCACTCTGTCTCTCAGTGTGTCTCTGTCAGTCTGTCTCGATGGCTCTGTCTCTGCCTGCCAATTACTTAAACTTTCTATCCCTTGTTGTTACTGTATCCTCTGCACCCCAGTTTGCTCTTGTCTGCTGTTATTGCATTACTTCCTCGGTTTCTGAGTCTGCAAGAAGAGTTTGAGGGAAGGAAGATGGAGACATATTGTTGTGGAAAAATCACTAAATGTGAAGAACAGCTTTTTTTTTTTTTCTAAGTAGATATTTTTAACTTGCTTGCTGCTTTTAGGAAGCAGCTTACTAACTTTATGCTTTACTATGTCAATGATCTACTTAATGAGAAGCTACCATATGTGCTATAATGACAACACTGATTTTATCAAATTCCTATTTATTGTTATTTTATTATCAAGATGTCCTGTTTCCTTAGTCACATTTTGTGTACTGTTATGGGCCATTGGTTTACCTAATATCTGCAGTTTGCATTTTCAAGAGCTTTACTCATTATTCCCAAAGCCTTCCAAACATCTGACTGTGCTATTGTGAAAGTTTTGCCAAATTAAATAAAAGGAAAAGTAAAAGGAAAAAAAAACATGAAACTGATTTGAAGATAAGGCACCACCCACCTCCTTCTGATTCCACACTCAAAATCACTGCTTTATAATCAGCTTTGTCATCTTCAGTCCCTGGACAAGTGAAAACAAAACTCTTCAGAATTATAATTACAAAGTCAATATTTCAATAAACTGCAGTGCTGAGGATCTATCCTGGTTATTTAGTTTTACTGTCTTTGCCTATGAACAGCCGGAGCACAATTGTGCTGTGATTTAAATGCCCGAACAGGCAGCAACAGACAGTTGAGTGACCACTTCCAGCAGTTATAGTTCAAGTATGAGTAATTTAGAGTGGAGTGGTCAGTGGATCAAAATTTAACTCTGTTTGGCAGGTCCACTGCAGCAGCAGTGGCCCCCTTTCAACTTCAACATGAAGTGGGGCCAGGGCCAGCTCAACAAGATGAAGTAGAATTGGGTGACAGGTTTTATTTATTTATTTATTTTTGTTTTGAATTAATTTTTTTACCAGGTAAAATCAGGAAAAAACAGTAAACTAGATAAAAATAAAGCAAAATGTTAAAAACAAAAGAATAAAAAAAAGTGACAAATAAAACTCCATATAAGGCTGTCTAAAAAGTGGACAAAAGCCTTAATGACACCCTTTGGGCTTGATGTTTTCATGTGTATTTGGCATCTCTTGAGCTGGTGGCCAGTGATATAAGCATGGCTTTCTGAAGATGAGCTCAGTGTTTGAGTTTAAGATTGCAAGAGTAAGGGAACCCCTGAAATGAGTTTTCAAAACACACTGTGACCAAACTGTTTCGCATGGCAGCCAAAATGGCATTAGCACCAACCCGTGGAACAGGCTGCTTACATCTCACGCCATGAAATACTGGCTCTTGTCCAGGCAATCGGGGTCGTATTAACTACTGATCATGCCACAACAGAAGGGTGCTGGGGGGGGGGGGGGGGCAGTTTGTATTTTGGTCTAACTATATCATGACATATTGACAAACCCAGCACCAGGACACAATAACAGGTTGGGCAATTGATTCCTGTAGGCAGGTCCCATTTATCAAGCAAGGTTTGAATTTATAAGAGGCCAAATTATAGATTATTAATTCAAGATTTGACCCTTGTTGAAGCCGATTAGGTATAGAATACCATTTAAGCATTTTCCAACATCAGCTGTGACTGACAGATAGTATAACAGAAAATTTACTCAGTCAAGTCAATCTAGTAATTTCAACCATTAACCAGACTTTATAATTTAATCACAATCAGTCTGAGGCTCAGATCAGTGATATTATGAGAGAAACTTTCAGCACCATGGATCGTATTTTACACTTAACAACACAGATGCTCAGCTCATATGTTTTCATCCTGCTCTTACCACTCAACAAACTTCTACATCCAGTCAATGAGGAACCATGGAGGAACGCTCAGTAACTAACCTGTACAGGTGCTCTATAAATTCATTTTAGAGAAAGGTTACTAGAGCTCAACCAAACCAAGCCTACTTCAACTCTTTAAAACATCAAGAAAACATCTGCAGCAGACAAAAACCTAACATACTAAAATACGTTCAGTAAAATCTAATCACGAGTTAGTAAGGATGAGTATGTCTGAGTTTAATCTAGCAGCAGACGATGCCTCCAGAGACAGAGGACGAGGAAGACCGTTCACCTGCAGATGCTACTTTTGTGCAGGTCTTGTCACATTGCTGGAATAATCCAAGCTGTTGGAAGTGGTTCATTCTTGCAGCATGACACCTGACACATGTTCCTTTATTCAGTTTATTGTTGAACCATTTTCTTCTGTTCTTTGTCAAAAGGTAACTTACAGAACATAATGTGCCATTTAAGATATCGTGAGATTTGATGATGCTTGTATACGCACATAGATTTGATATACAGACACACACAACTTCTCAGCACTGAACAGAAACGGATTCTAAATATGATGATTTAGTACTACTATAAAATATTCATTCATTCATTCATTCATTCTCTCTCTGTACTGCTTAGTCCATTAAGGGTCACGGGTAAGCCGGAGCCTATCCCAGCATTAACAGGTGAGAGGCAGGGTATACCCTGGGCAGGTCACCAGTACATCGCAGGGCCAACACATAGGGGACAAACAACTAACACTCGCACACACTCCTAGGGAGAATTTAGAGTAATCAATCATGCATGTCTTTTTTTTACTATAAAATAAATAAATGAAAATTCTATTCAAAAGTATACAATAAAATTTAAAATGACTAGTTACTGGATGGGAGGGCCTGATTTGTGAACTGGCCAGTCTTGTCCATTGGGACCCACCCAAAGCGCTGGCTCTGTATACTCATGAACAAATCAAATATTTATTTATACAGCACTTTTCATGCACAAAGCAACACAAAGTGCAGTACATAATAAAAACAAATTATGCATCTTAAAAACGAAATTTAAAAGCCTTCACACATCAAAGAATAGGACAAAAAAATAAAATGCACAATTGCACACTAACACCCACACAAACAAGCGCATGTACACTCCCCTCACCCGCCCATACACCAATCTGTACAAACATGAACTCCCATCACTAATAACAGTCTCTGAAAAAATAATAATAGAATCAAAACATCTGGCTTGATGCTGCTGTGAGGAAATAATATCTTGCAGATCCAGTCACACCGGAAGCCAGTCCACCCATGACCACAGAGGGTGCCAGCACACGAACCACCCAGGTCAGGGCAGGCTGGAAAAAGTTCCAGCTTCTTTTATGTATTGTTTTCTCTATGATCTGATGATCAGATTCAGACATGTATATGAAAGCAATAGGAACACACAAAGAGAATAAGTCTGCATGTTAGAGATTGTGTGTTTGTGACTGTGTTGAATGAATGCCATTTGGCCTGTGGTGCAGCAAGCTGTCCTAAAGAAGTGATCCTATGCATCCCCTCAACGAATCTGAATTTATTTTGAAAGAGGCAGTATGTGGGGCGGGAACGGTATATATATCTGTCATTCAATTTTAAGGAAAAAAAAATAAAAGCAGCTTACTGAGATTAAAACACAACAAGACAGAGAACCAATGTGAGCAACTTTCTTTGAGGATCCTTTAACACACTTTTTTTCCAACATTTGTTATATACCAGACTACAGTTGAGATAAAATTTGTGAGGCTTTAAAACATGAACCAACTGGATGCGGCTGAAGTCATCAGTTTCTCCAGGGAATTTTAGAGAACATTTTACATCCTCATTAAAAAATAAGCATCTTGACCTGCACTGTTAAAAGAGAAGAAAACAGAAAACTTCGAAGTAAAAATTGGTCCAGAGGGGCCTTCTCAAAATATTATGTAAAATATTTTACTGCTACTCCTAAGTTCAGAAAAAGTGACAAACATATAAATAATTCCCAAAAGTAAATGCCAGTAAAATAATGATTAGATTGTAAATATGATTTGTTTGTTTGGCAGAAAACTTAAATAACACTCAGAACACTGCTGGATTTCTACAATATCTATTCAAATCTCTTAACCCACTGGTTATGATTGAGATCAATGACATAAATAGTTTTCAGGAAACAGCAATCTCATCAGATGGCCTTATCAGGAGTAATTAAATCAACAGCAGAAATAAGATCCTTGAAAAAATCAATGCAATAATCAGAAAAGCTGATGTAATCCTTAGTTTAAGCAACTTCCCTCAGGCCAACTAATACTGAGATCAATAATTCTACTCAGAGAGAGACAAGTTGATTGAAATGCAGTATTGGAAAGCTGTCAATTTGCTTCTAATTATACATATTTTCCCCAGCCTGTTTATTGCTATGCCAGTGGATAGCTCAAGCATTACAAAAGCCAGACTGTTCTCCAAGTTGGTCACAACTGAAATAGCAATTAGTCGGATTGCTATGTAATCTTGTACAAATATTTATAGCACCCAAAGGACTTCTAGAGATGTGTTGTAATCACTTGACTTTTCCTCTATTTCCCTCCAGTTAGTTTCACTGACATAAGCTGTGTGAAATCTGTCAAATGCAGAATTTTGGATGATGGAGGACTTGGAAAAGCATGTGTCTATCGGCTTTAGGGACAGCTATTCATCACTGTATTGCCACATTGGGCACATTTAACATTAGAACATGTCAGGCATATGTAAAGGATTTTACTTGGAGTGTTTCTTTTCCACAGCAAGAATGCCCGTCTGAAACTGTACGATCAGCTTACATTTTAAATTCATTGTAATTACAAAAAACCTGTGATTAGAAAGGCTAATGTCAAAGGCTTAGTAACCTTCCGGGGAGTATTCTAATGAGTGCACTGAACATAAGTGAGAATATGAATAAATGAAAAATATTAGTATTAGTGGGGCTTTTGCAGCCAATGGGCCTAATAAACACATTTGTAATTAAGAGCTTGGACAAATGCTGAAAATAAAACAAAAATTGTTAATCTGTTGCAAAAACAGCAAGTCATGCTTATCATTCAACAGTGTTTTAGTACATATAACAGCTTAAACTCAACTCTGCAGCATGTTATGTTGTTTGAAAAGTAGGGTTGTGCGTAAAAATCCTTCTTTGTTTATATAGCAATTTATTTTCATTTTACTGTGAGTGTATCCTAATTGAAGTTTGGTCAGTCATAATAGCAGTTTTTTCTTTTTTTTTTTTTTTTTTTTTAGTCTGCCGGGGTGCACTTCCATAGATCTCGTCTTGAATACCCAATGGCTGGGTATTAAAGGTGTGTGTGTAAACGGCTTAAAAAGATAAGCCCTAAACCGAGAATGGCAAACAGCTGATTTACTCCTAAGAACACCGATGGTGTAAAAGCCACACCTGGCTGGGGGAGACACACAGTATGAGACGGGGAGGGAAACGAGAGGAAAATCATTATTCAGACAGTCAAGCTGTCAGCTTTCCTGCTGAGCATCCATGGCTACTCCTGTATGTGTGTGTTTTAAAGAGTGAACACAGCTGCACATGTGAGATGAAGCAGACTTGCTAGTCATGTTTCATCCTCCACACAACATCATGATGCAGCTCAAATAATAGATGGATTTTACACGATATATTCACAATACAACCCCCTTTAACACACACTGACTTGGCAATATACATAATACTGTATGCAAGGTGGGCAATGTGTACGACACCTCTAGCAGCCTCTTGTATATGTTCACAAAAATCATTTACTCGTCTATTGTTGTAAACAAACATTTCTGTCTACAGGAAACCATGACAAAAGCTATATTTTCTACAGCGCTGCAGCGCTGCAAAAGAAAATCATCTTAATTTTTTTTTTTTTTTTTTTTTTTTTTAAGTAAGTAAATTTCTATCCTTGCTTTCATATGTTCCTCTAGCAATGTCCTGAACAAACTGAATTAAAGGTTTAAAAAATTATTAATCAAATTAAACAAACATCTTGGCAAAATAGATTTTAGTGGAACTGACATAGTAACACTGATATTGTGTGATTATGTGAACTGCAAAGCATGTCTTGTTTATGAGTTACAAACTGTTTCTTCCTGTATTTCTCCAGATTATTTATTACTTGTCTGTCCTGCTGCTGTCCTCCATTATTTCTGTTACCTATACACACAACAGCCATCCCATCTATTCAGAGAAAATATCAAGTAATATGAATTTAATCTTCAACAACAGAAGCAAAGGACTTATCGACAAACACTTATTCTCTCTTTCCAATAATATTATTGTAATTCATGGCCGCCACCACGGCCTGTCAGACTACATAGTTATCCATCTTGTGAAATTGCTACTCTGCCATCTGACTTGAGGCTCCTTTTTTCTGCCACTATGCTTACAGAGAGAGAGAGAGAGAGAGAGAGAGAGAGAGAGAGATTATGCAAGCAAAGCTGTTTGAGCATGGTCACTACATATTATAGAGAAAAAAAAAAGAAAAGTTGGGTGGGTAGGGGTATAAACATATTTTGGTAATGTTTCTCATTAAAGAATATGCTGCTCGAAGAGCTCCCCCCCAGGCAATATTTCTACTGTCCCTGAGCTTGTAAACTCTAGCCAGGAAAGTGCTGCATTGCAGAGAGAGTAAAAACAAAGGTGAGTGTACTGATCGTTGCTAATCTCATCAGATGGTTATCAAAATAACCTCCCACTGATGCTTGATTAAGAATGTGGTAAACTGAAACCTGGCCTGGTCAAAAGCACATCAACACTTTAAGGTAATTATTTAAGTAACCAAAATGTCATAAAGCTGAGGTTTAATGTGACAAATAGAACTGTAACAGCATGCAGTTTCTGTGGTATTTCTTATTACGCTAATGATAAAACTGTTGAAGTTGTCACTTTTTTCAACAGTTACTATTTTTATCTATCCAGTCCTTTCGGTATTCATACAATTTTGACAGAAATGGACTTACAGGCAGAGAAAACTCTGGGATGTTTGATGGTGTCTGGTTCAAAGATGGAAGATTTTGTTTGAATACTTCTTTTTTCTTCAGCTGTTGGATTACTTTTGAACCCTTGAACTTTAGGGAATATGTATTAAAAGGGTCATATCTCTGACACAGTTCTTTCTTTAGACAGGCCCCAATTAAAGGAAAAACCTGAACCCCTGACCTTCACAGTGAGGGTTGTTAGTTTTGTGGAGCTGAGACTGCTATGATCTGGGGGCTAATTTGCTGACATGATTTTAGTCTACTTGTCAAATTAGAAGAAAGGGGTCATTGCAAATCGATATACGGTTTTTCTGAGTGATCAACATCACACAATAATGAATCCTTTCTATTACAAATAGAACATACACTCCCACAGATGGATTAGAAGGCAGGGATCTGTGAGGCATGGGGGTTTACTGCAAGGCTTATGGAGTCTAAAATGATGTGAATCATATGCTATGGTAGGTTCATTCACCAGATGTCAACCCACTTAAACACCAATGTAGGATTCTGGACTTACAGTATTTTACTCTCCATCACTATTATCAGATCATTAAATCCTCAAATGTCAATGTCAAATTTACATATAAAGCACATATGAGTTAAACCAAATGGCTGTAGAATATTTAAGAAAAATAATTATAAAAAAAAGACACTAAAAATGAGTAAACCACAATAGATAAAATTAACTTGAAAAATTAGGGCCACTGAGTAGTTACAATTTTGACTTCTGATTAATCACACTGGTTAGTTAATTATTGTAAATCACAAATTCCTTTATTCTGTAAACACTTAAAAATCTCATTCCAAATGACAGATTTTGATGCAAATATGGTCCATAAAAATATATTATCACTTAACTGGCTGGGCTTTTCCGATTAAAAAGGTTGCATTGTTGACTAGCTTTTGTTTTGTTTTGTTTTTTTAACAAATCTACACAGGACGTATCATTGGGAAGACTGGGCAGGAAAATCGGAAATATTTTGCTGCCTTTCTTTCATTTAGTTTGCTTTCACACAGCACTTTGCTCAAGTGCACCTAATTGTGTGGACCTTATTATGCAGTCACAACAAATGTTGGCCCGGACAAAGAAGAAAAGTTGCGCTGTTGATTACCCAGGACCGAAAACGGCTACCCCTGCTCTTAAGTTAATTCGTTCCCCGCAAGTAAACAGTGGAGAAACTTCAAGTTTATGCAGTGTTGGGTTTCTGTTTTTACTTTGGTGTTAAAACCTATTATGGTTTTCCTAAGAATCTGTCCAGCATTAGCAGCAGGGCAGGCAGCAAGGTATCCAGAAAGTTACTCTACAAACCATTCTGTCACTTTCCCTCTTTACTGGATAGTCTGCTCATGTTCACAATGCAAGCAAACTGCCCCAGCGTTCACTTGCAAGTAAACTGAGACCCTAAACGGATCACAGGTAGCTTCTATGGTCCGCATCAGCATTCATACTGCTCCAAACTCATCATAATATTCATGGAAGTCAACCAGGGTTTGTTTAAAGTGGTTGACTAGTATGGCAGCTGCTTGTAAATTGTGATTTTACAATTATAATTTGTCTTATAGTTCAATTTGGCTGAGGACAGTGTTTTAACTGGGATGAACATGTGCTAACATAACAAAGAATCATTTCAGAATTAGTCAGAGTTGCCAAAAGTAGCCAGTAACTTAGGAATGTAAATCATAATAATAATAGTTGTCTAAGTGTAAACAATGTGATCAGGGTAGTGGTGGGCAATGTATCAATAATTGATGCATCACGAGAAGTTTTACATGCAACTTATAAAATAGCTATATGGCAAACGTGAGTACAAATTGCTGTGGCAGTATCATAAGCTGTCTACATATAATTTAGCTTCTTTCACTCACAGCACACAGACAACACACTCCCCGCCCATCTAAAAAACTCTCCTGACCACAGAAATGAGTACAATTATAGGAGCTTCTGATTGTTTATAAGATAGCCAAACGTTCTGAGTAGACATAGTTCTGAGTTAAGTGTGCATTGTATTAATATTGTGCAGTCAGATTTTTATCATTTTTTCAGGATGATATTATGTTATCAATTATTTTAAGAGGTGATAAGGAGGAATTTGTATATTCTTCTAATGCATGACAGCACTAATAAATAAAATAAAAGAAGCATTGTGTCAAGCTTTACCCACAATGTAGATTTGCAGAGATGTGTCAAAAATAGCACAGTGCATTAAGCTTTGCTGGTTACATCACTAACACACACCATCTTGCTTTTTGTTATACTTCTCAGTCTGTATATTTACTATTTCAAATAAAAAAAAGGGTATGGTTAAATGGATCATTTTACAGATATAAGAAAATGACATAGGCTGGTGGACCCATTTTTTTTTTAATACCTCATCAGAAGGGCTACAACAGTTATACAGAATTTGGCTACTGTCTTGTTGCTACATTCGCTTTAGCCTCTGACCTTAGCTTCGGACTATCGTTTGCATTCACTCCTCCCTCCTTCTGTGTGATTCTTTCTGTTCTCATACACAGAATACCAAATATGGTCACACCGCTATCTTGGATGCCATTCTTGGACAGCACCATAACTTCTGGCACTGATATTTGACATGATATTTGGACCATGAACTGTGCCAAACTTTGTCTGAATCACTTATTGCTAAAGGTGTAATGTCACAATCTTCTTACAGCTGCATAGTCCTAATAATTAGTAAAACTTTTACACATAAACTTCAACATCCTAGAAATGGGGGTTACTCATAGCACTCATGATTATTTACATAAGAGTTGCCAAAACACAGTGAAAACGTAACATATGGATGTAAAGGTTTAAATATAAAATGATCACTTACAAAACTCAAACTTATTTCTTGCTTTTCAGACCCAGAAATAACTCTCGACTTGGTGCCATTGCCAGCAGCTGTCTCACACTGCGTAACACACACACACATACGTGTGCAAAGCACATAACCATTTCCCCTCACACATTTCTCACACTTGCACCCACACATCCTTTCATGACCCTACTCAGCATGCAACATAAGTAACTTCCTTAGTAGAACGAAACACTGTTTAATCCAGGGAGTATGCGTGTGCATGAGGGGAGGGGCTTTGAGTGTGTGTTATTTCTGCACGATGTGAGCTTTCATGCTTGCATCACAGTCTGGTTCATTCACAGGACAATGTATATTGTGTTGTAAGCTATAAAGTGTACATGAATGTGTTTTACAGTTTGGTAATACTCTCTGATTCTATATCTTAGTTTTAGTATGTAATTGTTTTTCCGTATTATAGGTAAACACAGGCAAATACTAATGTCATCGGAAGTTAAATGCAGGAGTTAGGATTTACTCCAATCAGAGATTACTTTAAAAGCATGTTTTTACAGCTTGACTATATCTTCCTATGAGAATACTTTGCGTAACATGTCTCTTGAAGGTCAAAATTCAGTATTATTAAAAGGGATATGGTTCTTTTTAATGAATATGCATATTTTTTTGTACATCACCCTGTATGTAACCAGGAGTTTATGATGCAGTTCTAATGGACACAGTTTTGTAACTGCTTGCGGGTATATGACTTTAGGTTTTTATATGCTTCTCAGTTTCAGTGGCAGCAGTTAGAGCAGTGTGTGAGAGTGGCCCTAGGATAACAACACACTGAGCTTCTGTGTCTACCATTCACAACCACTGTGCTGAACAACTAAGTGCTGGAGGGCACCTATTTAATAGAATACAGCATCTCAGAGTAAGCGACATGAATGCTATGAGACTTGTGTGTGAACAGATGGGATGTATCAGGCTGGAAAAAAAGACAAAACAGTGTGCTTAAAAACAGTGTAAAGAGAAAAGTGTAATATATCTTAGTTAAATGGCAGCCAAGTCTCACAAGAAAAAATGCACTAACCCGACAAGGTAATATGTAACCATGTATCTATCAATATATTAGCCTAGCCATGTGCTTTTTAGGGGTAGCTCCCATCAGTTTCTACTGACAGTGATGTCAAAAAGCAGAAAGCACTTGGATAATGTTGGGTCAAAGAATGCATGAACTGCATCCTCTGACAGGACTGTCTGTAGTGTTTTGAGTGCACAAATGTTTCTTTTGTGACAGTTTAATGTTAGTGGAGTCTTACAAGTGTAGTAATTTTGCAATGTTTTTGCAATGTGCAAAACCAGTTTGTAAAGTATGTCCTTTTGGAAAATGCCCTTCAGGTATATGCAAGATTTTTTGAGACTTGTAAATGTAGTAACAGTTTCACATCATCCAACTGATAAGATAGTCATATCATGAGATGAAGAGGTAAGCGTATGTGTGAAATGATTTTAGTCAAAAGTTTAGCCATTTCACAGTTTCCAAGTCTTTATTGTGACCAGTATAGTACGGAAGCGTCCAGCTGCCACAGCCATGAAAAAAATATCGAAGCAGTTTCTCGTTATAACGAGATAGATTCTCGTTATAACGAGATATAAATCACGTTTTAACTAGATGTATTTATCTCGTTATAACGAGAATCTTTCTCGTTATAACGAGATAAGTTAAAAATGTATTTATCTCGTTATAACGTGATAAGTTTATTATAAGAACATAGCCTGTACTGTATGCAGATGTTGTTACGACCTATATTGGAGCAAAATACATTTCATGGAAAATATACTCATCAAGCAGAAACTTTTCAGTTCTTTGTGACAATGATTAATTGTTCTACTCTGGTTTATTGCTGTACAGAAATGTGGGACAGTTATGAGAAACACGTAGGTCACCTGCCTGCGCACAGTGACACGGTGCGTGCCTGTGTGTGTCTGAATTGCCACAGAGCAGGCATCCCCAACCTGGGACCTCTTGAGCCAGTGTCCTGAAGGTTTTCAGTGTGGTTTATTATTTCCAGAGAAATTCCTAATTTACTACATGGGATTAAGTTTTACTTCATTGGAGAGATTTGATGAAGCTTGGAGGAGACTTGTTGACGTTGCACCCTTTAAGTAGACAGGACCACGTCTTTATGTCGGCAACTTATTTCTCCCAGTCCCAGCGGTGCATAAAGCCTTTATAATTTTCATTTTTATTGTCAGGAGACAACATATTATTAACTGAAAGCAGCGCGCACACCCTATTGTCACTCAGACACATGCACGCACCGTCTCACTGCGTGCAGGCAGGTGACGCACCGTGTTGCTTATAACGGTCTTGTGTGCAAGAATAAGGTCTGCACCAGCCTGTTAACGACCCATTATTTGAGTCAGGTGTGCTGCAGTATGGACATACTGAAAACCTGCAGGACACTGGCTCAAGAGGTCCCAAGTTGGGGATGCCTGCTCTGTGGCAATTCAGACACACACACGCACCGTCTCACTGTGCGCAGGCAGGTGACCTACGTGTTTCTCATAACTGTCCCACATTTCTGTACAGCAATAAACCAGAGTAGAACAATTAATCATTGTCAAAAAGAACTGAAAAGTTTCTGCTTGATGAGTATATTTTCCATGAAATGTATTTTGCTCCAATATAGGTCGTAACAACATCTGCATACAGTACAGGCTATGTTCTTATAATAAACTTATCACGTTATAACGAGATAAATACATTTTTAACTTATCTCGTTATAACGAGAAAGATTCTCGTTATAACGAGATAAATACATCTCGTTAAAACGTGATTTATATCTCGTTATAACGAGAATCTATCTCGTTTTAACGAGAAACTGCTTCGATATTTTTTTTCATGGCTGTGGCAGCTGGACGCTTCCGTAGTATAGTGACCAGTACAGACCATTATAGTTATTTACATTATGTAGTGAAAATGTGTTGTAATGTTACTTTTAAAAAGAGAGAAGAACTGTGCTCTAATATCATCCATATAACTATCACCCCTTTCTTCTTGCTTTCTATCTTTCCTCTCCCTTGTTTATAGTCCTTAACTTCTAGCCTTGCTGATCAGTTTCCGCTGGATATTGATTACTGCTATAACTGCACAATGCTGGTCACGTGTCCTCGGGGATCATCTTCTCTCCCTCTGTTTCTCTGTTTTTTTCTTTGTGAGCTGGTTTAGATTTCAGAGCCTTTTTTTTTTTGCTTTTTTTATCTAATGTAACAGAAAAAGAATCTGATCATTTTATCTGTAAGATAAGAGTGGAACTTTAATTTGTTTCTGCTTTGTGGTAATCCTTTAAAACATAAACTCACTAATAGAATGGTGCTATTTTGTCACCAATTATTAAATTAATATCATTATAATTAGGCTCTCAGGAAAAGTCAATCCCTGTTTATTAATTGATATATATATATATATATATATATATTTATATATCAAACAGAAGTAATTATTCATTAAAAACAAGTACAAATGTTAATGGTTAAAAAGAACCTTCCCTGTGCTATGATGCATTTGTGAAAGGTTATTCTTAGTTAACAAAATAATATTCAAATCGATAAATAAATAATTAGTATATTAATGTTTGTTCACTTGTTCTTATTTTCTCACTGTGTAAATGTTATTTGAACAAATCTGTTTGTTTTACCTGCATTCCCCTCCACTTCTTTCTCCTGTGTTACTCAGTTTTGCATTTTTCTTCCTCTCTTTCTGGATGTTCTGTCACTTAGCTGAATGTGTTGATATTCTCATCCATCAGAGCGCCTCATCTCCAGAGTGATGCAATTATCTAAGTCTGTCCCATCTATGTTCCTTCTCAATACTTCTGTCTCCCTTTTTTTTCTCTGTCTGTACCAAAGTACTGTGCGAGGGGTAGTTCTGCCTGCAATTGATTCTAATATCAATACATTTCATGATGCATGTACACTGTTAAACCTTACACATAAGCCCTATTAAAATATTACAGGAAAAGTGAACTCCTATATTACACGAACAGGAAGCTCCTACGTCCAGGACTTATTTCTGTTTGCATATGTACCCTATCTGACATTGTGTATGGTTCAAGGCAAATGGCACAAAAAAATTATAATTGAACAAAATCAAAATCTAAATTGAACTATACAAAAAATGAAGTTTTAGGAGAAGAAAGAGAAGTAAAAGATGTGGTGAAGAAGGAGAAAATTTAAAGGATAAGAAGGCAGATTGGTATACTTTATAAGACTAAAGGTTGGGAGTGGATGAAACCTGTTCGTTCCCCAGGGTGTGTTTTTGCAAGGATGTGAGAGCGAACACCTGTCAGCATCAGGTGGATAAACCCTGGTGTGTGTATTTGCAGGTTTATGACAGTTGTACAGTATCTGTCATCTGATCCAGAAAATCTTTCTATTCCTTTAAGACAAGCTGTTGCCACCTCTGCACGCGCACACAAACACACACCGCTTCACAAAGGCTCTTTGATTTTCTTCAGCAACGTCCACGCATATCCACAGAGGAAGTAGTGTTAAATTTAAATCTATACCATCATAAACAAAAAAAAAATAATAATAATAATAATAACTTGGCTTTGCTGTAGCATGCCATCTACCTTTATATTCTTCAAAAAAGATAAAGGAATCAACATTTCAGTATGAATGGAGATGTAGGAGGCAAGTGTTTTCAAGTAGATCCAACTGAGTGTGTGATGGAGGAGGTGATACCATGAAAGAGCATGCACACAGCAGCAAGAGAGAACAAAGACAGACTGTAGAGAACAGCTTTCAAATAAGTCACATCTAGGGTTTCTTAAATGCAAACTCAAGAGTGCAAAGCACAAGAGCACAGGGCAGGTACAGTTTTGCAATTGCTTTATACATGGATCCCTGCAGGAACAAGAAGCACAGCCCACAGCAGGCTGATTGGTGCATGATTTTTCCTGCTGATCTGGGGATTTGGAGTGGTCACCTTGCAGTCTATCCCTGCAATCTCTGTATTATCCTTTCCTTTCTCTAGGTGCATGATTGTGCCCTACAGTCTCCCCAGATTGCTCTAAATTTATTTAAATGGCATAAAAATATAAGCGAGCAGTTAAGCTGTTCTTGTTTGCATGGTCCATTAGATCACACATGTACTCAATAACATAGTCTGGTCACAAATGCATGCAGAAGGTAAGCACTTATGCTGCGCTCCAAAGGCTGAAGTAGGCACATATTAAGTCATGTGACTCAGCCTGCCTATCTACACAGTTGCCTCGTTAGTTTAGCAACAAATCAGCCAGTTAAATGGAGCTACTTTTTGAGCTTTGCAAGATGTTAATGTACAACTAATTACATCTTGACATGTTCACAGGAATTATGCTAAATGGGTATCCTCTGCATAAAAGATGATCCAAAGGCTCCTGGCCAAGCACGTGCAAGAAGGACCCCACATGGAAACTCATCCAAATGAGAGCTTAGTCAGCTTCCCTGTGTAAAGTGGGGGGTGAGGTACACTAAATATGCTTACACCTGAGTACACTGATGTCTAGCTATGTTTAAACCTGGCACAGTGCCTTGCAAACCAGTGAGAAAGAATCAGTTTGTTTTCTGAGTGATGAAAAATATAAGCCAACTAGATACTGATACAAGATCAGTCAGCTGTTGCATCTTATCCCTGCTTCTTCTTTTTTCAAATAATTTTGTGATACTGTAGATAAAATATTGATGTCACAGTCTGGAGAATGTATAGGCTTCAAATATTATTTTCAGTCATTATGGCACTAGTTTGTCTGTCTGTTACCAACATAACTGAAAACAATGGATGGATTTCTAATTGTGTGGGTTGTGAAAAAGTAATGCCCACATTTATAGGGAATGAATGAATGAATAAATAAATAAATAAATGCATTAAAATGGCTTGTCAGAGGTTCCACCTGTTTTTGCTTTATCAGGTTACATCTAAGCAAACATTGTCTTACATAACCTTTGCGAAGTTTATGTTTGCAACTTTTTTGTAGGTCACTAGCAGACACTTTTGGAAACAGTGCTGATTCAGTATTTGATTCAAAAACATGTGGATGACATTTAGACGTAACTGCACAAGTAGTTGCTTCCTTAATGGATTTCATCTTACATTTTGAAGAAGATTAATTCTCAGGGAATTTGTACTGTAAATGCTTGGTATTTTGATTGATTAAAGCATGTTTGTAATAGAACATGACAGAGAGATGTTTAATTATCTGAATTGGTTGGTTTGGATGACAGGGAGTGATAGCCACAATCCTTGTCATTATGACTTTTGGATTTGAGTATGACCGTATTTTAATGTCATTACTTTAACAAGCAACTTAAAACAGGAATGCATATTTTATTACTGTTCAACAAAACATCAGAGTTAGTCTACAGTCACATTTATCTCATCTGCATTATTGTTTTCAAACTCCCTATTGCAGGAAGACAGTCTCATGAGAAAGTAGGTAGGCTTTACCACAAATCTAAAATGTTGTATTGTCACACTGCATTGGCAGGTTTCACCTTGCTTGCTGTATTGTGCAGTGCAATGTTACATGATGGGAACCCTAAAGCATAAATGGTAAAATGTGTAACCCCAAACCATGAATGATTTCCCAATGCTAAGCTGCATATTGTAACATTTAAACTTATTATGCATTCTGTTGCAACTGTAAGATAAATCATTTGCAAATAACTGCAATGTTTTAAACACCTGAGTAACATTGTAGCATTGAGATTGGGTATCTGGCTCATGTGATGGTGATACAATAAGGCAGTCAGAAGAACAACAACCAACTGGATAATCCAGAGTAAAACTGGTGGCAAAGCACAATTTCAAAAATGCTGAAGTGGCAGTTTTCCAGAGTATCCCATGACTTTTTGTCAAAACCAGTAACATCTTTGGAGTCCAATAACACATAGCATAACACTTATTGGTAAAGTTTACGCAACCAAACTACTTCATAGGGAAGGAAAAGATCACGGTTTGGCTGATGGAGCACCTGGATGGAAATGCATCTTTTCACATTATATAGACCCTTGAAACAAGCAATATTCCAGGCGATGTGTTCAGTAAATTACAAATAATCTTTCTATGTTAACTATAGTTTACATTTGTGTGGTAGTGCTCATTTCTGCAAGAAAATAGTATGCTATCTATTCCTGTATTTTTTGACAATGTATGCTAGCTTAATTTGAATTTTCATTACACGGGCCCCCTGCAGTAAAACCAATTTTCTCATCATCACCTATAAATATACCATGTAGTCTTTTGTGTATGTGTGGGTCTCAGTAGAAGAAAGATAACTGGAAATAAAATTCTATGCTAGATCCATTTTAAAACACAGCCTTCTATTATGCAATCCATTAAAACATTTTGTGTATAATTTAAGACATGAACGTCAGCAAAAGCAGAGCCTAAGACAGAAAATGGAAATTCAGTAGCTAAAGTAACATCCTGTGGTAAATCGATACATTAAGTAGTTTTTTTTTTAAGTGTCTGCAGAGTTGCCAGTAGAAATTGAGGATTCAGTTCCTGGCCTCATTCCAGTAGAGAATTAGTCCATTAACACATTTAGATCTAAAGCACCATCTAATCATGAGAACTGCAATGACCATATGCTGCTTTGGGTTTTAATGGTTTTAAGAATTATCCATGTGCATCTGTCTTGTTGAAATATACAAGCTTGTTCTTCACATAAGAATAAATATCAAAATTAGCTATGAACAAATTTTCTGTGGGGAATATTGGAAATAATGACTAAGACTCACCACTGACTTCTGTCTCATACCGACTCCCAGCACACTTCCTCCTTATAACAACCTTTGGCATCTTTACTTTCTCATTAAGTAAACCACTCCTTAACAATGCATGCATTTTCTAGGTCACTTGAACTGAGGTGCAGATCAAAATCGTGCACACAATTTCTATCACATATGCATGCAGTTTTGTCACAAATGTATGCAGAAGGTAAGTCTATATGTTGCAGTCCACAGGGTAAGTCAGCACATATTCAGTCATCTGATTCAGCCTGTCTGTCTACACAGTGGCCTAGTAAGCAAACAACAAATCATCCACTTATTTAAGCTACATTTTACACATAGCAAGACGTTTATGTACAACAGATCGAATGCTGCCATGAAAGAAGAAATTATGTTAAAGGAATTTTTGTGTATTACAGTAAAATCACCCAAAGCTTTCTAGTCAAGCATGTGTCATGACCTGTGTGACTGATTAAATAAAATAAAACTCCACACAGTCGTCCTCATAATTGTCTATGTGGTAATTTTCCAAAGTGGAAATGCATTAAAAACAAGCATCCCATTAGAGGACAAAGTGGTAAATGCTGGCAAGCTGCCTCACATGTTGTTACAATGGATTCAACTTGATTATCCCAATAAAAATCGCAGTGGTTTCGAAAACTGTGGGAGTGCAATGTTGTGCAGATTTCCACTGTCCAGTTCTAGTCGTTGCTCCCATGTGATATGACTTACTTTCTGAAACTGCTAAAAGAAAAGAGAGAGAGAGAGAAGAAAACTTTTTTCCTTGATTTGAACTTCATGCCAAGAATCAAGAAACACAAAAACATGGAAACACTCTCGGAAAGTATGTCTAAACTCTGAGATAATTACTAAGCTGCAACCAAAACCCATTCCAGAGAGGGACATACGAATGAAAAAATGTTGGTATATGGAACAGATTTTCTGTCAACAAATAAATCCCACTGGATATCTGATCCTGCTCAACTCTCTGGCATCCTCCTTTTTCACTCCCTCTTCCCCCCTTTCTGGAGATCTTTTCTCTGAACCCCGATGTCTGTGGAAAGCTCTGGCATTATGTCTAAAAGTTATTAAAGAACCACAAAAAAAAAAAAAAAAAGAAAACTTTTTTTTTATTTTTTTACTGGTAACTGTGAGATTAGTCAGATCTTGGCAAATTTTTGCAAACTATGCTCTCAACAACCTGAACACGAGATAAGCACAAAAGGATATAAAGTCCAACTAAAGACTATGTATCTGACACAATGACACAAAATGTTTACCGTAATTTTAAAGAAAACACTTTAAGCCTTAAGATGAGATCATTCAACTCATAGTGTTAATTTGTTACATTGAATAGAATAGAATAAACAGTAAAAATACCATATTTTCCAATGCAATACTGAGCTTATCATTCTTCTTGTGAAAACAGTGTCTGGCAAAGTACGTTACGTTGTAAAAATAGAGCACATTAAGCTACAGTGTAGTTTTTGCAGAATTAGCATTTGTTTTTGATTCAGTTGATGTAATCTCCTGCCAGATACATTGTTAGCAAAGGTCAGCGTTATCAGAAACCTGCGTATGTTTGCTGCATGTTTTCATTATTGATCCTTGTTTGTACAAAATGATGACAAACAGGATAAAAAGGATATTTTTCAACACTGAAGCTTCATGGATCAAGCTAATTTGCAGAAACTGGATCATTAATGTAATCAGCTATAAGGGTCATCATGATCTGTTACACAGACATAAGGGTCTCAAGGCCCATCGATATAAGGGAACCAGCCTTTGCCAGCCTAGTTGGCTTTGGAGGAAAGTGAGAATGTGACACCACTTACATAAGCTGAGTGCTCCATCAAGTTTGCAGTTCAACTGAGCTACCCCAGAACAAGGTCACACTGGGACTGATGGGCCACTTAACAATCCATTTCTAACTACTTCCCTACTTTAAATAGAAAAATATATGATCTTTCTCAAGCAGAAGCAGCTAAAAATGCTGAAATACTGCTTTTAAGCACAAATTTGTGTGATAATGCATATGCATGAGTTAGTTACTTGAACGTGGCACATTTTGCCTGTAACACTGGCACATGCCAATGTGACAGGGAAATTATTTTTCATCACAGCAAAGGTAGGTCCATAATTTCTTTCTTGCTCTGAGTTTGATGGGATGGTCAATACCACTCTCACATATGTCCAGTGGAATGTGAAGCTCAAGCCAACTGGTTAGCTTACCTTGGCAATAAGGTGTTAAACAGAGAGTAGCACTTAAAGGATTTGAAACCATAAAATTTTCTGAAATTGTGTTCTTCTTCTTTATTTTGAACACAAACAAAAATCCCAAATCAGTTACTTGTTTTAGTCATAGTTTAGCTAGCTAGTTTAGCCAGCTAGACCATAAAACCACTATCATGTCATATTGAAATCCTGTATTTGAAAATACCCATAACACTAATTAGAGCTCTTGTGTGTTTTTATCAGATGAAATGAAATACTAAACTTACCCATTGTGTGTGTTTTTGAGTATGCTCTGTACCCAACTAAATGCTATATTTTCTACAACAGCATTCAAGTATCTCAAGGTTTGATTATTTTTTATAAAACAACAGTGTACTGACGGAGTAAGTGGGGAAAAGAGAGAAAAAAGCAGTGAGATGATAGCTTAAAAGCCCACTTTAATACATCACTTATTGGTGCACTTGGTCTGTGTGCATCTGCATTTGTCTTGATCATTAAAAAAAAAACACAGCATAACAATGGATATCATTGTGTGTATGTACTTGTGTAAAAGCCTCAGCATAAAAGTATTGCTAAGCCTTAGAGAGTTGAGAGCTCACACTTATAGATAAATTACTCTGCGACTTATAAAACAGAAAAAAAAGGCTTAAACCAAACAATTGCAAAAGCACATCCTGGATGTAATCTCTTGATATTTAGGTCTCCATGGAATAAACATAACCAAATGGTAAACAAACAAAAAAAAGCATTGTGGAGTCATTACATAAAGCTGATGATGTGTGCAAAAGTAACCTTCACTTCCTGTTCTTATTGCAGATGAGCTGGACAAGCCTCTGACTGAAGACAACCTTCGCCTGTAAAATGTGAAGCCTTTGTGGAAGTGCAAAAAGTTGCAGTTCACCCCTCATCCACTACGGGCTGGCTCCTAAACAGAGTCAATATCCATAGACTCCATGTTAAAAAGACGAACTTCACAGCAGAAATAAACATGTTTAAAGCCTGGTACAAAAAAGCATTTTAGGATTAATAGGTCAAGTTTACCTTCATGACAACTGTGAGTGGGGTGAATTTTTTTTGTAACTCATCCGATTAGATGTTATTTAATCTTGAAATTTGACATAATTAGGGGCATGTCCTTTTGATGGACAGGTGTCCAATATCCACGGAAAGAAGGGAGATTGCAGCACAACCACGGTTTTTAGCCGGCTAACAGCGTGCCTTAGCTTTAACCCGCCTACCTCTGTTGGCTTGGTTAGCTATTAGCTGCAGGCAGCTCGGAGTTTGATAGGTGTCAATCAACAACCCCCACCTTCACAGTCCCCCTCTCAGCTCCACCTCTTTGCCCATTTTTGGATTTTTTCAGACATGAAGACACTCGTGACGCTGCCAAGATGGCGACGGTGGGAACCGCCCAATGAACTTCATTCCAGCTCTTCAGAAACCTACAGGTGACATCATGGAGGCTCCATTCATCTTTTATATAGTTTATGGTCAAAACACAGGAAAAGTTGCAGCTGAAATATGTATTTAAAAGAAAAAAAAAAAAAAAAAAAAACTTTATTCCATTTTATTAGTGATGTAATAAGAAGACTACAGTGCCAGTGTAATTAAATTAGGTTGGGACAATTACTTTACAACAACAAAAAGATGTTGCTGTTGTAGGGAATCATAGCCCTAAAGCTAGCATACCTTCTAATTAATGCAAGAGCATACAAAGAAATAGGCCAACTAAACAAAAACAAACAACATTGTGTTTTATTTTTCCAAGTTTTAATCATACTGGATCTGGACTGGTTATGTTTGGCTCCAGGAAATTGCTTGGTGACTGTCTGAATTACAGGTTTGACTTGTGGATTACTGCAGCTCTATGCATCTGTTCATGAGACTGCCCAGTGGTTCAATCTTGTATACTTGATGTGATTAAACTTGGCTGATACTGACACCAGTTCTCACAGATACTCACTACTCATCAGCTTGGTTCACAACAGCGCAACTTTTACATGCTTTTGTAGTGTTAATCTTCATAACGTTTTTCATTACTGACTGGTACATAGTCATACAACTGCTAGTTGGTATGCAGAATTATTTCAGCCATAGAACCATTGAGAGGATCTAGATGTTGCCTTCAAAAACAGCATCTCACTTTATTTTCTGTTTAAGTTTCCTCCTGTGTTGCTTCCAGTAGAAAGCAACTACCTGATAGCTATTTCCTACACGACTGAGATAAAATAATTTAACAATATCTAATGACCTGGTCCCTGCTTCTGTCTGTGGTTGGTCATGGTTTTATACAAGAAACTGAGTTGTTGATTGACGATGGTTGTGTATATTCTTCGATTATGTCCTGACAATAATGCATGAATTGATTATTTTAACTTACAACTCATTTATTTGGGACCATTAAAACAAATCAGTTTAACTGACTCACAGACTGAATTAAAACATGGTAAATGGTCCGTATTTATATAGCGCTTTACTGTACCTGGGATGATACCCAAAGCGCTTTACATCATACATCACATTCACTCATACTTATGGCGGAAGCTGCCATGCAAGGCGCTCAACCATGACCCATCAGGAGCAATTAGGGGTTCGGTGTCTTGCCCAAGGACACCTTGACATGAACTCGACTTAGCTAAGGATCGAACGGGCAACCCTCGGGTTACAAGACGACCGCTCTACCTTGCTGAGCCACGCCGCCCCCATATCCATACATAGATAACCTGATTTCATGAAGAGCCTTCATGATCCATCCTCTTACAGATCTTTATCTGTTGACATTCATTGCCATTATTTGTTATATCAACATATTTATGTAAAATCATGACATTATACTATATAGGCACCAACCAGCTATAAACATTAATGTATTTAGTCGCTTTCATTTCAGAAGTAATTTTGTTCTAAACTTTCAATGGCTCTGTACAATTCAATTTCAAACAAACATTAAAATCTATATATTATGTATACTAAAACAAATATTTTTCGAATTCTGTACTGACCCTTTCCTCAAGCGACACAGTCCATGTTTGTGTTAACTTTCTCTGCTGGCCCAGGGATGTTGTTGGCAGGGCTCTGTCGACTCTGATACACATCACCGACTGCTTCCTTTCACCTGTCAGAA
Organism: Melanotaenia boesemani; assembly: GCF_017639745.1. Classification (NCBI taxonomy): domain Eukaryota; kingdom Metazoa; phylum Chordata; class Actinopteri; order Atheriniformes; family Melanotaeniidae; genus Melanotaenia; species Melanotaenia boesemani. Next base: position 22,876,554 of record NC_055690.1, on the reverse strand, counting down.
AAAGCTCCACTAGAAACACGTAACAAATGTCAGGGCTCAAGCTGCCTCTTTGGATCCCATGCTTCATAGTTCTGATCTTCTATTGAGTCCTCAGGCACAATTTGGATCTTGTATGCAAAAACACATAAAAAAAAACAAAAAAAACTCTTGCACTTTTTCAGGGTCTCCCTGAGTTTGAAATCAAGTTTTTAATCTAACAAACAAAACTTCCACACTTTAGTTATGTCACAACAGAGAAATAAACTCCACCTGCTTGTCTTGAACCCCATGCATGTCTAGACCTGATTTTCTGGACTAGCTGCAACCCCATCAGAAAACGACTCCAAGGAGGCTGCCTCAGACAGAAATGCTCTGTTGTCGACTGTACTGGAGAGGAGGTATTCCTCCATAGACCCCCAGCTTCAGAGGAAATACAAGCCGTGTGGATTAACTTTATACTTCGGGGTCATACTGCAGTATGACCCTGAAATATAAAGTTAAAAAAAAAGTTAAAAAAAAATGGTAAAAAACAAAAAAACAAAACAAAGCAAAAAGAAACTGTTGGTCTGCAGCACTTTAAACCGGACTGTTTTAACAACCTGGACCAGTTCAACCAGGACTCTCAAGCGTATTACACCACAGAGAGGCTCATCTCCAGAGCCTGTAGACTAACTTTAGACCCGGAAAACGTAAGTATTTGGGAAATTATTTAGATATTCATATAGTGGTCTTCTTGAATACTTAATGCTAACATTTAATGTTGATGCTGTCTTTTATTAAGCTATTATTTTTACTGTTTCTTTATTACTTTGTTATTTTTAGTTAATCACTTGATTCTCAATCAGAAAACCTGCTGCTGAGATGGATATGTCTTCGAGATCCTCTCACTAAAGAAACTCAGCATAGCAATCTTTCACATAAAGTCTTCAACCATTTTACAGGTCTGTTATCTACTTTTGCTGACAATCAAACATCTAAGTCAAGGTGATAAATTCTAGCCTACAAAAAATAATAAAAATTTGGCATAGAATTCAACTTAATAATACTTTTCTACATTCAAAAATTTGGATATCACTCTAGCAACAAATCTAAAATCAAAGTCAAATTTGAATTAGGCTTTTATCTGTCCTCTCTATTTCCTCTTCTCTTTCCCCCTCATTCACTTTCCTCTGTCCTGAGTGTCCTCTTTCTTTTTCCTAGTCTTCCTCTCTTTTCCCTCCTCACTCCCCTCCCTCCCTCCTCCTCTATCATCTTCTTTTTCCGCCCCCTTTTCTTCCAGTGTCCGCCTCTAGTCCCCTGTCGCTACCACTATGCTACATACTGGTTTGAGCTTGTTAATGACCATAAACTAGGCTATTTTCTTAACTTTAAAACCAAATGCTTTCACGGGCTAAAGAAAATGACATTTTTTCTTTAAAATACCATAACTATTCAAACGTTTACATTATTGACGTAATTCAAATAATTTCTGAAAGCTGAGAAGTGCTTTCCGCTGATATAAGGTGTACCGTAATGTGCCGTTGGTATATGGCCAGTTAACCACCATCTTGATTAAAAGACAAAAAATAAGCAAATTTTGGACAAAGCGGGAGAAATGTCACTTTTCCTGTTACAACCTTGTGTTTGTGGTGTGATAAATGACTTACTGGCTTTTACACATTGCTGTGGTGTCCTCATGTGAGACTGTTGCAAAAACACTGAGCTGCTGGTAGCCCCGTTTGTTGTGCTATATTGAACATTACTATATTATTATTAAAGAATTATTTGTGTTTACAATGATTTATTGGGGGGGTCAATTTTATAGAAAGCAGGGGACACGTCTCCTGTCTGCCCCCCCCCCCCCACTACTACTACTACTACTACTACAGGTTTTATTGAAGAACTATAAACAAACACAGATACACCTGTCGGGGGCTGTGAGGGCCAGCGGTTGGAGTCGCCTCGTGGCGGGGGGTGAGGCCACTGGTGGCACCTAAGTTGGTGGGCGTCGGTCCTGGGCTGGGTGGCTGGGCTATTCCGGGGCGGGCTGGGCGGGGGTTCTGGGGTCTGGTGCCTGGGGGTGGTCCCCCTCCCTCCGAGGTGGTGGGGTCCGTATGTGCCGGGGGTCTAGGCCTGCCCGGATGTGCTGCCATGGTGTGGGTTGGTGCATGCCTGGTGTCTGGTTGCCACCCTGGGACCTGGCGGCGAGGGCCAGATCTGGCCATTCTCTGGTCCGCCGGGGATGTCTCCCACAGGGCATGGTGGGATTGAGGGGGGGCTGGGGAGTGAGAGTGGGAGGGTTGTATGCTGTGTGAGTGTTCATATTGTGTGGGTTGGGATGAGGAGGCATGTATGTGTTAGGATGAGCGGGAGTGTGCAAGGATATAGGTGTGTGCATGTGTTTCTGTGTGAGTTTGGGGCGGGGTTAAGTGCACTTGTGGGGGGGACCTGGGTGGGCCTGGGGGTGGTGTGCCATGGGTCTGGGCTCTGCCGCTGTCCCCATCCTCTCATTCCCCGTTAGGCATGTGGGGGGGTGGGTACCTTCTGCGGTTGGTGGCGGCTCATTGGCTGCGGACCCTGTATGGCCCAGTCGTGGGGGGCGGCCTGGAGTTGTCTTCATGGTGGGGTAGCTTGGGTTAGTGCTCCCGGGCTGCTGAGGGCCCGGGTGTCTGGGCTACCCTGGTCTGCCTCTGACCTCCGTAGAGGCGCGGTCGCATTTGCATGATCTCAATCACCACTCTTCATCACTGATCACTCCTTATTCCTCATGCTCTGCATGCTGACACAGTCACTGAGATGTCCAGTGGGTTTATATACTAAGAGATAATTCTTTTTGTATTTTTTCTGTGTGTTAGTATCTGGCAGAGCAAATTTGTTCAGCACAATACAGCAACCAGATTATCATTTTGCTTGCTATGATGCTGGAGAGGACAGGTTTAAAAAAAAAAAAAAGTGTCAGTGCAACCTTTTAGCAACGTCCTCTTGAAGTCTTCATCCTCAGACTTGTTCAGGACCAGTTTCTTGCCCAGGGTCTAACTCTGATTCTAGAAGGTCCTGTTCCTGTCTTTCTTTTTTTCTTTCTTTCTTTTTTCCTTCCATTACACTACAATCAGCAGTTTCACCATGGAAATGTTAAGCTGTGTCAATCACTTAATCACTTACTAATACTTAAAAATAAGTATATATAAATTGTTTGCATTTGTAAGTGCACATATATTATCTGCTAAATAATCATCTGCTTTTGGGTAAAGAAATGCCAAAAAGCTAGGTTAATCATTAGCATGTGCACAACATGCCCGCTGTCATATTAATGAGACACAGTCTGCAGAAGAACTCACAAATTGAAGTTTATTACTGTTAATCTAATGAGACAATGGAAAGCTCCCCATGGGATGCAATGAGTGTGTGTGTGTTTTAACTCATAACACTGCTCTAACACTAGGCAGTGGCAGTGTCCGCCATACAACACGGTCTTCTGGTGCAGTCATCTTTTGAGTCTTTAAAAGAGCATGCAGACATGCAGCTTCCGGCTTATTCATAATGACTACAAGTCTAGGCAGGCTTGCTGTCTTGCTCTTTCTCTGCCTGCTTAGGTCTGTGATAGAAATAAGAAGTCTCTACAAGGGCGTTTACAGTATAGCTGTTTGCACAGTTGGGCCTGGAGGATGTAGGCTAATGAACTTTTTCCCTCCAGACACAGAGACATAGCTTTAACATTGACAATGCAACAACAATTGTTTTAGAGTGTTTCACAGCAATGGTGGTACAACTGAAGAGGCCTATCAGTGATAAAAGATTAGTTGGGATGGAGGAAACTAAAAAAGTCATACAATAGTTACTGCAGCAAGATGTAAGCAGGGAGAAGTAAAAGTGAGTAATGAATTGCTTTCTAACATTTGGCTTTAAAGTTTGATTAGTATTCAGTGTCAAATGATTTCTGCAGTAGGCATTGATAATTATAAACTCAGACCCCTATCAGCATTGATGGCAACAGTACTGCATACACATCAGTGAGGGTGTTGCACTCTAGGCTGCAGTATTGGGCACAGCTGATTTTTTTTCTTCACAAAAATACATTTACTGGCCACAAAGTTTCACGTTAAGCCTCTGACACTAGCAGCAACATCTCGTGGGCAAAGATTGATCGATTGTACCTGTTTTCAAGATAACTGGCAGCTCAAATCCTGGGGCTGATGTCCGCCATTCAGTCAAGAATAATAAAGTAGCCTAATTATCTCAGAAAGTTGTGCTTGTCAGAAGCTGGTTCAACAGAGCCCACAGGATACAGTGTAATGCCATGTCATGTTGTGGAAGCTTACAGGCTTGTCACCTAGGGAGTACTAAAAATAGGAAATTTTTTAATCAGCTTGTTTCAGCTAGTGTATCCAGATTTAAATGAAAAGGAGAGGAGGAAAAAAAGAAGAAGAAAAAAACAGTAACATGTAGCATAGTGACACATAGTTTAAACTAATGGCAATTAGAGCCTGGAGTGTGTATGTGCTCATGTGTACTTGCGAACGTGTGTATTGTCAGTCTTGATAGATACACAAGTGACACTTCCCTTTCATTGAGTCTATTTATCTATCTCACTTCCTATCTCTTCCTTTAAGACAGACTGTTTGGAGGAGAAGGGAATATCCTTGCTGCCTGGCAACCATGACAACCTGTAAGGCTATGAAAAGATTACCGTTTTTATCTACTGTACATGGACAAATCTCACACTTTCTCCCTTATTTAAACTCATGATTTAACTAATACAATAGGTCAGACACAGGCCTATGAATGTTTTCCAACAGAATTGTGTGTATGCATGTGTGTGTAGGATTATGTGTGCAATGCCAAACTATTTTGATCAGCAAAACTGTGCCAAGACAAATGTGAGTAATACAACCTAGTCCCAGTGCAAAACTAAGAAATATCATTATTGTTGGAAAGTAACATGCTCATTGCTCTTGATCTGAATGTGAAACATTTTCCAATTTGAACATGATTTTGAATTTCAGCTGTTTGAACAGGTGACAGGGCTGAACTGCATTGGGTCAGTTTAGGCCTTCTAACTAATTTAGAAGAGCCTCTAGCACAGTGACTCTCAAACCTTTTGGGCCAAGATTCCCAAAATAATATATGTTGGTTTCCGCGACCCCTCCACCACCTTGAAACTATGTTAGGCCTGAAACTATCTTGAAACTTCATAAGTCAGGAGCTTTTATTGCCAAGACAATTTCAAATTCAGATTTTTTAAGTTTGAGAACCACCGCTCTAAGGCAAGGCTCCAGACTAACTTTTATGAGGAGCACAGTGGCCCATACCTTAAATTTTTAGGAGTGCAAGCAGAAAATGTAGGGGCACACACTGAAATCGCCTTGCATAGCAAATATTCACATTACCTATCATTTTCACTGCAATAAATTCAGAAATTACAATGTTTACAATTCACATTTTTTAGCAGTTGACATAATATATATTAAACAATCTTACTGGCCACACTGGGGGGGGGGTCTGTTGTATTATTATTTTCCGCATGAGTTCACATCAGTTGTCATGACAGTACTGTGTGTTCGGCCACTGTTTGAAGTTAGTGGCAGGGAAAAGGCTTTATGGTATATTTTAGCCGGGGATTTTAACAGTGCCCACCTGATGAAAGCTATGCCGAGATACCACCAACACATCAGCTGTTCTACGCGTGGCAAGAACACACTCGATCATCTTTACACCCCTTACGCAAACACATATAAGGTCCTTCCTCGATCTCCTTTTGGGAAATCTGATCATGCCTCAGTTCTGCTGCTGCCTTCCTATAGACAGAAATTGAAGTGTCATGGACCAGTGGTCAACAGTGGTTCATACAATCGAGTTGCAGCATTCAAGCCCGTACTACCAGGCTCAGGGACAGCTTCATACCGCATACCATAAGACTTCTAAATGCTGTCAGCAGCAACACCACCTTTAAATAATAGCATTTTCTTATTTTTATTGTGGTTTATATTCTTTTTAGCATTTCTAGGAGAGCCTGGGATTTAAGAATTTCACTGCCAATGATTGCTGATGTAATTGTTGTGCAATGACAATTCATTCATTCATTCATTCATTCATTCATTCATTCATTCATTCATTCATTCATTCATTCATTCATTCACTCATTCATCCATTCATTCATTCATTCATTCATTCATTCATTCATTCATTCATAGGGCATGGTATGACTTGTCCCCCAGACCTCTTGGACCAGTGTCATTCAAGTTTTAGACATAGCCTATTTTAACACACCTGATTCAAATTCATTGCTCCTTAAGAGGTTTGTGTTGCAGAAGGGAAACATCTAAAATTTGCGAAAAACAAATTTTTCAGTGTACTGTACATGAATGGAAGAATAAGTGTAATGTAGCAGTCTGAACAGAAGATTGTAAGTATATAATGCTACTAGGGATGCACCAATCCAATATTGGTACCGTTATTGAAGAAATTTCTACGCTGGGTATCATAACAACAGGACTGATCCACAGGCGCAGATCTATTTAGTGTAATTCTATGATGTACACTTTGAGTGATGTCATGCTCTAACGACGCGCCACACGGAGGGTCACACTTGTTTTTAAAGTGGAACAAGTGAAGGGATCAGCTATCTGGAACTTTTTCACACCACCTCAGCCAACACATTCAATGTGCAAAACCTGTGCAGTGAATTTTCTGAGAAGCTTGAGAAATCTGCTTGAGCAGGTCACTGACACAGAGTAGTATGTGTGTGAAAGAATTCAACAAGTTGGCACTATATGATTTTTTTTTTTTTACTAAGCTGGTGAGCTATTGTGCTTACATGTGGAGATTTAATTTCAAGGTTTAAAGCATTCCAATCTCTAGCTTGCAGAGATTCTGGGCGGAAATAAAAATGGTGGGGGTATTTATCTATCTTTAATCAATAGCATAATTGTTTGATTTGAAAGCAAGATTTCTTGTTATGATATTTCTTCAAATATCATATTGCTCTCTCAAAACTCTGACCACACACTAAAAAAAGTCTGTTTTTACTCTGAAATACATTGTTCATCCTTTTACTTTTTCACTCAAGTTTAGTGTTGCAGGTTCAAGTCCCCTGTGCTCAAGCATAGTCTTTTGGTCAAGCTTGCCATCATTTAAATAAGGTACATAACACTAATAAAAATAATATAAATAAGTCAATTGTATTTGCACAATTGCACTAATCCATTGTAAAGAGCTTTATGTTTATTTTGACTTTCTACCAATCAAGTTAGTGGAGCTTTTTTTTTTTTTTTTTTCAGTTTCAGCACTTTATTATTTTACATTGTTTACATTTTAAAGTCCTAATAGCACTGAAGCTTATTTAAGATTGTTAAAGTTGATTTAACTCTGTTGTACTGGTCACAGTTGTTAAATAAATAAGCAGTTCAGTACATTTGTTTGTTTTTAAAAATTAAGAAAGACATTTTTAAGTGAAGTCTGATGTTGCCTTACACAAAAGAAAGATCTCAATCTTTTCCACACAGTGAGACATAATTTGTTAGGTAATGCAGCGCTGTTTTTTTGTATCGGGATCGGATCGGTTTTGGCCGATACTAAATCTCAGATATTGGTATCGGAAGGGGAAAAAAACTGGATCAGTGCATCCTTAAATTCTACAATTAAAAAGGGCTTGTCAAATGGCAACTATTCGGTCTAATGTTTTTCAAAGAAAATTGCCTTGACATCTTTCTAAACTAATACACTGGTCTGAACTAATACACTGATTAAACCCACTGATTAAAACCAGACACATCAGTCAGGTCATAACAATGCAATATTTATTTTCACTTCCTGGAATTTGTGTGGATCCATCCTCTTTATTACAGTGTCACATCTAACATCCAAGCCTGCTGGGGAAAGCCCCTGCTTCCTCCAGCAGGACATTGTGCCCCACTAGGCTGCAAAAAACTACTCTGAAATGACTCATTTGCCAACCTAATCCCACTCAGCGTACACATGGTGAGCCAGCACAACCCCAAACACAGAGCCTCCACCTCACCACTAAAAGAACCCAAAGGATTTGCTGCCATGCCCAGAGGTACCAAGTTCATTATACCGGTGGCTCCACAAGGGAGGCATGCATACTATGTGGTTTAAAAGCTCCAGCTCATTAATGTATATTGCTAGAATGCATACAACAACGCAACAATATTAATTTTTTTAGTGTTCACATTCAATTTTTTAACATTGTTGGAAGAACCTGAGAATAACTGAGCGTCTTAGACTTAAAGATATAAATAACTAAATCTTACTTGACTAATTTGCTGTTTTTTAAATACAAATGTATTTAAAACATTCAAGCAAAACCCAACATCTGTCTTCCTTAAAAGATTTGGATCATTTGCATTTTATTGATGGAAATTAGAGAGGATTGCAATTAAAAAATGCAGAGGAAGCCAGTGCATAGTGTATGACTCTGATAGTCCCCATTGCTGTCCAGTCAGAGATTTCTAATGTCCTTTCCAGCACCATCTACATTCTTTATAACTTATTTATTTTAACTACTTTATTGTTTTGCTCTGAATTTAACTGTATAACATTAAGCGATATGGAGAAACACCTTATAGCAGTGTTCTGGTGCTTACGTTTTCAATGCATTCACACATGTTGGAGAAAGTATTGTGACACCTGTAGTCACAAGATTGTAAGGTTACAGTGCAACTATAACTGGGACGAAGTCAAGTGTCATACAAACAGAATGACTGTGCTGTCAAGAGTCATTAAATAACACCTTGACAGTATTGAGTATAAAGGTGAAATTGATCCTTTAAAACATCTGTGGCATGTTGTTTAAACTGTAAGGCAGAGTTCAAAGAGAGAAATGAGCTCTCAGTAGTTGCAATTGGAGGTATAGTTTTTAATGTTTTTTTCCTCCTGCTATGAATTCATTGATGTTTGAACCGTATCTTTTTCACATAGGCTTCCAAGAAGACTTCCAAGAAAGAATCCAATTAGGAAATTTAGTTTCTTGCTGTGAAAACAGTGTTCATTAAAGCATATTGCGTCTCTTATCATATGGAAAACCACGAGGGATAAGTCTATGACCTATTTTCGGTCTCAACTTAATGTGGTAAAAATCCCCTGTCTGTATCTGGTGGAAATTCTGTTACTGTTTCGTCTTTCCTGTAGGGCTCTCAGGACAACATAAAGCACCAAAGAGACACAAAGAAATGGAGCAGAACTGGCAAAATTAGATCTTTCTCCAGGCTGAAACCTAACTTCCTCTTTCCTTGAGAGCACAGTGGGTTTTATCAAGTAAATGAAAAGATGATAGACAAGAAAATAGACAGTGAGAAATCATATACAAGGAAATTGAGACCGAGAATCCATGCAGATAAATGCACTGCATCTCAAAACGTGACTAGTATACTCTGATCAGTTAAATTATTTATCTGCAGTTATCCTGGTATCGTAGCATCTGATAGAGTAATCTAGCTGTAGAAAACTCTCAGGGTTTGAGTGAAAGTATATATCTTTCTGGAATAACAACTTGCTGTTCTCCTCCTTCTCTATTCTCTTCTTCCTGCCTTACTTGGACCATGTCTGGATCTTTGCTTCTTGTCAATGAGTGTCTTATTGTCCACCTGCCATCAGCCTTTGGGTATTGCTTTCTTTGAAACAGTTGACAGTTGTGTAAAGGAACAAGAAAACCAATCTGTCTATTATATATTTCATCTTGTATCTAAAACACATTAGTACAATGCATATCTGTTCAATAAGACTGCAGTCAACAGGAAAATTAACTGTTTGAAAAATGACGATTCATGAATTTTGTGCAAGTTTCATCGACTCAAGTAAGATGGAAACTGTACCTGATAAATTCTGCATTAAAAAAAAATAAAAAATAAAAAAATCAGAATAGGCACCATGGCTGGGTAAGCTGCCAAATTAATGGACGGATGGTTGAATAGATGGATTAGTGGTAAGAGAAAGGTCCAGACTGTTTCTACTTTAATCCTAAAGCACAATCCCACCATCTTCTATGTTGGTTCCTTCCCTCCTACCCAGTACATCTCTCCACCCACTCCACCTGCTGTGGCTATTTTGCACATGTGGATTCTTTCTGTGTGCAGATTACGTATTAATCCTGTGTTCATCATATTCTTTGACATACTAACCTTAGTACTAGTGTAGCTAGGACTAATCCAGATGGAGGTCTCACTGTGATTGTGCTGCATGTCACATCACATTTTATACAAAACACTCTGTATGTATAAAGATTTATACATATAACATTAATCTAATTCTACAGACCCAGAAAATGCATTAAAACTGTAACAAGTATCTTATGGTGTGAAGGGGACTTATTGAAGCAACTATGAGACATAATCCTTATATTATGGCTCATTTTCTAACCTCTATCTGTTGCTGTGATGTTGCATATTTTGGCATGAGCATTGACAAGTTTTCAGGTGTTGAGGGTAAGAGCTTGAACTAACAGAACTAGATACCGAACATGCAATGCAACCTAAACTAATTCAACCAATCTTGTCCCACTTTTTTTCTTTTTTTTTTTTGTACAAACTCATTCTAATTAAGACGTTTAGCATCTTGCTGTAAAAACAAGCTTCATTAAGGTCTCTTTTTAGTCATCTTGCCATGTGGACAACTGTGCGGGGATAGGTCCATGACCTAGTTTGAGACCCAATCTAAAGTGCTAAAAAAATGATCTGACTGTGTGTGTCACAAATGTAGTATTTTTGTTCCTTATTTCCTCCTGGCCTCTCAGGATTACATTAAACACCACAGAGACACGGAGAAATGGAGCGGAACTGGCAAAATTAGATATTTCTATGGGCTTAACCATAACCAGCCCTTTCCATGAGAAGACACATCCTGACCTTCACTGTAAATGGAGCAAAAATGACTTTGATTCCACAGAAACCTTTTCTTAACTGGCTGAAAATGAACAATGGACCATTTATGCTTCATGCAGGGATCTACAGCAATGTAAGACTAGCAGTGCAGTTATCCTGAATCTAAACTGCAACCAGCACACTGGCTTGACACTAGCGCTACTTTACAGAGGCACTATAAGAATGGTGAATGAGCCAACAGGCTGACATAGTTCCCAAGAGTCACACTGACTAACACACAGAGGTGAGCAGCCTCTGTGTAGCCAGATGGTGACACACAGCAGCTATTTATAGCTCTTCGGAAACACTGCAAAGAAAAGGCAGTGAAAGACAGAAAAAAGAAGAGCAGCGTCAAGCAGTCAGTGGCATCAATGTCTCCATCTATGACGTGCAAACTATGTGCGATATTGATTCAATGGTTTAAAATTAAACACTTGAAATCCCTTCTTCACAGTTTATGTACAGACCGGCTGAACTTCTGACAAACTCAGATTGTTGCCGTCAAGAACTTACCAGCTGTGCAATAACAAAACAAATTCTGCACATGTAATATTCTTCCTAAATAAGCCAACCTGAAAGGAATGCTTTGTGTTCAATAAGAGTGTTACTTCAAGTTAAATTATTATTTCAAATATGATGGGCTATTTAGGCATCGTACCACATGTGAGGATGTCTAGTGTACTTGGAAGGATTAAGAAAATATTTAGTAAAACAGGCATATTTTATTTTCTGGTTAAATATTATGGTCATGATTTGACTCATTTGAAACCCATTAACAGAGCACATTAAGATCCATCACACATTGTTTAAATTCTTATTTTACTCACTGCTATTAGTTTATGATATGTAATCAAAGATTATGTTTTTTAATTAATAAAATTAGGGATAACCCCTTTTATTTTTATTATTATTATCGCTACTTAAATTGTGAAACTGATGATGTGTGCTCCTCCCAGTTCAATCACTGCAAGTTATGCTGCGCTAGACTCAGAGAACTGGATGCATTCTCCCTGACAGTCCCGACTCCAGTCATCTGATCCAACGACTATATGTCTATGTTCCCATTTGTAGCTGAAAATGGCTTTTCAGTGTTGTGCAGGACTTTTGGGGAATACAAATGCTTCCACAGGTGCTACCAGTGGTGAACTGTGACTTGGTGATAGGCACAGAACCTGGTGAAAGCAGTGTGGATTGAAAGAGCAGTGAAGGGTCATGTGCAACTAAACCTTTCTCAAAAACATGTCAACATCTTCAGTGCTTTCACTTCTGTGGTCATTTTGCATAATCAGTGGCAACGTTTGACATTGCAAGATATCTGATAACTGTACAGTAGTATAAAAACCATACATCATATGTTTGTTTCTAAATGAAACATAGTTTAAATTTGCTACTATGAAAAGCTTGTTACAACATAGAAATTTTAAAATTGTATTATTCTGACTCAAAGGCTGAACTCAGGCAACAGTTCAAACTGTTTAAAGGCAGCACACATCAAATAAGATCTGTTGCTGTGTTGTACGCATTTGCCCCAGATTTCTTTTGCACAAACATGAAAGAATCAGTCTGTATATTACGATTTCACCAGAGGTCACTAGCAGGATACCAAATGCATATTTTCCCTGTCTACACAGCTCAAAAACTGTACAATATATACTTCGGTTTGAGAGGAGGATCATAGCCACACAAATTCAGAGCAGGTGTATCCTTTCTAATGGGAGCTTTTTGTGTATTACACACTGCTTCTGGGGGTTCTGTTTCTGTGTATTGTTTGAATTATGTAATCATGAACAAAGGGCACTAGTGATATAAACTAGACAGTAGACAATCCTGCTGAGCATACACGTTAAAAATCGGTCTTTGGTAATACAGAATCTGGTGCAAGACTGTTTTTACTCCTTGGCTAAGTCACATTTCAATTTTTTTTAAGTAGAACATGGTAAGAAATAAAAAGCTGAACATGGAGTAGTTACCAGATTAAAATCATTCTGTTTCTTTATTGCAGAGAACTTGTGTCTTTATTAATAGCATAATTTACATCAAACAGAAAATGTTTTTTTAGATATGCACAGATGGTCGGCACTTCAATAGCACTTCTTGTTTTTTTTTTTGTTGTTTTTTTTTTGCCTTGGTCGAGTTGTAGCAAGCCCCTTAATCATACAGCATTTTCTACTCTGTCCATGCAACACGTTTTCTCTATCATACATACATTCATGTACAGATGATCACCTCAAGGTTCACATGAAGTTCAACTTCTTGACCAAGGACTCTGACATGTGGAGAGGCAGAGGATCAAACTGCCAATCTTCCAGTCTTTTATTTTAGCAAAATCTTAGTTTAAATGTCATTTTCTTAATTTGTTGTTGGTCTAAGTTACCCGCATCAGCTTTATAAGTTATTTTCACTCATATAATTGTGTATCAGACTGGCAAATCTTTACCTAAATACATAAAACATAGATCGTCCATTGCAATCACTGACAGATAGAGAGAGACTAACAAAACAACTACATGTGAATGTATGCTGGTATCATTGTGTCAAAAGGTCTATGATCTGTCCAAAGAGTCCCGTCCCCCTAAACTAAACCAGTAAGTGAAAACATAAAGTCTGAATACTGGGCAGTTTCCTGGGTGAAAGTCAAGCAATTGACTCGGGTGCCCATCGGACATTTGCGTCTGTAGATTTTCTTTCTAAGGGATTAGGCACATTACATGAACCTATAAAGCAGGTGTTACCTGAAGAGTAGTAGCTCAAATAGAGGTGCAACAAGTTAATGATTAGTTACAACTTAAATTATCAAACTATTATAGCCCATAGTAATTATTATAGGCTAAGACCTGCAGAGAATCCATCTAAAATAGACAGAGGTGAGATTAAATTTTCAGCATATGATACCTTTAGATTTTAGTCAAATGCCTCCCTGTTGCTTGTTAAACACTTGCTAAATATCAGTTCACTAACGTTACACTGGAATAAATACTTACAAAATGCAGCTCATTTCCATGGGTTCAGTGTTGACTTGAAGATTTGAAGCGTTTAAGAGTGTTAGTTTTGTGTTGATGTTATAAAATTAGTTTGCACTAAAATCCAAATTGACATTATTATCAGTTATCATAAGAAATGTTTTTTCTTTATTGTTACCAAAGAGATTGCATGCTGTACACAGGCCGTCTAGATTGTGCCAGCCCTCCAACACTTTGCCTCTTATGCAGTTACAGTGGGAGATCACAAGCTGCTCTCCAGTCTGCTTTATTGTTAGCAGTGCTTCACCATGAGAGGTTATGGCTGTGTCCCTGGTATTTTAAATGCAAAAAAAAAAAAAAAACAGTTAATTTGCATGACTGTATCCAGTGAAGCAGGTGCTCAATTTGTGAAAGTTGGTCTTTGAAAGGTTTAGCACATTGTTATTGAGTAAAGCATCTGGTAAAGTTTTTTTTTTTTTTTTTTTTAAAGAAAAAGCTTTTCGTTATCTTATGCAGCCCATAGCATCCTGAAAGTGCATTGTTAGCCAGAAGGTAAGACCAAGACCAATAAAATATCATTTCCAGCAGCTGCACTCAAACATATTGCGTAGAAGCAATTTCAACTGGCTGGAGGAGATATAGAGAAGAAAATAGAGATAATAGAGATAAAAAAAAAGAGTAAAGCAAAAGTAACAAATAATAAGAACACATGAGAAGAAGTGATTAGATGTTTATGCACTGCAGCAAGAGGTCATCTGTGGCTGTTAGACACTAATCTGTCATTACTCTCATCAGGCCTTTGGCACTGACTCACTCGTGCTGCATGTGGGTTTGCAAGGGCAGTGAGTTTGATTGGGATTCTGGTCGCTGGATAAAAAGCTGAGTCACCATGGAGACCTGGAGCCAAAGAGTCGAGAAGTAACACAGAGGGAAAAAGAAGAGATGCAGGACAAGAGGAATGGAAAAACGAGGCAGGGGGAGAATGTGCAAAGTAATCAAACAACTCCCTTGTTGTTTAGGTCATTGTGTTCTGTTTGACCACTGTGCGAGCTGCACAAAAGACAGTTTGTCCTCTTAAAAAGGAAGTCCCCTAATAATGAGAACAAAAAAGTGTTTTGCTATCCCGTTGGCTGTTTATGGATCATTTCTCTCTTATTTATCTCTAAGCTCAGAAGAGGCACATAATGTATTTAAACTTATTTAAACTGATAGCAGTTACAGACAACTTATGCTGATCTGAATGGCTCTATAAAGGAGTTTATAATGTGTTTCACATTCACACACACACACATTCACACATCAATGATAGATTGAGGTGTCATGCATGCTTGCTTGGCAGCAGCAATATGGTGGGGTGACTGGGGGCCAAACCCCGACCATCTGATGAAATAAGCTGCACCAATCAGTTGGTCAGGGGCCAGAATCAATTGGTTTTCTTCTTCACTGGAAATGACTATGGACCAGCAGATCACTTATGGCTGTATCCAGAGGTGATTCTTGGGTCTCTGGGGGTCCCCAGCAAATTTTTACAGGGGGCCCCCTTAACCAGGGTTCATCAATCTTTTATTATGATATTGTATATTTATAACAATGTTAATAATATTACCTTTAAAGGAGTTGCTGTTACAAAAAACCTGCTGTCACAAATCTAGATGTAAAAACGGACAATGGTTTTAATCTAGACAGGCAGATCAGTGCGGTGGTCAAATCTAGCTTTTCCCAGCTGAGGCAACTGGCTTGTTCTTTCTTTCATTCTTTCAAAGCAGAAACAGTATTCATGCTTTTATAACAACAATGCTGGATTAATGCAATGCCTTCTACTTTAGTGTCTCTCAGAAATATTTGTCCCGTCTGCAGCTGGTGCAAAATGCTGCAGCACATCTGTTGACTGAAACACGAAAAAGAGAACACATCCCGTTTTAGCCACACTGCACTGGTTGCCTGTTCTTTTTAGGGTTCATTTGAAAATTCCTTTTCTTTGTTTGTTTTTTTTTCCAATTGCAATTTTAAGTGTTCTTTGTTGGCTTTCATTTTTCTACTGACTTCTACTTCATTATTATTGTTTTTGTTGAATTAAAAGGGGAAAATAGGATTTAATGTAGTTCCCAAACAGAAGATTAAACTCTGTGCTGAAATCTGCATTATGACTCTTTAGGATTACATTTACAGTTAATACAGCACATGCGTAGTTTTCAGAAGCAGAAAGCCTACTGAACATGGAAAATAAAACATTAACACCACTAGCACACAATTACTTTCATCCAGTGTTTACATAAGATTCACTGCTACTAGCATCAAGACTGAGAGGTGGGGGTGGGGGCCCTGCTGTCTTAAATCAAAGTTGGTCGGTCCAAGGGGGCCGCCTTCTGGCTCGGGGCCCCAAGCATTTACCTGGTTAGCCTGTTGGCAAGCGGCGCCTCTGGCTGAATCAGATATTCTCAGATTCTGTATCAGTTAAATTTCCAAACCAAACTGATGCACATATTATTCTTCACAGTCAGTTAAGCCAAGTTCAAAATGCTCTTAATAAAGTCTATAAGTAAAACATTTTGGAGCACACACTACCTCTCTTTTGAACCCCAGAAAGATTTACAGATGCTAATATTCAATATTCATATCTAATATATATATATATATATATATATATATATATATAGAGAGAGAGAGAGAGAGAGAGAGAGAGAGAGAGAGAGAGATATCCATCCATTTTCTGCCACTTATCCGGAGTCAGGTCGCAGGGGCAGCTGCTGCCTAAGCAGGGAAACCCAGACTTCCCTCCCCTCCCCCCGGCCACATTTACCAGCTCGTCCCGGGGCAACCCAAGGTGTTCCCAAGCCATCAGAGAGATGTAGTCTGTCCAGCGTGTCCTGGCTCTTCCTCAGGGCCTCATGACGATCTCACTCTTCCGGTCACTACCCACTTCTCATGACCATAGGTGAGGGTAGAGCTGGGCGATTAATTGAATTTTAATCACAATTACGATCTAGGTTTTCAATGATCATAAAAATGAAATGGTCCTATTATTTTTGTCCTTCTCTGTTTCCTCTTGTACTGTTTTCAGTTGCAAATCAAGCGCAGCTGGCATTGCAGCGCTCTGGTGCAGACTCCTCCCACAGCCCTGACCGCTTTAGTTTTATTCAGCATGAGTTGCAAACACCTCGCCAGTTATGGTATGGACACACAGGAGGCGACTCGCTCCTTCTCCATCATTTTCTATGGAACTTACAATCAGGCGAAAATCACTGCCCTCCTCCAGCCAAGCGGCAGGTGCACGTGAAATGTTGCACTCATGCACGCAGACGTGCACACGGGGGCTTGCAACATGACACAAGAAAATAGAAAAATGTTAAATTTTTGTGAGTCGCGACTAAATAATCCACCAGCTCCCAGAGACACAGAAAGACAAACGTTATAAACAAACAGAACTTTTTCTCAATTAACACAGTGAACAACCCAGGATTTAAGAAACTCATCAACACTTTGGACAAGCAGTATCACTGCCATCTCAACACCATTTTAGTGGAGCGTCTCTCCCTGCCCTGTATGTTGAGTTCCATGAGGGTGTTGTGAAAGATGTGGCGACAGTCCAATGTTTCACCACCACTACGGACCTGTCGTCAAGCCACACCGTAGAGCCGTAGATAAATGTCACACTCCATTTTATTGACGCAGATTTCAACGTGAAAACGAAATGTCTAGACTAATTTTTTCCAGATCACACCAGGCAGAACATAGCTGCTGGTCTGAGACCAACAATAGCGACGGGAACCTGGTGGAAAGAAACTAGTCTGTATTATCACAGACAATAATTCAAATGTTAGTACTTTTTTGCACTCGAATAATCGAGATCTCAATTTCAATCAAAATAATCGTGATTATCATTTTTACCATAATCAAGCAGCCCTAGGTGAGGATAGGCACGAAGATCGACCAGTAAATCGAAAGCTTTGCCTTTTGGCTCAGCTCCTTCGTCACCACAACAGCCTAATGCAGACGCCACACCAATCCGCCTGTCAATCTCCTGCTCCATCCTTCTCTCACTCGTGAACAAGACCCCAAGATATGTGAACTTCTCAACTTGGGGCAGGACATCATTTCCGACCCGGAGGAAATTGTTTGTGATGCAGCTCATAATATAAATGCTTTAGAATCGCTATGTGTAGAAATGAGATCACATGTATATGTGAATCAAGATCGAGATCATTTAATGATTTATCATGCAGCCCTACTGCGCATGTGTTAATTGCGCTAAAAATATTAACGCAGTTAATTACATAAATTAGTTATTTATATATAAACGTCTTTTTTATTTTAAACCATTTATCTATAGTTTATTTTTATACCACCTTTATCCAGTTCAGGGTTGCAGAGGAAAAGAAGCCAGCTGTAAAACAGAATTTTAGATGCAAAATTTGTTGAACTTTTATGGTACAGGTGTTTATCATTATATTCTGTTTTAAGTGGTGCATAATGTGCTAATTGCTCACTTTTCTGGTGTCAGTAATGCCTGAGAGATGTTTGAGAGAATCTCTAACTGCTTCCACTGAATATAGCAGCATGTGTTAAAATGGCTTTCTGACTTTCGTCTGCACATTCATATTTTTTAAAAGCATTTGCCAGCAGTTATCACTGCGGTTCATTGCGTCTTTCCTTTAAGGCAACTCCTTGCACACTTTCACGTGATGACAACCCAAATGGTTAATAAATTCTAGCTACCTGCATTCGTGCCGCCTCTGGAAAATTAAGCCCTGCATATTAGGCATGTCGCTGTTTTGCTAGCAGGATTTTCTAATTAGTAATAATGGCAAATTGCTAGCATACCGCTAATGCTACATGTTAGCGTGCTTCTCTGCCTAGCAACTCAAAACAATGGTCACGCAAAATTGCATAACTTGTCTGTGTGTGGTTGTGTTGGGCAGGACACAAAGAACTATGATTCTATTTCCGTGGTATCGTATGGTTTTTTAGACAGAAATACTTGCAGATACCGATACCCTTACTTTTAGCAGGATTGGTGGGTATTTCTATGCTAGTATGCAAGTATTGGTACCAGCCCAACTCTAAATCTTACTGAAGACTGATTAGGCGGTTTACACTCCATTGCACATATTTTTCTTGTCTGATTGTGTTTTCAGGCATGTTTGTAGTAAAGCAGCATAAACTCAACATGAAATTGAAATTGGTTCATTTTAAACCATATCTGCTCAGGGGCTTTGTAAAAAAAAAAAAAAAAAAAAAACAAAGACAGTTTGCCCAAGCATAAAAACAATAATCAATATTTTTATTCTGATTAGAAAGTGATAAAGATATTAAGTTTGCTTAGAATTCTTCCAGTATACTGTTGACTTGAGGTTTTGCTTTGTCACGCCAACTTTTTTCTATTACACAACAGTGCACTTCCATCTCTCTGGAATTGCAGAGCCCCTGGGACTCTGTAGGATTTCAGTATATCAGCAGCTTTAAAGCCAGTCCATTACCAGCAGCACAAAAAAAACTAAATATTTAATAGTGTAGTTATTGCTTTCTTGCTTCTTTTTCTTTTTTTTTCATTTTTTAAACAAAAATGAACAGATTCAATTAGTTTAGTTTTTTCCACAACTCTTTTATGCCATGGAACTGACACTGATCCATTAAAAAATGATGTGTGGATTTACCAATGTATTTTTAATGTCATTTCTTTAAATGCAATACTTACAATACACTCTAATATACAAGATCCTACCACGATACAAGTATAACTTGTCAAGTAGCACTTCAAAAAGGTAAAATGTTTTCAATCATTACTAAACATCTAAACATTTCCACTTCTGTGTTTATCCATGGTTTTGAACTCAAGGTCTCCACCAGTACTGTACAGATGGTCATTAGATTGGGTATGTACACTGATTGGCCATAAAATTATGACCATCAGCCTAATAATAAAATAGGTCCGCCTTTTGATGCTAAAAGCTTTGAGCAGTCAGTGTGGGGGAAAAAAGTCAAATCAGGTTTATTTATATCACATTTCCACAGGTTTGAAGCAGCTGCTGAAAAAAAGCAGCACCTCTGAGTTTTAATCTCGATCTTGAAGCATCTAAGTGAAAATGGTTGATTGACAGTATAGCTGTCATGTGGCTGTAGGTTTTTAGGCGATCTGCTAAACAAGGTGGAGCCAGTCCATTTAAAACTTAAATGTTAGTAACTAACATTTTTAAAGTCAATTCTGCAATTAACAGGGAGGCAGTAAAAAGATGCAAAAATCAGAGTTATGTTTTAAAAGACAAGCTGCAGCATTTTGAACAATCTGTAAACAATACAAACATGACTTCTCTATTAGCCATTACAATAACCCTGTCCAAATAAAAATAAAAGCACAAATAGGGCTGGGCGATATATCAAATATACTCTATGTATCCCAAAACATTTTACATGGGATATAGAAAATGACTTTATTGTGAACATCAAGTATAAACTATCACAGCAGCATTTTAAGTGTCTTCATGGGTTTTTCTTCATAGCTCTCTGTCTGCTGGTCGGAGTAAAACTCACACGGCACGACTTCTCTCACTCATAGCAGCCAGACAGCTCACTCCCCCCATCATCCAGAAAACTCTCCTGCACACATGCGTGTTGTTGTTTCAGGAGAGACAGGAAAAACATGGAGGAGTATGCAGGTAGCTATCTAGCTAGTTTACGAGCATTAAGAGACAGAAGCTACATGACGAGGACACTGATTGTTCCCGATGGACTTTAAGTTCTCAGTACACTGGAACAGGAAAACCCTCCACCTACTTCTCCTCCTCCTTCTCAGCTGATTTTATTATTAAATAAGAGCTAAAGTTATTATTAAAGCAGATATTTCTGTCTGTTTTACAGATGAATAATGAAAATATCTCCAACGTGCACTCTCTCTCTGCTGACGGAAGTGTAACTCACCTGAGTGTGCGCAACAACAAGCAAAGAATATCTGAGAGTCTTTTGGAGAGAGTGGTACCGAGAATTTAGCAAGAGATTATTTAGGTCTTGTAAGTTGCACAGTGGGATTGTTGTAGACTGGTCTTGCCAGGTTGACCCTGGTCCAAGTAATGTGCATGTGAATGCCATGATGAATAAGCTGTCTCACAGAATTTACCTGTTAGTTGTCAACAAGAATTGTAAAAAGTATTTTAAAGTCTAACTGTATTAGTTACTTTAAAGTAACTAATAATATTCCCATCATATTCAAAAGTGCTTTTTTTTACTGATAATTACAAAACTCTGGCACTGTAAAACCCCACACTAAAGGACAAAAAAATAATAAAAAAAAAATTAAACTATTGGACAGCTTGTTAGCATTGTGCATTTACTGACCTATATAAGCATTTACTTAAAATTAATTAGTTGGCAAGTGACAGAAGCAATTTTATGTCTCCCACTGTGGCATTATGAATTCATGCTCTGTTTAGCAAATATAGAACTTTACACAATCCTGTGTAGATATAATATACTACACATAAGCAAAAAAAAAAAAAAAAAAAAATTGAATCAAAGGGTTCAGTCATTACTGCTGTAATCACGTAGTCACAGAAATTTGACTGGTAAAAATATCAAAGGAAGCTGATGCCCTGAGCTTGAAAGGTAATTTTTCCCCTCATATCTGACAGACATTCAAGACACTCAAGCAGACAAGGAGACAGATGCACTCTCACAGCTCTGATCGCCTGAAAGACATTACACCACTGCACAAATTGGCATGTCAATCACCGACTATAATTGATTTTCTTTTAAGGTGCAAAAAGGGTTTCAAACTTCAGTATTGATGTAACCTCTATCCAACAGAAGAGCAAGTGTTTGAATGTGCATGTGTTCAAGAGAAAAATAAAGAGACTTGGAGACTGAGTGAGCTGAAGTGTCTGTGAGAGAAAGAGACTGACAGATACTGTGAATACATACTGTATATGGCAGACAAGTGGACTATGTGCTGCTCCACTAGAATAATGGGAGTTGATGGGGATCAATTGGAAATTACATGCTGTACTGATTGCCAATCTATCAAGTAGCTGCTCTTACACAGCTAAAAAGGCCACACAAACAGCATCTATATGTCTGTGTCAGCAAGAGATCTGATAAAGCCCATACCCCCCCACACACACACACACACAACGTGTACCTAGAGTACGATCACTTACAGTAACTTGTAGTCATGTGCAACCGTGTACAAGCACACTGAGGAATTAGTGTCTGCGAATTATGCTGTCAGCAGCTCTAAATTAGACAATATGCAAACCTTTTCAAACTGAAATGAAACACCTGAAGTGAAAATAGGTTTTCTACATTCCCCCTGTTACGCATCAACACACTCATTTACTGTGGGCTTGATTTAATTTATGCCTCAGGTTTGCTGAGGCAGATTTAATCCACTTTTGCGCTCCTTTTTTTTCCCTTTTTTTATCTTAATTTGGTAAATTTTACCACAAGGGTTGCTGAATACTTGTGTGCAATATCACTTTACCTTTTTTCAGATAATACTCACAATCTGAAACCCAAGAGGTTTTTGTGCTGTGAATATGCATATCAAAGTTTAATTTTAATCAGTTTTTGATAAGTTTTAGTTAGGCATGTCCTGAGGCAGGAAATTGAGGGGCATATAAATGGCTGCATCACCTCCTGATCATTGGTGTATTTTAGAGCAAGGACAACATCTGAGGGCTAAACAGTGGCAAAAGCTGGCAGCTGAAACCTTTGACAAACAAAATACCCTACACAATGAAATGGCTTTATATTATTTTGATAGCTGGCAGTGTCTATTTATACTTCAGAAGGGTTAATATTTAATTAAAGGAAAAAGCCTGCTGATAAACGCAAGTAATTAGCAAATGCCGAAAAGATTACTGCTCCTTTCATAAATTATGATGAAACAAAAGTACCATCTTAGAAGTCTAGATATAACTAATTAAACAATTATCAACCATTTTCAATACTCCTAGAAGACTACATGTAATTTCATATATCCTGAATGTAATAAGATTTAAAATCGATGTATTCTCTGGCAGCAGCTGCAGTTGTAGGCACGTTTACAACCACATCTTCTGTTATGATCCTGTTTTGTCTTTCTCTGCCTTATCTGAGTAAAACTTTTACTCACGAAACTCGCAGAGATGAGCAAAAAAAGAGACAGGCATAACAGACCTGCTCAAATGTTACTGGCATGAAAAATGTAAGAAAAAATAAAAATGTAAAGCTTCAAGTTAGAATGTAAATACAATGTGGAGCCAATATTGATTTTGCTTTTGACGATTCTGGCCCACATTCCAATTTTTATCACAGTTAATCGCATTAAATGTTGCAATTAATCGCACTGTTAGGCACAAAATGTACTTTTCCTTTAAAAGAAGACCTAATGCTATATGAAGAAATGCAGTATTCTAATTTACAAACACTAAATCAGGGATCTGCAACCTACATCTCCGGAGCCACAGGTGGCTCTCTGAACCTTCCACAATGGCTCTTAATACATGGCTAAACATGCTAAAGAGCTAACGAATGTTTTTAAAATGGATATAATAACAAATGCAGGTTTTGAGCATTTCTTTTTTTTTTTCATGGAATAATTGCATTGAATTGCACTGTTAACTGCCTGTGTGATGCTCTTCCTGGAAGCATTCAGGCTGCCAAACAGCAGCTCTTTATTCTTTTCCAACTCACAAGTGAGGCTTTCAATCTCGACTTCTAAAAAGCTTATTTTTTTTGGCAGAACGTCTCCTTTCCATGGTTTGACCCCCCACTGGGCGGGGCCTCTAGACCACAAATAACGAAGGCCGTAACGTGTAAATGAGGATGGATTTTAGCCACCACATTTATCAAGGCCCGATCATTTATATGCTGGAATCTGTCGGATATGAACGTATTCATAAATCACACATGGATCCAATCGTGAGATCATTCCTGCAATCACATGTTCGCTCATTTCCATGTTTGTTTGATAAACGAGGGCCAGTGTCACCATGTGATCAGATGAAGGGAAACTCAACCCTCTTTTGTTTTGAAATGCTTGATGTAATCATGACAGATAAAAATTAAATTCATGGCTGTGGATCAAAAACTTTGAAATTAAACTATAAATAGATACTGAAATTTTATGCTTGAATAAACTTTGAATGTAAAATGACTTGTTTTAAAGAACAGATGGGAAATAAAACATTTATTTTTCTTACTTTAAAAAACAAGATTCCACTCATAATTTTTAGCTCTGGGGTGACTGGATATGATTATACATTTCCAGCTAAATTAAAATGTCAACTGAAAGAAAAACACCATTGGGGAAAAGCAATTCTGTGTGTTATTCTTTATTTAAATAAAGTCCCAAGTTGTAGAATTTCACTTCAATTGAAAGATTAAAAGAGGAAGAGAATATAAGATGCTAACTGTGCTTCAAAGTGACAATAAGTTCATGTGATAATCTAAACCCTCTGAGAACTAGGGTCCCAGAAAAGCCAGTAAAAAGCAGTCTCATACACTCAGTTTCTGTCATCTTGAGCAGTTTATGCCTCTGATCGTTCTTCCTAAAAGCTTAAAAGCTCACCAGCCAGTATGGACTGTTGGGCAGAATTCATGTTTAATAATAAAATGTAAATCCCCAACTTCTCTAACAGGTGTGAAAAATAGCAGAATTCCCTGTGGGGTTGGTTTCTGCTGTGGATTCTTTTTTAACCTTTTTGACAAAAGTGTGTATTCACCATTAATCCCCTCACTGCCCTTCTTAACAGCTCTTTAATTATTCATTGTTCAATTTAGATAATTCCAGATTAAACCAGTCTGTAATAATCTTTCATATTTTCACCATAGTAAACCTTTTATACAGTTGGTTTACATTTAGTCAGCAATGGCCCTTCTGTGGATTTGCATTCTAATTTCATTTCTATGGCAGTTTTAATTTAGATTGTCCACTCAGAAGGGACTATATAGACACTAGAGATGCGTATCACACATATGAAAACTGCTTGTGCATGTGTGTATTTTATGTAAACTGTATGGAAATGTTTTCTCTTGTCCTTTAAGACATTATATGAACTTTTGATTCTTGTCTTTAGTCAAAAAGAAACACATTATTAATCATCTCATGCTATATGTTGTTTGGCTGTCCTTCAAGATGGATTTGTAGGGATTCATTTGTACAAAGTACCAAAATGTAAGTTATATAGACATAGCCATCGAAGCTACATCATATTTAAGTTACACCTCCTCAAAAATGTGACTACTAATCAAGCAAAAGAGGTATTTACATATATAAATAGGTATAATATACAAAAAAGGTATTTTTCTATTGAATTTCCTGCTCAGTTGCTATTCAAGACTGCCCATAAGCCATAACTGATCATAAGTTATTGACAATGAGAAGCTGGAATTTTTTTAAATTAATTTCCCAAAATCAGCCAACAAAGAAAATGTTCTTAACACACAGATTAAAGCAACAGAAATAATGAACAAAACAAGATCTTTGAGCCAAGTCAACATACAAGTATTGTTCTAAAAGGCTGTAAGCAGTAGCAGCAGTTTTCTTGACAACTCTTTGGTGACTAAAGTTCATTTGTGACACCAGGCTGAATGTGCCAAAAGCTGTCCCGCCTACAGTCAATACTCTGTCAGAGGAGATGCTCATATACACAAAAAGGCCACTTCATGTCTTCCTGGAACTGTAAATTATAGACATATGCTTAATAAGTGATTTATACAAGTGATTTTACACACACCAACATATTCTACAACTCAAACATATTCGTCTAGAAGAGAAAATAGGAGGCAGCTTTTTATATGGGCACAGAAACATAAATCTCTGGATTGGAAATATCGTTTTGTTTTCCATTTCTGATAATAATCTGCATAAATTTGAAAATTTTGACGCCAATCTTCATAAATAGCAAGTGCTGTGACTCTCACAGGTCTTATGTTTCTGAAAAAAGAAAGGTTTTTTTTCTCATAAACTTCACATTTGTGAGTGTGCTATCAAGTTTGTTTTAGATGAACTGCAGAAGGTAGGCTATGCAATTTGTTATAGGAAAATGACACATCATCTTCTATTATCTTTATAGCTCATACATTTTATACTATGCACTTTAAAACTTGATGTGCCAGATGGTTTGCAAAGCAAAAAGCACCTGGGAATAATTGGCAAAAATTTGGACAGAGGCAATCACTTAGAAAAATACTTAGTAGGTAATTGGACAAACCATCTGTCTATCATAGTCTGATTTAAAAAAAAAAAAAGAAATCCAGCAGTGTTTATGTAATATATTGACTTATGTATTGGTTATGTAATTATTTGTGTTCGTCACTCACTGTTCTTGTGGGAAAAGCCCCAATTCTTGCACCTATAATAACCAATATAAGTCTAATAACTGTCACAGAGCTCATGTTGGTCAGCACAGTGAACTGGAAAGGTACAGAAACAATTACAATAATGAATGTCAGTGTTGGATTTAAAATATGAGCAATCCAAATGGCTCTGCAATTATTGTAGAAATAGAGACAGCACAGAACAACTTGACTGTAACAGCTGCCAGCTCGATGAGTGGGTTGCTAAACACAACAGCTGGGACAAGGCCTTATACAGCTGTCACACACGTACAGATTCACACAGACAATCAAACCTGTAAACACTTGGGATATTAAATTGAAGCTATAAATGTCTTATGAGCATCTATAATAATGGTGCTTTAAACTTGCCCTGAAGTAGAAGACTCCTAAGAAAATCTGCATAAATCAGGCCAAAATGGTTTGTTTGGTAAGCTGTTCTTAATGGCTGCTATGTTGGCGCCAACGTCCATCCCTACGGCTGTTCCCGGGTAATTTATATGCCAGTGTAACCTTATTTATGGAGTACTTGGCACATCAGCAACAAATAACTTCTTGTTCTCCAGAGTAGCATCTTCATTGCTCAGTCTAAAAACAGAAGCCTCAGCCAGATGTTTGACCTCATGCAGCCTCCTCTGGTGCAGTGAGCCAGTTAATGTGCTGCATGTCATTTATCAAAACCGAGGTCTTTTTCATTCTCATACTTGTGCTGAGTTTCTTTGGAGACACCTTGGGCTGTTTAGGTCTCTTACCATGTTGAACACAGTATATAATGTGCAGGATTAATCCAAATTTAATGTGAATACCATCACCATTAGGGTTTGTACTGTAAAGATTCTTAATTTGTGCTAATGCTAATCTCCTGGTAAATATAGCTCAAATATATTTACTTCAGTTGAGGTCTCTGCCAACCCTACCTTTTTTAAAACTGGCACTACTATGTTTAACAACTGGCTGCACACTGTGTCTATCTACTGATTAGTGCAGAACAACACCATACACATGCACATCGGTTATAGAGCTTGTCCACTGAAAGCACAAGCCTGCTGCAGACAGCAACACCTTGAGAAATAAACTAGTCATCATCATAAGGTCCCTTTGTCACACCACTGGTAGAAAGATCTACAATTTGAGTAATAAACTATTAAAGTGTCATGTCCAAATGTGACCTAATTTTAAACTAGCTCATGTTCAGGTTCTTTTTAAATGAGGTACACTGTACTCTTCTTGTTCAGGTGTCCTTTTTTCACACTTTATGTAGCTGAAGTATAATACAGTAGTATGTAAATACTAGAATAAATAAATTAATAAAAGTTTGAGAGTACTTTTAAAAGTAAAGAACAAACCCATGTGAGACTGTGTTATAAATCTTAAACAATGCAATGTACAGTACCAGTATGTATTTGTTGTGCAATTCATTTAACAACTGAGAATAGATCTGTGTGGGGAAAAAAAGAGTAAAGCCATCTGTGTGTCAAACCAACTTTCCGATATATACAGGTACATACATAAAGAAGTCTAACCAACATTTTACTTTTATAAAAACTCTCACGAAGTAAAATTATAAATCTTCTTAGGAAGAAAAATAAAATCCCTAAAATGTGGAGAGCAGAAATTTTTCCCATTCACTACGAACATAGAAAATGTGGTATTATATTAACATTTCTGGAGATAGTTTATCTTTAATTGGCCAAAATAATGTGAGCCATGGGGTTTTATTCACTCTGAAGTATCTTATAAACACACTGAGCACTTACACGGAGTGCTCTGCCTTTCAGGAGAAAGAAATACATTTTCTGACCATTGCTAAGCTTTTCCAGAAAGCCATGGTGAGATAATTTCCTCCCTGTCTCATGAGGGAAATGCAGTCAGCTAAGCACATGATGCAATGGTTTCGCAGTCAATATCACAATACCCAGTCAGCGAGCTCAAGTGTTGTATAATTTAAAATACAACAGAAAACCTAGTTAACCTGATAAATGGATTGCAATCATGTTGAGGGCCCAGATTGGAAGAAAGCTGTGCTGCAAACAGTAATAAACAATGATTTTTCAGTTTCTTGGGTCACAGCATACTCTGCCAAAACAAAGACTAATGCTGAGCTTTATAAACTACCTGCTAGGTCCTAAAGAGCACCATTACCTACAGTAGATTACCCTCTCAAGTCAAATTATTTCTCTGACTGTCTTACAGACTCTTGGGTTCATTGTGGGTCAGGTGGACCATTTCAACCCAGCAGGGTTTGTCTTCTTAACCTGCATTACTAAACACAGATTGTGTGAACTACTGAGTCAGGCACATCACAGACAAGGGATTGTTTTTCTTAACATATATTTTCCAAAGCAATGGCAATACGGATAGTTATTATTTTGGTTATTTTGATAAGAAGTTTTAATGTACATAATAATTTAGGAAAACACACTCAGATAAAATGTGTTCAACATAAAATAATGTTAGGACACATAACTTCCTGTGTTATCGGGTTTATTTTCCTGTCAATTGGACTGTGTGCATGACATCAAGACCAACCTGTAGAGTAAAACTGTATGAAATATACAGTAGATCCTCATGTGATAAATGTCAGTCAGCCTGTCCAATTACAATGAGACTTAGTTTAGTTATCATAGATTCATGTTAAAGTAATGTTCTCTTTAGCTGTCTTGCAGAAATTTAATTAAAAATTAAGATTTTTAACTCTACTTATGACTCATATGTCATGACTATGACAATGTCTATGAATCCTATGTCTGAAAATGCAACAATTACTTAGAAACAGATAGGTGTGGCATTCATTTATTTATCTATTTACCTTAAATGACAGTATGTGACATTTATGTTTGATTTGGCACTATCCTAATGTCATGTTCACATGTTCAGGTAGCAAGCCATTTATTTATTTACATATTTAAATATTTATTTATATTTTAAAAACAGGTCAAGAAAGTTTGAAAAGCATAGTTTCAGCTTTAAAAGTTACTGTCAGTATTTTCTAAAGCAGCACAGCAAAGATTTTTTTTCTTTGCTTCATCTTGATACTGAAAGTTATTATTTACAGAATAAAGAAAAATCTTTATTAAATATTGTTAGATAATTTCTCTTTTTGTGGTGTTTATTTGGAATGAAATAAGATGACTTTAAAAAGTCCATGTTAGTTGTCAAAATGCATTATTACTTTGTCAGAGGAAACGTTTCCCAGACCTTCAACTATTATATCAATGCTTAATGTTTTCCTCATTCTACACCATTACAAGACAGGCTTAACGAAGTAATAATCACCTCCCTCCTGTGTGATGTCTATTGTTCTGAACTATAGGAAAACAATAAGTCATTATAATGTGCTTTAGCTGACAACTAAACCATTATGGCAATTATGACATAGTATGAAATTATCTAATACCGTAGACCACATAAGCACATTCTTCATCAAGAGAAAAACTATGTTCATCATTCCTTTAAATTGTCTAGTATGTATTTTGCAAAAGAAGCCAGCTGAGCCTGTTTCATTGGTAAATAACCTACTTCTGATCATCAGCAGGTCTGCTGCACATGGATCAGGACAATGTTTGTATTTCATCTGCAGGACTGGCAACTCCGATAGGTGATTTTTTTTTTTTTTTTTATTTTGGATTGTGCACTTATTTGTCTGTTTTCCACCTACATGTTTATATAACTGCAGCTTTAAGTATTGTAATAATTTTTTTTTTGTAATGAAAAAAGTATGTGTTATATTTCCTAAAAATAATGCAGAAATCTGAAATATTGCTTACAATGTCACACATACAAATGCACGCTTCAGAAAGTGTGAACTCCAGACAGACACAAGCAGACACACATGCGCGTCAGACGAGAATAATTACATCTGCCATGTAATTGGTAGTGATCAACCTTCAAACTGGGAGGTTAATGCATTTCTTTCAGCTTCTTGTCTTTCCAACAGCAAATTAAAAACACATTAGCAAATTCCACTTATTTCATCCATGCCATTTTAACCAAAGGCATTTTCTTCCCGTTTCTTCATTTCTTTTCACAGTAAATTTCACAGAATTTGACCCATGTAACACATGAATATCAATGTGTCTGGGTGCCTCGTCTCAACATCAGTGATGGACGCTGATGTTTGTTTTGCAATGTGACCAACAACTGAGGAGCCCTTCTTCTGATGAAGTGATTTGTTGAAGGGTCATATCTTCTACATAATGGTTTATTTGTAGCCAGTTTCTGTTACTGAGTATAATTCATGATGTTATCTCTAAAAGGCGCTTTTGGGCCAAACAGTTCTAGGGATTCTGAGGGAAACTAGAACTAGTAAGACATTATGAGATATATGACCTTTAAACCCCTTTTTTCTGTTTGTATTCCTACTAGTAATATGAATTCTGAATCAACACAAAAAAGAAAACAGCATGTATTTCTTTTCTAAAAAATACACAGATTTTGTTGTGTTGCATACAAACTAAACAGAGTCTGGGCTTGACTGTCTGGCTATTTCCCTTTATTTAAGGAAGGCAATTGCTGTGCTGCAGCCACATATTGACTAACTTCACTTACAGATCATCCTTATACAGTGATAGAAACAATCACCCAGATTAGGTTGAAAATATTGTCTTGGTAAAGATTTTATGGGGGATATTTTCTATATAAGGATACATACAGGATGAATCTTAAGGTTGTTAATGTGGATAGGTTGTTAAATATTTGCTGTGCCAGAAAAACTTCAAACATATCTTTTAAATTGCATCAGTTTTACTATTTCTAATTTGTGTGTCTTGCACTCGCTGAGTTCATTTACCACAAAGCCAGCCGACTATGCCTGCAGCAAGAAGTGGAGAGAATTTAATGTAAGCACAGATAGCAGACACTTATAGCTGTCAGAGCAGATTGATAAATGATAAAAACACAGTGATAGATCACTCTATCCCAGTAATTTGAATCTCCAGGTTTTCTCATATATCTACACTATAATTTAAATGCTTGCACATACACAAACAAATGTAACCATGCAGTCAACAAAGTTAAAAGAGTACATCACAGAGGAAAGAAAAACAAATGGAGAGTGGATGAAATATCGTTTCCAAAGACGACAAATTACAAAAAAATGAAGGAAACAAGTGACAGGAAGATGAAGAGAAACCAAGTGGTGAAAAATGAGTGAGAGTGAAAAGAGGAAACAGGGTGAGAAGTGGATAGAGACAGAGTGAGCCATCCATCCATCATGCAGAGATGCCTGCATCAGACACAAGTAATAGATGAGGAGATGTAGAAGAGAGAGCTGACAGTCCTCTTCAGTGTACCACCACTCACATTCTGGCTTAGCTTGTCAGGTCTGCTCTGTTACCCCAGACCAAGACAATTATAGACGATGTAATGTCCAGTTACGATAGAAGAAAATATGGATCCAGACAGAAAGACTGATGCACATTAAACTTTTCTTGGTTGCAATAATGTATGTAATGGCTTGCCAACTGCATTACAACTAGGTTCCAATAGAATATATATGTGGCTGTTAGATTAAATGCTGCTGGTTTGCAGGTAAGGAAATTTGTGTAATGATACCAGATAAAGCTGACATACAATAAGTTTATCATAACAACAGAAAAGGTTGGATTGAGGAAAAACTGAAAAACGGTCAAATAATTCACAGTGATTTCAGATGGTACTTTTGCTTGAAAATGTGTGTTCCCTAATATGGATTTTATTACTAGTACCTCTCTACCTTTTTTTGTATTTCTGTCATTTGCCTGCCTGCTTGGTTTTATTTGTTCAATTGAATAAATCAATAAATGAATAAAGGAGCAGCAGCATCATTTTATCTGTGCTTTTTTTTTTTTTTTTTTTTTTATTATTATTGGTGGAAAGGTGGTTGTTTTAGGCCATTTTTACTACTTTAATGGTCTGCCTCATTAGGATTTCAACTCAGCAGACAAACACTCGTATTGTCCAGCTGAAACAATTCAATAGAACTACTCACTGCTGCACAAGGCTGGTTGTTCTGTCATGTCTGTACTGTTAGTGTCTGTTCTTTGCTGTAATCAGTTATGAATCGGTCTTTAAGGCATGAGAAAATGGACGCATGGCGTGGAACTACCTGAGTATCACTCCCTGTGAGTTAGAGCTGGCAGTGCGGTATATAAGTTATTGTAGCCCCACCTGTTCATTCATAGGGGATGCATGAACATGATTCTATAGCTTTCAAGATATGGCAAAAGTAAAGGAAACTATGTCAAATAATTGTATTTCTTCTTTTGTTTGCTGCAAGCTGTTTTGTGAATGCACTGACAGAAAATGATCTTTCAGCCACCCTCACCACCCATCAATGGTCAATGGTTGCTGGCCTAATGGTGACAGTAGAATTTGAACATATCAGCCCACACTTTCAAACTTTTATATTAAATAAGCTGTGCTACATTATTTATTTATGTTTATATATATATATATATATATATATATATATATACATCAAAAGAAAAATAGCAATTTTCCTGACATTAATTATACCTAACAAAATAAACAAAATTTTAATTAATTAATGTTTATTATTCAATATTTAATCAAAATACAGCAGTCCTATTTGCATGCTGTTAGTGCTTGTCAAACACTGAAAAAAAACACTTATTATAAAAGCCTTTCAGTAAAACAAATTAAGGCTTTTATCCTAAAGGAGCTGCAGAAATCTTCAGTTATTATAATTGTGTGTAAGTGGGGTTGGCTACTCATTTTTACATGTAGGCTTTTTTTCTATTTCTTGGTGGATTAATCTTTCACTGTCAATTAGAAGAGTTGGTGCTTACTTCAATTTGGGAGAGCCATAAATCTCCACTATATATAACCTTAAGGAAGCTGTGTCCAATACCATTTCTGTATTTGCCCTGTAACACACACATAAAAAATGGAAAATACTGACGGGTCACCACAAAATATGCAAATATATTACTTTAATCATGATGTTTGATTCGGTACTCGTTTTGCCTTCAGCAGAGTGGTAAAAAAGGGTTCAGGCTAATGTTTTTACTATTCATACCCAATCAAATCAACTCTTCCCATTTCCTTTTTAGACCTTTTTTTTGTTTGTTTTTGGATTTTGCTATTAAAGTATATCACTTTGTCTAATGAGTTACAGTTTCTGTTAAACACATCTGAATATTTCTATAAAACAAAGTCAGGACTTGACAGCAAATCCAAGGGTGATAAATATAGATCCCTATTAGTTATGAAATCTATCTACTGTAAATCTACCGGTGCAGCCTACACTGATCAGCCACAGCTTTGAATCTTTAGCTTATCAAATATGTTGTGAATAACATCAATCATCTTGCTGTGATTATGAACTGAATATAAAAGATAGTCATACGCTCTACAAAGAAAAACTATGCAGAACTGCCTACAGGACAATAACATGGCTTCACTTCGATGCACTCCCTTTATAAAAACTTCCTCCATGACATAATAATGTCAGTTTCTTTCATTTTGATCTGTGTGCTTGTGTTTTCTAAAGTATAAATATATACCTATTTCACTTCATATTTGTGCATATTTGTGTACACTCAGGTTTCAACTTTTTAACACCATCATATTGTCCAAATATGAGGACTTCTAAGTTAAAAAAAATACCAAGTTGGTAACAGTTAAACTTCTTAGATGCATTTCATTATGCAATGCAGTGTTGCTGTAACATGTTCCCCTTGTAGAAAATGCTTAGGCTGACATGGCATTACTATCTCCCTCATCTCAAGGGCCTCAACTAGCAGGACTGAGCCCCCTGTCAAACTGTTCAGGAATCACAGCTCAATGAACAACTCTGACACCAAGGCGTTGACCCAGCCTCCAAACTTCCCCGTGCCTGACACTGGAAGAAACTACCAGTGTTGAAGTCTAAGTGGGTCAAACCCTGGAGACAAAAGGAGGAGCCATTCAATCTAGCATAGGTGGTTTTAATGTTATGGCTTATAGGGGTATTTAACTCCCTATTCTATGCAGAAGGCTATATAGAATAAACCACTGAGGCCCTTTAAGGTTTTAAAGTGTCACATTCTGTGTTTTGCTAAATTTGTGTAGCCACTAAAATCTTCATATATTAATGCAGGTTGGAATATTAAACATATCAGCCTAAAAACAACTACAATAAAGAAAAACATAAAGCTCCTACCATAAAAGATAAAAGTCTACAACCTTACACGATGCTGTGGTTTGGCTGAGTACTGTTCCTCTACCATTCCAATGCTGTGCTACTTGCAATTCAGCACCACACTCACTGCATTTCTCCTGGCACCATCCCTCCCCTGCCTCCCTCTCCTCACCTCTCACTTTTTTTCAGCAGCATCTCTCACCCATTCTCTCCTGGAGAGGTGGGACTGAGCCACTGAACCAGCATCTGCTGCCAAGCACATGTACACATGTGCACACACAAACACATACACACATCAGTTGTTTAGATGTTTAAACACCTACCAGAGAGGACAGCATGTCACTGCACTGAAATCAGCAGTAAGACTCCTTTTGGACATTTAAACTATAAAATAGCATTACTTGCAGATTAATACAAAATATTCTAATTTCTCATTCCCACTTTTGCCTTATTTCAACATCCTCTTCCTTGAGTTACCTTTCCTTTATTTCCTTTCTCTCTCACCCTGTCCTCCCAGTTGTATTCATTGGCCTGTTTTTGCGTGTTTCAATTAAACATAATTTTTTCTTAATTTACTTGCTTTGTTAAGGTCATTTTATCAGAAAAAAGTGTCCAGTTTTGCTTTCTATTTATGTATTGACTTTTAACTTTAATGGTAAAAAACATTTACCATTACTTTTAACTTTCCACATCTCTGCATATGCATCCCGTTGTCTTAGGCTTGTCCTCTATGTCTTAAACCATTCTAACATGACTTGCAATCCGTAACTGCAGCTACATCATCTGATATATTTTGTATTATATTGTACTACTTCCTTACAGCTATGAAACTATTTTAATTTTCCTTTAAAAAGGAAAATTAAGTTTCTCTGTATGGGTTCCATTACTCTTCTTCATTATCTCTTTCACAAAGACACATCAATCAATTAGACTTTCAATCCTCCAGAATTTGGACTTTTCTTCAGATTCATTATTCAATCCAACATTGACTGAATGAGAAGTAGTTTATATTATGCCTAAAATAGACAGTGTCATTGTTCAAAGTTAGCTTGAAGGGCATTTGGGTCACTTTTCTGTGCCCTTTAAAAAGTTAGACTCATACCAACATTGCACAGCCACAGCACTTAGCCCTTATGATTACTGAGGAGCACTTCATTTAGCGATTTTATACTATTCTTCTAAATATTCTGAAGCAGTAAGGCAACATTCTTTGTACAATTCATGGCAATTTGGAGGGCTATTCATCAGATTTAGGGAGAAAAGAAATGTATATAGATGTGTCAATTGTTTAAATTTTGTATCAGATTAATCATAGCTTTCATATTAATTGTTCATGATTAATCACAGCTTGCAAATTAATCATGATTAATCACCATTTGCAAGTTTTACATGCCTGAAATCTGCCAATTTTTACTGTATTGTATCAACAGAGCCAATCCTGAAGTTAAACAGTCAACACTGAAGAAGAAACTGATAAAACTGATGATCTGACTAAACACATCGTTTTCCTGGTCAGTGCTGCTGGTTGCACCCCCCCCACCCCACCCATCAGAACTTTTCTAGACCGGTTCCTGCATAGCTGTAGTAGAAATCCTTTTTACAGGTACATCCTTTCATCAACTATTGTGTTAGGTCTTGTCAAAAGCAATACTTTGGGGTAAATATGTGATGTGTGAATGATGAACCGTGAGTGTCCTCCTTCTTGTGTCCTTGATTTGCTTTGAAATACAATTTAACAACAATAGAAGTTATTTTTTTAATAAAAATTTAGATTTTAGTGATCTTGAAATGTTACAAGGTACAAAATTAACTTAAAGAAATTAGGTGGACCATAAAATATATATATTCAATAAATTCCTGTTTCTACAAATATAGCCATCCTCTTCTCTGATTTGACATTGCATGGATCAATAAACAGTAAACATGTTCAACAACCTTGTAGTGCCAACTTTTGTAGAAACAGCAGTGTTAAAACACTCGATTTTTAATTGCCAAAGGTTGTCTCCCATCAATCTCCATGTGCAGCTCTTAATTCAAAAGGATAAAAGAATCCATGCAGCTAATCTGACTTGAAGCCTTCATAATTACTGAACAGTAGCATACAGATAACTAACTTGTTTGGAATTAAAGTTTAAAATAGGGTTTAGAAGACGCTTTAAGACACTCTGGGCACCATTAAACCTCTGGTATGTTTTCTGAGACTGTTATGACTTTCAGCCTGAACCCTCATGAAGCACCACTTTCATAGCCTGTTTTCATCCTAAAAACAAGTCGAGTGTCTGACATGACTTTACATTACAACTGCTCACAAATGTTAGCTCATCAAAGTAGTCTCTCCTTAAATTGATGATTATTTGATGAGTGCACATTTTTAACAGTGTTTGTATGGATTCTGTGTTGTTGTAGATATTTTTACGGACATTTTTATACTCTTTTCTTTTGTATGGCATCGTTCTTAGTTGTCTCATGTTTGTAATGATTGTTGATATGGTGCTGAGAGTAATTTTATGTGCAAACGATAAGAAAGGTAATTTATATCTTTCATTAAATTATATAAGTAGCATACATCAGCTGGTATTCTTAATTTAGCATTCTTATCTGTTTTTGTTTTTGTTTTTTTTAACCTGATTTTGCACCAAACTGACTTACAGCAGAATGATGCCATTATATATGCAAAAAGTTCATGCACAGATCATCTGTCAGAAAAGACATATCAAGGTCAAATTCTTACAACAGTATAGGTAGATAGCAAGATGGCTTTTTAATAGTTTGAATAAAAGCAGTTCGTTTAGGTACACAGACCTAAAATTGGGCCCATAGAACATGCACATTACTGTGCTCCTCTGTCAAGCCCAGCATATTTCCCATTTTCTTCAACCAGACATTATTGGGATAAAATAAAACTAGAAATGTACTCAGAGTACATCCTCCACTGAGGCCAATGTCCTATTTTTCAGTTTTAAAAAGAGAAATTCAGATACAATTAAAATTTAATGGGTTCTTCTTCATTTTCAAATAATCAAGTATTATAATATTTGCCTCTGCAACTTTTGCATGATCTTGCTGACAGACAATAAAAACGGTTGTGTTGCCAACCATCACAGACTACATGTTTCACAGCTTTCACACATTCTTTCACCAGATTTCCATTTGCTTATGCAGAGAAAATAAATTCATAACTGATAACTATGATAAGTACATTTACAGTAAATGGGCAGACATGACAGAGAAGGCAGTGATTTATACTCTTCCTGTTAACCTTTTCTTTTTCCAATGACAGCACGTGGATAAGCTTTTTTGGAACAGTTTACATTCCATAATGCAAGCATCAGTTGTAGTAATGCAGCTTAATTAGTCTGACAAATTTACAAGAAAATCCATTGTTGTTCCCATCCTAGATTGCATTATTAAGATATCCTTTCCTCACCATAAAATGTTAAACAACCAACAGAGACATCAGAAGGTGACAGAACCCAGGAAAAGGACGACAAAGTCAAAAGCATACAGCCCAGCACATAGTACCTGACTTCAGTTTTTGTTTCTATTAGTTAAACACACACTTTAACTCATTAATTAGTGAATTGATTAGTGGGGTTGAGAGAGATTAGTGGGGGTAAAGAGAAATTCAGTTTGCTTCAGCCAGACAGGAAAGCTGTTTCCTCTAACTAAAGTAACTTAGCTCAACAGCTGCTGGGGGAATATTATATGTGCCATAAACACATCAGAGTCATATTAATCCTCCCTCAGTAAGCAACAAAACAATGCATTCCCTAAAATATTGCACTATTTCTTTCAAGTTTATACAATAGGACTGACTACTTCTCTTAAATTTGACATCAGCAAGAATGAATTAAATGAGGGTGTTTACATGCATTCATTTTCTGACTCACATAAAGGTGTTTTTCAAAACCAGAAAAATAACATTTTCCTCTCATGAGCAATAGCTTTTCACACATAAATGACTACATTAATATTCAAAGCAGTGTCACAGCAGTGACCTTACAGTGCAAATTGATCTGTTTAGGGTTATTACACTGGTTATTTCTATTTTATGTAACTAGACTTCTGAGAACTGTTGCTTTTTAAAGAAATTACTTGTGGTTGCTGAGTATTTGAAAACACAAATGTTTCCAGTTATCCAAGTTTATCAGGAATTGCTTTAGGTGAAATCAATATAATCAAATAATTCATTCATTCATTCATTTTCTATATTCATTCATTCATTCATTTATACCACTTAGTCTAATTCATGGTTGCGGGAAATCTGGAGCCCATCCCAGCAATTAGCAGGCGAGATGCAGGCTAAACCCTGGACAGGTTGCCAGTCCATCGCAGGGCCAACACAGAGAGACAAACAACCATTCACACTCACTCCTGGGGAGAATTTAGAGTGACCGGTTAACCCAACATGCATGTCTTTACATGCATACATGGAGAACATGCAAACTCCACACAGAAAGGCCACTGTTTGAATGCCCCCCCCCCCCCCCCCCACACCACCGTGCAGGCTAAAATAATCACTTTAGAAAAACTAGAGTTTAATGACTAGATATGATTGACATTATTTAAGGTTACTTTTACTTTCTACATGACTATATGCACCTGTTTCCATGACAGTGTTAAAAATTATACTGCTTAATGTACTGAGCAATAATCCAGAATGTGAAGTACTATAGAGATGTCAAGATGTCATGTTCTAACATGATTTAAATCAAGGCCATAGTCTATTATAACACACTTAAAGACCACACCAACTCCTTTTAATTACATAACTGTGTGATCAATTTTCTTTTGTACAGGTTTTGAGAATTAATCAGCCTGGGATTGTCTCTGAGCACACTTGTCATGTCTTAAGCTTTGTAGAAGCTGACTTTTACCATTTACATGAAATGTGATAAGGAGTATTCATAATGTAATTTCCCACTGCATTCCAACATCAATCTGAATCTTTTCAAATTCAGCCTAGACAGCTATTCGAGCCACATTCAAACAAGATGCCCTAAGAAAAGCTAGAGCAAAGAACAAAAACATTGACCAGAAAGCTTGAAATATCAAAACAGAGCTTTAGTTAAGCCACAGATATACAGATCTGGGGACAGAAAACAGAAAAGCAGTAGACAGTTCCCCTCAAAATCTCATTTAATCATGCATGTCTGATTACATGTGTTTTAAGGTGGCTTAGAGCCAATGCAAAACCTAATCAAAATGCAAATGGGACAGTGGGAGATGAGGAAATTTACCAGGTAACGAGGAGCTGATGAGCTGACACAGCAATCTAAAATGTTGGCTGGATGCTTTTTGTGGTTTCCCACCTCTCAGTGTCTCCATGGTGCAGCAACTACATTACACAGCAATCCACTGGATAATACCATGTAGTAGTATCTACAGCAAGGATTGATGATGCTCTACTCTTAGCCTCCAGCCTCATATTGTTAGAGCTCTCATAAGGGATGATTTCTATACAAGCTACAGCACCTGCCCTCTATATCTTTTCTGCGTCTATTTGCTCCCTTTTTACACCACCTATCCAACTATGTCCTCCCAATCAATTTTACTCAATTACTTTATCCTGCCATATCCTTTCTGCTTACCTTCCCAGCAGACCGCCTATCTCCTACCATCATAACCTCCCCTCTCCCCTTCCTCTATCATCCAGCCCATCACCTCTCCCTGGTCTTCTCTGTATTCTATTTGAGCACCCTCTCTTGTGCCCTCTTCCCCCGATCAACTCCCTCTTAGCCTTTCCTGTCGCACTTCTCCCCCCGCCTGTGCTAACCCTATACTATTCCTCTTGTGACACAGATTTGCTTCTTAAGTTTAACCTTTCTTTCATCCCCAGCCATCCTCCACGACCCTTTTAAAAGTCTCTCCTTACGCGCTGTTTCATTTTATTTTGTTCTCCTGCTTCTGTTCACCTTATCTCATCTCCTCTGTTGCTTCAGACCTGCTTATACGTCTTAGCCCCAACCGTCACCCTCCTGGGCAACAAGACTCCCCGTATCCCCTCCTCTTCTTTCCCTCTGAATTTAATCTAGCGAGTGAATATCAACATCTTTGAATCGTATGTGAGAGAAAACACCAGCGCCATTATCTCCCCATCTGCCTGTCTCCATACTCAACTCCGGTCCTATAAAATTGCCTCAGTGCGATCTGACAAGTAAACACAAAAAGATACAGAGAAGGAAAAGCGATGGAGGGAGGAATGTGCACAATAACCGGACAGAAAAGTAAATTTAGAGACTGTACCTGCGCGTCTTAATATCCTTCTCTCCGGTTAGGTTACAGCAATTTCTCCTTCGGTTATCTCCTCCCTTATCGAGCCAGGTGAAGAACTCCGCTCAACAAAGAAAATGTTGAATAATCTCCTTTTTGGTCAAACATATTTTCAAACCTTTTCCTTTTTTTAAGAGAGAAAAACGGATCCACTTTTCTCCCTCTCTTTCTGTATTGTGCCGCGCAAGGCTGGGCGCGCTGCGGGGCTTCTTGAGGGTGGTGAGGAAAGCAAGGTGTCTCAGTTTAGTTCCCGTTGAGTGCGCACCAAAAGCCCCTGCGACCGGTGGCAGCCTTTAACCTGCAGCAATCCGCTCATCCGCCGGGACAGGACTGAGAGTCGTGGAAAGAAGCCGCTAAACCGCTGCGCTGTGCAGTCATTTGGTCTCCATTTGAGCTTTTTGTTAGCACTCTGTTAATTGGTCATTTCAAGGAAAAGTATCCAGCCGCAGAGGGCTGATATAGCTGGAATCCAGGCTCTAAAGAGTAAACTGAAATTAGTTAACCCTGTAAGAGAGTTAGGAAACGATTTTGCACTCCGATCATGTCGTTTTAGGGCACTCAGTCGGTCTCCACGAAAGCTCCCCTTACGGTGCTCTGTGCTTTCCCCAGTCAGCAGCTGTCATTGCTGCCGGAGCACCACATTTCATTTATTACCGACTCTTTGCATTTGATATGCTCTTGCGCCGTGAATAATAATCCTCTCTGGTCGATAGTCGGCGGGTGTTTGTGCGTCCCAAGGTCTTCCACGGCTAAAGGGGAAAAAAAGAGTTGTGAGAGAACAAATTCAAAGAAGAGAAACTGTGGGACCACCGCTTGATAAATATTTATCCCCTTTGTTTCAGTAAAAGAAATGACTTTGTCTTGACCTCCTTCGTCTCTCCGCATTGTTCTTTTCAAGAAAAGACACCGGACAGCAGTGCGGACTGCCTGGAGGATGAGCAGCCTACGGATGCGTTGTAGGTCAGAAGGAAATACAAGCTTTAGATTAAATAAAATATATGTTCTTATTCTCCTTTATGAAAAGGGCGTCCTGATCCGCCTCAGTAACCGTTCCCTACCAGCAGTTACTCTCACACTGTGCGGTGGTTTGTTCCGGGAGGCGATACGCCCACCAGCTCCTCTCCGGTTGTCTCCCTCCCTCTGTGTCGGCGTGCTGCCCTGTCTATGGACAAGTCGCTGCTCCAGGATTAGGCTGCAAGCTGGTAATAACAGATGGATGCGTTATGACGAGGGTGGGTGATGCCATAGCCTGTACTGTGAAAAGTAGCAGATACAATTTAGGGTCTGCCAGGACATACTCCATACACGGCCGGAGGTTTTCTAAATGCAGGGCGGGGACATAATGGCCACATGGATGCAGAAAAGAGAAAAAGTGATACAAAAGTTATGTAATATTTCACAAAATACTGATTTAATAGGAGCTAACGGGGAAACAGTCTGCAGCCATGAAAATCACGCTTTACTGCCTTTGAGTTGGCCTATGTTTAATCTCCAAACAGAGAATAACAGTGGGCTTTAAACGAAACCCAATTACCACAAACCAGAACTTTAACAAAGTCAAATTAAAAACTGGCTAAAATGGAATAAGACATTAAAATGCTGCTGTAGCTGTAAATGTATCACAAAAGACAAAGTGTGAATCATGTTTATCATTTCCTCAGGGGTTTGAAAATGTTACGACACTGGGCTCCCAACATTACTTATATTAGAGGACAACAGTAGTACTTATTTAAAGCTAGAAAAAAAAAACACACTTTGTTAGGTTTAGAAAAGCATTAAGGTAGTTAAGTGTTTTTACAATGTGACCATAACTCTCATGGACAGATTTTTAGTGGTTGCTTTGGTTATCATACAATAGGTGATGACAAAACTTTATTCACTCCCTTGTTGCATTTAGGGAACAATTAAATAAAGTTAAAAACACAACTGCTTTGCAATTGGTATTAGTCCAGGTCTTATGAAAAAAATGTTGTTGTTTTTTTTGTTTGTTTTTTAAATCAGCTTATGTAAGATAGCTTTTGATAATTTACAACTAATTTAGTTATATTAAATTAAACTGCAGATAGTAGGCTAACATTATTATTTCCATAAGGGAAAAGTAAACTAATTAATTTAATTCATTCAAGAATATGTCACAGTCAAGAGGTGATTTAATATTGCTGGTCTACCTAACACCATGGTGCAATAGACTGCTCACAAATGTGCATAAAGGCACCTCACCAGATCCGTTCCCTCAATAACAACCAATATCTTCCCACAACTGTCTATGTATGCAACTCCCAGAACCACCAACTGGATGTGGACTCTCCAGCTTCCCAGGAAATGCAGATGACTTCATTTTCCAAAATGGCTTTGTGGGCATGTGTCTCTAACAAGGAGCACCTGGTGATACAAGGTTACGTGGTACAGACCTTTTAATAATTTAATTTAAATACAATAGTATTTTTTTTTCTTTTTTTGTTCTTATTGTTAATTTTATTAGGAGATTGGGATTATGTTCAGGAGGATCAGATTATGTTCGGATCGCCTGGTTTCTAGAACCACTGCCCATTCTTCACTGCCCACGTAATCAGATGCACACACTTGCTCTATCAAGCAAACTGGATCTTAAAAGGATGCTAGATGGGTTATGACACCAAAATTGGCAATTTGCTTTACAAACTGTGGAAGGTTCTGTAAAGAGGGATGAAAATATATTCTATGGTATACCACTTCCCCATTTAGCCTCTACAACACACACATGTGTGTCCAGATGTGCCCATGAGACCAGACTGCTGTTTTGCTGTACACGCTCAGGAAGAAATAAATTGCCTGTTTGTAAGTAAAGCAGGTTTTATAGGATGGTATGAATATTACTGTATGATTATATTTAACCAAGTGTACATTTAAAAATTAGGACCAACAGGTTTCATTGCACGTCTTTAATTATTATTATTATTATTATTATTATTATTATTTATTTTCATTAATTTCTTTTGGCATTCTGTTTATTATTTTTTTCCTTTTTCTGTTTCACCTCTTTCTGCACATGACCCTTTTATGGACATTTTCAGACATTTATATTAGGGTCATTTGGCATATCCCTTAAACTCATAAGAGATCTTTCTCAGATAAAATAAACATATTTGTAAATATGATGAAGAGGTTTCTTAACAAAATTCACAAGAACGACTTAGGAATGAATTTTAAAAGATTTAATACACTGGTGAATTTGGCCTAATTCTTTTTTCCATTTTTACATGTAAAATTTAGCCACTAAAGGAAATTTTAGCCAACATGGGAAAATAACCAGCTCATACAGTAGGAGGACAGCCATGGTATTTTCCCAAAGTTATATTGCACTGATTTATAAACAGGTCTACACAAAGGCATAATATTGCTATCAGTCCATTTTATATTCTAAATTTCATGTGTCAAATATGGAAATATGCTGGTTGTCTGGGTGAAGCTCTGAGGACATTGTAATGGAAGCAATTCTTATGCAGAATCTTGAATGAGAATTAGTAAACTTTATTGGAAAACACATTTGCAAGTACAAATGTAGATACATTTCAGCTGAACTAAAGTTGTATTTAATATAACTGCATGTTGATTATGGTGTGCTCTGAAGGTTATAAGGAGTGCTGATGATGAAAAGAGCCTAGGCTATATCCCAAGATACATAACCTATTTTCCCCTCCTTTGGTACTAGTGTC
This sequence comes from Melanotaenia boesemani, assembly GCF_017639745.1. Lineage (NCBI taxonomy): Eukaryota > Metazoa > Chordata > Actinopteri > Atheriniformes > Melanotaeniidae > Melanotaenia > Melanotaenia boesemani. The sequence continues at coordinate 22,832,363 of NC_055690.1, read as the reverse complement.
AGTAAAATGGTAAAAGAATTTCCTTTCTTTTTAAATTTTTTTTCCAAGTGTTCCTATCAGAATTTAACTTCCCATATGGATGGAAACAAGATGCTTAAAGTGGGAAATCCACAATGAAGCACTGTAAAGTGCAATATTACTGAGCTAGATCCAAAATATTTGTGTTCCAATAAACTTCCACTCAAACAGCATGAGTCTTTTTATGAAATAAAATACAGATCATTGTCCAATAACGGCTCATGTGGTATTCTGCAGCTGCACTTTCTTGTTCAAATGTGGCCACATCTGGCTCCAAAAAGATCAAGAGAGCAGTGGTGAAAAGCAACAAAATATCACTATGTAAACCACAGGTGATGTCTTTACAGATGTATCTATTTCTCCAATACAGTCTTTGAAGTCAACTCAGTGAAAGTGCTTGTTCTTGAGAGAGGTTTGGTTTTTTTTGCTTGTTAGTTTTTTTGCTGTTTTTTTTTTTTCTTCCCAAGAAAGTGTTATCTTGGCATAAAACAAAGCTGGAGCCTTTCCAAGCAATTAGCAGGCGAAAGGCAGGGTACGCCCTGGACAGATCGCCAGCCCATCACAGCAAAATCCCTCATATCAGCCAGAAATATTGTTTTGAAAGAAAACGCATGAAGCATGTTCATAAGCTTCAGAGGTGCTGCTATGGTAGGGGTATGTTGTTGACTGAACCAAGATACCAAATCTTGTTCCTACATTTGGTCAAGTGACTGTTAGTAGTAGCTGCATTGTCATCTACATACATGCAGAGGTGGCCATGCTGTTTATGTATTAGCAAGAAAGCAACATTATGGTTCTAAAAACTCTTGATTGCGCACACAAATTGAGTGTGTCGTATCTCATTATAAAATGTGTATCACAAAGCTGTTTATACTAATAAATTAAAATTAAAATAAACAAATTTCCCCAATATGTTAAGGTAGCATCTCAAAAGTTTCTTACAATGTTACATTTTTCGGCACGATTATGTAAAAAGTGATGGCTTTAGAGTCTCTCCTGATGACAAAAATACCTGTAATTACCACTAGGAGGTGAAAAGGAGCAGAAACAGACTCATAATCAGTGACTAAGATCAAATCACAATGATATTGATGCATGTTTTGTTTATGGTCATTGATACGGCAGAGGCAGATGTACGGATGAGAATGTCTTTGACAAAGATAGCTGTTTGAAGGATATACTTGCAGTGATAAAACCTACTGCTATAAACAGATGGAATAGTCAACAGAGCAGACAGATTATTGTGTTCACTTACTGGGTTCTGCAGGATTTCATGGATTATAAAGTGAGAGCGTTCTATAATTATCTGATTAGCAAGAGATGGGATAAATTATATGGTGCACTGCTGGCAGAGCACCAAATAGTTCAAGGTTGTTGCTGGTGGTGGGGGTGAGGCTGAAAATGCAGGGGATTGCAAAAGAGATACAGAAAATAATAGAGAAAACCGATTTGAAGAGGAGACTGAGATAAGGCATGGACCATGACCATGAAAATTATGACAGCTTGCTTCATCTTCTCTAACCTCTGTTGAAATATAAACACCTCTGGGCTGTACAGACTAAAGGTCAGACAAATAAGGGGAAAAAAATCTATATGTGCATGTGTTGAAGAGATAGACAGAGACAGATTATTTTAGGAAACAGTATGTGTAAAAGTCACTTCTTGTGGCATTTGAATGCATTGGGGCATTTAAAAACAATAAACATTTATTTATTTATTTTTTAACACATTAACTAAGGCGTAACAGTAAAGGAAAGGTAAACAAACATAGAGTGGGCTCAGGGTTAAAGATATGACACAAAGTGGTGATAATGACTGAATTCTGTGAATCTTTATGGCCATCTGAAATGCCTTCAGAAAGAAAAAAAACCTGTATTTCATCATTTTACGAATGAATCCCAAAACCAACATTTCACTGTATCATCTTTGCAAACTAAATATAAATATAAAGAGAGTAAAGCTTACATTCCCTTTAAGAACAGAGATCTTTGTTAGTTTCTTAGAGGTGACAAGAAGAAAAAGAAAGTTAGTTTTGGGCTGGGGATTTCATACTTCTCCAGAAACTTTGAACACAAAGGGTGGGATTTTGTCTTTATATGCCACATGTGTTGTAAAGATTTTCATAATTTCTCACTGCCTTGGCCAACTGTTCCTTTAAACTATCCATTCTCCCTCCGTGAATAACGTTCATCAGTTGTCAAGTGGACATGACAACTTTCCACTTCACACTTTTCCATATTAACCATGTCCACTTCAAATTCTGGACCATTCACCCAATAATTGTCTGACACCACAAGAGAATAAAGCTCTGTCTGGATGATGTGTTGAGAAAAAGCTGAAAGAACTTCTAAACCAAGGCTGTGAAAATTATATTGTTACGTCCTCATATGCTAGGGGTGATGAGGATGGAACACAAAGTGAGTCGAAAACCGGATCTCAAACAAAATACAATTTATTGTAACAAAAGGGTTCAAATACAGGTCCGGTAACGACTAAAACAAACAAACATGTAACTCAAAATCACTAACCAACTTAAAGTGTCCCTTAAGGGGTAAGAAATATACTAATGCGTCTCACGAAGAGGAATTACAATGATAAACAAACAGAAAGTGTCCCAAAACGGGTACCACGCACAACGGCGGAATTCAGCTCGATAACAAAACAAAAGACTTCACCTCACTCAGGGTATGGAAAACACAACTCAAAACAATGTCTCTATAACTTAGTCCACTTCAAAATGCCAATCCCACACAGGGTCGTTTCCACAATCACAAGCTCACAATACTCCCAGTCTGGCAAACTGCATCCCTCTGTCCACAGCTGCCTTGAGTGTAGTGGATGATGGAGCTTAATAGGCGCACCAGCCAGGTGATTGGTTGATCGCCGGCATCCCGGGTGGGATGTAGGGCGGTGCCAGGTGATGTTTCCCCTTTCAGTCAACGGCGAACGAGCTGCAGTCTGGTTAGTCATTAGGCCGACACGCAGGCGGCTGTAACATATATCATTTTGCTCCAACCACTTCAAGAGCAAAAACAGTTCTCCATTCTTGAGGAATATCCTCCTGAGACCCAGCAATGCATTTTTGTGCACTGTAGTACACATTTACTTTCTGCTCATCTCTCTCATACTATGCATGCCACTCTGCTAAGTCCAGATGTTTCTTAGAGAGGACAACCATAGCTTTAAGATGACATCAGATGTGTAGGGGTGTGGCCTTGCCAACTTTCCTCTTCCTGTCTTTCCAAAATGGCTAGCATCTCAACAAGCACATTTTATGGAAGAAAGAAAGGTAAGCATGATATTTATACTTGAAATGTTTCTTAATGTTTTATTTGGATTAATTTTCAAAAATAAACATCTAATAGGTCATTTGAGTAAGTTTTCAGTACTAAACATATTAAATTTAATAGGGAAAATTACTAATTTATCAGTGTATACTCTAGTACACGTCAGGACTTTGTTCTTGTGTTTATTTAATTTTTTTCTAGACCTGATGCTACACCCGGAAACAAGATGTTAACCCATTAACTCCCGGTAGCAGAGGCTGCTGGTGCAGTCAAGCTAAAAATTAAAGTTTAGAGAATTTATAGGCCAGAAATCTGGATAATGAAGCACTGAAGGTGCATGGATGGAAGTTATTGTGCATATTGTGAATATTTCTCTCTCCTCAGCATCTAGAAGCTGTGAGATTCTCATCCTGCTTTCTGTCTTTTCACCTGATGCTGATATTCATCACATATTGTTCCTTCTGTGTTTAGAAGGAAGCAGCTTCACAGCTTTAAATTCATCCTGCTGACGTTTTACCTTTTAGTTAGTAAATCCTAAACATTTCATCCTTCTTTCTCATAAATATTTGATTTTATAAATATATATGAAGACGCATTTTAACTGTTGCTGTTTAAAGAGGAAAACTGCTGCTAAATCTGTTAATGTGTTTAGTGCAGGGGTCTGCAGCCTTTCCAATCCAAAGAGCCATTTTTCCCTCAGCCAGCTAAATAAAACTCCTTTAGAGACGCAAATGTTATGAGACTTTTCAAAAAGGCAAATTAATATATATTTTTAATGACGAGCCACCATAGGATATTTGTTATTTTTGAAGAACCACATTTTTAAGGTTTTAAAATAAAGAAAAATATAAAACCTTTATAAAAAGAGGATAGACAGACTTTCTTCTAAGGGATGTAGATATTTGTGGAAAATGATGTAAAACAAAGTCCCTGGTTTCCAACCTAGTGACAAGAAAGATAGGTTTAAAAAAAATATTTTAGCCACATATTTAGAGGCATTGTGGAAGGTCCACTCCAGAGTTGCAGGTTGGAGACCCCTGATGTCGTGTTTGTAAACCAAAATTTACTGCATTTTCTTTATATAGCTGTAGGCCTTCTTTTAAAGGAAAGAGACATTTTGCGCATAACAATGTGATTAATCGCGATTAATTGCAGCATGCCATGCGATTAAAACTTTTTAACCGTTGCCCAGCGCTAATATATATATATAAACTTTTTCATCTCATCTTTCCACGAACTGCCATCTTAACAGAGAAATGATGGATTTGTGGGGCTTATCATGGCACATTAAAAATGATAAAAACAATGAATTACATGAATTAGTTACAGCTGTTAATGTGTTATTTTTTGACATATATATATCTTTTGACACACACACACACACACACACACACACACACACACACACACATATATATATATATATATATATATATATAAAAACAGAGTGAAGTTAATAGTGAAAGGCCATGAGACAGAGATAGTGAATAAGAGGGAGCATAAGAGAGGAAAAGAAAGGGAGAGGGAGTAGGGAAGATACAGAGAGGTCGCAGATCCCTGAGCCGATTCAGCACCATGGACAGTGTTGCAGCGGGATTCAGCACAAGTCTGCAACAAGCTTTATCCTTGGAGAGAAAAGCCAAAAGCTCCTCTCAGCATGCTCTGATCTCTCTCTCTGCAACTCTCGCTCTCTCTCTCTCTCTCTCTCTCTCTCTCTCTCTTTCTTTCTCTCTCTCTCTCACACACACACATACACACACCTTCAATTCAATTCATTTCAATTCAATTCCATTCAATTCAATTCAATTCAGTTCAATTTAGCTTTATTTGTATAGCACCAATTCACATAAACATCATCTTATGTCATGTAACAGACTAATTCATTTGAGCCAATTCATTTTCATCCAGTTGGTATCAATCAAGCTTGATCATAGAAATAATATGTTTAGCTAAAGAAAACCAACAGTTTGCGTCGAATCTTGACTTTGATTCAATCCTCCATTCTGATACAAGAGGCGGCGGGCAGCAGTGGAAATGAAAAGCGACTCGCTTCTAACAGGAAGAAAAACACGTACTCTAACTTTTAAGCAGGAATGCCTGTAGAGAGAAAAGAAATAGAAGTTCATTTTAACAGTCCTGTCTAAAATACATACATTTTATATGGACAATAAAGAGCAGAGGAATGAAAAGGGAAAGAAGTGCTCAGTGCATCATGGGACATCCCTCAGCACTTTATGCCTATGCCAACTAAGGGATGGCTAACCACCCATAACTATAAGATTTATCAAAAAGGAGCTGGTTGCATAAGAGAAGGGCCTGAAAGCTGAGGATTCTGCCTCCCATTCAACTCTTTAAGATTCTAGGAACCACAAGTAAAGTGCTCTTTTGAAAATATATGGAACTATGACATCTTTGAATTATGGAGTCTAGTCATGGGAAGCTTTATATGTGAGGGGAAGAATTTTAAAGGGACATTGTGTAAGAATTACTTCCATCTAATGTTGGAATCGTGTATCACATTCTAACGTGTAACATTGTGACTTATTGCAGGAACGGTAGCCACCACCACTCAAAAATCCTCAACAACGGCGATGAAAGCATGTCATCCGATAGTTCACGGAGTATTCATTTGGAGGTTTATGATTTAAAAAATATTGCAAACTGCATCCCATCAAACTGTCAAATATTGTTCCTATGTGTTTAGAAGGAAGAGTGGTTCTCACAGGGAGAACGAATCTCGACAAAGAAACTGATTTATGACATAAGCGAGAGGTTGGAAATAAGTTTATAATTATTATAATTAGCTAGTTCTACTGGATCAAGAGTTGTTTTTTTTTTTCAGTAAAGGTTTGATTACAGCAGTCTTAAAGGATTGAGGTAGCCTACATATCCTGTGTAGCCTACAAATCCAATACCTATGTATTATTTACTTCCTTGAACAATCTGGTTGGGATGGGGTCTAAAATACAAGTTAAAGGTTTAGATGAAGCTGTTATTCTGGTTAACTCAGAGAGCTGTACAGAACAGAAACGGTCAAACATAAATCACATTCTAAAGATGTCTAAAGACATCATATTCTCTCTCTCTCTCTCTCTCTCTCTCTCTCTCTCTCTCTCTCTCTCTCTCTCACACACACACACACACACACATTCACAATGTATCACTCTTGGTCTTTCCTTCACTGACTTGCCCTTGTCCTTGTTCCACTTAGACCTGCATCTCTCCTGCCTGCTACCCTCCTGAACCCTCCACAGTTAGTTTCTTATCATTGTTCTGCATGACTGTACCCTATATGGATCAAACAATAGTTGACAATAAGAAAAAAACTTATGTGTGTGTGCATGTCTAAGTCTCTTACACCAATACTTTTATTTGTTTTTTTATGTTTTTTGATGTTTCCTTTTTCTTTTTCTTTATCTTTTTTTCCCCTCCCCTGATGTCTCCAAATTTGGAAAAAGGGGCACGAGTGGAGGATGAGTTCAAAAGGACAATGTGCACTGAACCAGTTGAGTGATTTATAAACAGAACAAGAGTGTTTGGTCCTGTGGGAAAGGTGTGCACACAAGAATGGACAACAAAGAGAAGAGGAAAAGAAAATGAAAAGAAGAAAAAAAAAAGAATTTTAAAGTGAGGTAAGTGGAAATGGAGATGGAAAAGCACTTGAGCATTTTGCCCATTCAAGCAAAATGGTGCACTTGATATATCACTGCCCCTGATGTTTTTAGGTTCACTTTCTATTAATGTAAAACAAGGTTTCATGTTGCAATCACTTTCTAATAGTCCTAAAGTTCAACTTACTAAAGTTTCTTTCTGCAGAAACTTGCAGGGATTGACAAATTTAACTGACAAGACATTCAAACCCTGTCCACTTCCAATCAATGAACAAAACAATCAACTGATCGTGGGATCAGTATCTTGAGCTGACAGACGATCAATCTTGCAGGAAAGAAATTGATTGGCATTGATTTGTGAGGTAAATGTTTTGTTGAAAATCTTGTGTGTTTTATAGATAACATTAGATGGAAATATAAGTGAATCTTGGTCACTGATTTTTCTATTGAAGTAGTTAGTTTTATATGAAGATATATTAAGTGCGCTCATGTCACAACACATTTCCTTATAAAAGTGCAATTGACTTAAACTAACTTTACCCCTGTTATCAAAGACAATTCAAACATCTATGCAAAACAAAAAAAAAGAAGAAAAGGAATTCAATAGTATTTGAAAATGAGGTTTTGCAGTGCTAAAGATAAAGTAGAAAATTCTGGAAGAATTTTTGATGGGTGCCAGTGCAGCTGCTGCCCACGCTGTAGAAAGTGACAGCCATGTTACAAAGACAGAGCACCTGTGTGGCTACGGCGACAGAAAAGGTCTTAATGAGTGTGAGGGAGAGGCCGCAGACAGACACTGACATGTAGACACCTAGAGTATGATGTATAGAGTGTGTATGAGAGAGTGAATGTAAGAAGAGGCACATTTATGCATGTGTCTATATAAATAAAATTAAATGATATGAAATTATATGAAAAAATTTCCCAGAGTGAAATTACAGTATTGTAGCAGGGTGATTTTTTTTTTAAAATAATTAGAAGAAGCTAGTGCTTTGTTTCAGTGGGTGATGACTGCTGTCAGGACTGACCTCCACTACCTTTCTGTTTTGGATATGACAAAGCCTTACAGTGAGCACACTTCTAGGCATTTTTTTCTAGACAATAAATTCCATCAGCTCCAGAGTTATTCCCAGCATTGAACCAGCCAAGACATGCAGCATCTTGTTACAGACACTGAATGATCTCAGCTTCCTTAAGAAGTAGAGTCTACTTTGTCACTTCTTTTAGATGCTCCTGGGTTGCATTTCCAGCCTAGTCTGGCTGTATGTTGTAATTCATGCACATTGTTTGTGCATGAATTGTGATGAATGCAGTGTTTTAAAAGGCCTGTTCTGTTGTCAGTGTACAACACACACCATGTTGTTTAACAGAAATACAAACAGCACACAGTTTTTGCACATTTTACAGTAGCCAGGGAAGTTTTGAAAAAATCTGTAACACAACAGCAGAAGAATAAAACATCCTCCTGGGCACCTGTTTATTTTTACGAGAAAATATGAGTGTAGGGAAAGTCAGACAGAGATGTTATAGTGTTGTCCTTCAGGGTAGCAAGGTTATAGTTTAATGGAGATAGCATAAATGTCTCTCCCAACACATCCATCCTACCATGACCATCTTTTAGTGAAGAACAGAAAAAAGAAAAGAAGAACAGCAAAGTATTGCAGAGCATCAAGGACTGACAGAAAGCTATACAGGGAGAGAATTATCTATTTGTGGCCTTCTGGCACAACCAATTCAGAGATGGAAGGGAAAGAAGAGCAGAGATAGAAAGACAGGCAGAGACCCCAAATTACCACAAAATGGTCATCCATTATTATAATAAGTACAGAGAGGTGGAGCAGAGACAATGACTTAAGGTGTATACTCTGTCTAAAGTAACATTATTTATGTATAATTTAGGTATAATTTAGGACCTTTTTTATGTAAATTACATATCATAGTTAAATTGTGAACAACATAGTTTTGGTAATATTGTCCTTAAATATTGCATGAAAAATCTAATAATATAAAAGATTTTAGGATTTAGAATAAAACGTAAGGTGGGATATTATGTGCAATTTTAAAACTAGTGAAATAATAAAGAGGTTAATGAAGAGATGGAGAAGATAGGAGTAATAAGAAGCAAAGGAATGTGGAGTGAGAAGATAGAGTTGGGGTTTGTCTATCTCCCAGGCAATAAACTTAAGAAGAGTGATTAGGATGAGATAATGGGTCAACAGAGATGGCTCGAGTGAGATATCTATTTTTCTGATTTTTTCTCTACTTCTAGTATTAACTCCCAAACCTTTGAAATTCAATGTTTTCAGCCCCCCCACTTTGACTTCTGGAGAATTCTTCCACTTTCTCTGAACACCATCCACAGCAATGTAGAAATAAAAAAAAAAGAAAAAAAAGGGCTTAAGATAATATTCACCTTACTTTAATCAAGAGAATACAAATAAGCCAATGAAATGAACTCAAACATATGCTGTTGCAGAACATTAGTTTACATTTCTAGCCAAAGGACTGTTACATACTGTTTTTTTTATTTATGTTTTTAAGAAAAACCTTTTAAAAATTTTTAAAAAGTCAACTACTAATTGGAAAAAGCATGACTTGTAATACCACTTTGTAGATAAGACACTGGAAAAGATATTAATAATGCTAGTGTCTAGCCTGCCCTTCAGCCAACAGAAGAATATGAAACAGTTTCCAGCATTGTCGGTAGAAACCACACTGGAGACTAACAGAGTTTAGAAATGTTGAGAAGTTAGTTAAAAAGCACAATAATTCCAACAATAGCAGTGATTCAGTCTCTACAACAAAGGAAATGCTTTTCTTCCAATGTTTGGTCTGTAAAAAAATACAATTTGATGTCAAACTAGCAAGTTTTCATCTGGACTGGTAAGTAAAAAGTGTGGATTCACATTATGTCAAAGCCAGAAATCTCTCCTGATACCATAACAGCTTGCTGTGTGTATGACATATAGAGCTATGGAGCTGCTTCTGTTTGGTTTGTATTAATTACAAATGAGGAACAGCAGCATGTGAGCACAGCATAATTTCTAAAGCGCTGATAAGACAAAATAGGTGAAAAGGGCATCATTCAAATCAAATAAAATCAAATTTTATTTACAAAGCACTTTTCATACACAAGTAGCACAAAGTGCTTTACATAATAAAATGCACACAAAAACAATGTTTGCAAATAAAAATAATATAAAACAGCTATTAAAAATCCAAACCTACTCTCTCTCTCTCTCTCTCTCTCTCTCACACACACACACACACACACACACACACACACAAAGCACCCCTCCATCTCTTAACATAATAAGAATTTAATCTGGCTAAACTCTACTATGAGGAAACAATATCTTGGAAATCCATCCACACCAGCAACCACTATGACCACAGAGACTGCCACCATGGGGACAGCCCATTAGCCTCATTTATCAAGCTTGCGTATAGGAAAAAAAAACGGCGTACACCAAATATGGTCAACTTTTGGGATTTATGAAAACCAAACTTGGCGGAAAAAATGTTACTGCCTCCACATAAAACTATGACCCAGGTGTACGCACAGAATGTAGCTAAACGGGAAACGACAACACCAATGGCATCAAATAAAATCAAGGAAATGCTGTGAAATGTGAGACATTTCTGCACAATCCACTATTACCTTACACACCACATGTTATATATTAAAGTTGTTTGCAGAAATTAATAAAGAAACACATTTGATATTAATTCTCTTAAGAGTACACGGTCAGGGAAATGAAAAAAAAAAAACAAAAAACAAAAACAGGATCTTCAGGAAAAGGGAGATGATATTAATAAGAACCTTAACCACTAAAATATGTTCTGTCATCGTGAAACAAAATGTACATAAAATCCAGCTAAATGAGGTGGACAGTCTGCCTCCAGCATGTGAAAAGAAAGCTTTGGTCCTTCATTCCAGCAGAGCGGGACACAGACTGGAGGCTGGAGGTCTAGAAGTGATGCAATGCTAATGAAACACACGAGAGGTGGATTTCCTTTTATTTATTTATTCTTACGCAATGCTTTTTAAAATTGTTGTCCCAATTTCTGTCCAGAGAGTCTTTATTTCCCGCAACTCCTTGTCTACATGGTTAATAACGGTGATTGGGTCCCTCTGCACCGCCCACCCAGCTGCCACGCCCAGCAACTAGAAAGAAATATAATTTAACACTAAATAAACTGCTACCAATCTCAGATGTATCTGTACATATTTATTTTATAAACTAACACAGATGATTAAATTATTGGCCTCATTACTGTCATTTAGCAGACGCATTTCTCCAAAGCGATTCACCCCTGTAGGATTCGAACTTCGATGTCCCGCATGACACACGGACGCTCTATTGACTGAGATATTTAGCTGTATGTTCCGATACTTCTGGTGTGTCTTGCCTTCTGACACTACGATGTCAGCATCTTCCACCTGCTACCACTATTCTACCTTCTGACACAAGTAAAGCCCACTTCGTGCCCACCTATTAAACATTTTTACGTTTCTCAGCATGGTCCATCAGGATCTCTGCCTCACACCCTGAAAAATTCCGCTACTTTCCCCCTTTTCCCTACCGACTGATCATGCAAATGCTGTGATGAATATGTATTACAGGCATTCACCTGAGCATTTATAGTCACCATGTGGGTGTGGGAAGGCGTTCCCTCACGTGTGCCTGCTTTTGAATTGATTGTGATTTATAAACGGAAACAGGTGTAGGACATGTGTACGCACGCTTTGATAAATCTGAAAGTAAAAGTGTGCAGCATTTCCTTTTTACGCCGCAGACGCCACCTGTAGTTTGCATTGCTACGCACAGTTCGATAAATAAGGCCCCAGGGCCAGATCCACGCCACAACCATTTAGGCTGCAGTGCAGGGCCCTTAGCCATCCAGACCACACATGGCCGTATGGTCATACACAGCTCGAATGTCATCATCAAATTTTCAGATGACACCACCATCATCGGCTGCATCTCAGACGGAGACAAGTCTGCTTACAGAGCAGAGGTGAGACCCCTGTTGTCATGAGGTCTGGACTACAAAACCAAGGAGCTTATTGTGGACTACAGGGAACAGCAGGTTGGAGACCATAGTCATTTGCATCGAGGGGACAATGGTGGAGTCAGCTGCTTTGGGGATCTATATCAATAATGTTGGCTTACCGCCCAGATCAGCCAGCCCCGATTTGGGCGGTTTCCTGTGGTGATGCCCTTTGTGATCGTTGGTGAGGTGGCTCCTGGTATGGACAGATCCCGAGAAAAATTATTTCCTCACCTCAGCTTCAAGCCAGATGTTTTTATATTGTTGCTTCAGTTAAAGATACAGAAACTAGAAGTCAGAGTTTGTGTTTGTATAAAAAGGGGCAGGGGTTGTATGTCTGCTGTGTGGGTGTGAGTGGGATGATGTGTGTGTGAGAAAGAGTCAATGATCAGTTGTTTTTTTAACTATAAACAAATCTAAAATTCTGAACTTACGAGAATGTGTCAGATCATTAGCGGAGGTCATGATACACCAATGATATCACATACATGCAGACATAGATTTTAGTTGGACCATTTCCGATACTAGCATCGGAAATACTCGCTGATCCTGCCAAAAGTAAAGGAACTGGTATCAGCAAGTATTTCTGTCTAAACCCCAACTGATACCATGGAAACAGAATCATAATTCTCTGTCTCCTGCTCAACACAACCACAGAGAGACACAGGAACAGCGGAATTATACCAGTCCGTGTGCGTCACATTACGGCCACACCATGGTTTTGTTCCAACCTGCATGGTGCGGCATTTTATATGGGGGGGCGTGTCAGGTGTGGGGCGCCCGCAAGTGCAGTCTACCTAACAGGATCCGCAAGATCACAAAATCACTGGAGAAGTAGAGAATCTTGTGATTCTCCATTTCCAGGATAAATGTCTCATCGTTTATTATGACAAAAAAAAAAAAAAAAATCCCATATTAACGGCGGTAAGTAATTTATATAATTAAGTGCATTAATTTTTTTAAACTGAATTAACCCAAAGTATTCTTATTGGACATGTTAGCAATAGCAAAAAATTCTCAGTCTCGTGTCAATCAGATCCATGTCACTATCACATGAAGCAGAAGGATGAAAAATGTTGATAACAGCCTATTTCAATTAGATATTCTTTTCCTTTACTTCATATAACTTTCATTATTAATGAAGTTTTACTAGTGACACAGCTTTAAAATCTACTATTCATAAGAGAGTCATGCATATATCATTGACGATAGATCAAGTTCAGATATCTAGTGATCTATTGATCAGTGGTTTAAATAATTGATCATTTAGGGGCCATGAATGTGATGACAGAAATTATGAACAGGTCCTGAGATATAAATCAGAGCAGGACCCTTGTTCTTTACTTTGTCAAAGTAGTTGACAAGTAGAAAGGAACAATACTTCAGGTATGCAGGGGCAGGTCTAGAAAAGTTTTGATGGGGGCTGGCTTGGAAAAGGGGGGCACAAATGAGAACTTTTTCTTTTAAGGTCTAGGCTTTATGCAATATTGATTTTTTTATTAAGTGATAATGCAATGTAGAAAAGTGAAAAAAAACCCAAGCAAAGGTTAGTTAACCTTTAATATTTATAAGCATTGGTGCTTTCTGTTGATACAATACAGCAAAACAGGCATATTACAGGCATTATCACGAAAGGTGATTTATTCATGATTAATTAATTTGTAAGCTGTGATTAATCTTATATATAGATTTCATGTTTTATAGTTTAACCTAAGCTAGGCCATTGAATGACATTAACAATATCATACATCAAAGTCTACAACAAATAGAATTTAAATTATAAATTGGATTGGTTCTTGGTATTGGCATATACCTAAACCCCAGGTATCGGTATCGGGCTTATAAAATGCTTGTCATTGACAGATTACTGGAGAAGGGGGAAACAGTACAGTTTTCCTTTTCCAAAATTAGTAATGATGAGGCAGAGGTTCTCCAAATTTGCTGGGTCATGCATCTTAGCAGCAGCACAGATGATGCTGCTAATGAACAGCAGCATATGACCACCTGGGCAAAATAAAACTGGATTGGCTTTTCCTGGACCAAAGTAAACAGCCTGGATTCCAAATCTCTATGAGGGAGCATCAAGTAGATGAGGAAATATTCCCTTTTGTTTGTGCAACATAAAGACACAAGGGATAGTCTGATGTGCTCCACACTACACACAGCCCAAAGCAAGAATACAGTCCAGCGGAGGATCAAGGGTGAAGACAGGCAGTGGACACTGAAGGACGTCCCTGTTCATGCAGCAGTAGGATACAGTCGGGGCATGTATTATACATACAAGTATAAATATTATGTAAAAATAAAATATATATATATATATACGTGTGTGTGTGTGTTTTGACTGTCCCAACTGGCATGGCACATTACTTGCATTAAGAAACCGCTCAGTGAAGGGGAATTTGTAAAGATGTGCCTTGAAGATGTTGTGTTGTGGTTCCCGCTCTGGTGTGTGGCGATGGTGGGCGTGTCTGTTTCACCTGCAACCAGGATCTTCACCTGTACCTTATTCTGCAAACAAGCAGCAAGTATTTAGACCAGCTCTGTTATAACCTGGATCGATCTGTCAGTGATTGGTTCCCGGAAGTTTCTGTTTTCCCTCCAGGCTTTTTAAGTGGTAACCCCCCCCCCCCAGCTTCCTTCCTTGTGTGGTGGTCAGTGTTCAATAAATAAGTTGTGGTCTCCAGACCTCCATCTTCTTTTTTTATTTCATTTTTTTTTTTTTTTTTTACTTTGTAAACCTGTATTATTGTTTCTTGAGCCATCACTGCATATGCTTTGAATATGCAGTATCTGGGGTTGGATTGTGGGCAGATGCAGTCTCAGAAAATTGTATTTCAGGGTAGTTCAGCTGCAGGGCATCATTAATTAGTTTCACTCTTTATCTTCGGTTGCATGCCAAGGTCCTGGAGAACCAAACCACAGCCGTCAGACAACAACCAACAAACGGATGCCAATTGCCAAGCAGCACATCCTCTTTGTGGTGTTGTATATTAAATGGGTATTTTAAATCATGTGGCCCACCAGCTGTGCATTATTGGGCCACTAGCTCTGAATGTTTCTGTTTGCATTTACCCGAAGGATGACTAGCAATAAATGTAATGGGAAGAATACTGAGGCTGTCATTCCAGAGAGATCCTGCAGTTTTACATGCATCACTACAGTGGATTCATTCAATGTTAAATTTTCTGTGCAAGAAATGTGTAAGATAAACAAAACACTTGCAATACTGTAATAATGTGAGTAATCAATTCAGAAAGTTTCCCAATATTATACAAATAGATATTAGAAATAGATAATAGATATTTATCAAAAAGATAATTATTTACCTTTTCTATTGTCTTTATATTTACCCCGTTCTCCTGTAAATGCAGTTCATTGTTCATTGTGCACCTTGAATCTACTTAGATTGAATAATTATTGGGGTTGTTTTACCATCTGTTTAATGTATTTTAGAACTGTAAAACGAGCATTGTTGACCAATTGTTGCATGTTATTTCATGCTCTTTTTGGCCCCCTATCCTGTCAAGCTATGGTTGAATACAAGCCACTAAAGGCCAAAATCCTTTAAAAAATATTTAGTGATCTATTGATACCAGTATCACATATCGGTCTTATACTATGTGCGTGTATTACAGAACCTGACCAATGGAAAACAATTAGGGCTTCCAAACATGTTAATGAAAACATGAAAAAACACAATATCTTTTTTTCTATCATTTCAATGCATTAACACATAAAAAACAAATTTTTTACTCATGCCATACCAAAAATTTGAATTATGCATTACCTTGTCGATGAGAGACGCTTAATTTGGGCATGTAGGTGTTTTGTCAGTTGTGAAACTATCTCCCAAAAAACAATTTATCCTCCTCAATTGTGAAGTTTATATTTTTCAAGGCAAGCTGCGAATGGGTGCCTTGACAAAGCTATAAACATAATCCACCAAAAACAACTTTTGCTGTTATTGTTTGGAGTTTATAATGAAGCCTTACATTTAGAAGATGGCTGCAGGATGACCCTTTTAAAACATATCACGCAATTAACCACTCAATTGTCATATTTGGCATTCACGCCTTTAGTGAACTGTAATGAATTTTATTAGTATTCATATTAGTACTCTGGATCGGCAAGTACTGAAATATAAGTACGTGAACTTGTACTCAGTTTGAAAAAAATGTGGGATCGGTTCATTCTTCGTTAAATCTATGAAGGCTGTAGATGGTGATTGAGCATTGATTCTAAACCTGTTGTGCCACACAATGTCAGCAATCCAGTTCAGATAAGACAAATGTGCACTGCTGATTTAAAATAAACGAATAAATGAAAAAGTTGATTTATGCATATTTATATCCACTTTATCACATTCAGAGCTGAGTGTGCCCCAGGACCTGTCCCAGCTGCCAATGAGCAAGAGGTCTGATACATGCTGTGCAGGTTACTTATCACAGGGTCATGATAAAGTAAAATAAGAAAAAAGATAATTTCCTGTCTTTCATGATGCCCCTATTCTGTCCTTTTAAGAATGGAACCATGAGGCAGTAAAAACATCCATGTAATTAATAAAATAACCTTCAAAGCTGCAGGCACAAAAAAACTTGTACCACCAACCAGTGTGTATTTGCTCTGAAATTACAATTTGAGTGTGTGTGTGTGTGTGTGTGTGTGTGTGTGTTAGGCAATGCGTGCATGGATTTCTGTGCCTGTAAAAACCTAAATTCAGTTTTGTTAATTACTAACAGTTGGGTTGCTTTCTAAATCACAAAGTGGTGATTCTGTGAAAGTCCATCTCCACTCTGTTGTCTTTTTCCAAACAACCAATGTGACAAAAGACAGAAACGACACCCATCCAAATTGTGAATCACTGACATTTTATGCTTAAAAAGACATGAATATAAAAAGATAGGTCTTGTTCTGATGCAGGATTATAATTGCATGCAAGAAAGAGACAAAACATTAGAAACTGTGGGATTGAAATTAATATTTATAAAAACTACATCAAATTATTAATAGAGGTCAAGTAAGCATATACAAGACAGTTCTGATTTGCATTAAATTCCCACTCCTGTATTTAGAATTACTTAAAATTCAGCACTCAAAGCAAAAATGTATCACAAATAGTCAAACAGCATTAATGTAATATTTTGCTTCACAGCCACCTGTTTCCTAAGTCAAAACTAATTAGCTCTATTGTTACATGATTTTCAACCAGAAACACGACTCATTTAGACCAAGCTTTTACCTTTCATGTACAAACACTATATTATAACACTTTTCCAACATTTTTCTACCTACTACATGTTTCAGATTCTGTCAATGATTCAGTGAATCTGAGAATTTTTAAATAGCCGTGGCCCGGCTCCAAACTGCTCATTAAAAAATTTCATAGTTACCGTCACTGAAGCATGCAGAGCTGAGCACTGCAGCCATGCCACTGTCACCGCACCAGAGCACAGATATACCACCGTGCTCCTTAGAGAATCACATTTTAGCTCAGTGTGATACAATATGTACAGCTCAGAATTAAAAACCAAAGTGCAAAACAGCAAGATGGTGTGCTTAACTTGTGATTAGGACAGCACAAAATGCAGAAATTTATACCACTGCTTCATGCGTCATGGTCCTCCAGGTATTGAGATGGCTTTGTGTTTCAAAGCACTGATATCTACTCATCAAATTAGCATTGCACAGTAAAATTAAAATGAACTCAATACTGATTGGACAAAGTGTTATAGAAAATGAATAAATAAATTAGTTAAAATAAATAAGATAAGTATATCAGTAAGAGTTCAGCATTATAAATGATGAGGCACATGTTGGAAGTCGCTGTTATACAGTCTAATGGCCATGTGGAAAAGGATCTCTCTCAAATGGGCTCACCAGGAGGGGCCGTAGGGATCAGGTGCAGTGTGAGCTGGGCGCCAACCGAAATGGGGACCCCGGTGGTCTTATTCTCAGATGCAGAACCTCTCTGGCAGGGAAGGAGCCTGAGCTGGTGTGCGAGGTTGACCAGTTCCAGCTAGATGTAGTTAGAGTCACCTCATTGCATGGCTTGGGCTCTGGAATCAGTGTCTTTGAGAAGAGCTGGACCCTCTTCCATTCTGGAGTGCTCATCGTGGACTGTCCATAAAGAACAACATGTTGAAGCATAAGAGTGTCCACCATGTGCACTTTTCGCACCAGGACACAGTTCAATTATGGACTTTCTAGTCCTGTCGTCGGACTTGAGGCTGCATGTCTTGTGGGGCGGGGCTGTTGACTAATCACCACCTGTTGGTGAGCTGGCTCAGATGGTGTAGGAGGATGCCGGTCAGGCCCTGTCTTGTTATGGTCTGCTGGGAATGTCCTATCAACTCCCAACTGTTTCAACTCCCATCTCTGGCATAGCTTCAATCATGTCCCATGTGAGGTGGGGGAAATTGAGTCTGAGTGGGCTGTGGCACATCCAGGTAGGTATAAGCCTGATGCAACATGTTAAAAACTGTGTCTTTAACTCTTAGGGCCGGTTTTTCAAAAGATTTATTCTGGATAAAAGCTCTCCAGATTTGGGAATCTCATTTTTCACGATTGAGTTTCACGTGATCCATCTTCCTTTTATCATGGTTGATCAAAGCAGCATTGGATTAGAACGCCCTGATCCAGAATCACGGTTTTCAAGATTACCAAATCTGGATTACCAGAACCTAAAACAATGTGGGCTACCAGCTATGTAAAGAGCAAAAGCTAGAAGAGCCAATATGGGGTTACTTTAAAGGTTGTTCATTTTTAAACAACACACAGAAATCATAAACATCCTCTTCTATTTATATTTTTATGACTTCTTATCTGAGCCACAACAAATATAAAACAAATTCATTGACAACTACATTGTGGATATTTTGAAAACATCTTGAATAAAAAAGGCTCAATGTCCCACTCTGTGATGATATTTATAATGGACCTGAGCCCATGTTGAGGAACCAGACCAATCTTTGGCTTTAAGTCAGAATGAGGGACTGACTGGATGTGTAGTAAGGGATGCAGCTGTTAGAAATAACTTTGACAGGTTCTTCTCTGATTATGCAGTTTGAATGACAGGAAAATAGATTATTTTATTTGTATTTGCTATTGAAATTTATTTCAGGGTTTATTTCATGATACATAATCCAGTCCGATTTCAGAATCCTTCTTTCCCATTTGAACAACCCATTTTCAAGATTTGATCCAATCTGATAACCAAAATCTGATTAGATTACATTTGAACAATTGGCCCCTAAGTGTTCCTGGTAAACAAACTAGAGGGGGTCTAGATCTCAAGCAACCTGCAGTTTCATGCGATGGACAAGGAACCACTCCAAGGTCTTCATTATGTAAGATGCCAAAACCCCCTGGTCTGTAGTCATTCATCTCACTAGTTGCCCCATTTGGGGCACCAGAATGAGACATCATGCCTTTCACGGTACTATTTTCCATCTGAAGGTTCATATTGAAGAGCCCCTGAGGAGTGACTGTTAGTTTTACCGCACAGTCCTTCTGACCTTGGACTTACTCCATCTGGACTAACAGCCCTTCTTGAATGAAGTTTCCAGAGCTCGGTTTCCACCTCTTCTGTTGTTATAGACAGATATATATATATATATATATATATATATATATATATATATATATATATATACTCTTACGTATTTACTAAGCCAACTTTGTGATGCAATCACAGACTATGTGGAGGGGACAATGAAGCACAGGTGTAACAAAACAGGGTTAATAAAGAAAGCATGACAGATAAATAGCACAATTTAAGATGAGAGGATTAAAAAAATCAAACATAAAATGGAATCAAACAAAACATACATGTGAGATAGGTTTTTACAGATAGAAATTATGAATAATTAATTTTTAAAAAGGTGAATTTATTCAGCATGTATAATATTTGGGGTTCTCCTGGTCCTATGTTTTTTTCCATATAAGCCAGAATATTTAGCAAAACAGAGACTCATGGTGTGTAATAGTGTAATTTTTTACAATTTACCCTTTGACATACTGCTCACCCAATGGATGTGTAATGGACTTGTGGTTTTTTTATATTAACTCAGCTATTTTGACATTAAGCACTTAAGAATGTGATGTCCTATGATGGCTCCCGACTGTGACCTTGGGTGCCATGGGAGTCCAGTTCGCGTGCATGTGTGTGTCAGTCAGGGACAAAGGCCTAACTTTATGTATATAAGACGAGCATGTCATTGGACCTTTGGAAACGCTCCATAGAACTGCTGTACCTTCTACTGACTGTTGCCATTTAGATAATTAATTAATTAAATAATTAAAGTCTTGTCTTTAAAACTTTTGCTTCACTACTCATTGTGTCATTCTTAAGACAAATTTCCACAACACGCACTAGCAGGGTCTTCGATCTTCCTTTGATCCTGAACAAAAGAGTTGTAACTTCATGAATTATTAACACCAACTTTAATAGTCACTGTTAAGGCCATTTTGCAGTAAAACCAGATTAAGAGTCTACAGTCGTACTTAGTACGCTAAGAGGCTGGATCCAGGCTCAGGGCCTCTTTCAACAGAATGCTAATGTCAGCAAGCTAATATGCTGATATAAAGCAAGCATAATGTTAACTGTGCTCTACCCATAGAGTGGATGTTTAATTGGAAACATTTTCTTATTATCTTCACTTTAAAGCATATAAATACATGGAAACCCATCAGATAAATAAGTGAAATAAGTGAAATTTTAACCCATAATGGATTATCCATCCAATCTATGTTTCAGATTCTGTGACTTTCTCTAATTCAAACAAACAGCACAGCACAACAAATTAGCTACAATCACATATCTTGGTCAAAATCTGCAGTTATTATTATTTTTTTTTATATACAAAAGTTCTGTGTCAGTGAAGGTGTTAGTGCTGTGAAAAGCCATTTTCATGCATGCACTGTAGTTTCTAGACATGCTGCAGAGGGGCTTTATGTGAGGATGCAAATGTGTGCAGCAGACTGGTGAGTTTTTGCAGCCATCATCCCTATAACACTAGAAAATGATGTTTAAAGTTAATTTACTGGCGAATCTAAATTGCTTTCGACCCATTGATACATTCAGATATACAGTATGTTATTTTATGACACAACAGTGTTCACAAATATGTAGGAAGGTTGGGCAACATCAATGTGCATCGTAGATGTTTTCAGCTGTGATGATGTGTAATGTGAAGAATCTCTTGTGTTGTGCAAGTTTTATCTGGCAACTAAGAAAGTTCAGATGTGGTTCACTGAACATTTTCATGTCTTCTTGTGTGAAAAGTGTTGTCCTGACAACATAGGTAAATTAAAAATGCATAGCTATGTTGTCAGGACAACACTGCACTTTCTCTGTATTGTGTGTTACATGTTATGTGACCATGATTTTAATGGTGGCTGCCACATTTTGTGAATATTTATATTTTGTTATTTTCTCGTGACTGAAGCAGGGATTCATCAAATTCTTAAAGAAATGCAAATAGAACATAATTGAGAGATTATAAGAGCTGGTTCACCAGTTTAACACTGGATGACCATGAATCTGATGCTCAGATCAGCACAATCCCACTGTTTTTTCTCCCTGTCATAGGGTGGTTGGGTAATTGGACTTTGAGACTTTCAGTCAGACCATTCCAAGCTGCACTGTGCCACGTAGTATTGTGACTGACAATGTGTAGTTGTAAGTTTGACCTTTATTGTACGTGGTGGCTACTCTTTTCTCACAGGAAGCTGGAACTTTTCTGTGGGGAGTTTGCATGATTCCCTTGCATGTATGGCTTCTTCCCAGGTACTCTGTCCAACAGTGTACTAACATATGCTAGGTTAATTGGTGTTTCTACATTTCCCTAAAGTGTGAGTGGTGCTTTGTCTCTCTGTGTTGGCCCTGTGATGACTGCTGATTTGTTCATTGTATCCTGCATCTTACCTAATAGCAGTTGGAATTAGCTTCAACCCTGCCATGACCCTTTGTTGCAATAAACAGGTACAGAAAATGGATGAATCATTTGTTTTAAATAATGTAAAGATCACTTACAAATTATAGCAGTGAGTAACCTTATTTTATTCCATTTTCTTTTGTTTATGTTCACAGTTAGGTAAAAATTTCATAAATTCCTTTTTCTTTTTTCAAAAACATTGGCTTGTTTTGCTGGTTTTGCCATGCTTACCATGATACCAGATCTCCCTGTGCTACTAATTTAACAGCACATGTTGGCGTTTAGAAACTGATGAAGTTGCTGGCATCCTTGGGAGTATCAGTGGATTCCTTGCATTTTGAGGATTATGAAGACGTTCCTGTCATCGCTCTATCTGAAAACTGAATGACCTCAAAAACCAAGTTTACACCAGCTTTTCTACCTTAATTATACAAAGGGTTAGAATAAAACAGAAGGAAAATATTCCAACTTTAAGTCTGAGTATTATCTGACCTACTGTTGGTGCATTTGAGTCAGATTTAATGATTTATAAAAACTATATGATCTTGAAAAATCAGTCCAATGAAGATGTAGTTAATCTGTTAACCACCTCAACCTGCTACAAAAAACAAAAACTAAATTCAAGCACCTTCTAACTAAACATTTTGCATGTGTCTTACTTTTCAATGTTGTTGCTTTCAGTTGTCTTGAGTTCTAAAATGACAGACATGGTGAGGCAGCCCAGTGTCACCACAAAATATGTAATACTTATGCTTGTCCAACATGTACTAGTGCCATAATCCATGGGTGTAAATTGTGAAGTGACTACATATCCCAAGACTGTTGTTTTCTGCAAGGCAGCATTCATGCGACATGACAGAAATCATGAAGCATGAATAGTCAAACAAGTTAAGTGTTTTTCTAACCCTAACAATGTACTGGTAACTGTACATCCTACATCATGATAGAAAATGGAAAAATCTGCTCCAACAAATGTGCTAAGGTGAAACCCTGTGAAACTCTTGTCTACAGCTGCTGCTGTACGGTGTCTGAGTGTTCATCACAAGTTCTCTCAGAGAACATCATTGCAGCAATACAAATTCAAGGCAAGCCATCAAAAAGTTGTTCTTCAACTTATCCAGTCGATCATTTTTTTCTTTTTACACTGGCTATAGTAGTCTGGGACAGTTTTATGTGATAAAAATTAATAAATAAAAATAAATCAGCTATCTTAGAGACAGAGCAAAAGGTAACAATGTACAGGAAAAGGTAATAGTCTGGACTTGAACTTGCATCATGAGAAGTATGTGAGATGCCCCTACTGCTCCACAAAGCCCTCAGTCCTGCTGGGCTCTGTTGTGTTCCATGCTGAGGCATTCTGTTTCATGCCAAGCAAGGCTAACTACACTGTCATGCTCTGCTGGTGCAGAACGTCAACTGCATCTGCTACACTGCCCTGTCTGACTGTGTGAGCAAGAGATTGTGTGAATAAGTATGAAGATAAAACAAGCAACGGTATGACAAACCGGGTGCAGTATGAGAAAAGGCAGAGGTTTAAAAATGAGAAAAAATGAGAAATAAAGTGAGAGAGAGAGAGAGAGAGAGAGAGAGAGAGAGAGAGAGAGAGAGAGAGAGAGCATTTCCATTCAATCTGTTTTGGTTGCTGGCTGAATTAGACTGTGACTGTATGTTTTGGAGAGATTGAGGAAAATTTCCAGATTTGTTCATCCATTTCAGCATCACTTGTATGGTCCACCTATCTGTGTCAGCTAACTGCA
The DNA here is from genome assembly GCF_017639745.1 of Melanotaenia boesemani. Classification (NCBI taxonomy): domain Eukaryota; kingdom Metazoa; phylum Chordata; class Actinopteri; order Atheriniformes; family Melanotaeniidae; genus Melanotaenia; species Melanotaenia boesemani. The sequence continues at coordinate 22,808,697 of NC_055690.1, read as the reverse complement.
AACAGTCTCTTGTTGCTTAAATAAAAAGAAAACAATATACATTGATTTACTTTTACTTTTTTTCTTTCTTTCTTTTTTTTTTGGATATTTCTTTCTAGTTTCACTGTCTGACTTTCTCCTTTTCCCTTCTGACTTGTTTGCTCTACTATTATCCATTGATGCTCTCCTACCCCTCCCATATGCTCTGTGACAGGCTGTGGCGTTGTTCCTAAGGGATTTGCACCATCTTAAGCACAGAACAAATACCAACAGTTAACAAGTACCCTAAAACAGAAACATGGATGGTTTTATTGCTTATTCTAGAGATCTCTCTGCATCCACAGGAAGGAAAATACAAACCAGATCCCTCGCTGACTCTGGCAATTGCTCTGGTTTTACTGAGAAAAAAAATATATTATTTAGGATATTAATTACATTTTCTCAGGTTTCTTCTGCACAATATTTTTGAACAACATAACAACTTGGGAAAAGCAGGAATGAGAGACAAAACGAGAGATAGACTATCTTGCAGAAACAACCGAGTAATACAAATTAATGTTTTTTAACAATGAGTCAAATAACTGCGCGATATGGAAGGTGATGCTTAGCATAACAAATCTTCCTTTTTTAAACTTTATTTATTTATTTATTTTGTAGGTTTTGCTTCTTGCTGCCTTACTAGGTTTAATCAACCACTTTCAATTTATGTACTTTTTTTTTTATCATATTCTTCCATTAGCTGTTGATGCTATTTAGCATTTTTATGACACATTATGTACATTACATGTACATTATTTCTTTAGTTGTAGTTTAATTTTTACTTTACTTTAAGTGACAACGTACACCTTTTCCAACTACAAAATGTAAATTTTCATTTGGTGATTTGTGATAAATTGAGATTTTAATCATGAAGAAATCAACTGTAAGTAACTGACTAATTAACATGCTGTGAGTTGTAAAACCAGTTAGATAAACTTTTGCATTGTAGACGGGTTATGCTCTGTCAGCTTATACATCTGCTTATTCAGATGCTGTTTACTTTCTATAAAAGGAATAGTAGATTTAAATAAAACAGCCTTTCTTACTGATCCACTGAACATGTGAAGTCAACAAGCACTTACACTCTCTTCAGTTAAATTTATGCATATCCGCATGGCTCCAATTCACTCAAACACACATCCACACATTTTTCTGTCAGTCCATCTGTCTTTTCTGCATGATTGCATTCTCAGAAACACACTTACAGACCAAATAGGGTTTAAGATTTAATCACAGTATGAAGAATGTGATGCTATAATGTATCTACACATCCATGTAATCTTTTCATCCACTTTTACCGTTAAATTTATTCATTCAATTACATTAAATCTTTAGTGAACTCACTAAGATAAAAAAATAAATAAATAAAATAGTTTCCTTACATTGGTGGGCAATAATAATATCTTATTTTCTTTTTTAGAAGGAAATTGTTTTTGGTGTAACTTATTTTGAGAAGTGATAACATAAAATATGCTCTTCAAGTTAGCTGCACATACCTGAACAGGTAAAGGTAGAGGTGGTTCAGAATGGTTGATTTATATTTTTGATATAATAATTAAAGTCTGCTCTACCAATAGTAGGATGAGCTACAGAACACAACAATATGAAATCTGACTTGCTGCTCATGGCATTTGCAGTGAGGTTGTAGAGTTCAACAACATGTCATGTCCATGATCTCATGTACGTAAAAAAAAAGTTGTTTTTTTTTGTGGCTATTTCTCACAACCAATGCAGTTTTAGGTACTCGAAAAGAAAAAGAAAAAAATTTTGAAAATTATTTGCACTGTTGACATGTGCTGTTGACTTTTTTATAATAGTAATTTGTACTGTTATCCTGTTTTCATGAGATATGGTTCCTTTAGTACTGTGAATACTATGGTACTTGAAAATATGAAGGTATTTTTAAATTTAACATTGATTTGCCATTTCTTGAATATATTTCCTGCATTGTATTTATGTATGTATAGATGAAAAATAATATCTATGTAAATATGTAGTAGACCTATGAGTGACACTGCTTTAACCATTTAATTTTTTTTTCTCTCTCCTTTTTGTGATAGCGTCCCACTAGGCCCATTAACCAGATGTCGAGCAATTGCTGTATCCAGCCATTGGCTGTGTATTTCATGCAACACTAGAACCCCTTTAGCAAACAACAATCTCAAAGCCACCAAAACACATGCGTAAACTGGCAATATAAAAAAAAAAATGGATATTAAAATAATATTTTCCATCATTGGTTGTAGAAATAGAAAAAAAATGTTTTTGCCCAAGAAAAGATCTACTTTTGTAGCTTCAAGACAAGACACAACTTACAGAATAAATTTATTAAACTCTTCACCTTTAAACTAAGCATTTACAAATCAGGTACTTTGCTCTGCTTTCAGATTTGCATAAACACCTTGTGCATCCTCGCTCATCCATAACAGATACAGCTGGCTCTGTCTGCACCTGAATCATCCTCCACAGGGAAAAAGTGAAAAGGTGAAGCTCCATACACAAAGACCAAAATTAGAAATTTTACCAAAAAAAAGAGATGACATCAGGTTATCAATTTATATTTCGTTTTTACTTTAAATGTGGAAACACACATGGGTCATAGTCTTTCAGGAATGTATTTATTCAATATGGGAAAAAAAATCCCTCAGTCATTCTGCACCAGTATAAGTAATTAGTTTAAATGTCTACCTTGTAAACGGTGAGCAGTTATTGCACTGCCTCAGGGACACTGAGCTTTTACACAAGTTCACATGCACAAGTGCACTAACTCTTAATACACATCTACACATTGTCAATACACGATGAAGCTAACCTCGACTCCTGAGCTCCGACATGCATGATGAGTGGATATGTTAATCACGCTAATCATATTATACTGAGTGAAGTAAATAATTATTATTCTCACATCAGCCTTGCTGGCATCCAGATCAAATGGAAAATTATGAAAAAATGATGGAGTCAGGCTGGGGCGTAACAATTGAGCATGCCCACCTGTTTGTGTGTTTTTTTGTGTGTCATTTGTGTACATGAATGTTTACGCCTACAGGTGCTATGTGCATCTGTGTGGGCAGCTGCGTCTACACTAAGTCTAGTGTGTTTGTATGTTTGTTTCTGAATGCTGACTGCTATAATAGGAGGCTGTTATTCCTATTAGAGCAACTAAATGAAAGAAGTGAACATAAGCTGGAAATAAACAGGCATTATGCTAATCAGCAATAACTCCCAGCAGCTTAAGCCAACCAGCTGCTCGCAAAACAAACCTGTATGCGAATTAATCAAAGTATCATAAATAAATCAACAACTACATCTCATACAAATCCATTCTGTCACTTTAGTTCAAATGTGTGTTTCTTAGAATTAAAATATATGTCTTTTATTACTGGGTATCAAATTATTTTAGGTTTTGTTGATTGTTAAACATACAACAGGCAGATGTATAAATCTACACATAATGCAGCTCAGACCCATCTGACAAGAGGTATTCCCTCATTTTAAAAAAATCTAATGAATGCATAAAAAAGAACATAAAGGTTTGCCCTGACTGTAACTTTCATCAGATAGTTTATAAATATTTTACTTAAAAGATTTTAAAAACAACAATGACAACAAGAACAAAAATGCTGTTTTGACAAAATGTTAACCAAACCAAGAAAACAACATCACAGTGTATAACCCCTTGACAGGCAATTTCAGAATAACATTCAAGCTTTGGATGACATTGTTCTGTTTACCTATCAGTTCATTTGTTCAGTATTACTAGTTGTTATGACCCCAGGCCTGAGGACTGAGGTCGTATTGGCCACAGCAGTGTCCTCAGCAGCAGATGACAGCTCTGCCGGCTCACGCCCTTCCTGCTGCATCCTGATTAGGCTCCCTCTACACCTGGTCAGCCAAGAAGATCCCGCCCCCCCTCTCTGCCAGCCAATCCGTCACTCCTGCTAGGACTTCAAAAGGTAGGGGAATACAGCAATCGGGGCAGCTGTGTTCTTCCAGGCTCACAGTGTGCCAGGCTGGGATTTTTGGTGGTTTAGGTAGTGGTCTGTGTGTGCTTACTTGTGGTTTCTATGCCCTTTGGGCTAGAACTTGGGACTGTGAACAAAGTGTTTACTGGTGATAACGAGCGGAGAAGCGCTCACCTTTTTGTGTTGTTACAACCAGGCTCACAGTTATAACAAATCAACGCCGAACAACCAAGAAAACCAATTATAATTATTTACTAAACCAAAATTAAGACAAAATAATATAACCATGAAGTGTGATTGTCTGCAATATCAGTAATGTCAGGGCATGCTTGGTTGTGTGTATAAATATAATGAATGCAGTGTTGTATGATGTAGAACTAAACCAAACACAACAACGAGGTGCAGCGGCACAGGTGCGGCCTGGGAGTGGAGCAAGGAAAGAAGAGAGCGAGGCCGATCGTAGGCAGGTCTTTTATACGCACCGCCGAATACCCCACCTGCACCTGCACACAAACATAATTAACAAAACACAGCCACAAAGCAGAAGGGGTCGTAACAGTGTTATTAAGTTTCCTTTGTGTTTGACTTAGATAGACGCTCACCTTTTGTGGGTCGCTTTTTGTTTACCTTTTGTAGTAGAGATCCTGGTTAAGTTTCCTTTTTTTTAATTGTTGGTAACCTTTACACCGTGAGATACCGACACCTTTAGTTTATTCTGTCTTATCATTTACCTGGTAAATGATAACCGTAATAGACGGACACCTTTAGTTTATTCTGTTGTTTTGTTGACTGTTTTATTGTTACTTTACCCCTGAACCTGGGTTTTGTAATAAATATTATTGTTATTAAATTTGAAACCTGTTTGGCTTCGTTTTGTTAGTGACCCAGATCCCCCTAGATCGCCACGGGTCGTAATAAAGTGGGGGCTCGTCCCGGAGTTTTTGAATAAATTAGTGAATATACATTGTTGATTCAGTGGTGAGAGTGTTTCCCCTTGGTATCAACTTGTCTCTGCATTGTATTACGTAAGTGGCCTGTTTAATATGGCGCTGTTCGATCTGGAGGAGTTCAAGGAGAACCTTTCCTTTGCTCGAGTGGACGCCTGTCGAAAAGATGATCTGGTGTTAATTGCAGACTGTTATGACATCCCTTTGCAAAAACAGATGTTAAAGCAGGATATGAGAAGTGTGGTAGTAGCCGGTTTGAGGGACAGAGATATAATACTCTGTGAAGTGGCTGGAGCAATAGTGCCTGATTTGCCTGTGGCAACAGGAGCCAGCAAGGCGGAGCCTGAGGGTTCCACAGACTTAGGTGGTAACACAGTGGCCTCTCCGGTCGGAGATGGCGGATTTACTCCACTGGCCACGCTCCCTAAGTTCGACCCTTTTTCCTTGTCAGAAAGTGGCTCAGAAACCTTTGCCCCGCACTCGTTCTGGTAATCGGTTTTTATTAACTGTTATGTGCCCAGCCACACGATACCCTGAAGCCATTCCATTACGCCACATCACCGCTCAAACAGTTACTAAAGCACTCATAAAATTCTGCTCTACTTTTGGATTACCACGCGTTATTCAGTCCCACCAAGGAAGTAACTTCACATCCAAACTGTTCCAACAAGTATTAGCTGAACTAAAGATTCACCACATTATTAGCTCCGCGTATCATCCTGAAAGTCAGGGAGAACTAGAATGATGGCATCAGACGTTGAAAGCTATGCTAAAAAGGTATTGTTATCAGGAGAGCTCAAACTGGGATGAAGGCTTCCCCTTTCTCCTGTTCGCTGCCCGTGAAGTTCCTCACGAATCCCTCGGATACAGTGCTTCGGAACTCGTTTTTGGACACGCACTAAGAGGTCCGTTAAAGGCCCTCAATGAAACATTATTAGATAAGAAGACTTCCTCCACAATAAATGTGTGTAAATATGTTAATGATTTTCGTGCACATTTGCAACGTTCCCGCGCATTCGCCGCCACTGCATTAAAAGACTCTCAAGTGGAAATGAAGCGACGCTATGACAAGAAAGCGGTGACTCGCATATTCAATGAAGGAGATTAAATTCTTGCCCTCCTTCCAGTAAGTGGCACAGCGCTAGATGCGCGATTTGCGGGACCCTATGTAGTCAAAAGACGCTTGTCCGACAAAAGCTATGTTATCGCTACCCCGGAAAACTAGGACTTGTCACATCAACATGCTCAAAGCATATGTGTCACGTGGTGACGTGATCCCACCAATCCGCTCTCCAGACAGTGTGTTGCCGGAAATGCCGTGTGGAGTAGTCACTGCAGCCAACGACACATGCTTAGATAGCCTCGAACGGATTTCTGCAAAGTTAACTTCTCGCCTTTGTAACTCAGAAATGTTACCTAAGCTACCAGAAAAACTTCGGAACCTAGCAGAACCTTGGAAACAAGACATCTTATCACTAGTCTCGGCATTCGTAACCATATTCCAAGACGTTCCGTCTCTGACTTCAATAATCCAGCATGACATCAATGTAGATCACATTACGCCCATGAAACAACACCCATACCGATGCAACATGGCTAAATGGCAGATAATGACCCAAGAAACGGATTATTTGTTACAGCACAGACTAGCGACACCCAGCAAGAGTCCTTGGAGTTCCCCATGCATAGTAGAAACCAAACCGGATGGATCACTGCGCTTCATTACTGACTACCGGAAAGTCAACTCAAAATTTGATGCCTACCCAATGCCTCGGGTAGAAGATTGCATTGACTCAATAGGACCTGCCAGGTACATCACTAAACTAGGTCGGGCCTCAAAAATATCTGCATTCGTCACTCCCAACCGCTTCCTCCAATACAAGGTAATGCCTTTTGGTTTATGTAATGCACCCACTACATTTCAGCGGCTTGTGAACACCTTGTTTTCAGACCTTCCTTGGTGCCGTGCGTATCTGGATGACATAGTAGTCTTTAGCAGCACCTGGGAAGGACATTTAGAGGCATTTAGAGTGCTTACTCAGGTCAAATTTATAAGTCCCTAAGTAGCCTAATTTTAAAGGTTAGAAACAGCATTTTGTTGTTATGCCACCACTAGTGCTCAACGGTCATTTACTTTTCTTGTGCTCAAGCCCTGATTGTAAAGAATTTCATTTCATTGTTTTCTATCATTTTAAGCATATTGTCAAGGTGAGAGATGAAAATGTGGATCTTTAAATGGAACATTAAATGGTTTAGTCTGCTTATAAAACTTGCAGAGATTCAGGAAAAAGATATGATTTTGAATCACAGTTTTTTTTTCAATTTAAACAAGTTTCTTTTTTTCTTCAAATTGTCATTTACACACACACACACACACACACACACACACACACACACACACACACACACACACACACACACACACACACATACGCTCAGAGTGGAAAATGTGATTTAACTCATGACAAGTAAGATTCTGCCTGAAGAACATAAAAAGCTACACCATTGCAGACTTGAATAGGTCTGACAGATGTGAAGGCTGAATGAAAGCTACATAAGAAGTTGACAAGGTTAAACTCAAACATTTAAAACTTCTGCTTAATCTTGTGTAGATTTCCCTTGTGCCACCAAAACAACTCTGACTTGCTGGGCATACAGGATCTCTGAGAGCATCCTGTATAGTCTGGTAATGGGATGTTAACTGCGGTGGGGGGGATCAAAGTTTATAGGAAAGTTTAAAAGACACCCTACTGTGTTGATGAGGCACAACAGTGGCAGAATAACAGAAAGACCAGAGGTACGAAACACTATACAATACACACAGGTAGTTAGGGGCTAAACACATCCACGTTGCGGGACGTTGCATCACTTTATGCAATGCATCACACGCTAGCAAACAAATATAAACACACCGGGCATTTAAACACGTGCTGCTGCAGATTCAGCAAAGAAAGGCAAAAACACACTATTGTTAGAAGAAAACAGAGAAAGAGGCTGAGCAAGAAATAAGACAAGAGTCAAGATAAGACTGTCTTACTGGCTGGAGAGAGCTTACAGTACAGGTAAGCTGCAAGATGGATGCCAAACTAGCCGCATCACTGAGAAAATTGCAAAAGTTCTGTAATTTATCACGTCAGTAAGCGGTATGTAAATGTTAAAATGGGAACAGGTGGTAATAATAAATAAGAAAAACAATGTGAAAGATTAAAAATAACAATAAAAAAAATTTTATATGTTCCCGAGAGAGATTACAACACCCTGGGAAATTAAGCATTCAGCATAGTTCTCAGACAAAATTTATTATTTCTTTTATCATGTAGCAGTATCTTCTTCTGTATCTTCTTTTTAATCTTATCAGCCATTAAGTTGATAGACTGTAGAGACAAATTTAAGTGCAACACTACTGAGGGTAGGATAGCTCATAATGAGCTGTCACTACATGTAGCCAACATTTATTCAGCCATATACAATCAAAATCTGAGCATTCTTGATTGGTTCAATGATCTGATCTCTCATTTGACAATCATTTTGAAATTTTTCCTACTTAGTGACCTGAGCAGGAAGATGGTCTGCACCCTGATTATCATCCACACACTCATACAAAGTTTCTTAACATACACTGTAAAAATGTAAAAGGTTCATGTTGCATTATTATATCATGAATGTATGGTATTTAAGTAGAATCATGCAATAGAAATGTCTTCATATCAAACAATTTATTCAAACAAAAGCTAACAACAGTGGTGGATGTACCACAACATAAAACTATCAGTGTCTAAATAACTAGTATGGTATTGGGTGTTCTCTTGGACTTAGGATATCAAAATGTGAACAATATGATGAAAATTAAGTTGTTGTAACCAGAATATGTACACTATCTTTCAAAAGTTTGGGGTCACTTTGCCATGGGATTCAATAGGGAAGTGACCCCAAACTTTTGAACGGTAGTGTAGTTGATTCACTTCTTTTGGTTAATTTTGTGGTTAATCACAGAGAACAGCATGTTATGCAATGTGTACTCAAACATTGAACGGTTGTACATCTGCATTCAAAAGTTAAGAGAAGAACATTTTATGTCCATTCTGACATCCCAAATGTTGTTAGTAGCCATGCATTTGGTCACTAATCAAAGTGATGGAGTGTAACAAATTTTGTCAATTTAAGTAATTGAAAAAACTACATGAATGTATTTTTTAAAAGCTGTCTATTGGGGGGGGGGGGGGGGGGGGGGGGTGAAATGCAGGTGAAAATGCAGGTATAGGTAAGACTGCTGTCCCACTAAATTATTTTGAGCCCATTGAGGGGAACAGTAATGTGAATTTGTGTGTCTGTGTTCCACCAGCAGATGAGTGTGCATCACGTGACGGACATGCTGCTGTTTTGTCTCGCTTTCATGCTGTGTCCCGGTTTTCATGTTTTATCCATTCAACTGGATCTCGCCCACCAGGTATCCTGGCTCTGAGCGGATAGATCACCCTCCCAACTAGCATACTGACTGTCACTCTGAAAGCAGCTGAGCATTGTGGGTGTACAAGACCTAGCTGTCAGGAAGGGAGAGCAACCTGTTAAATTTTATGGTTTATAGGGGGTATTATTGTGTTTTGTATTAGTTTTATTGTGTTTTGATTGCATGTGCTAACCCTCTTATTTTCAGGATTGTGATCCCTGTGAATCCAGCCCTTTTGCACCTTGGTTTTATGTTGGAGTGATGGATCAGATTTTTTTACTGTTAGTTTTAACCTGTGCATTCCATTATTGTTAATAAAATATGTATTTTAATTGACAAATCACGTCTGTCCAGGTGCTTAATTTGAACATACGTGCCATTCAGACAAGACTTCCTTGGGTGAAATTCCCCAGATGGTGTTGCAGTCCCATTTTTATTTATTTAAAATTATTTTACTGTCTGTAGCCACACTAGCTTAAGCTCTGCAACTAACAACTTATTCATGTTACATTACAAAACCTTTATGCCGTTGACCTGTTAGACCTTAGATCCAGAAAATCCCTTGCATGACAGTTACATAAATATTGTCTGACCTTCTCAAACCCTGCCTTGTTGGTGGCTTGGTGCTTTAAACCCGCTTGCCACAGCTGCTAGCCGTTTAAATATGCAGCAATAAGAGGCTGTTGCCGTTAAGCTAAGCTTTAGCCATCAGCTGATGACAATAAGTGCTAAAGCTGCTAGTCTTTAAGCTACACTGTAGAGGCTTTTGGTACTTGAGCTTTGGGCTAGGTGTTAGCTGCTTAATATGCAAGCTGGTGGTATTAAGGGGTATCGCTGCTGGCAATATAATGCAGCATAAGGCTGGTGATGCAGAGTGCTAAAGCTGCTAGCTGTGATGCCCAGGGAAATCCCTGCTGCTGACCTTTCACTGACAGGATGAATCCTGACACAGACACACAAATGATAATGAGTGCTGGGGGCACAAAGGATGTTACAGAGGAGAATGGTGATGCGAAACACAAGAGAGACTGATAGGGGAATTGGGGAAATAAAGAATATAGACTTGGGTGGGGGGCAGCTGAATGTGAGGTAGGTTTGGTGAAGCAAGAGAGAAAGTTCAGGTACAATGAAAGAGGAGAACTGCAGGGAGCACCTACAGCATAAAAGGCTATATAATTAAGAACAGGCCAACAAAGAAGACAAGAAGAAACATTTAAAAGAATGTTTGAAAATGAACACATAGGAGGTCAGATGAGCTAACTTACCTGAGATAACACAAGAAGAAATTTAAGAAATTACATTAACTTCTTTAGTGTTATCATTTCGTTTTTGATGCATGTCTACTTTTTGAAGTGGGTAACAACAGGTAGGAGAAGAGCAGGCCAGACTGGAGAGGAAGATCAGTGAAGATACAGAAGTGCAAGGAGAGAGAAAAAATAGGGAGGGTGAGAGGATAAGGGACAGGAAGCAGAGCACACAGTGATTCCCTCACAGCAGTGTTGGTGAGGCTGTAATTTAACGCTCCGTCAGGTCGCAATCAGACCCAATGTGGTTGCATGCGTGTATGCTGGCAAGAAAGCTGGAGAGGGGGGGGGGGGGGGGGGGGACATTAAACTCACAACAAAGTTACAGGAATCAGAGGGAAGGATGGAGAAAGGACATAGGCAAATATGCAGACTGAAGGGACAGGTTGGGCAGATCCCAAGGCTTTGTTTCCCTCCTGCTCTGTTTAGCAACATCTTGCTTTGGGACAGGAAAATGAGTAAGATGACAGAAGCTGAGAAGTAAATGTTGATAGGGGTGAAAGGGAAGGAGAATCAGAAAACGGAGAGGAGAAGCAGGATAAGGCAAATGACAAAATATTAACAGCTGTGGGGGAAAAAATCATCATAGTGAATTATATTAAATACAGCAGAGCTGAACAGGACACATAAGGAGAGCGATGGAGAATTATACTGGGAGGAAAAATTAAAGACTAAAGACTGGAGAGCAAATAACAGGAGAGGCTGCTGGGGGATCAAAGAAAAAATGGAAAAAGAAAGCGATGAAGAGGAGCTGTGGAAGAAAGACATTGGGAGAGGGGAGGGAGTCAAGGGGAAAAGAGGGATAAGGGGGAGATGAAGACTGCAGCAATACAGGCAAGTAATGAAGAAGAAAAGAAGGGAAAGGAGAGAAGATGGGATTAAAGTTCTGGAAAGAATTCTGGGAGAGGAGACCCATAGGGGAGGGGCCAGGGGAGAAGAATGAGTTTCTTTTTCATCCACAGTAGAATAATCCCCAAAAACAGATACAGTAAGTTCAAAGGAGTTGTTACAGAGAGAGGGAAAGAGAGAGAGAGAGAGAGAGAGAGAATAGAGGCATTTTCTTGTATCTGCTGAGATTTGTTCAAATTGATGATGTAAAATTTTCAATCTGTTTTCTTTTTAAGATATTGAAGATATTGGATATATAACTCTGCTTAACATCAGAAATTCACTTCAGCTAATTTATTTATTTATTTAACATTCTGTCTACTGTCTAATACAAACACCTTCACTGTATAGAAAACATTTAGGTTAACAGGCCAAGCACCAGGTCACAGTGACAAGTGAGAAGATATAAAAAATTCATGAAAATTGTGCAAATTGTACCTCGTTGTACAGTCAAAGACAGTATACCCTCCTTAACTTACATTTTCTGAGGATGTAATGAGAAAATCATTTGGTCAATATTGGGTTTTCAAATGAGGTACATGTAATTTCAGCAAACGTAGTAAAAGTATCTGAAAAACCTAACCCTGTGACTCAACAGCTTGTAGAACCACCTTTATCAGCAATGCTGAACTGTAACCAACTGGATCATCGACTGGATCATTGATAAAGAGCAAAAGAAAGACGTCATTGATGTATAGCCATCCCAATAGCAACATCAGGAAAACGGAACACAAGAAACTGGAGAAGTACCAAGGGCAAAAGGAAGAGCTGGAGAAAGCCTGAAGGTGAAGGCAAAGTAGCGCACATGCCTATTGGAGCACTGGGGGCCATGACCCTTCACATGAAAAATGGCTCCAACCGATACCTGGAGAAACTTTAAGCCTCTCAGTCTAGAGTGCCATCTTGGGAACAACTAAAATACTGTGCAAGACCCTCAAGCCTCCATGCCTCTAGTAAAGGACCTGGTAGAGGAATGAACAGCCATCCACACCAACTCAAATAAGAAAAGGCACACAGGCTATTACATTTCCTGCTGAATTTAAAGAGCAATAAACTTTAATAACTTCTTACTTTGGTTTTATATAAATCAACAGATTATGCACATTAAAATTGCTCAACAGAGAGGAACAACAAACACATACACAATTTAATCTGAATGATTTATTTACAACTACATCATGAGCAAAATTTAGGGATTGCATTAATATTACAGATGCAATCATAACTCTAGTAACCATGCTGCTGAAAATAGGTATACACAAAGAGACTAAATGAGCACAAATCCTGGCTGCCCATAAAAGTGGATTCTTTGCAGTATCTTACCAATTTTTAATATAAAAAATGGAAAATATAGTAAATAGAAGAGTCTTCATATGATTGTACATGGTAAATATGGCCAGCTGTGTTTACAGATGGAAGGGAAGGACAGGCAGCAAGGACAGACAGATATACAAACACACTGAGTCTGTTTTGGTCACTTGTTTGCACTCAGTAATGCAAACTAAAGGGCATTTCTGCCTGTAAAACTCCATGATTAATTTTGCACTTATTTAGGTAAAAATATAACAATACCAAGTGCACATACTGACTGCTAGGAAATGTCACCTAAAGTGATATTATACATAAGGGAAACAAACATTTTTGGCTGCAGGCTTTGTCATTAATTTGCTTTAGCCTTTGAAGAAACTTCTTTGATTAATTAATTTTATTCTCTGTTTGATGTACTCAGCAATATATATATATATATATATATATATATATATATATATATATTTTTTTTTTTTTTTGTTAATCTGAGATTATGTGTTTGTACATTAAATATTTTGTCACCCCCTTTGGAGCAGAGGTCTTCATTTTTGTAGCATCCACAGCTTTTCTCAGACACTCGTACAGGTAGAAAAGTAGACATCGAGCCTGAAAGCAGAGATATCTTAAAATGAAATCAGTCATTTGTTGGTTGTGCTTGTGCACATGAAAAAATATGTGTGCAAAAAAAATGTCCTTGTACTCAGTCTTGATTTGAGTGTTGTGCATGGTTTTTTGTAGTCTTGTTTAAGATAAAATAGACTTCATGACAACTGTAGTCTTACTCTTCCATTTCATCTGTTAGAAATTTCTCTCCAAGGAGAACTATTACCAGCTTTGCTGACTGTCTCTTCCTCTTCGTTACTGTGCACAGAGAAAATTGATTAATTTCAACCAACATGCCAAAGCAGCTATTTCCCTCCTCTTACACACACACACACACACACTCACACATGCCCACACACAGGTATTCTTCCTATATCATTTAGAATATGCTTATCTTGATAAATATACTTTACACACACACACACACACAAAAAGAAAATGAAATGAAAAAGGAAGGATATAAAAAGGCTCTTGCACATACAGTAATCTGAACAGGTAAGCATAACATCCAGCCACACTCCCCACAACACACAACAAAAACAAATGTAAGGAGAGCCCTACAGTAAATTAATCATGGCTGTGTATTGTTGTGGTATACACAGACTGCCACTCCCAACCACAAAAATACAGTGACTAATCACACAGAAGCTTTTGATGTGGTTCATTTTTCATACTATAGAGAGGCTAGGCGGAGAAGTCTAAATAAACAGCATGTATACAGAAGAGAAGAAGAATATTCTGAGGTGTCCTCGAACAAACTGTCAACAACAACTGATAGGATTTATTCTTTGGGATTTTAAAGAGTTTTCATTCAGTTATATGAGGCATTTTCAATTTTTTGTGCTCCAATCTTGAGTTTTTTTTAAAATGACGAAAATAACAAGATTTTTTTCACCATCTTCCAATTAGCATTGGAAGCCCTGGATAGCTGCAGCTGGCTTCCACTACTACTTCCTTGCCTCTCACAACTACAGTTAATCAAAATTAGTTTGCACTGGATTTGACATCTTCTCAGTGTCTAGCATTACCAGCTCACTGATTTAAGTTTAGAGCTAATGTGAGAACTAAGAGGAGGATGCCATAATAGTCTTGAGAATGAGCCCCATGTCATCGTTCTGCACCTTGATATTACTGACAGGTTCAGTTATTTAGAAATAATATAATACTACATGAAACTAGTTACTAGTTGTTGAACATAAAAAGGTGAATTATATTCGAGAAAAGGCTATTAATTTATATCTAGTACCTCCAAAACGTATGACTTAATGGTCTGTTCTTTAACCTGTGCAAAGCAGATTGTTTAGAATGCTACAGAACACACACTTGGCTTTCTCCTGTTAGTTTTAGATTTAGATAGACTGTGCTACAAATCTTGTACAGTTTCACATTAGTACGAGTTCTGACGAGGACCAGGGGGCGGGAACACATTACACCAGTTTTAAAATCGCTGCATTGGCTCCCCGTGCGTTTCAGGATTGATTTTAAGGTTCTCTTACTTGTTTATAAATGTCTTAATGGTCTTGAGCCTTCTTATTTATCTGACCTGCTTTTAGACTACAAACCCTCGCGGACCCTGAGGTCCTCTGGTACCGGCCTTTTGGTCGTTCCTAAGGCGAGGACCAAAACACATGGCGAGGCCACGTTCCAATATTGTGGCCCTCGCCTGTAGAACGGCCTGCCAGGGGGCCTCGGGTCTGCAGAGACTGTAGATGCTTTTAAAAAGAGGCTCAAGACACATCTTTTTAGCTTAGCTTTTAATTGAACTTCTTAATCATTTAGTTATTTGACTAACAATATTATTAGTTTATTTATTCAGTTATTTTAATTAATCTATTTATCTATTTTGTCTATTTTTATCACTCATTTGTATCTTGGTCTTAAATTGACTTTTTAATATATATTAATTTTCTTTTATTGTTCTTATTACGTTGATTTATTAAGCTATTTTAAGTATCTTATACTGTGTTTTATTTTCAGCTTTTATCTTTTTTATCTTTTATCCTCTAGCTCCGGTGTTCCCTCATGGGGATCCTCCACATCGTGGGCTGTCTCTCCGGCCTGCAGGGTTGTCGCTGCGGGGGTCGACCTGGACGGGATGGCTGACGGGCCCTGCATTGCAGTCCTGTGGCTGTGGTGAGGGCCCTCGCCTGACCCGATCTTGGCGGCTCCTGTGGCGATGGCCTCTGTGGTTGCTGATGGGGCGCTCATGGTGTGGATGGGTCCCCAAGGTATTGCTTCCTCACAGTGGTGTCAAGCCAATCGTCTTTTATCTTGTCTTTTAGATCTCTCTCTCAAACTTTGTTCTTAAACCGTTTCAGTTAAAGAGACAGGAACTAGAAAGAATAGTTTTAATTCTATGAAAAGAAGAGTGGCATCATCTGTTTGTGCTGTGTGTTGCGCGCTTGGGTGTGTGTGTGTGTGTGTGTGTGTGAATGTGTGTGATTTCAAATGTAAAGTAGATAGCATCTGCATTATTCTACTCTTAGATTTTTAATATATGCTTTTACACTGTAAAGCACTTTGTATTGCATGACAATGTATGAAAAGGGCTATACAAATAAAGTTTGAATTGAATTGAATTGAATTGAATGTATAAACCTGTAGACAAGGACATGCTAAAAGGGAGTGTTTAATTACTCTTTCAATTGGCAATGCTTACAGCAGTTATCCTTGACTCAGTTCATCATCCATCTAGTACTTCCTGGTGCAGCAGGAGGTTTTAGGAGTGTCAGTGTGAAGGTGAGTGGACCTTCAAATAGCGGGTGAAAAAAATGTGTTGCAGATACAAGGACTCTGAGCTGGTCAAGCTTAAGACAGGAAAAAACATCAAGAGAAAGTTAAAGAGAGAAAGAGGACAGACTAAGTAAGAAAAAGTTTGCTGCCTTTCCAGTAAGCTTTGTAAAAAAGATGATCTATATTAACCTATGGGGAAACACACAGAAGTGGAACAGATGCCACAACTCTACAGGACCCTGTCTGTCCTCCCAAAATGCCCTTCAGGTCATGCATGTGGACTGCCCTATATGTCTGAAAAGTCTACACAAAGAGTACAAACCCTCAGGAGGATTGGAGACAAATGTTTGACTCCATTCACAAGGATGCATACACAATAAGACAGACTGGATGAAAAAAGTTCATGTGGACACAGTAGTTGTGGTGGAAGAATAAAAGCTGTATACAGTAAATCAAAATAGAGATTTGCTTAGAACATAAATGAATGTAAACCATTAAATGCAATGTTAATTGCATTAAAAGGTTTCTGTGATGAACTTGCAAACTGTTTAGTTGCTTTACTTGCAACCTGCCTCTCGCCCAATGGTAATTGGCATAGGTTCCAGCTCCCTAGTGAGAGTGGATTGGTTTTAAAAATGATGGATGGATGGATGGATGGATGGATGGATGGATGGATGGATGGATGGATGGATTGATAATTACACCTGGGATCTTGATGTACTGCAGGACTGTTTCTTTAAAACAACTGGTAGTGTAACTGCTATGCACACTAGTCTAGTTGTACTTACTGTGATAGGTGCAGGGCACTTTAGGAACATTTAAGATTTCTCTAAAATATAATAGGTTACAGATTACACTTACTCAGCTAAAAATTATTTAAAAAATACTTAATCTAATAATATAAGTTATCATTATTGATTACTTTTTTGTTACATGTCTTACAAATGTTTTAAACTGTGCAATAAAACTGCCATGATCTGTGGTATGAGGCTCAGGTTTTCCAGCCGCCCTGAAGGCATCATCTCCTCCAGCTCATGATTAGGGCTGATGCGTTCCACCTGTTCCAAGCACTACTTATACAGGTCTGTGACATTCCTTCAGTGCCAGATCGTCTTGGTTCTTCCCTGCACGTATCCAGCCTTTATTATCCTGCCTGCCCGCCTGTCGTTGACTTTGTACTTGGACCTGGATTCCGACTTTGCCTGCCCCCTCTCTGGTACTCTGCTTTGGTTGTTTTTTGGATCACCTGGCTCTTTGACCTCTGGCTTGTTTAACAGGATTGGATTTCGGATCACGGACAAACCTATCCGCCCCCAACGGGAACCTTCGGACACTGCCTCTGCGGTCTCCCTCTTATGGTGCTCCTGCCTGCAACCTGTACTCCTCCACTAACCTCTCCTCTGTTCAGCAGTTTTCCTCCCGTACCCCAGCAATCTCCCTCCCGGCGGCCTTTCTCCAGTCACTGGATCCTACACTCTGCCCCACGTTGGATTACCCTCTGCTGGTACGTGAAATCTCAAACCCTCTCAATATCCTCATCTGCTGCCTGCTTCCTAACATCTGTCTCGTGTGTCCACAGACATCTGATCGGAGAGAGACCTGATTGCACAATCATATTATTCACTCTGTACAATAAAGATCTTATAACTATCCCTGGGATACTGAGTTTTTCTGAGTCCAACCACCTGAGACATGACAAAAACTGAAAAAAAAGTCCTACATAAAGCTTGCTGCTTCAGGTTTGACTTCCAATATTTCACTGTTATCAGCTTGTTCACCACTGGCAAGCAAAGTTAGCACTGCAAGCAATGCTTGGGATCTTTTGCGTTTTAAGAAGGAAAACACTATTGAATTTCTGACTTCAAGCCTGATGACATTGCCACCTGTGTTGGCGTAGCTGGCTATTTGCAGCTGTGGTTGACAAAAGTAGCCTGAAGCAAAGAGATTTGAATGGATTTATGGATGAGAGGCAGTCCAAACTGATACTTGAGAATCAATCAAAATCAGCTCTAAACTATGAGTGTATGTTTCTGTGATAATTAGAGCCAGTTCCCATGCAGGGAAAAGTTTCTTTTGAGCCATCATTACCTTAATGATGTTGCACTATAAAACCATTGCTTTTGCTGACCTATGTTGATCTCCATTAAATAAATGCCAAAGTAAGGCTTTCTCCTGCATTTAGAAGATGAAACACTTTTAATAGAAAACATCCTGTGGAAAGGAAAATATCCAGAACATATTTTGAAAGGCAATCTTAAATGTCTTATTGATTATTTGGCTTTTTGTAAACAACTTTAAATTTATCTGCATTACAACAATAAACAGAGCAGAAAGTCTAAGCCTTATCCATTATCCACTAGATAATAAATAGTAATTTTATTTGAAAAGTTAGATTTCTATACTCTATATTTAATATCATTACATAACTTTGTTATATGCAACTAGTAACTCTCAGTAGAACCAGTAGAAGCTAAATAAAAGATCAGGTATAAGAAGAAAAATATATTTTCCCTGAAAATGTACTTTATTACTAGTCCAAGTGGTTAGCATCCACGTAACACTGCCTCACTCAAGCAGGGGTATATGACTCAGTCACAGTTCTCACAAGCTTTCTTTAACTCAAACAACATCGCCTACTAAAGCTGCATCACAAGGTAAGAACCTTTCATGCCCAAGCTACATTTAGACCTAATAGTTGTGGTTATTCATGTAGTAGATGAGCATATTACATGCATGAACACTCATTTTTAAATAAACATGAATAAATGTATGCATAATAATTATGTTTTGTGTGTGGATGCACATTGTGCACCATTGTAAGCATACAAATGTGCAACTTGGTGATGCTTCTTCACTAGTCTTTTATCTTGATAAAGGGGAGAGATGAGTAAATAGTGTATTTCATGATGAGTAATGGTGGTAGTCGATAGGCATTATAATTATATCCAATAATATTTCATTTGCTCTGTTTTCTAAATAACTAATTATTTTTGTGTTGGACACAAAACAACACATTATTGTCACAGTAAATTATTACGCTGTTAAGTTCCTTTCTAATGCAATGCTTTTTATTAATCAAATGACAACTTAACACATTGGCTTCATTTTAAAATGAACATCCGGCTGGTTTTCTTTTCCCAGTTTGCTATGGCAATTTCTACACCAGACCTACTGCACTTACATTTTATACATCACTTTCAAGAATCTAAGAAGAGGGGTGGTCACATTTATAAAACTGACATGGTCTTAAATGAACTCTGTTTTCACATCAATCTAGCAGATTGTTATGTGTATATGTATTTGGTATCGAATCTCTTACTTCTTGGCCTTCCTTAATATAATCTTATAGCACTTAAACATGTTTTTCAATGTTTCAGCTAAAGAAAAAAAAACAACTTTGCTAATGTTTGCTTATGTGTTTGAGCTGTAGACTGTGCTTTCTGTCTGGTAGGTCTACTGTACACAGCAGTGAAGGAGTCAGTGAACCGAGTCAAATGATAGGTAACATTTATGTAGAATTTACAATTACTCGTCTTTTTGCTGCTCTAAATATTTTAAAAAGTGAAAATGAAAATTCTTGGCTGTATGTGACAATTATGAAGTAGAATAACTGCATATTAATGCACCATTGCTGGCAGACTAGGAGCAATGTAGGTGGTTCAAAACTCTCTGACAGTCTCCCACTGAGACCTGCTGTAGGGTGAAGAAAGTATAACATATTTGCATTCACACTGACATGTGCTACTAATAAATGCACCAGATTTAGGCCTTCATGTAAAAGCTTACCTGTCAGTGTTCATTCAGAAACAAGTTTCCTTCACAAACAAGTTTGTTCTGCATGTCTATGAGAACAAAGCCTCTAATTCCTTCAGTTAAAGCAACAAGATTTATAGGACTCTGCTGTCTGCCTCCTTTTATAAAACGAATTAAGAATATGTCTTTAAATTGGTTGAATGGCTTTCACTGCCTCAGTATGAAATTGACATGACAGTAGGAAAAGTGACATGAAATTAAAGGATGAATAAGGCAAAGCAAGATACAATTAAAACACACGTTGTTTGACATATTTATTCTCATTAAAAACAGACATTCAATCTTCCTCCACCTGACAGGATTATCCCTCCTGAACATCTCAAGTACAATCTAAATGCTCAGCAGGACCAGGTGAAAATCATCCATCTTTTTTAAGATCCATCCATCTCCATATTTACCAGCCAGCTGCACATCAGCTACACATTCATGTGAGAATAAAATGCATGCATTTTCAATGGGCCAAGGTTTTTCCAACACAAAATAATAATAATAATAATAATAATAATAAAAAGATAAATAGAAACCATCTCAGTTCTGACATAATACACTGCCATTTCCTGTTTTTTCTTTTTTTTTTTTTTTTTAAGAAGCTAAAATACAGTAGCAATATATAATAAACAACCACAACTAAAGTAGACCCTTACCATTTCTGTAGGAATTCTGGAAAAGTAGCAACCATGTTGTGTTAATCAAATGAATAATTAATTGATCATCAATAAGTACAAAAGCAGATGTTTGACTTTCTGCTGATTTGCAGCGTTCAGGTTTGTTAACACAGTTCAGTAATTTAGAGATCTTCATTCACATTGTGAAATATTTTTTATAAGTTGAATATATTAAGGACAGATTTCAGTCTTCCCAGAAGCCGCTGCCCCATCAACTTCAGACCAAGATCAAGACTGTGCAATGTTCAGAGAAACTGCAAAAACCCCAACAGCTGCAACTCAGGCTTTACAGGCCATTTTTTACTGAGATAAGGTTTAGCTGTATATGCTGATGAAAACCAGCAACCTTGCAAATCTTCAAGCTTTTTTTTCAGAAATCGTGGATGAGGTCATACTCTTGCTCCCCCAAATTCTTTTAATCCTATTGGTTCTAATCTTGGCAGTATATCACAACCTCAAAAATCAGGTGATTTCCTAGCTGCTGATTATGCATGCTTTTGTCTACTTTCTTGTCTTGACCTCACTCAGGTCTCAATCAGGGCTCCTCCACTGTCTCCAGTTGGTGTAAAATGGTGCATCTCATGGAAAAAAAATGGCATGAATATATTGCATGTGCTCTTGTCTCTATGACCTGTCTTCCTGTTTAGTTACAGTGATTTCTAAAATCACAAATAAATCTTCTGACTTTTGTATTGTTTCGCCTAGACTAAAAGATCTTTTGCAGGTCACAATATTTTCGGATTCGCTTTAGATTTTTGGTCAGTAGATCATAAACTACATAAGATCTGACCTCATGTAGTTTATGATCATATTAGAAGTACAGTATATGAATCAAAGTACTACGTTCTGTGCTTCTGACTCATTTTGATGGCACACTGGCATTCATTCATCACATTCCGGGGGTTGACATTGACCTACAGCGTCCTGGGGCTGAGCCAGCCTCGGAGCATCGCACAGCATCTTGTAACACGCTAGCAAATGGATATCAACACATTGCCTGTTTTGAATGTGCACTATTTCTCATTCATTAAAGAAACCCAAGAGCACATTACCTGGGGAAGTGGTGAAAAGACAGTAAAAGTGACAGTAACATCCAACTGGCCTTTACTGGCTGGAGAGAAGAAAGGATGCAAGATGGATGCTGAATTTGTTCAGTAGTGAGGCTTTAAGAGATCACTTAACTATTCATCCAACAGCAGACCAATGTGCTACTGTTTATGCTGAGTGGCACAATGATATTTGCTCACAGCAAAGTGAAATAGTTTTGATTATTGATTCCATAACATCTAACCATATTCTTATTAGCTACTAGTTACTATTCTTACACATATGTAGTATCAGAGTAAATGTGAAATCAGCATTAGAACATTGTTATCATGTTGGCTCAATGAACAAACTTGAACAACTAAAGGATGCAACAAATCATTAGCAACACATAAAATGCTAATGTTTCATTTATGATGTGCTATTTTTTACATAATTTTATTAAATTAGGTAAAAGTACAACTTAAAACAAGAACAAGGTTTGCCAGAATCAGTAATTAACAATTTATGAGATTTATGAGTTTATATATTTAAAAAAAGGTTTGTTTTTTAGTGTACAAAAAAAAACAACAACAACAACAACAACAAAAACAGTAAGGAACAAAACAGTGTGCACAAACTGTCTGGTGGGTGTATATTTCCTGGTTCAAAATACAGTATAGCTATGGTTTTCACCTTCTTGTCAGGTAAAAACTGAGTAATACCTTTCAGAGAATTGTCTGCCGGGTTCAGTTTTACCTTAGAAAGAAAAAGGAACTGATTTAAAAATGAGCAAGCTCAATCACTAATGATGGATTCTTTTGTACAAAAATAGCTGTAAATGGAATATGAAATAGAATTTCAAATACACTGGTATGCTTAGGGCTGTGGCTTTGAATGCAAGCATTACTCTGCATTTATCAGCCTGCAGATGGAAGAAGTAGCACTTAGCCCCAGTTGTTTGTATATGATGGCAGTTTATTAGAGTTGAGTCCCTGGCGTCCTTATGCAAAAGAGAGAGAGAAAAAAAAATAATACAACAATGAGCAAGCACCATATTTGCACACATATGCACATTTTGATTTTACTGAAAAGAAAAAAAAAAAAATAACAACACTTTTGTCATTGGAGAAAGTGGCCTCTAGATGAATTTGTCATGCTTGGTAATTTGCCACTCCTCACAAAAGATCCAGTTTTGTTTTTTTTTTTCAAATGATCTCTCTCTCACTCTCTCTCCCTCATACTTGTATTTTAACTTCCCTTTAAAAGCATCATACTATAAAATGTTGATGTGCTCAGCAGTATGCAGTATGTCTCAGAATTTCTTGTAATTCTGATCTGCAGACTCAGGAAAGGAGTACAGTAATTCAAACCACAAATGAATGCCGTAAAGAGCTAGAAGCCATGATGACTATGTCCAGTGATGCAAGAAGGAAAATTATGAGTAAGATGGGTGCTGTTAGTTCTAATGGGGCTGATGAGAAGGACTGCCGTGCAGATGACATTGTACTGTCATTGTCACATTAACACAGAGAGAAAAGCAAGCCTGTAGCGTCAGTTTTTGTACTTTAATGCACTGAATGTGACTCTGTTGTTTTTCAAAAAATAATAATAAAAAAATGTGCGGTGTCATAGCTGATCTACTATAATGGGAATAAAAATCATCTGAAACTTTTCCCCCTTCCCTTTAATTGTAAAATACACTTAAAAATCCATCTTGAATATAAGTGCTCAAGTGTTGCGTCTATAGTTCCCCTTTACTGAAGTAGTTCAAAAAATGTTTTTCTCACTTTATTCGGTTAATGTTTAGGTAATTAATTATTTATTTTAAGCACAATTCATCTATCTTTATCAGTGGGGAATGGTTATGTGGTGTTAATTATAGAGCAAATTCAACCAGCACCTGCCTAAAATCTTGGTCTCTGCACTATTAAGTATTATCTTTTTTTCTCTTAAGAAGAAATATCTATCTTTAATTAAAAGATTTTTTTTTTTTAAATCTAGGAGTGAACACAATGGGGGCATTCGTCTTTATGTGACTGTGTATACTTCACATGATGTATGATGGTGGCAAAGCAACACATGCTGGTTAGACCTCTTGTCTGATGTGGAGGAATGTAACCTTGTCACATGACATTAATGCCTTGCAAGATCAAGGTGACTTCACCAGTCAGGCTCTACAGCCACTCTCTGCAAACTAATAGCTGAAATACACCTCCATGAAGAAACAGTAATTAATGCTGTTTCACAAACAGCAGCGAACTCCACACATGCTTTCACTTTACAAGTTATTTGGACTTTAGCAGGAAAAGGTGCATACTAAATTCTAAGAGGTTTCCTCACTGCTGAACTTATCCCCATATCAAATAAATAATAAAAGAAGAATGAAAAATTATAGATCACTCAAAGAGGTCAGATTTAAAAATGAATACCTCCCTCCAACTGGGGCACCAAAATCCAGAGTTGTTTTAAAATGATGGATGATGTTTATGTTTCAGCATACTAAATTCAAAGCTGACAAAACACAAACTGTGTGTCTGAAATCTTTTCATAAATTGATGTAGGAAATAGATCCCTAGTCACCTACTGCAAAATATAACAAAGTCAAAGTCACAGTTGAAGTGCATGATCATATAAATCAAATGATGTGCAGCACTTTGATTATTGATTGTGACAAAACTATTTATTTACACATAAGGATTGACAAAAGCCAGATTGTGTCTTTAATCTTACTGAACAAGATCAGCATCTAAAAAAAAAAAAGAAAAAGAAAAAGGCTTAGGCCTTGTAATTGTTTATTAATAGTCACACTATAACTGGAATTCAGTCAGCTAGAGTGGGATTTTACTTACTGGGGTCTGTGCAGGATACTGATAGATGTGTGTAGGATGGACAGCCTGCCAATGGGCACATGAACAGGAGATCCTGTCTGACGTGACTGCAGCTTGCAGCTATTTTACAATAGTTTTACAGCAATTGTCGACATATAATATAAGTCAACCACACCCACCCACCCACCCCCCACACACACACATACACACATATATATATATATATATATATACACACACAGTGGTCCCTTGTTTATTGCGGGGGTTACGTTCTGAAAACACCCCGAAATAAATGAAATTCGCGAAATGCCGACCTTATTAAGGCCTAATTATCCCTCCTTAGAGTGTTTATAGACCTTTCCCAAACTATAAAGAACATTTTCAACATTCTTTTTCAACACACTTTATACACTGTCAACAATGTGAATTTCTTAATACTTACTCACATTCCTACATTAAAATTTGGACATAGAATGGTTGAAATAGGAATTAAATATACTTAAATATGCAGTGCTGCATACAAAAAAAATCTAAACCGCGATATGGCAAGGGACCACTGTATATATATATATTAGTGCTGTCAAATGAATAAAATTTTTAATCAGATTAATCACTGTTTTTGAATTTAATTAATCATGATTAGTCACCATTCATGATTATGCCTGAACTTTTTTAGACCCGCCCCTGCATGGCTGAAATATAAAGTATAAACCCTGTCTACCACCAACCAACTACTGTGTTAGAGAAGGTCCTGGCAAAAACAATACTTTTGGGGTAAATATGTAATTGTGTGAACCATGAACCGTTAGTTTCCTCCTTCTCTTCTTAACCACAAACAAATGCAACGAGAAGTGAAAAGCCAATCAGCTGATCACGACAGCTGCCATGATTCACTGAACAACAAGAGAGGAGAGGGAGCAAACAGCTGCTGCACAAACAATGAGACTACCAGAGAGCCTTTAGAGCAGACAGTTGGTGCAGGATAAGTTTAGAAAAGAATGCGGGAAAAGTGCAGGTATGGCTGATCTTTTCAGTCTCCACTCTGCTAGACCTGCTATCATAACAGAGAAATAACGGCTGTTTGGGGCTTGTCATACCGTTGCTTTAATTTTGCTAAAAATATTAACGCAATTAATTCCATAAATTAGTTACCAACATTAATGCATTATTTTGGACATCCCTAATCAGTATATATATATATATATATATATATATATATATATATATGCAGGGTGTTAGGCATACATGTTACCACCATACTGAGTCTTCCTGTCACCACACCAGCAAGCACACTCAGGTGGAGCTGCAGTCCCAGTGGTACTACACGAAAAGAGGACAATGAACTGTCATGGATCAGTGACTGTGACCAATAAACCCTATGTCCTGCAGTGCTGTAGTGGGACCATTTTTAAGCCCAAGGAGTTCCAAGTCCTCTTCTCTTTGATGTGGAGAAAGCAGGAAAATTAGGTCAGTTTTTACTGCACTGTAAATTTTATTACTAAAAACTTTTTCAAAAAGAAAATAAAGTTGAAATTAAACAAGGATACCTACGTCACTGTAGTCTAAACAGTGTGCTGGTTTCTTCAGTTTTGTGAATAACTGTCACATTATTATAGCATGTGAGAATTTCCTTTTCAGGATATCCCACCATGAAGAGCCACCAAGCTTCTAATTTTTTTTTTATAAACTTTGATGCTTATAAGCTTGAGTTATTTAACTATTATTCATTTTCATTACAGTGAAGATTGAATAACTGGTCTAAACAATCAAATTTAGCAATATAGCAAATATGGTCTCTAAGGATATCACCACTTTTCAAGGTTCCACCTCTCCCTTAAAACAAATTAAAAATCCCACCAACAGCAACAGCAATGGTGGAATACAATGCAACATTCTGTAAAAGCTAATAAGCATGATATGGCTTTGGCAGCAACATCTACAACCAGGAATGAATGAGCATGAAGCCATTTTGTAATTTATGCCATAAGTGCCTTTGTCTCTGAAAGATTTCTATGTAGCACTGATATTTCCTGCTTAAGCTAAATTTAAGTAGTTAGCCATAAAAAAAAAAAAACCTCCAGGGGACTGGTACATCAAACTGGTCAACTTTATATGTGTACTTTGTTTGCTACTAAATGTTGATTTAGCAGATTTATCTTGGCCAAAATATACCAAAACCAAGAATAAAAACATTTGCCACATATTCATTCATTCAGTCATGAAGTTTTTATTAAACCAAGCTCAGCTAGAGCTATGCTCCTCAAGAGGAGAGGCTCTTCAGCTCTGATCAACATGCTAATAAACTAATCATGTTCTCATTTGGCGCTAATCAAACAATCAAACTATTTGTTCCTGTATCCTATTTCATGCCGGTATAGTTCCCAGCAGACTGACGACTGAGGGGCAAAGGGGATAAGCATGCATGTGTTCACCATGAGAACTTACACAGGTAATTGATGATGTTATTTAACAATCACAGAAAAAAGAGGTCGTCACATTTGAAAATAAGAACTCCCATCATGTCATCTGTCTCCTATGTTAACAAAGTTTATGTGAATGTAAAGGTAGTGGTCAGGTTTATGAATTTAAAGCATCATCACATTTTCTTTGTTTAGATAAGCAAATTGAACTGTCTAAAGCTATTGTGATCAGTGAGAACTGATGATCACATTTAAGTTCATATGAAACTGTTATAACCTCTAAAATTGCAGTTGTAGACTAAGGCCACATGTAAGCGGTTTAAAGAATGTTAAGAAATCAAGAATCTTACAGAAAGAATATTCACAATATTATAATAATTGAAGCATGTTAAGCTTTAATGACTACATTTATATCTGAGTTTACACTATTCCATATTGCCATTTTACATGACAAAAAAAAATAAAAAAATAAAATAAAATTCAGACAATAACAAAGATTCTGCATATGAACATTACAACTTATTTAACTCAACATTAAAGACTTACTATGTAGCTTTCCTTGAAAACTTTATATGCTGCATTCCTGACTTATTTCATGCTACAGTAACTTTTAATATGTACTTTTCTCCATCGCTGCCCAGCAGCATCCAGAGGCTGAGAAACCGTACTTTACAACTTTTGCTTCTGGTACGCCACTTGACGTTGCACCTTAGTTTTGCTTCAGGCAATAAGTCATACGTAACAACATGCAAAAGAACATTACTGGAGAAAGAAAGAAAGAAAGAAAGAAAGAAAGAAAGAAAGAAAGAAAGAAAGAAAGAAAGAAAGAAAGAAAGAAAGAAAGAAAGAAAACGAACGACAGGGACAGCATAGGACTCAGAGTAACAGTTTAAAGAGTGCTCAGAGTACAGGTAGAATGCCCGATGGATGCCAAACTAGATGTCATTAGGGGGCGTGTCACAGACAAAATCTGCCAAAGTTCTATAATGTGTCTTTAACG
This sequence comes from Melanotaenia boesemani, assembly GCF_017639745.1. NCBI lineage: Eukaryota > Metazoa > Chordata > Actinopteri > Atheriniformes > Melanotaeniidae > Melanotaenia > Melanotaenia boesemani. The sequence continues at coordinate 22,780,735 of NC_055690.1, read as the reverse complement.
AACCACAATACTCAAGGGAAAGTTGGGCTGTTGGAGCTGCATCAGCAACTAGAACACATGAGCAAATCAGTGGAATAATGAATAATGCACTGCACTTCACCTAAATGAATAAAGCAGCTAATGTCAGTGATCTAATCTAAGCACAGCTTTAGTGCAGTGCATGAACTAATATTGTGAACCTAATGCTTAGCATGATGACTGCATCAAGAGCAGTCATTTGTCAATATCTCCACATAAGTAAGAGAGTACTGTGGGAAAGCTTTCTGAGGAACTACAATACAGTTAAAATTACAATTGTGACTTAAACACTGACAAATCTTGGATTCATACCATTTACAATGGAATAAAAAAATCAGAAAAAAAAAAGTTAAGAATACTTTTCCCTTTATGGTTAAATTTGGCATAAAGTTTTACACGATCTGAACCTTTTATTTTTTTGTGTAAGTAAGGTACTTGGTTATGCAGATAAAAGCATGAGTAAAAGCTGAAAAAAAAACAACTGAATGAAGATAAGTAAAGAAGTAAAGAAAGTTGTTATAAAGCCATTTCAAACTCCAATCCCACAGTTGGAGGCACTGACAGCACCAAGGCAACACATGTTTATTTGTATAGCACAATTCAACGACATTCAAAGTGATTTACAGAGACACTGAAACATCAGAAAATAAACAGCATAATTTCAAATTAAAAACAAAAGCGAAAGGAAAAAGAAAGAACATTAGATAAAAACAGTGTTAAAACACAATGAAGTTTAAAAATTCAAGCTTAAAAGCAACTGAAGAATTTGACTTTTAAATGAAAAAAAACTAGTTAAATTCAGCTGAGAACAACCTGGATTTAAAATGTTTCAGCTGATCTGAGGCTTTCTGATTCCAGACATGTGGAATATAGATTGTTGGTGGTTTTTAGGCATATAGACTGAAGCTCTGTGGTGACCTTTTATTGTTTCTTTTTGGCTTCAAAGACAATCACCTCAGTTTTGTTTTTTGTTTAACTGAAGACAGTTCAGGCACATCCAGCCATTAATCTCTTCAATGCATTTACCAAGAGCCTGTATAGGGCCTCTGTCTTTATCGCAAATCTTTATGGTGAAACAGAATTTTCAGCATTTACCAAATGGTAATGATCGGGCAAGGTTTTAACATTTGTGTCAACCTGACATTATCAAAGCAATGAAAATGACCTTCATTTTATTGCCTCGACGTCTTAGATCTGCTGCTACACTCAGGAAAAAACAGTTCAGGAAGCAAAACCAATAAAATTTTGGGCAAAATGAGATGTGCTAAGGCTGTGCAAGAGGTATCCTTTGTGGGGTTTGCAGTTCAATTACAATCTGCCCAGAATAAATCCAACAGATCTGCACTAGTAGTAATTATGTGAAATGAGCTGGATATACAGGTGGTGTCTTGGGGGATTATACATTCAAAACAGATGCAGATAATATCTCCTGGGTAGGGTAAAGTTGTATACAGCAACTGTTTGATTAGTGTCGTGTTGGATAATAGAAGTTCCTGTGAGACTACTGGTCCCGCATCAGTGAATCTATTCTTTAAGATGAAAATGCACAGCAAGACTCCAGGGTTAAAAACCATGTTTTAGATAAGAAAGAAAATAATGCAAAATCAATACAGACCCACTCATCTCATGTTTTTCAGGTTAAACGCTCTGCCTGGAATTTCTTTCAAAATCATACATCCTGGCATGTTCAGTCAAAAAAAAGAAAGCAATCATTACAATCTTCTTGACGTATGATGTTTCTAACTAAGTGAGAAAACAATCACTAAAATATTCAGTGTTCTCAGGCGTAAAGAGAAGAAATTAAGAAATGTCAGCTATGAAGATGGGTGTACAGGAAATTCAGCCACCCACTGTGTCATTTATTCTTGCCTTCCCAACACTGGCACTACCAGTGCACTGCTACTACTATACAACCAAGTTTTTGACTGGGTTCTTCACTCTCTTTTACTTAAAAAAAAATCCCTTGAGAGCCATGTTGATTGTTTTGTCACTTGGGACTGTCAGTTCAACTGCTCTACACTAGAAAGAACAGTGGCATTGGTTCTGTATAAAAGGCTTTGATACTCTCTTTAAAGTTTCCTATTATTATTGGTTTTGTAATACAATTTATATTGTCCTTTGTTTCTGGGTAAACACCATAGCGCCATAGTAGTGTTAGCATGATGACATCATTGTCAATGTCCGCACTGTACTGCCAACATTGTATGTATGCTGGACGGCTGAAGTTGCAGAAATATTGCCATACGTAAAGAACTGTTCTCCACATGTTTGTGTGTCAAGGACAAGTAGAGCTATTAATCTTGTGTTGCTGTTTGTGTTGTAGATGGAAACGACTTTCCCATTAGTGTTAGATGTTTGGTTTCTAGGTGCTGCTTTAGTTTAAATATAGATAAATAAAGAACAGCTTTATTATAAATTTATTTACTGATGTTTTTGTTCACCTCCAGGTCACTGGCTGGTCAGTAGTTAAAGTTTTAAAGAGTGTTTTACATTTTATGTTGATCACAATACATTTATATTTGGAATACAAAACCTGTCTTTCATGGTCTCACCTTTGTGTGGGTGTGTACTTTTTGTATTAATGAGGTTGGTGGTTCTTGTGTGTGTGTTGCTCCAGGACAGGGGTGTTCGAGACTGGGAAGGAAAAATCAGAGTTTACCACTAGTTTAAACTCGGCTATACTACTGAAAAAGTAGTAATGGTAAAGATGGAAAACTACAGAAGCGTGGAGCTGCCACCCAAATTAAAAAAAAATCGGACCTTATCACGTTATAACGTGATATGTTTATTGTAAAAACGTAAAACGTATCACGTTATAACGTGATACTTTATTGTAATAACGTGAAACTTATCACGTTATAACGTGATAAGTTTATTGTAATAACGTGAAACGTATCACGTTATAACGTGATACTTTATTGTAATGACGTGAAACGTATCACGTTATAACGTGATAAGTTTATTGTAATAACGTGAAACCTATCACGTTATAACGTGATAAGTTTATTATAAGAACATAGCCTGTACTGTATGCAGATGTTGTTACGACCTATATTGGAGCAAAATACATTTTATGGAAAATATACTCATCAAGCAGAAACTTTTCAGTTCTTTTTGACAATGATTAATTGTTCTACTCTGGTTTATTGTTGTACAGAAATGTGGGACAGTTATGAGAAACACGTAGGTCACCTGCCTGCACGTAGTCAGACGGTGCTTGCGTGTGTGTCTGAATTGCCACATCCCCAACATGGGACCTCTTGAGCCAGTGTCCTGCAGGTTTTCAGTATGTCCATACTGCAGCACACCTGACTCAAATAATGGGTCGTTAAGAGGCTGGTGCAGACCTGGTTTATTCTTGCACACAAGACCGTTATAAGCAACACGGTGCGTCACCTGCCTGCACGCAGTGAGACGGTGCGTGCATGTGTCTGAGTGGCAATAGAGTGTGCGCGCTGCTTTCAGTTAATAATATGTTGTCTCCTGGCAATAAAAATGAAAATTATAAAGGCTTTATGCACCGCTGGGACTGGGAGAAATAAGTTGCCGACACAAAGACGTGGTCCTGTCTACTTAAAGAGTGCAACGTCAACAAGTGTCCTCCAAGCTTCATCAAATCTCTCCAATGAAGTAAAACTTAATCCCATGTAGTAAATTAGGAATTTCTCTGGAAATAATAAACCACACTGAAAACCTGCAGGACACTGGTTCAAGAGGTCCCAGGTTGGGGATGCCTGCTCTGTGGCAATTCAGACACACACGCACGCACCGTCTGACTGCGTGCAGGCAGGTGACCTACGTGTTTCTCATAACTGTCCCACATTTCTGTACAACAATAAACCAGAGTAGAACAATTAATCATTGTCAAAAAGAACTGAAAAGTTTCTGCTTGATGAGTATATTTTCCATGAAATGTATTTTGCTCCAATATAGGTCGTAACAACATCTGCATACAGTACAGGCTATGTTCTTATAATAAACTTATCACGTTATAACGTGATACGTTTCACGTTATTACAATAAAGTATCACGTTATAACGTTATACGTTTCACGTTATTACAATAAACTTATCACGTTATAACGTGATACGTTTCACGTTATTACAATAAACTTATCACGTTATAACGTGATACGTTTCACGTCATTACAATAAAGTATCACGTTATAACGTGATACGTTTCACGTCATTACAATAAAGTATCACGTTATAACGTGATACGTTTCACGTTATTACAATAAAGTATCACGTTATAACGTGATAAGTTTCACGTTATTACAATAAAGTATCACGTTATAACGTGATACGTTTCACGTTATTACAATAAAGTATCACGTTATAACGTGATAAGTTTCACGTTATTACAATAAAGGTTTCACGTTATTACAATAAAGTATCACGTTATAACGTGATACGTTTCACGTTATTACAATAAACTTATCACGTTATAACGTGATACGTTTCACGTTATTACAATAAACTTATCACGTTATAACGTGATACGTTTCACGTCATTACAATAAAGTATCACGTTATAACGTGATACGTTTCACGTTATTACAATGATAAGTTTCACGTTATTACAATAAAGTATCACGTTATAACGTGATACGTTTCACGTTATTACAATAAAGTATCACGTTATAACGTGATACGTTTCACGTTATTACAATAAAGTATCACGTTATAACGTGATACGTTTTACGTTTTTACAATAAACATATCACGTTATAACGTGATAAGGTCCGATTTTTTTTTAATTTGGGTGGCAGCTCCACGCTTCCGTAGAAAACAGCAAGTGAAAGAAGGAAAAAAGGGAAATGATGGAAGGAAAACAAGTGATGAAGCCTGTAGGGAAAGAAGGAAAAGACAGATGAGATGATAGAGAGGTACAGTAAATACTACAGCATGATCTTTATTCTGAAAATTGCAAGTGACTGAAAACAGTTCACGTTCATCATTTTGTTGCAGAAGATGTGCACCAAAGAGCAAGTTGTGGAGATAAACAGCAGATGTCTGGAAAAGTAAAAGTTTAATACAGATTTTAGAGATCTTGTTTACATTGTCACGTTTAAGATTGAAAATAAATACATATCGAAGCACATATTGTAGTATTTGGCTTTAAACAAGGTGACACAATGCTCAAGAAAGCTTAAATAAAATGTCGGTTTTACTGTGTTGGTTTACTGAGGTTTCTTTACGAGGGTGTGGGCTCAGCCCCTAATGTTCCCAGGTCCAGGAAACGCCCCTGGTTTTGTATATGATTAGATGCTTGTATTTGAAGTGTAGCTTGTAAACATGATTTGTGGCTAACGAATACAGCCAAGTGCTACTTATGCTAGCCAGAGGATCTATAGTGTTCAAGATTATTCTGTGAAGAATATGTTGTACTAATGTGCTTGCTGGGGCAGTATGCCAGCTGTATGAATGTATTGTGCAGACATTTATGTGGAATTAAGTCATTAGCTGACTACATTCTTGGCTGGCTGGTTAAGCTTGAGGATAGATGTGTTCCTATCTGCACTTATTTCAGTTGTACATCATTTATGTACATTATATAAGAATGCAGTGTTCTGTAACTTACAGCAAATAAAATAGAGTTGGAATCATTTGAACTTATTTGTATTCAGCTTATTGACAGAAAACCTCATTGAAGAGAAGTCCAAACATGGGTTTGGAATACAGATCAGTTAAAGCAACCATCTTGTCTGATTCTTTTTTCTCCATTTATTTTAATCTATGCTTGCACCTATGCAGTAAAGGAAACTTCCTGCCCTCAGGTTGTGTTTTGGCGACACTTCAGGTTGAGAAATGATAAAACCTTTGGTTCCTCACAGTCTTTACCTCTTAGTTATCTCCCCTGTAGGTTCATAGTCTCTTCAATATCAGTACTAATGTCTGTACAATGTACAGAACCTAAATTAGGTAAAAGTTAAATTAGGTTATCAAATACTTCAATTTTTATTTGTAATTGATGCTTTGTTGAATTCTGAGATTAAACCTTTTAATTCAGGTATGTGCACATTAAAATTCAACATGCAAAATTCTCAGGGATTTGCTTTTTGTTTGTTTGTTAGTTTTTCTTTTTTAATATGATTTTGTATGCACATGTTTATATTCTTGTGTTTGCCTCACATCACTTTGAGGTAATAATCTGACTCAGACATCTGAATCATCCTCCTCCTGCATGAACACCTTATTAAACACCTGCTTATATAAAACATTTTTCTTTCTTTTTTTAGATATACTTTTATATTCTTTGTGTGTGTGATAAATCTTTTTATATCTCGTACACACACAGAAGCACTGCTTGCCAAAAGGCAAACCAGGCAAACGCTTGGGGCTTGAGCCAGAAGGGAGCCTCCGTGGGTCAACCAACTTTGAACGAAGACAGAGCAGTGACAGTGTGGAGAGTTTGCAATGATAGTGGCCGACCACTACGGGAACGCCTTAAAGGGCATCCATGTCTCGGTCTTGACACGAGTAGTGCTGCATCTTATGTAAACAAACAAGAGAAGGCAGGTTTATAAAAATGAGAAGTTTTTTATCTAAGAGTGCCAAAAGAAAGGCAAGAAGAGTAAAGGAGAGACTAAGATAGTGGTAAGGAGTGCAGATAATCCAGAAGCTAATTTAGCTCAGAGCAGCTCAATCTGTCCTCTTGATGGCTGCCTGGGTGTCACCAGGCTGAAACTAAATTAACAGATAATTCGGATAATATCAAATTAAAGCTGTCTAGTTTATATTAACTGTAAAGCTAAGAATGTTAAATTTCAGAATTCATAGACAAGAAATGTGATGAGTACTACTAAAAAGCATGGATGAAAGTTGGTGGTGTTTATACTTTATTTCCCAGTAGACTTTATGCTTCTAAAAACTTCTTATGTATGTGCTATATTAGCTTTAAATATAAGCCTACAGGGTCATTATGCAGGTTTTAGCACACAGTTTAATCTTCTGAAACCACATTAAATCATTTCGACCCTGGTTAATTAAATGAAAATAGTAAATAATAAAGTATTAGTCAGTAGAATAGTGAAACTTGTCAAAGAATATTCAAACATTGCAATTGAAAAATTTAATGCTGTAACAACAATTCCTTTAAAGATAATATTATTAATATGTTGTCATTGTTTTATGTATACATTATCATAATAAAAGATTATTGAACCTGTGAAATTATGCTTGGGGCCCCCAGAGATCCAAAAATCGCCTCTTCATACACACACACACACACACACACACACACACACACACACACACACACACACACAAACACAAACAAGCATACACAAAACTTATACATCTACATTTAGCTTGATTCAGAGTTTTAGTAAATCAACGAATCAATGGATAGGTTTATAGTTTCTAAATTTTTAATATAATCAATAAAAAGTTTATTGTTAAAATATTTGTAGGTGCCATAAAAAAATAATGTCAACACTTACTTCGTTTCTATATCAAAGAAAAAGCAAGAGCTAATTTTATAATCGTATAGTTTTCATACTATCAGAGGACTGTTCATCTCGACGTTTGGATGCCCATTCTCGTATGTGAAAGCATTGTTCAGCTGACAGAGTCCCTTAAAGGGATCATGAAGATATGTGCAGCTTTCCTGACAGTTGCTTAGTGTTGGAGTTCAGAATATTATTACTGCCATTATCAGATTTCTAAGCCAATGGGACATGTCACACATCAGCCCACACAAACAGCTCACCGTTAACAATGTTTGATACCACGCCTCAAAGCGCACCACTACCCATTAGAAGGAATATGGGCCACTGCTAATGGGCTGCGTTTCAATATAAAAGAACCAAGCCAAATCTGGACAAAATGTTACATACATGCATCATTCAAACACCAGCAAAACACTACATGTTTATAAATATTGTGATATAACACGTGAAAAATGGTTGCCCTAACTAACAAAACATCTAACAGCATGGCCAGTGCAGACATGAGTGGTACATGAAAGATTAGAAAGAAAGAGTCCAACTGTAATTGAGCACTATGCATATTGTATAAGAGAGCCAGTCACTAATGCAACATCACAGAACCAAAAAGAGCTAATGGGAAAATATGGGAAGCCACATTTTACACAACTGACTGAACGCCAACACGTCAAAATATGAATAAGCATCAGATAGAATTCAAATTAAAAAGTTAGATAATACAAGTACACTACACATAAATGTAACATGCAAAAGCTTATACTCTTTAATTCTTATAACAAAATGTATATTTAATGGCAATAGTGCCATCATCAAAAAAAAACACCTTTATATTAATAATTTTAATACATAAGCAACATAAAATGTACACAGCATAAAAGACCCCATAGAAACAAATGAGTCAGAACAAATTATAAAGCCACAATATAATGTTTTCTTTTTGTGGGAAGGGGCCTAAATAAGGAGCGGAATTTTTTTATGCGTTATGAAGCCAATTTTACACTTTGGTGCACAAAAAAGATCTATTCTATTCAATTCTATTCTATTCTATTTTATGCATCAGACATTATAACAAGACATTGCACAAGAACAAGAGAACTGCCTAATGCTAAGTGGATGTCACACGTTATCATGAGCTACAACTGATATAACATGCATCACTATAACAGCAGCAGTTTGCACTCCCTGGCAGCTTTAGCGGCTGAAATTTGGCTCGTTTCTTCGAGGACAGAACATTACATGTCGAACAAGGCCAAGTCGTAACAACAGACACTGATGCCTGGATATCAGATCAGCTAGATAGCATCCCTGTCAAATGTGTTCAGATAACAAGACACAGCAAAGCCTCACAATGAGAGTGTACAACATCCAAAAACCTTGTTAATGTGATCCCATACAAAATGCTGCACATCATTAAGTCAAAGTGTGGAAAAAGGGACATGAAAGAGGTAAATGGTATATAAGAGATGGAGTTACATAAACTCTAAATGGATGTACTCAGAGCTCAGCCATACTTAAGTGTCTTCTCTTTGTTCCAGTTCTGCCGCCATGGCCTTCAGCTAAAGCAAGAAAATACTCTGTAGAAAAGAGAAAGGTGAGGTGGAGCAGAGAAGGGAGTGAAGACTGCGGAGAAAAGCACTTAACAAGAGGAGAGATGATAAAATAGTGAGATGGTAAAATGTAGTGCTGGAATTCTTTAATTGTTTCTGAGTTATTGTCTTTCGCTTAACATTTTAATCCATGATGTAATTATTTGATTACCTAGTAAAAATGTTATCTGATTATTGATTGTTGTTTTGGGCTTAAAAACGAGGGCACAAAAAATAGAAAGGGGCATGAGTTTCAGCTAAAATCTGTTTCTGCTAGCACATAACAGAAACAGTGAAGAAGAGAGAAGAGATAAACAGGGGCAAGGCGTTTGCTTGTACGATATGTAAATTTACTTGATTTGATGCCTCATGCCTCTATTCTTTTTCCAGCATTAAACCTCTCACTTCCCCTGAAGTCAAGCTGTTTATAATTAGTTCATGACATGATTCATATTCTATCTAAATTAATTAATCTTGAAGACATTGTTTAGCAAGTTGCACCTAAGTAGGATTTCAAGCCCTGACAAAAGAAATAAGGCATGGTGTTCTGGGAGTATAGAGATGTATCCAGAGATATAATCTGTTAAAAATATTCCTCAGCATATTTGCATTTTTGATAACTTGAATTAAATCATTAATTCCCATGAAAAATACAATTTGTACTTGCTGATGCTTCCACTGATCTAATTTGAAACAATGTATAATTCTATGAATTATTGATATTCTGCAGCATCGCTGCTCCTGTGCTCGAGTCAGGTAGGCTGTTGTATGAGCATGCATAGGGGTTTCTAAAAATGTTGCTGTGCAGGTACCCATAACACCCATATTACACTCATTCTCTAAATGGCCAGTAATAGAGGAAGCATCACTTTTACTCGTGAATGTCAAACTTTAATGGGCCAAAGCACCGAAGGCAGGGCAAAGACTTATTGAAATGCAAGGGTTTCTTCTTATTCTCATTTTTTCTTTGCATTGCATTTTAACAAACTCCTGCACATTTTATCATAAGTACTTTCTGAAGGAATGTGTGATTCAAAATCTTTAAACACTTTCTCAAAGGAGGTGTCGTTCAGTGGTTGTGATTAATGGTGGTTGATGTTTTGGCATCAAACAAGATATTCAGTAACTTCTACATACAACACCCGATCTGCACTACACTAAACATGCATTAATACAGTTCCACCCTGACCACATCTATTAGCCCCTTGGCAACAGCAAGTGAGTCATTTTAAAGCCTAAATGAGCTGAATTCATTAGAAAAACTTTACTATACTGCCTCATTTTCCTCACTTATGATTTCAAGCAGGTTATAACAGCCTTCACACAAACTGTGCTGCATTGGCCATTTCAGAAGGGATGAACAGGTAATGCTGCACACCTCTGTGTGAGGACATGCATGTCTAGAGGTGAGGGCATGAGCGCCGTGGCAGGGAGGTCCCCTGTGAATGCGGCTGAATAGGCTGAATAGGCTGAAGTGACAAAGAAGGGGCAACACAGCACATCTGTATAAGTTTAACCAGACTTTTTGTTTAAAGGTTGGTTTAGCCACACCCATTTCCTGCACAGGTAGCCACACTCACCACAACACCACCACAAATAAACTACAAGAGCTTCTTTCCATTCTTGCTATTTCTGAACCAGACTTTCTAGATGGGTTTGTTTCTTGCTTTGCCTCTCCCTGCTCCACACAAAAGGTTTGAGGACTCAGCTCAACACTCCTAAGCTTTTGTGTCTGGGCCCTGCTAGGAGCCAGCTCTCTGCCACACCGTTTCCTTACAGACACACATTGCTGTAATGATGCTTTATGCAGTTATACCAACTACTGGGTAATTCTGTGACAGGGAATTCATTGTTTGCAAATCTGTGAGGCCTGTGCTCACAGATTTTGCCACATTCGCCTGTCCACCTAGCTCCACTGGGACCTGCTGTGACTGTTTGAGCCCAAATGTTTGTATCCAAGTGGCCTGAGCACCCCAACGACACATGTGCCTTGTCAAGTCTCCATTCACAAAAAAGCAACAAACCAGGTGAAGAAAATGTAGACTGTAGACTGATTACATAGCCATGTGTGGGAAGCGTGGGCAAAACTGACCCAAAGGGTAGTTTTTATAGGTCTGTGTGTGTGTCTGCATTCCAAATAGCTCTGCACACATTGACATGGAAAGCATAAATTACCTTTGATGACAAGAAGCAACCGATTCATTCTTCTCAGCTTTCAAATGATTAAATGTAAGACTGGGCTTTCACTGGAACCTGGAGTGTTTCCTGCTAAGCCTTGAGCTAAGAGAAACTCATTTCAAGACTGTGGCAGCAAAGGTAAACAACATATTAGTATTAGAGGTTAGCAACATTTTCAACCGACTGTAATCAAACATGTATTTGATTTACTTGCTCTTAAGACCTGGAGTGAAGGTGCATCTTAGCAACTACAGGACTGCTGTGAGACAACGGACTGGGTTGTGTCTGAACATTAAGATCTCGAGCAGTACACAGCAGCAGTATTTTTGCACTGACATCATCACTGTGAACAGGCGCATCAGGGTTTATCACAATGCAGTAGAAAGCCCTGGATGACCAGAGAGGTCCAGGGTCTGTTAAGGGAGCGGAATCCTGCCTTCAAGTCTGACAGAGAATTGATAGAGAAGTCTGATAGAGAGTTGTACAGCATTGCCAGAACCAACCTCGAGATGCCATCCTGATGTAACTGCAACACATTTTTTTGTAGCAGTATAATGACAAGTCATGTCCCACTTTTCATCTGTTGTTGTGATCATGTTTTATATGATCTTATTTGTTTAGTTTATGTTATGCTTAAGACATGCAATCTTGCATGTAACTCACCTCCCTCCTGTTAACTTAGAATGTTAAACAGAAATTAAAATAATCCAATACATCTGAATTAGCTTTTTTTATTAGATCTAAATACATTAAAGTACTTCAAGGTCCTGGTATTTATGCAATTCTTTTGTCCTGTTGTACCAGTTGTACTGGCATACACACACACACACACACACACACACACGCACACATTAGGGCATTATAAGCAGTTGTCAATTCTTTCAAAACATGTCAAACATGGTGACACTACTACCAAGTTTGCCATTACAACTGCCATCTGGTTTCTAGCAAGACCCTGCCACCTGCACAGTAACAGCCAGCATGTTCACTCTTCGCTTCCCACTCACACACATGCACAAACACACAATACTCACAGTCAGACAGCCATGCTTGCATGTCTTAGCTGGTTGTCAGCGATTTTTTTATAGCTGCATTTACATTTTCTACATATTTTTGTATTAAAATGGACTTAGTGTTAGTTATTGATGATTATTAGGGTCCGAGCCATACAAAGTATGGCGGGGCCCTATTGTTTCTGCTATGTTTATTATTCTCGTTCTCCTAAGCGCTTTGACCCCAAATTTGACCCCCTAAACACCCATGAAAAGTTGTGAAACTTGGCACAGACGTCACGTCCGGCGTAACTCGGATATTATAAGGTCCGCATACACTTCAATGCAAAATTGGCTCAACAGCGCCACCTACAGTCACCAAAAATCACCACATGAATGGGGCCCCGGAAGTCTACTTCAACGTAGGAAGACAAAACTCGGCACACACGTGCACCACCCCGAGTTCACCAAAAAACTCAAAGTAACACCTGTCGCCATGGCAACAGGGCGCCCGCCATCTTGGCGTGTTCGGCCATTTTTTTGCCATTTTTTGCACTTTACACACATCGTATTTGAACGAACTAGTCTGAGGGGATTCGTGCGATGGACTCCAAACTTGGTGGGAAGCTTCCTGACAAGTTGGGGACCAATAATTGTTCAAATCTTTCTAATAGCAGGAAACGTGTTACCGTGGCAACCGACGGAAAACAGCCTTCTCGCCATGAAACACGGTTTGCTCATATCTCCATAGAAATAGATGGGAACTGCACCAAACTTGACAGGATTCATACGTGTGACACCCCAAGTCCAGCAAAGAAGTCAATAGAACACCTGTTGCCATGGCAACGGGGTGCCCGCCATCTTGGATTTAACTGCCATTTTAACGAACTAGTCTGAGGGGATTCGTGCGACTGACTTCAAACTTGGTGGGAAGCTTCCTGACAAGTTGGGGACCAAACGCTCCTCAAATCTTTCTAATAGGAAAAAGCGTGTAACCGTGGCAACCGACGGAAAAATGCCCTCGCCATGAAACACGGTTTGCTTATATCTCCATAGGAATACGTGGGATCTGCACCAAACTTGACAGGATTCATACTTGTGACACCCCAACTCCGGCATTGATGTCAATAGAACACCTGTTGCCATGGCAACGCACTGCCCGCCATCTTGGATTTCCCTCCCATTTGAACCAACTAGTGTGAGGGGATTCGTGCGACTGAGTCCAAACTTGGTGGGAACCTTCCTGACAAGTTGGGGACCAAACGCTCCTCAAATCTTTCTAATAGGAAAAAGCGTGTAACCGTGGCAACTGACGAAAAATGCCCTCGCCATGAAACACGGTTTGCTTATATCTCCATAGGAATACGTGGGATCTGCACCAAACTTGCCACGATTCATACTTCTGACAACCCAAGTCCAGCATTGATGTCAATCGAACACCTGTTGCCATAGCAACAGGGTGCCCGCCATCTTGGATTTCACTGCCATTTGAACAAACTAGTCTGAGGGGATTCGTGCGACTGACTCCAAACTTGGTGTGAAGCTTCCTGGCAAGTTGGGGACCAAACGCTCCTCAAATCTTTCTAATACAAAAAAACATTACAGCACCTGTTGTCATGGCGACATCGGGTGGCGGGGTCCAGGCAGCTCGGACCCGATGGATGCCGCTTGCGGCTTTAATTAAGATTGTATATGATTGTATATTGTATATGAGACTGTAAAGATAAATGTAAAGATTTTTGTAAATAATCTGCATGTTTTGTGATAACTGCTGGTCACAAAGCTTAGTGCACAGTTTCCAACACTCTCTGCTTTGAATGTGTCCAAAGACACACATGAGATCAACAGTGTGCAGGAACCAGGAATGTGATTAATGTTTTTTCATTACTTATTTTATTGAATATTAATAACTACCTTTAGAAACACATTAATACCTTTTCATAACTAACAGAACTGCAGCCTTCAGTTTAATTTAAACCTTAGGGAAAAGTTATTTTTCTTCTTAGAGTCCAAGGGTAACATCAGTATTTCTATAGAGTTGTGTCTCATCTTAGACATTATGCAACTGTCAATTAAGAGTCACTTTTATTCTTCAATATTATGATTCACCGATTGTATCACAGAAAAAAAGAAATAATAGCAAGTGGGGGAGGGGCATGGAATGGGAGTGACACCAGCTTGTTCGGCCTCTAAATGTCAAATATTAGTCTTTCAGACATCTCTGTATATGCAAACATATGCATGTGAGTATTGCATTAAGAGCCATCTAAGATAAATTACCTTAGTTTAAAAAAACCAAGTATATTTAGTGAAGCAACCCCAGTGTAACCTTCAACTTGCCCTACATCCACCTACACACTCTAACACACAACTCTGTTCTTCTCTTTCTTCGTCAACAATAGCCCACACAGCTACACACTCCTCAGTCATTCTGCCCACAGCCCACTGTCCTTTAATTGCTAATTAGTTCCACTAGATTTAAGAGTAACACTGCTGCTGCAATACACAGCATGTATATCAGAGCCTGATTTATTTATTTTCCTATTTGGCATGTATATTTCTTTGCATTTGGCACGTGCATGTGTGTGTGTGTGTGTGTGTGTGTGTGTGTGTGTGTGTGTGTGTGTGTGTGTGTGTGTGCGTGTTCGTGTTCGTGTGAAGGAGGCAGACAGGTTTAATGCCGAAGGCAATCACAGTCCTGAAACATTTATAACTCATTACCCTGAGAGAGACCAAGAGCTGGAGAAGGAAAGAAAGAGGAAAAAAAGAGACAAAGAGAAGACGATTTAAAGGACAGAGGAAGAGCAAAGAGAAAATAAAAGCGAGACAAAAAATGGAAAATAGCAATTGCAAGATCCTTTATAGTTTTTAAGCCTGCAGAGGTTGAAGTAGAGTCATTTTGAACATGTGTTTGCCAAACAAATTCATAGTATTAATATGTGCACATGTGCATTCTGTCTCTGTAGCTTTTTTTAAACCAAAATATGGTTGTACACAAATGAATTTTAGTTATTCAACCCTTACCAAGTACTTTTTATTTCTAGCTCTCACCAAATTATAGCAAATTGCCAGTATAACATATTTTCACTCCTAAACATAATACCACTTGGTCAAAGGCCCCCCGCACATCAGTTTTCAATACATGGGGTAAGCTACACACCAGTTTCTGACACGAGAAATTGTTCTACATCCTCATATTCCTGTTTTTATTCTGCAGCAGTATGTGACACAACAGCTGTGCTCATAGTAAATAGTGACAGGAAACCAAAGTCCTGTATTACTAAGAGACAATAAAGACCTTGTAAAGAAGTAGGGAAGTAGGGAGACACACCAAACTGACAATCACGCCATTTGTGCTCAAGTCTAACCTTGATACCTCTCATTTTCATTTATTTCCTTTTTCTTAAATGCTACTTTCTGTGTAAGGCCATTGTCAGGGACCAAGCAGTAAAGCAGCGAGGGCACAGAAAGTAATTTCAAAAACCTGGGTTTTTATTGACCCAAAAATCCAAAAGAATGAATAAACTAGCAAGCCAATAAAAGAGGTCAACTAAATTTAACAATACTCAAGTGTAACTCAAACAAAATCATACTTAACTGAGGGAAAAACTGACCTAACACAATGATACAATGAGGGTAACATATAGTGGTTTGGCCAAACCAAATAACACACACACAGGGAAAACAAAATGGAAGACAATAACTAGACTAAGACTCCAAACTAACTAAACTTGAAACCCACCCCCCATGATCCAGCAGCACATGGTAGAGCCTGGTGAGCCGGCACCCAGATTTAAAGTTCCTCAGCCCTTTGCCACGCCTTTCATGAATCAGGAAATGAAGCTTGCGCCACCACGGTAACTCAAAACAAGAAAACATGTTAAAGCACATAACCTTCCATTGTTGATATGTGTGCACTCCAAATCATCAATGCAAGGTAAAACCTGAATACAAATACAGTTTAATATTTATCTGCAAATAAATGTATAATGAAAATATTTGACCAACATTACCATTGTGGGGCTTAAGCAATCAAAGCCATACATGCAAATTGCTTCACTAAAGGTAGCGCTTGAGGATACAATGCCCTGGGACCCCAATCTACCATCAGATTCAGTAAAGGTTTTGTATTTTTGATTGTCCTTGTAATAAATAAATATATATACTTCTTCATATTTTTGACTGCTTTCATTTTTTACTGCTTCTTTTGCTTAAACAAGACATATAGAATTAATTAAGCATATGTTTTTAGACATATGTCTAAAAAGATATTGATATATGTAATATATAATGATCAATTGTTTATTATTTAGTCTTTTATAATTTATTCTTTTATAATGCCCAAAATATGTTCATTTATTACAAATTAAGTCAAACAGATGAACAGATAATTGGTTCAGTATGATTGTGTAATTGCAGTCAGAAGTTTGCAGATTCACAGTTTTTAATCCACGTGTGTCAAACTGCAGGCCACATTCGGCCCCTGAATGAATTATTTTTGGCCCGCATGATCATATCTAATTACTGTTAGAGCTGATCCGCTGATAGAGTGCATGCAGCACCATAATACTACAAATTCCACAATGCATTGGTGCGTTGGTGTGTCAATCACAGCCCGTGAGTGCATACCTTCTGGTGGATTTATACTCACGCGGCATCTGCGTCACCGCCATAGGTGCTGCGTAGCTCCATGGAGGCCTGACGCACACCTCTTCCAGATCTGACATGCACCCTCACTACGTAGACAGAGACTAGAATCAGTTGTGTGTTTTTAAATTGCTGTGTTATATACTTTGATGTTGTAGATGTTTTATTTTAATATGCATAAATTGTTTCATTAGGTAAAGCACTTTGTCTTTTGGCATGAAAAGCTCTTTTTAAATAAAATGTGATTGTTTGTAAAAAGTTGTTGTATTTTAAAGGAAACAGTAGAAAATTATATTTAATGGGGAAACACTGTGGGTACTGTTTCACTCCTACCTGTTGACCATGATATGACATCTTCATAAAAGAGCAGCATGATCCAAGCCTTACAGCTAAAGTACAAGGATGAACATATGTCAATGCTCAATGTGAAAACCTTCCCCATGATGGGATGCAGCAGCAGGAAAGCATCTCTTGGGCTGGACTGGATTGGAACAACATGGCCTGTTCTCTGACAAGCTGTCACATTGGGATTTTTATAGATTGCTGTGACTCATGGAGACATACAAGGATGCATTTAAATATTCATCACATCATGTAGCATTAATCAAATAAATTATTGAAAGATGATATAAATTAATCACTACAATTAGTTTATTCAGCTTTTGTACTGCAGATGATAGTCTTATATTAATGTCTCATGGCCTAATCGCAGAACATTTTCACTCATTTGTAGAGAACTCACAGTCATAAGATGATTGTGGCACCAGTGTGTTTAATCAACTGCCAGGTTGCAGATCAGCTTTGAGTAAGATAAAACCTCATTGATTCTGCTAATTGTTCAAGAAGTCAGATTTTTTTATTTAACTGGTCATCGGCTCTTGCTGCGTCAACCTAATATATTTTGAGTTTATTTGCAATTCATTTTACCTTCAGTGAATATACACTATGTAATCCTCTTATTAGTTATATTTCTCTAATGTTCGGGGACTGTGTCAACTACCTGCATAAAACATTATTCAGTTAGGACAATAAATTAAATTTATATAATAATAATAATAATAATAATAATAATAATAATAAAAGAAACCTTGAGCAGAAACTGACTGTCCATAAATCACTGGTGCATTGTCATATGAATCACAGTTTATACTTAAATTCATATGGATAATCAGAGATCAGAGTTTAATTATTACACACATGTGAGCTGGAATTGCTGAAGCAGATAGGACATTTGAAAGCATCAATTGCCAGAAATAGATTTCACTGAATTGCTAGACAAATAACTAATATAATGTCACTGCATCATGACCACTTTCTTCTCACACCTCTGCATTGTCCATAAATCCCTGGTAGAGCCTGAGATTTACTTTACTTAATGTTAATTTTAATGTAGGGATACACTGAGGCACACTGCATTTGAAGTATAAACAAAGAGGATACACTTCATGTTTTTAAATCATTTCCCTGGAGACCTTTTTGAAATTGTGTACAAGTCTAGCATGCAGAAATAAAAAGTTGTGTATGTACTTTGCCCCAGCCTCATGCCATGCCATGAAGATTTAATTAAGGCAACCACGCTGGAGCATGCATAATTGCAGTGTGTTTAGGAGAGGCACTGCACATCTGTCAAATCCGAGGCTGAACACTGATGTATAGATATGCATGATGGAGGAGAGAGTTGCAATATAGTGCGGAACACAGAGTTTTTACTGGCAGCAGTAATGCTGAACAGCACTCTGCATTACTGCTGCTTCGTTCCATAATGCAATGCTTTCCATTAATCTGATGGCAAGTGAGCATGTCGGCTTCTTGTGTGAATAAGCATTCTAGTCACTTTCCCTTAAAAGCTGTGATGGCAATCCTATTAGCTTGAACCTTGTAGCATTTTATGGAACCGTGGTGCTGTTACCCACATAAAAGAAATTAGGACTTTATCACTTTATAACAAGATAGTTTTATTGTAAAAACGTGAAACGTGTCATGTTATAACATGATAAGTTTTATTGTAAGAACATGAATCAAAGTAACCTAAACTGTATGCAGACATTGTCACAACTTATATTGGAGCAAAGCACATTTTATTGAAAATATTCTCATCAAGCAGAAACAGTTTCTTTCAGTTACTTTCTGTCAATGACCACTTGTTCTGCTCTGGTTTATTGTTGTACACACAGAAATGTGGGACAGTTGTGAGCATATGTCACCTGCCTGACCGCTGTGAGACGATGTGTGTGTGTCTGAGTTGCCATAGAGTGTGTGTGCTGCTTTTAGTTAATAACATGTACCAGTGATTACGCCTATGACTGTCTTTCTGAAAATAAAAATTAAAATTATAAGCACCGCTGGGACTGGGAGAATTAAGTTCCCAACACAAAGATGTGGTCCTCTCTGCTTTGATAGTGCAACGTCAACAATATCACAGTGTTCTCCAAACTTCAGCGAATCTCTCCAAAGAAGTACAACTTACTCCCATTTGGTAATTAAACATCTCTCTGGCCATTGCATGCAGAATTTCCCCATATAACGACGAATATGGTTCATAGTCCACATTTTCACCCCAAAACATATCACATCAATTCAGCCTATGCTACACTGTTCAGAACCAAAAACTTCAACAAATTTTATCAAATAAATACCTAAAAACTAAAAGGAAAATGGAAAAAAATATGCTATTTGCCCCCTATGTATCCTGTTCTCTGATACACAAGACAGTAAAAAGACTGCAGACCATGAAGCCAACTGAAGTAAAAGACTGTTTTTCTAGATTTGACAACTGTGCTTGCTGC
This sequence comes from Melanotaenia boesemani, assembly GCF_017639745.1. Lineage (NCBI taxonomy): Eukaryota > Metazoa > Chordata > Actinopteri > Atheriniformes > Melanotaeniidae > Melanotaenia > Melanotaenia boesemani. The sequence goes on along the minus strand of NC_055690.1, from coordinate 22,761,078 downwards.
TGAAAGCACAAAGAAAACCCTCATGAATAAGAAGCTAAAAAAAGTCATTTATCACAGTACCTGTTCAGCAGGCTTAATGCTACATTTCAGCTTCTTGTCCGTGCTGGTATACCTTGGACAAGTACTACGTGTTTTAGTCAAATGGCCATTCTCACACAGAAACATGGCATGATGTGGCATGAGTATTGCATAGATATGTTGATGAATATGTATGTAATATGACTACATCTTAATTTTTGTTTAACTTTTGTCCAGAGAAAAAAAGAAGTTTAGATTTAGGCAAAAAAACAATTTAGTGCAAGATGTAGATTTTGTGTAGATTTCCAAAATTTAACAATCATCATTCATCAAACTGCAGCATGTTTCTTGTTGAGAAAGAAACTCAGTGCTGATAAGATGCCACCTGGTTCCTAGGGATGTTATGCTCGAGCGGTCTGCTCGATCACGTGTCGAGCATGTGACACGGAAGTGTTGCGAGCATTGTCTCTGAGCATTGATTCAGCATGCCAAAAGTCACGTGATAGACCAAACGAGGCCTCGTTACGTCATCAGCGCGTATCGAGCAGCAAGCGGGATCTTTGAAGGGACTGGGCTTGTCAATCTCTCAGATTCCAAACACTGAGGAGATCGCGGGTTTTTGAGGAGAATCTGTAGCGATTGTGCGACATTGCATTTTGAAAACAAATTTAGGAAAAGCATGACATCAGCATGAGCTTATATTGAATCACATTTAGCTTTTAGAGATTTGGGGAAACAAACGTCTGCGCGAGACGCCGTTGCCAGAGTAACTGCTGAAGGAGCTCGGAGTCTGAGAGAAGGACGGAGCAGGTGGTGCCTTCAACATCACAGGTAAGCTTAATTCCCCTTTCTTTATATAGATGTTTTTTAATAGCCTTACAAAGAGCAGACTTTAAAGTTAATCATAAACTTCAACCAGAAGCATCAGAGGAAACGTCTCAGTCTACAGCTGCAGAGAAAAACCACAACCTGCAGGACCTTAGACACCAGGCTGGTTTCTGATCACCATCAGCAGAGAATTTAATGATTTTAAACTTGGTTAATTACAATTTTGTTCTTGTGTTTCTTTCAGGTGCAACCTCTCCAAAGCTGGAGAGGTAGTGTGCCAGAAGATGAGCAGACTGAAGCCTGACAGAAAATACGTTTTTAAATAAAAATCTATGACACATCACAAAGTTACCAAAGTTTTTTTTCCTCATAACACATTTCAAGATTCAAAGTGTCTTTGTCATTTGCACAGTAAGGAAACAAGTTTCCCTGAACAATGAAAATCTTACTTTGCCGTCCAACCTGAATGCCATAAAACATTATAAAATAAAAATAAACAATTAAAAAAAAACTAGATAGACGATAAAAAAAACTGAGTAAATAATCTATGTTGTGCAGTGTGCTATAAACTGTTGTACCACATTTAACAACGTTCAGCTATACAAAAGAAAACAACTCATGAGGTAGACGAAAACACACATTTGCAATATCTATTATAAATAATAAGACACATAAAACAGTAAACAATTTTATTACAACTGTATAAAATAACTAACACAGTCACTATCCCCGTTACACAAACACTCCTTCCCTCATACCTTCCCACTGAGTAACTACTATCATTACAGATTGGTTTACTTAAGTTACACCACAATTCTGTTACCTAAACAAATGTTACCTAATACCCCTCCTTGTTATTTATATGAACAACAGAAAATAAATATTCACTTGGATGGTAGATTACGTATCGTTTATTGAACACGTATTCAAAGTTCAGATAGGAATGACAGATGTGAGGTGTCAATGCTGTCCTTCTGATACATCAGACACCCACAGCCAGCAGATGGAGCTCTTTGGTTTGGTCAAATGATTCAGAACACTAAGCCATTTTCAAGCATTTGGTTCAAAGTTGGCTCGATGATTCATGAGGCCTCGCTTTCACCATCCCTACTGGTTCCTAGAAACATATGGTAAGCAGTTTCTTTGGCAACTGGGTAGGTTATAGAGTTTATACTTACATGCAGATGGATAATCAGAGTTTAACTGTTACACACATGTGAGCTGGAATTGCTGAATTGCCAGAAAAAGATTTCACTGAATTGCTAGAAAAAAGCTAATATAGTGTGTGCAGAATTATTAGGCAAATGAGTATTTTGATCACATCATCCTCTTTATGCATGTTGTTCTACTCCAACCAGTACAGGCTTGAAAGCCTACTACCAATTAAGCATATCAGGTGATGTGCAGCTCTGTAATGAGAAGGGGTGTGGTCTAATGACATCAACACCCTATATCAGGTGTGCATAATTATTAGGCAACTTCCATTCCTTTGGCAAAATGGGTCAGAAGAGAGATTTGATGGACTCTGAAAAGTCAAAAATAGTGAGATGTCTTGCAGAGGGATGCAGCACTCTTAAAATTGCCAAGCTTTTGAGGCGTGATCATCGAACAATCAAGCGTTTCATTCAAAATAGTCAACAGGGGCGCAAGAAGCGTGTTGAAAAAACAAGGCGCAAAATAACTGCCCATGAACTGAGGAAAATCAAGCGTAAAGCTGCCAAGATGCCACTGGCCACCAGTTTTGCCATATTTCAGAGCTGCAACATCACTGGAGTGCCAAGAAGCACAAGGTGTGCAATACTCAGGGACATGGCCAAGGTAAGGAAGGCTGAAAAACGACCACCACTGAACAAGACACACAAGATAAAACGTCAAGACTGGGCCAAGAAATATCATAAGACTGATTTTTCTAAGGTTTTATGGACTGATGAAGTGAGAGTGAGTCTTGATGGGCCAGATGGATGGGCCCATGGCTGGATCAGTACAGGGCAGAGAGCTCCACTCCAACTCAGACGCCAGCAAGGTGGAGGTGGGATACTGGTATGGGCTGGTATCATCAAAGATGAGCTTGTGGGACCTTTTCGGGTTGAGGATGGAGTCAAGCTCAACTCCCAGTCCTACTGCCAGTTTCTGGAAGACACCTTCTTCAAGCAGTGGTACAGGAAGAAGTCAGCATCGTTCAAGAAAAACATGATTTTCATGCAGGACAATGCTCCATCACACGCATCCAAGTACTCCACTGCGTGGCTGGCCAGAAAAGGTCTAAAAGAAGAAAAAACAATGACATGCCCTTCTTGTTCACCTGATCTTAACCCCATAGAGAACCTGTGGTCCCTCATCAAATGTGAGATCTACAGGGAGGGAAAACAGTACACCTCTCTGAACAGTGTCCGGGAGGCTGTGGTTGCTGCTGCACGCAATGTTGATCGTGAACAGATCAAGACACTGACAGAATCTATGGATGGCAGGCTTTTGAGTGTCCTCGCAAAGAAAGGTGGTTATATTGGTCACTGATTTGTTTTTGTTTTGTTTTTGAATGCCAGAAATGTATATTTGTAAATTTTGAGTTGTTATATTGGTTTCCCTGGTGAAAATAAATAAGTGAAATGGGTATATATTTGGTTTTTGTTAAGTTGCCTAATAATTATGCACAGTAATAGTCACCTGCACACACAGATATCCTCCTAAGATACTAAAACTAAAAAAGCCCCACTCCAACTTCCAAACATATTCAGCTTTGATATTTATGAGTCTTTTGTGTTCATTGGGAACATAGTTGTTGTTCTATAATAAAATTAATCCTCAAAAATACAACTTGCCTAATAATTCTGCACACCCTGTATAATGTCACTGCATCACGGCCACTTCATTCTCACACCTCTGCTTTGTCATATGAATCCTTTCTTCTGGAACCCTCTGGCAGTTTTTTACTGCTCTACTTTAGAGTTGATTTCTCCTACACACCTTTGTCTGTCTCATAGTCTACCTCCCTTTCTTTCAGTATTTCATTTGTGATATGTATCTCTCCCTCCCTCCTTTCAATCTCAGCCTCCTCAGTATTTTATGGCTGTTGTAATAGCCACCTGACCTTTCCTCTTAGTGATTACTTTATAATGAGACCACAACTCCCCATTTCTCCCTCCTTACTACCCACCTCCTTTCCATTCTCATCTCAGCCGTGTGCATGTGCCATTTCTCTTCCTCAAGATTACTTTAATAACTTCTGTTAGAAGGGAGATCACAGTGAGGGTGGTAAAAAAAGTGGAAAATTGAGAAAGAAGAGGAGGAAAACATGATTTTTTATGCATAATACAATACATACAGTGGGTGATCCAGCAAAATTCACATTTTCTTCATCTTCTGTCTCCAAAGCTCCTTCCAAACACCCTCAGATTGCCAGTAGCTCTGCACCTGCTGGAGGGTCCTTAAATCACCTTTGTCATAAATTTTGTGTTCCACTTAGGAAAGCAGAAAGATTACACACAATGTCTCCCTCAGCTTATTTATTCAGAAGTAACAATTAACAATGACAGAAAACAGCAGGTGACCTAACAGTCTGGAGACATGACACTGACTCCATGGCGACAGACCTAGATAGCATTATATCAATGTATAATGCTTCCCACTAATCTAAATATGTAGTGGGGGGTAAATGACCTGCAGTATCAAATTAGCCTGCAGTTAATTTCTGTTGCTCTCGTGTGAATGTGCACAGACTTGAACTAGTTGTTCACCTATCCTTTTCAATAATTTGTATGGTGATGATAAATATGGCAACCGTCCACCAGTAACACAATTATTAAGATTAACAGAGCCCTGCTGAGAAATGTGTTTGTTCTTTGGCCAGAAAACAGTATCTAAAACTGTTACATAAGAAGCTTATCTTAAGCAGAAACATTAGTATTTTTTCCCCCCAAACTTTAATTAATGAAGGCTGTGGATCTGTCTACAGAAGTCACAGATGTTTTTTTCTTTTTAATACAATAGCTCATGTTGTCTTAAGTAGTGGCAGTGTTCTGTACAGTCATGAATAATAATAATAATAAAAAAAAAAAATCTTGCTCTCAACAGGTCTAAAAATTACATACAGATTGCTTTAGATGAACAACACTGACTTGATGACATCATATGTTTATTAAATCTATTAAAAAACTGCAAAAGGTGTGCACTGAAAGCTATTCTGGTGCCTCCATAGCTTGTATAATCACCTTTAGTAACAACAAACTGTTATCATTTCCTATGACGTAAGTCTTGTTTTGGAGGAAATTTGGCTGACTCAACCTAAAAGTGTTACCTTAGTTCATTGAGATTTGCATCTATCCAGACATGGTACATGGTATTGTGTTGTTATTTAAGATAAAAGAAAAAACACAGTCAAAATCCAAAGGTAGTGTGTGAAAAACTAAGTACAGCTTTACTGCTTACATAGTAATTAAGAGGGTAAGTAGCTGCCACCTGCTACTAATTAATTGGTTAACTGATCTTCAGCTGGTCTGAACACCTCTATGAAAGCAGAATTTTTAGCAGTTTGCTGGTTTGGAGCATTCAGCTGTGTGTTAACATAATGCCAAGGAAGAAAAACATCAGCCATGACCTTAGAGAAGCAACTGCAGCCATTAGTTTGTGAAGGATTGTTGAGGCCATTTCCAGACTATCGTCTACTAACCTCTAGTAGAAAGATTATTCCTTAGTGAATAAATAAATAAATAAATAAAATCACCAGTAACAAATTTTCCAAGGAATTGAGGTCCTAATTGTTTCACTTTACTGAGGTAGTTCACTTTACAGTCTGTGCAATGTTTCAGAAAACCACAAAAACCCAAGTGATATGTCGCAGGCCTCAGTTAGCATGTTAAATGTTTAATTCATGACTGTTCAAGTAGAAAAGACTTGCAACACAAAACAAACCACTGGAGTTCTGGAACATTCTCACAACAGGAAACAAATGTATCCTTAAATCCTATTTACAAAATGTTTATGGCATTTATTAATATTTTCATATCCTTCAAACATTCAAGAGCAGAAATGCTGGAGCACTGACATGTTTGAAGAAAATCAGCATTTGTATTTTCTTCTATGTTCAGTTAATTGAATTAAAATAATAACATTATAATGTTTTGTCAGCTTATTTTAAACAATTTTTGGTAAATTATAAAGCGTTTTTGTCTTTTTACAATAAATGAAAAAAAATCATATATTATGATCTTCTGTTATAATATCCCTCAGGAGAAAATAAGTAGTTTCCATTCATCACGTTTATTTAAAAAAAAATCACAGTCAAGGAGGGACTTAATTCTATCAATGGTCTTCCAAACACATGCAAAAGATGGCACACATGCACAAGTTATACATCTACATAACAAGACAAATATCAGATAAAGGCTCAACTAAACCAATTTTAGAAAAACAGAGGACCATTCAAACCAGTGACTTAAATAGACAAATGTTGAACACAAGTGAACAACAAAATAAAAAAAAAAGACAGAAGAATTTAACATATCATTAAAAACTGTATTTCTATTAGTATCAAATCGCTTTACAAAATGTAAATTTTTTCACTTAAAATAAGCTATTTATACTTGCCAGTGATGTGCAGAAATTTGAAGTAGTTACCTGCAGTGCAATACTTGCAGTCAGTATGTGGCTTTAAAGGTTTAAAGCACCCTTTCTAAAGCAATTTCACTCTATACATGTCCAAGTCCCATCTGGTACTCCTCACCAGCTGAATGTGGTCTCCTGCTTATGCAATTTGTTTTACAAACCAGAAAGTTTATTCTATTGTGAATCACTTCCTAATTAGCCACTCACCATGTGGATGTGTTGACTGAGATAATCACGGGACCAGATTTTAAAATTGCTAAGTCCAGGAGCCATTAACTACCTTTTTATGAATAAAGCTGCCTTTATATTATTATTTAAAGCAAGTAAGACTTTAAAAAGGGGGCACGACAGGTTCAGTGCACATCTTTATTGTTATACTTTTTTTCGTTCATTTATTTTTATGCATCGTTGTTTTACTTCTGTCTGTGTCTATACACAACCCTTCAGTTGCATGACTTTATAGTGGCATTTTCCAACATTTACCTATGCAAATTAGGGCCAGCTGATATGTCCTTTCAGTTTACTTAGAGATTGGCATCCATCAATCTGAGACGCAAAGGCAAAAACAATTTTGCCATATATGAGCAAGTTTGTGAATCTAATGTTGACTTTCCTTGAGAGATTTTGTTAAGAACAAATTTAAGAAGATCCATAAAAAGTTATGGTGAATGAGGAGAAATAGCCATGCAGCTGTTTGATCATAATGCAAAATACAGTATTTGTTCAAAACAAACAAACAAACCAATAAAACCACCATAGAGGCACAAACACATCCCAACTATTACTGCAATGAAAGTTAGTGACTGAAATGGCCAGAAGGTTCATTACCACATTTTAAGAAAATTAAGAACAACATATCAATACAAATACTCAGTGAAGGCTTGTGGTGACATTGAGTGGGTGTTCTCACAAATGCATTATAGAAGCCAGCTGATCAAGTTTTAACATTGAAGGCATCCCATGAAAATGTATAAGCTTTAAGCTATCACAACAGCATTATGTGCCTTTATATCCAAAGAAATGCACTGATGGCAAAATACTCTCTCTCTCTCTCTCTCTCTCTCTCTCTCTTTCTCTCTCTCTCTCTCTCTCTCTCTCGCACACACAGAAAAAAAAATCAAAACAAATGAATAAAACAAAATGTCATCTCAGGCTTGTGTTACAGAATTTGTTTCAGCTATATTGACAGAAACTTTAAGCCATTTAACACATTAAGCCAAACATCAGGGCAAAACCAAAATAGTAACGACAGTAAAAATAATGGACGCTAAGAGAGACAGAAAATAGAAATGCTAAACAAAATATGTGTTATGTGTTTTGGGAAATGAATAAGGATGGTGTACCTTTTTTGAAGAGGAGCTTAGCGCAAACAGGTTGATCACCATTTCACTGAAGTCAGGTGGTTTCTGAATGAAGTCCTCCCACTAGAAAGCATGGCCAGTGCTTTCAGTTTTTCCTGTCCTATATTACTTCTCAGAAAAGATTTAATGCTCTTCAGTGTACTGAAGCACCTCTCTGATTCTACTGATGTCATCGGGGTTGTGATGGCTATTTGCGTCAATTTCAGAGTTTCAGAGAAAGTGTCTTGAAGGTTATACTCTGTCAGTATCTTCAAAAATGTCACTGCAGACATTAACCCTGCTGTACATTGCCACTAGTTCACCCTTCAGTTTCTCTTTGCAGATAATTTGGAAATGTTGTCATTCAGCTGTTTTTTTTCTTTGGAGGGAAAACTGGCCTCAAATTGTGAAAACAGCTCAGTGTTAACATTAAGTGTTTGGCTTTCTTAAAGCAAGCTTTAGACTACTCGATCCTTATTGCGCAGCACTGAACGGCCACCAGCATCAGATTTCTGCATCCTGCGTGGTGCTGATGTTGCAGCCGCGTTTGTATCTGGATGTTGACGGGTGTCATCCTTGATAAGCTTCTCCTTCAGTTCAGTTATAGACCTAGAAAAATTCTTCAGGGCTTGTCCAGTATTCAGGGCATTTTTCTGAATGATGTTGTAGAGAACATCAATGTGCATCAATGCAGTGTGACAAAAAAAAAAAAAAAAAAAAAGAAAATTAAGAAAATTAAGAAATAAAGTTTTCATCCTCCAGTAATGTGGACAGACCGTGGGCTTTATGGACTGACACACTGTCCCAGAACTGACTGTTTTCGATTTTTTCAAAACATGTCTTCAGAGTGTTTTGCTTCTTGAATGGACTGTGTGGCTCTTAAAATTCCACCTTTTTTGTCCCGACGCAGGAATCCTTCTGCCACACACTTTATCCAGAGCTGCAGTTCTCCTGGGAGAATTGGAGAAAAACATTGCAAATGCAGCTATATTTGCAAAAGAATTCTGAGAGGTGTGAGACATGAGCAGGCCTGTTGAGTTATTAGGTTTAGCCAATGGGCATAACAGTGCATAAAGTGTGCATGAGGAAACTAATGTGGCCTGTAAGCTTGACGCTGCGCCGTTCATAACAGCAGCCCTATCATAAGTCTGTGCGATCAGTTTACATTCCAGTTTATATGGCTGGAGTTTTTAATTCAGAACTGTTTCAAATCCCTGTGCAAAGAAATCACTCCACAACAGAACATTCAATGATGTACATGAGAACAATCACACACTGACTTACACCTGCCACATCTGTCTGATCAGCTTGCACAGCCACAAATGGTGCTTGTGATATTTCTTGTCATAAATTGACAGCATGCAGTCAAGCAACTCATTCTGGCTGGTCTATAACGTATACTTTGCAACCTGTGTGTTTGACAGGTGATCAGCTAACTGGCTATCTAAAAAGGGAAACCAGTCAACAAGGTCCAGAAACATGCTCCAACTGAGAAAAGTGGACCCACGTAAAGTGAGCTCATGTGACCTGCAAAATTTAATACAGTCCACTTGTGCTGCATTCATGTTGTCTTATTTTATCAGATAAATGTTTCAGCTCCACAATACCTTACTGGGTCCAAGCTGTGTCTCCCCCAAAAGTAAGCAAGGGATAGAGAAAGTAACTTTTTATCTAGGCTAGCTGTTGGCCGACTTTTCTCTGAAACAAAGTTACGCATATGCTTCAATACTGGTGCTTGTCTTTCTGTGGAATTTGGATATGCTTTGGGTGGTGTGACTCCACTTTCTTTACTTCACGTTTTTCCTCTAATTACATTGAAGAAAACAAATTTGAAAACAAATAATCCACTTGTTCGCGCTGAATTCTGTCATTGCCACAGGTTTTGCTACACACACACAGACACACCCACACACACCCACACACACACACTGGCAGAACTCGTCTGACATCAAGTTGTCTGTCATTGGCCCAAATTTGCTGGGGTTGGGCTGCACCAAGCGGAAACGTCCTGCGGTGAAATGTGAAGCCTATGCAGAAGTGCAAAAAAAATTGCAGTTCACCCCTCACCTGCTAGGGGCTGGCTCCAAAGCAGAGCAAATCCCCAAGACTCCCATGTTAAAACGACCACCTTCACAGCAGAAATATACATGTTTTAAGTCTGGTACAAAAATCCATTTTAGGATTAATAGGTCAAGCTTACCTTCATGACAACTGTGAGGAGGGGAAATTTTTTTCTAACTCATTTGTTTGGATGTCCTTTTGATTGACACATACCCAATATCCGTGGCAAGAAGGGAGAGTGTAGCACCGGTTTTTAGCCGGCTAACAGTGCACCTTAGCTTTAACCCACCTACCTTAATTTGTAGAGGATTGAAATGAAACTCAAATGAGAAATGGAATTAAATGCTGAGATCATATTTAAAAAGGGGTTTTGATTGATAAGATTGTTGGTGTTTGAGATAAAATCAGTGCAATTAATGCAGTAGCCAGAGGGCGCCAGCAGGGGGAGTTTGGCCCTACTGAGCTGTGTAGCGAGGCGCCCCGTTTCCTCGCTCCAGTTAATACACGCAGGAGCCGAGGAAAGCTGGTGTCCATGTGTTCTTAACTTATTCTCCCCCTTACCAGGTTTGAACACCCTCATAATGATCTATGCTCGCAAGTGGGTAAATAAGTGATAAACCTGCCAGGGGTTACTTTGTAGCTTGATGTGACTGTGTGTTTTAATGTGATAAACTAAATTCTGTATCTGTGATGATCCACGTACCGAGTTGACATAATTAGCTTGAAGCTAACGGCGTTCTGTGCTAACCGAACCTCCGTCTGTTGAGTTGCTGTAGTTAGTAAGACCCATGGATTATCTTAGTACCTGTGCTGCCATGTATGTATCACCATGTATGTATCCATTGTGTTCTGTGTTTCATTTCTGTACTGCTAAATTAGGAGTGCTGTTAATTCTGTTGTGACGTATGGGTTAGAGGCCTGATACCTTTGGAAATGAGTCGAGTCACAGTATGTTTATTCTGTTTATGATATTTTGGTATGTTCACTCTACTGAAGGGTTTGTAAATGTTGGCATTATAGCTGTGTATATAACATCTGTGTCTACAGTTATTTGCAATGTATGCAATGCATTGACCCCAGTTAATACAAGCAGGAGCCGAGGAAAACTGGTGTCTATGTGTTCTTAACTTATTCTCCCCTTTACCAGGGCGTTTACACATTAGCCAGTTAGCTCATGTTAGATCCGAGTTGGCTCAGTTAGCTCTTAGCTACAGGCAGCTCAGAAGTTGATAGACGTCAATCATCCACCCCCACGCTCACACCCCCCTTCTCAGCTCCACCATTTTGCCCATTTTTGTATTTTCTGGGAGCGAAAGCAGGTATGACACTGCCAAGATGGCAATGGTAGGAACCGCCCAACGAGCTTCACTTTTGCTCTTCAGATGGGTGACGTCACAGAGGCTCCATTCATCTTTTATACACAGTCTATGAGCTGCACAGATTTAATCCAAATGAGCAGCAAATGAAGGGGGCATGCCTTCTGGCTGCCACTCATGTTAACACAAAGTCAAATGAAACTGTGCTGCTCTGCTTGGGCTGTAGATAATTAGCCCATTTCAACAGATTTAATATTTTTTGTGCAGATTTTGCTCTGTAGCTGCTAATGGCTGATTGAGAATTAGAACAATCTGTTCAAAGATTTTAATAATTAAATAATTAAAATTTTATAACTTTCTCATCTTTATTGAAAAAAACCTAGCTGTTAAGTTGTTGGTAGAGGAGTGATGATTTTGGACATAGGAGGTTTTTGCCCAACAGCAACGATCAAACTGGGCCATGTGACAGGACAATGACTCTACACACAGCAGCAAATCTAAAACATAGTTTCTAGATGAAAAGAAAAAAAAAGCCTTAAGAAGGCAGTGGTTAAATTAATGCTATAAGCCTCAATTAAATTGTTATAAAGATGAGTGGGCCAAAATTTCTCCACAATGATGTGAAAGATTTATTATGATATATCATGTCATACAGATAATTATTTCTTGATTGTGTTGCTACTAAAAAGCTTTGGAACTACATGCTATGGAATGTTTGTGCTTTTGGATTAATTTTATTAATAAATTATGTAATAACAACAGCAATAACGAAACAATATTGGACTTTCATGCACTTTGCTTGTTTGTAAACATGCAATGTGAATAAATTTGACATTTGGCATCATGTAAAACTGTACAATGGAAGGAAGTTGAACTTTCTATTTCACTTGATTTGCTGCATGACACAATGAGTGCTCATGTACTTTTTGGACACATTTATGACTTTGGCAAATGCTTTGTTTAAAGTGATGTAAAGTCCATCCAGAGATTTATAGGATTTAGTAAGGCCTGCTTCCCCTCTGATTTAATAGCATTTTTTCTATTCTAACAATCTAAATTAATTTAAAATGAAAAATGTCACATTCCTGATCAATGCGAAAAAATTATAATCTGATAAAAAAAATAAATAAACAAGGTTTCTGAAACAATAACTCACTGATGGATTTAGTCATCTATAACTATCCCATGTAATAAGATAGCATTACCTCTGAAAGCACTTGGCTGTAGCTTTCAGAAGTATCAGTTCTTCATTTCCCTACCCTGTGCCAATCCTAAACAAATCTGTTGTGGTAACTAAGCAGGGGCTTCCTGCTGTTTGGAAAACCACACTTGCTGATTAAGTGCACCAACAAGTATCAAACTTCAAACTCAGAAACTTCTCAAAACAGCATGTGTGTATCTTCAGGCAGGTGCACACACAAACACAATCAACAAACCTGTGATGTGTCAGACTCACTGAGAGACAATTTTGCTTGTTTTGACTCCCACTCACACATAACCAATGCACCCCTGCCCACCTCACCTTACTCCTCTGACAAACACCACCCAAGGAGAAGAAATCAGAAGAGAGCAATCAAGCAGAGAGGATATATCTCCACAGGAGGGACAGATAGAAAGAGACAAGACCGAGGAAAGGAGAGACAGAAACAGAATGAGAGCACAGAGAAACAGATTAAGAAATACAGAGGCAGAAGGAGAAACAGAATCTGACATAGAAATTTCTGTGCAAAGAAAGGTATCTGAAATCGAGATGATGATTGTGAAATCATTGACCATGGTGTGATTTTAAAAAGAACAAAGATATATTTGTTTCCTTGCCTTTTTTTTCATATATGAAGTTTTAAATCCTTTTAATTAGATTACAACAAAATATATCTATTCAGGACCCAGTGAGTAAACACATAACTCACTTAACATGTCGACAAGACTAAATGTCTGTTGTTAATACCACAGAAAACACACACACACACACACACACACACATATATATATATATATATATATATGTATACCATGGTCTGGGTGAATACTCAATTCTGATTGGCTGGAGGGTGTGACAGGGCGTCACTGTGAAAGCAGCCTGCAGGCTTACTGAACGATGTAGGAAACTATTTGGGTACTTTCACTGTTTGAAACAAAATGGCGCATAGTCCTCTGGACACAAACATGCTGTAAGAGCTGAACCCGCCCTACAATGTTTGTGTCACGTAATATTCTTTGGCGACCGTGCTGCAGGTTCTGAGTTACAGCCGGGTACCTTGGCAACACGTCACAACAACTTGTGAAAAATTTACGATTTTGCCGGTAAAAAATAACATTAATGCATTCATAAATTATTTAATATTTTTTTCTTTCTTAATGGACCATGGCTGTGCCCGACGAGGTGTCCATTATCAGAAATTAATGGAATGTGGATGCTGGTTCAAACATATACATATATATACTGTATATATATATATATATATATATATATATATATATGTATATATATGGCATTTTGTTGAAATATCTCCTTATTACTTTTGAGCTTCTGTCTGGATCAGTGGAGGTATGAGAGGATGGAAACTATAATGGAGTTCAAACACATTGTGTCAAGCAGCAGCATAATGCATACTGCTGACAATATTTTATTTTGGCCAATCCCATGAGAGATACAAAAATGGTTATACGGATAAACTATGAAAATAGTAGGTCCATAATAAAGCTTTCTCTAGAGATACAACTTAATTTATGATTCAACAAGTCATTGTCATTTCATGGCCAGTAATTCTTAAAAGGAGGTGAAAAAAGAGATTTTTATCTACTAAGGATTTAATTAACAAGTCTAACAAGATTAATACAATAATACCTAAATTCAGAGGATTTCATGTTTGCCAATATTCTGCCATGATCCCATTTTGATTTGATTTGATTCAAGAGCCGCAATCTCTGCTATTCATAAATAAAAAAATAAATATCACAATATAATGTTATCCATGAGCTCAGTCAGACTTGTGAATTAATTAAACAACAACAAACATCTATTGTTTTAACAAAATAAAACAATTCTGAAAATTGAGCTTTAAAATGTTCATGTGATATGTGGAAAACAAAAAAAAAAAAAAAAAAAAAAAAAAAAATTAACTGAAACAACACTTTACTATTTGCATAGATCAGAGCAGTGAAATATTGTAAAACAGGACATTGTGGTGCAAAGCAGATGTAAACTGTCTAGGTCCAAAAACTTTAGCAGAAACCAATGATCTGGATTTTAGAAGACTTGTCAACTTGTCAAATTGTCAACTTACTGATTATTTTGGAAGCCAATAACATCTCATCCAGAGCTCAGTCAGGTTTCAGAACTGTCTATGGGCAAACAGCTGCAACCGTCAATGTCTTCAATAACATACTTCTGCCTTGGACTCTTTGTGCTGCACATTTTATTCATTTAACCAAGGCCTTCAGTTCTAGGAATCACAATTGTCTCATTGAATAGCTTTTAAGTATATCAGTATTTTAGTTAAATCTTTGTGTGGTATCACCACAAAGACTCCAGTACATGAAATTAGAGCAACTTCTATCTCAATCCCTTCCAGATACAATAGGTGTCCCATAGGGTTTGATCCTTGGTCCCCACCCATTTCTCAGTTTACATTAATAGTAAACTCTACAGTAGACATATTCATCCAACTCTACTTTGATTAATTTTACTCCATCAGAAACTCCCCAGATATAGTCTGTCAACAACCTCAGCTTAGTTTCAGTAGTCTCCAGCAGGCCAGGCCATAGTTGTTATTTGGTAAGAAGGGGCCCTCAAATATCCTAGGTATCTTAACCCTTGATGGGATGCCTCTAGATGAGGTCCCCTGAGTATGGCTATCTGGAAATCTGGCTGGACATTAATTTCATTTTCAAAGCACACTGTCAAATAACGCCCATGGCAATATAAAAAAATGGGCATCCTCTGAAAGGATGCACTCCTCTTTCATTGCTTCTGCAAGACTAACACTGGTTCAAATGACCATCCCCCTAATGTTTGACTTTGGTAATGTAATTTACAGATCAGCACAATAAGGGCTTATTGTAAAAGCTTCATGACCTCTACCATTCTGCCATTTGCTTTGTAAGAAAGGCTCCTTTCAAAACACACCACTGTGTTATATTTTCAAATTGAATTTATACTATTGCCCAATAAAATGATGCAGATCAGTGTATTGTTTTATCCATATTATGCTGGGCTCACACCAAACGATTTTCACAGTCGCAGACTAAAAATGGAAGTCTTTAGGAAATCTAAGTAGTCTTACTAGAATCGTTAGGTTTATCGTTAGGTTTAAGCTGGTAATCTGTGCTGTTTAACGTCAATCATTTCCCAACAATATCAAACGTGTTTGATTTTATCGCAATTCCCAGTGACGAAACACGATCAACAACCAATTGATGAGCTCTGACAAAAGCAGAAACAGGAATCATGAGAAAACACCAACAAATACGGGCTAAAAGAAAAAAAGAAAGAAAGAAAAAAAAACAAAACAAACAAGAAGCAGTGATGAAACGTTGTCGGAAGACGGTCCAGAAAGAGGAGTGGATGGTTATTAAGAAGTAAATGTCTGCTGTGGATCTTTTAAGTGTTACGGTATAATGATCTAACAAACGAGAGAAGAACAGAAACTCATTCATCCCAGGTTCTGATGAGTCGGTGTAACACCTGGTGGAGATGCAAAGGCTCACTTAAAATGATGTGTAATTCCCTGGAGGGAAACTCTCCCCTTGTTTGCTTTGCAGTGGGCAGATCAGTCCTTAGATGTGAGCTGGTGTGAGCTGGTAGTTTTGTAGAGTCTTTTACAAATCTTTTAAAAGTCTTCTGATGTAAGCCCAGCATTACTACACAACTTTGTAAGCCAGAGGTCCCATTTTCATTGTCATAGTGCTTCAATACTGCTCTGCCATTTGTAATTCTTTACTTTTCTACTGTGCTCACATTCACAAAGGATTCAAATTATGCATTAAAAATACATAGTTGGTGTTTAAAATTAATTTAAATAGTTGAATCTAAATGTTAAATGCATGTTTTGACAGACATGTTTTTAATTAAATGACACTTATACAACTTAATCTTTCTTTTCTTCTGCATTATTTTTACAATTTACAATCAGTTTCCTTCACAACCACGACATGAGCATACAACAGTTTCAAATTACAGAATTTTGGAAGAGGCTGGTCTGAAATATGGTCACAGTGTTGTTGTAATTAATAAGAAAAATTAAGTCTTGAAAAAAAGGCATGAAGTGCCTTTGATATCACAGCGTGACTTCTATACAGCAAACAAAGATACACATCTGGAAATATTTCCTGTTAATCATGTTCTACCAAAACAATGGAATGGAAAACAATGCTAAATATGAGAGTCATGATGTAAAATAATTTTTTAAAACCCAGATCTCTGTCCTTGTTTTAATATTTTCTGGTACAACTTATAAAACATATTAATTACACGCAAAAATAATGAGGATGTTTTATCCACTAGATGCAGTATGGGATGTCATTATCTTAATTAACAGTACTCTCAATTTAGCAAGGGTACACAGGAGAACTTGAAGAAGGCTCAGAGAGGTGAAGAGCTGAAAACATTGTGAAGTGGGAGTGACAGAGAGATGATGTGACAAGTAATGGAAGCAAGGATATGAGACTAAAATGGGAGAGAATAAGAAAGGGGTTTTGCACAAAGAAAATAAAAGAAAATTGATCAAGTCAATGTAAAGCAAGGATTCATATTTGATATTTAAAAATATCACACCTCATAGTGGTTGTGTGATAAATCTATCTATCTATCTATCTATCTATCTATATATATATATATATATATATATATATATATATATATATATATATATATATGGTTGAATATGATAGAGAGGCACTGAAATAAGCATTCATTACAACCTAGGTAGAATGCCATATCTGAATGCACAACACAAACTTTGAAGAAGAATTGAACTACAGGAACAGAAAACCACACCTGCCAATTCTATCAACTAAGAAGAGGAAACTGGTGCTATATTTTTATTTTATTTTTTATTTAACCTTTATTTAACCAGGTAAAAAAATGTTTGAGAACTAGTTCTCATTTACAAACATGACCTGGCCAAGAGGCCCCAGCAGGAATAAATAACGTACATACATATAAACAGACAACTGTGCATACACAGGACCACAATACAACAATACAATACAAATAAAAAAAAAACGCAGAGTGAGTACAAATATATAAAAATGAAAGGGGGAAAGGGAGTAGAACACAGTGTATAAGACGGATTTATGTGAGAGAAAAAGTAGTGGGTAGTGGGTATATTTCACACAGGCTCACAAAATTGGACAATAGAAGATGGAAAATTGTTGCCTGGTCTAATGAGTCTTAATTCCAGCTGCCACATTCAGATGGCAGGGTCAGAATATGGCATAAACAGTATGAAGGCATGGACCCAACCTGTCTTAAGTGAACAGTTCAAGCTGCTTGTGGTGGTAATGGTGTAGGGGATGATATTATTTGGAACCCTTAGGACCAGCTGAGCATCATTTTAACACCACAGTCGATCTCAATATTGTTGCTGACCATGTCCATCCTTTTATGGCCACATTCACCCATTTTCTGATGGCTACTTCCAGCAGGATAATGCACCATGTCATAAAAGCTCAAATAATCTCAAACTGCTTTTTGCAACATGACAATGAGTTCATTGTACTCCAATAGCCCCCACAATCTCCATATCTTAGTCCAAAAGAGCTATTTTGTGATGTGATGGAATGGTAGACTCCTAACATGGATGTGCAACATAAAAAATCTGCAGCAACTTTGTGATGCTATAATGTCAAGATAGATCAAAATCTCTGAGGAATGTTTCCAATGCCTTGTTGAACCTATGCCACTTACAATTAAAACAGTTGAAGGAGCACTCTGAAGGCAAGAGGGGGTACAACCCAGGACTAGCAAGTTGTATTAAATTAAGTGGTCAGTTGCTGCATAAAGATGCTAAAGAATGAGAGTGGTATGTATGTGAGTAAACTGAAAATCTTCACTATGAAGCACATAATGGAAATAAATACAAGTGGGTAAAGAGCAGTGGGATGTTTTATCTAATTAAAAGTCAGTCTTAAAAATGACAGAATCAAGATGTGCTGGGATTAATGATCAGCTCATGATGACTTCCACATTCATTACAATAATCCTTTGCATTTTGCCTACACATATGATCTGTTTGACTTTGCCCACTAAAGATCTTGAGGGTGACAACGACCCCAGAGAAAACATTTCAGACATCTCCTAGCAACAGGAAGGTAATTGTACAATATGACATAAATAAAGATGGAACACTGTAACACATGGACACAGAGTAGAGGGAACACTATGCAATAAATCACAAATAGTTACTCCTAGTATTTGTAATTGAACATAATTTATCTACCTTTCCAACCAGTTACCATGCTAAACTTGTCAAGAACTCAACAACTGCTTCTTTATGCAATGCTTGGGTTATCTCTTTATTTAAAAGTGAACTCTTTCAAACTGGTTCTTTATCAGAATTTTCTGTTCTGACTGTAACTTATACTTTAATGTGTAATCAATTAGGTTAGTAGTAGAACAAACAATGTCCAAATAAAGATAATTTGAATTAAAAGAAAAAATGAAAATACAACATGTTGAATTGAAAAGCAAAAAATCCAAATTCATGGAGAGCTAAACTCCTGTGAAGGGAACTGAAACAAAATCTGAGGATGATTCTTCAGAGAAAAACAAAATCTGTTATTTGTTTTGCTGTTAATGTTAGATAAATTCACAAAATATCCCTTGTTATTGCTGCAGAAAATTTTATATTTGTTTTAAGAGATCCTTTACGGCAGCACATAGAAATCCATCTGCAATGATCTCATCCCATAGAGAAAAATCTATTTTAAAAATTCACCTTGTGCAGATGAAGTGGCGTTCAGTCCTTGAAAAAGCTGCCAAATATAAAAGATAATAATACAGTTATTTTGAGCCAACAAGAAAATTCATCATCTAAAGTGTGAAAAACAATATTTCCTCACATAAATTGATGGAAAAGAAAAGAAAAAAAACAAAAGCATGCAGCCAAGATAACTCTAGGACAAGTCTCTGACAGTTCTTGAGTGGCCCTGTCAAAGTTTGTACTGTACATTTCATCATGATGTTAGATGACTTTATATGAACGGACTTTAAAGCAGAGAATCTAGGTTATATAAACAGTTCTACAGCTCATCCATCATAAGACTAGAAGATCACAATGTACAGTTTGCTCATGTGCTTCCCATCTAACCTGATGGAGCCCAGGAGGAATGGGGAAATATTTATATGCAAGCATGCTTTCACTTTGCCACATGATATTTCATCAATAGGAAAAATAAACTAGAATTGATTTAAGCTCAAAATCTACAAAGTGTAAAACACAGGATGTGGGCTGAATACTTTCTTCAATAACTGGTAACTGTACCTTTAATTATTACCTAATTATTAAATATTACCTCTGCTGTTGGCTAAACTGATTAATTGTGCAAATTTAAACATAATATTATCAGTAGTTACAGTATCAGTAGTTCATTTATGAATCAACTGGTCAAACAAATAATTAACAGGCTTTCATTAATGCCAACTTTCACTTCTAATTTAATCATCCTTTCCCTAATTAAATACATCTGCCATTTTTAAATAAAAGTAATTTTACATTAAAAATCTAAATTATCTGTCTGGCTGAAAAGGCGTCATAAAAGTTGAGTAATGATAAACAGCTAAACATTAATATTGGAAAAGAGAAAATTATTTAAGGCCTCATTACACATATTTTACTTAAGGAGAAGAATATGAAGATTTCCTTTGTCAGAACTGCTACAGTGCAGATTATGCATGCTTATTCCAGAGTGAGGGATAAAACTGATAAGAAGAGCACAGAGGCAGACTATTGCAATTAATTCTCAGTAAAGCTGCTTTATGGTGTCCGTTTGTGTTTAATATTTATAATGATACCAACCAATTAAGATAATTTAAAGGGAAAGAATAAGAAGAATTAATTCAGACTGAATGTCAGCCTTTAAATTTAGTTAAATTTAAGCATTATTGATCAATATTAATCATGAGGACAAATAGTGTTTTTCCAGATTTAAAAAAAATAAACAAACAAACAAACACAAAAACATAGCCAGTTAAAGATCAACTCCTCCTAACCCAGACCACAACTTAACTTGACAGTTTTGGCCTCAGTTGTAACCGAGTTCAGCTACATCATGGTAAATATGTTGCGCAATTCATGATATAAAATAAAAATTAAAAAATCAATATTGTATTTATTAATCAAAATGTATTCTTAATTACAAAAAAATGTTTATTAAATTGTTTATTATTAATGGAAATTGGAGGAAAAGGTGTTGGAGGTACCTCATGGGAGGAAAAAAACCCTGCATGCCAGCTGACATGAACAAGTCCTGCCAATGTTGAAACAGGAGTAAGCCTTGAGCACCAGAGAGACAGAGGCCCAGATCTACCACACTAGGCAGGATCCCAGGTGCAGGCTGTGCAAAGAGGCCCCTTAAACAATCCAGCACCTAACAACAGGGTGCAAGATACTGGCAGCAAAAAGTTGAAACGCCATTACCAAGTAGCCGGCATAGTGAACAGAAACATCTGTGCAGAAAATGGACTGGAGATCCCGAGGTCACTATGTGAAACACCTCCCAGCCTGGTGGAGAATGAGAGAGCCAAGATCCTGATACAGACTGACAAACTGGTAATGGCCAACCAACTGGACATTGTGATGATAAATAAGCAGCAAGGAAAAGCTGTAGTGATCAATGTAGCCATCCTGAATAATGGCAATATCAGGAAAAAGGAAAATGAGAAACTAAAAAGAATACCAAGGACTCTAGGAAGAGTTTCTTACATCACATATCATGTATACACTGCTTGGCCCAAAAGAAAAGTCATCACCTGGATTTTCATTCATTCACACATTCATTTCACACATTCATTCTTATGCGGGTAGCTGGAGCTTATTCCAGCAGTTAGCAGACGAGAGGCAAGGAACATCCTGGACAGGTCGCCAGTCTATCGCAGGGCCATCATCTGGATTTAACTAAGCAAATATGTACGGGCCTCATATTAGAAAATTACTGATTGGGAGATTATCTTTCAGCTGGCAACAGGTTATTTAACACCAACTGATGCAATGAGTAGCTTGTCATTTCTTAGCCAGTTGTGTGGAAAGACACAAAAAGATGTGAATCTGTTTAAGAAGGGTCCACACACATAATGCGGAGAGAACTTAGGGGTTTTGGGACTGAACAGATGTGCAGCCATGAGAAAACCACTAATCAGTACGGTTACCTAGAGAAAAAGGCTTCGGTTGGCTAGGAAGCATAAAGATTGGACTCTGGAGCAATGAAAGGTCATGTGGTCTGATGAATTCAGATTTACCCAGTTCCATAGTGGTGGGAGCATCAGGATAAGAATAGAGGCAGATGAGTTGATTTTGGTGAACACTGGATTGAAATAAATATTAAATCACACATTGCAAAAGCTTAGTGAAACAATACCACGGTCAAAGTGAGCCGCGATCCAAGCTAAATGCCAGGCAATCTATGTTACAACAGTAGATATATATGTGTGACTGCCATTGTGTGTTTATATGCATTTGAGTGAGATAGTGAATTGAGATTTTAAACATGGAAAATGTGTAATACAGTGCTGGGGACAGCTTGAGACAAATGGAGAGGTGGGGTTTAGGGTTAACAGGGGGTCAAGGGAAAAAACATACATAGTCAAAATCTTTATGGGCTTCCTTGTTAGGCTAAAGGGTGCCATTTACAACAATCTGTCTTTTGCCAAAATCCCAAGAGAGGAAAAAATGCTTTGATTTTCATTCGAAAAGGGCACTTTTTCCACCCAAGACTAAAAGGTCAGGCATGACACAAGGGTAGTGGTGATGCCTGGGAGGTTCGATTAAAATTACAGATGGTGTTGCTGTAACTATCACTGTTTACAGAAAACACTGAAATTAAAAATATTTGTTGAGCTGGTTTCACAAATTATTATTACTTTATAAGGCTCAGTGTTGAATGGACTATAATATTAAAAGTCAGAGCAGCTGTGTTAAATGAATATTTTTTCTCTGTGCATCCCTGTGAGTCACCTCCTGCAATGTTTGCTGTCTAGGACCCTGTCTTCACCCACACAGAGGGCTCTAAATAAGAGTAGACATTAGTTCTCTTTTATTATCTGTGCAGCAACCCCAAGGATCAACAAAACATAACTCAGAGCCAAACAATGTCGACTGCAACCTTGAAAATTGTGTTATAAAAGGTCCACAGGTAAGAAAGCCCAGCATTCTATTTAATTAGCACATAATCACTGTATGGAGCTCATGTTAGCACTATTGGGAGCCGTTTGAGACATTATTCAGAATCACCCTCTCATGGACACACGTGAATTCATTCCCATATTATACTAAAACCTCCTATATTTTATATTAAAATCATTCACACACTATAGTGAAACCTCTCATACACCATACTGGAATTACTTCTCATATATTATACTGAAATGCTCTCATGCGCCATACTGAAATCATTTACACTCTATAGTGAAACTTCATGAAATCACATTTTACTAGTAATTATGAAAGGCATTCTACTAGTGTGTGTGATTTCAGTTAAGTCATTTAGGTTAAAGTGAAAGTAACAGTTAAAATAACACACACATTTTCAAAGGAAACTAAAGAAGTTGGAGAACATGGTGACAAAGTTTTATGAAGACTAATTGTGGATACTGTTGTCGACTCAACCGCCTGGAAGAAATCTCAGTGAAGCTAGGGATGGTGAAACCGAAGCGTCGTGAAACACAAAGTCACTTTGACACGAGTGATGTGAGATCGAGTTACTGCTTCGAAACATTGGCATTGCTGTCTGTCTGTGTAGGATGCATTTGAGGGGAAGCGTAAACAAGGCTTCATTACTCCATTATCTCATGCTGCTCCGTGTCTCCTTGACTCAGTGTTTAATAAAGAATGTCCTCAACCCAGTCTTAGTGTTTTCATTTGTCAGTGTTTAAATCAGTGTTGAAGTGTCCAACTCTATTTTTTTTTTCAAATGTGAAAATAATAGAAAAAGGGTGCTTATGCAAATGGGATAGTGATTGTGTTGATGTATTTTTAATGTTGTGCACGGACATCTTGTGTGCAGAAAGGGGAGTAGGTGCTGCGTCTGTTCAATGGCTGTGATTTTTTTTTAGTCCTGATTATGTGGTCATGAGTTTATGCTGAATCATAAACATATTTGGAATTACTTTTAATACCATGGCACTTCCCGAGGGAAAATCAGTGATGAGATATGTGATTGCTGCTAGTTCATGCTGCTTGTGTGGTACAGCATGAACAATGTTAAATTCCACCTGATGTTGACCTCCTGAATTAATTAATGGGGTGGCCTCTCACCCTCTAGACTTATCAATAGGATTATTTCTTTCTTTCTAACTATATGAAGCTTATATGTTTTTGTTTGTGTGAAAGCGCGTGTGCATGTGTAAGTCTGTAAATGTATTAAGCATGTGTTTGTCACTGTGTGAACATATAGTTAAATAACTAAACTAAGTGTGATCTAATCTGAGATCATTCTAATGTTCTAACATTCATTCAGTCTAAATGAAATGATGAATTAAAAATCTCCTGTCAAAAACCTATGATTTACGATGCCAACTGAAAGAAATCTTTTTAAAGCATTTACAGACTGAATAACTCAGCCCCTTAAAAATTCCTGATAGCTTCTCAAGGTGCACAAGTTGACAAGGTCTCCATTGGTGTGGTCAAGTGACTTTTGGCACATTAAAGCAAAGTGAAACAATGCTTGCAACTCTTCGGGTTTATAGGATCGAAGCGGAATCGAGCTTAACATCATTAAGTGAAGCAGCTGCCTTCTTCAATACTGGCCTCAGCAGAGACTATTAGACCGCTGTCTAACATGACTGCAGCCGGGCAATCAAAAGTAGCAAGTCTGGATGAAGACACGCCACAGAGGATTTTAGTGTATTGAAGAAAGGATTTCAGTATAGTATATGAGTGGCAATTTCAGTATCATGTTTGAGAGTTTTCACTGCGATATATGAGAGGTTTCACTATACTGTGTGAATGGTTTCAGTATGATATATGAGAGGACTTGGTATAATGTGTGAATGACCTAAATTTCATGTTTCTGTGAGAGAGTAATTCTGAATCATTTTTCAAACAGCCTGTCATATAGCACGGTCATAGTCTTAAACACTGTTTAGTATTTAAAGGGCTTGCAAAACAATTTAGAACTTTTATCTCATGATGAAAAGTATTTTTAATTCCATCTAGACAGTGTTAGTGAAGCTTGACTTGTAGCTAATGCAATGTCTCTAACTTGTAATCACTTCATCACTATTTTTCAGGGAATATTTCCCCCACACCACATTAACAACAACCAACAGTTCTGATCTAAATTCTTGTTTCCCACAGCAACAGGTGGCAACTATAAAAAAAATATTCTTTTTTTTTTAAATAGAAATACATAAAAATCATATTGATTTATCTTCCAACATTTCTTGCATTGAGAGTAATCCCTGACTTATTGTGATTAAGCCGGTAAAAAAACACCTCCCACCCTTGTGTTTTTGAGCACAGGTTAATATTAGAATGCCTCAGAATCAGTGCAGTTACTGCTTGTTATTACTGGGTGAACCACTCATCTTTATAGTGACATTTGCTAAATTAAAACAATACTTTCACCTTTCATAGATTTTTAAGAAGCTCATTATTTCTATGGTTTTGCTTTGACTTTTCAGTTAAACATTTTCTGCCTTAACCAAGTATCAGGGACCAACTACAGTAATGAAGAGGTTAACTCAAATATATAACACATACAGATTGCCTTAACCTTTCTGTGAATGGTCTCATTCAGCATCAATGTTTAACCAGAACTTATTATTCTGTCCACACCAGGCCTTGACCAGTAATGTAATATAATTTAATTTCCAACATTAATAATCAATTGAATTTTATATGCCTTCGAAATATGGCAGTTTTAATAGAAAGTTACAGATCATCACAATGTACTAGAGGTGGTTGAGAGAGGTGTTATTATCCTCACTGTGCCTAGGCAGTCTCTAAGTCATATATATCCATTCAAATGTGAAACAAGAGACATTATTCTCTCATTTTGTTATTAAATACAGTCTTAAATTCCTTTTACCTGAGCTCATCCAATTGGGATCACAGCTCCAGTATATTTCTTCAAATAGAAAAAAATATCTGGAAACAAAAGCTAACACATGCAAATAAAAAAAGAAAATGGTGTAATTCATTTAACCAAATGACCACACAGCATACACACACAGTTTATCAAAGTGCATCTGGGGAACTTTGCTCATAACCACACCATCTCATCACAGGTTTCTCATAAAATCAAAAAGGCAATATTAATGTTTACCAATCGTACAATAAAGATTACAACTCATAAACCTCAATAATATGAATGAAGCCTGCAGATATTGCTTGTGAGACTGACCTATGCAGGCTGATATGGACTATATTTACTTTATATCAGTATAAAATCTCAAATAACTATGACAGAAAATACTTATGAGAGGTAATTAAGCCCTAAAACAGATCCATTTGGCCCATATTTGGTCTGGACTCCTGGTGTTGACTCCATGTGAATGTAACGAAACTCAGCACATGACCACCACATGTTGCCCATAAAAAAATTGCTGTTAATCTATTCCCAGGCCGGCTCCTCATATTCAGATCCACACAACACTTTTAATCCATTTTCAAGCCAACAATTGACATCTGGACCACATGTGGCCAACAATATGATAATAAAATCAAAGATAAACTATAATAACTACAACATACATAGCAATTTTATCAAAAAAAACAAATAATTCGCTGAACTTACAATTTCAGTAGGGAAGATATGAGGGAAGACACCTCTGCAACAGCTTCTAGAGGACTTTCTAAGTGAATCTGGACTTAGAAGATTTCCTTATTACTGTAGAGTATAGGTAAAAGATGAGGTAGACAGAATAAAATTGTATGTGTTAAACAGCATAAATCATGGTCTAGCTAATTCTGCATCAGTAAAATATAAGGCTGCTCTACAGTTCTATAGTTCCACAGGAGCTACAGCAGCATTATGAGGAAACTTTGCTTTATTTCAACTTAGCCAGCCTCAAGCTAGTGCAAATGAAATGTTAACAGCATTTTCAAAGTTAAAAAACAAACCACAAAAAAAAACATACCTTTACACTGAGACCTCTTTTCTTCCTCTTTCCTAAAATCTGCTCCTGAGGGTTTCGACTAGTTGTTGTTCATCTTTTATTTTCAAGACAGCGTACGAGGAAAGGCCACCAATCAGGGCTCTAAATCATTGCTTTTCATTATTTGATTAATTTTATTTACTTATTTATTTTTTGCCAAGGACCGGCTATGGTACCATCCATATTCAAAATACGTAGCTACAGTTCTAAAATTGCTCGACATGTTTTAAAGGTTAATTGGATTTGCTTTGGGATATTAAGTCCATGGAGGCCTCACCACTCTCACTGATTACACAAGTCAGTACAATGCACCATAAAAAAAAGAAAGAACAGAGAAATTAACACCAGCATGTTGACTTTTATTCAGCCTGTTAGAAGCCAAATACAAATAGAACAGGTGTAGAAGGAATAGTTAACTACCTTCTGTGTTGGCCGGGCACTGGTAAAGACGACTACAGTAGACCAGCATACAGCACATGCTGTATCAACTTGTCAAGTACCATCTGTGAGCAGGTCTGGTTTTAGTGTAGAGGAAAAAGGAAAGACATGGGTCAGGGAAGAGATAACCTATGCACAACTGTGTGGTCTTGCTTTTGCCACCTTATCATGTACTGTTTGAGTATCACTAATGACTTTGTCCATCCTGGATAAAGCTTGTTACAGTTATTACACAATATGCTTAATCATTATAACAATGTCCATTTGCTTACAAGAACAGCTGAGAAACAGAAACAGTACATTAATATTATAGATTATATTTCCCCTCTTTTTTGCCTCATTAATTATTATTTTTTGTAGTGAATTGTGGACAAAAGGGCCCAGCAGCAGAAAGAAAGAGACAGACATCTGAGGAACTAAGCTTTGGAATTTTACTGACCTACATGTCACAGATTTACAAGACACAAAATATTAACTTAACCAGGGAAGGAGAGAATACTTTGAGCTACATCAAAATTATGGTTCAAACTGGATGACAGTGATGAGTACCAGATCACCTTTGTTGAACTCTTGCATATCCTAATACAAACATCCCTGTGCCTTAATATGCTTGATAGGGGTGTTTTATATTTTTATTAGGACTGTCAAATTTTTAATTAGATTAATCACAACTTACAAATGAATTAATCATGATTATTCACCATTCACCACCTGATATATTTGTACTGTATCTAACTCTCAGTTACAGTACTTTTAACTTTTTAAATATTTTGCTCCACACTCTTCATTAACAGGCAATACTATCTGACTGTAAGCCAGGGTTAGATCAGCCACTGGGGAGGGTCCTGCGACAGCCCCCACAGCTCATTGAAAAGAAGTAAACTATACATGCTTTCATGTCAGTCTCCAAAAGTCTCCAGTAATGCCAGAAAAAGTTGCTAGTTGCAATAGAGTTGCTACAGGGTCCAAAAACTCACCAAATATAGCGCCAAAGTTGCTAAGTGCTGAGCTTTGACGTCAGGGCTTTTTGTAACATTATGAAGATCCCTGATATGCAAAAATGTTTTTGCTGCTCCAAGGAAGTGCCTGCTCTCAGTTGGCTGAAGAGAGTAAAACATGCTTCCCTGTTCCCAAACTCAGACGGAAAACTCAGAAGGACAGATAAGAAGTTGAAGAAAAAGAGAATGAGAAGCAAAAATTAATGAGTGGATGAAAAGGACTGATCAAAGAATGGTAATACAAAGAGATAATAAGATGGACTGAAGGAAGATGTAACGTTCCTTCAGTCCATCTGACGTGTGTACCTGTGTATAAGGTGTACCAGGAACTTGTGCAATTTCAAACGTTCCGCATGGTACGGAATTTAAACTGCGATTAAAGCCATTTGTCCCACCCCTAAAAAAATAAATAAAAAAACAAATATATATGTGATCATTTCAATACTGGAGTATGTGTGTAATAGACAAAAAGTACAGCATGAAAAAAAAGAACTGGTTTATAAATGTATTTTAACTTTTACTATTGTTCCATGACTTCTGATTCCAGGGGTATTTTTCTCCTTTTATTTTTTTCTATTTAGACACTAGGGGCCTGGTTTATGAAAGGTTTACATGTGTAAAAATGTGTGCAAACTTGATAAATATATGGTACAAAATGCAATATGGGCATCTCTGTCAGAAAGCGCAAAATACTAGGAGGACCAGATGCAAATAGATAGAAGTGGCATATACAGTATGATTTAACTAACATGAAACTGATTGCACTGGCTAATTTTGCGTCTATATTTACTGTATGTCTATACGTTTGAAAAGCAGGTGCGAACTGGCACAACTTTACGTACAAATGGCTGCAATTATTGTTGCAAATAAGAGACATAGATGCCTTAAGGGCAATGGAGAGACCACCTGATCTGATTGTGTAAATGTTTTTGGAATGCCAGAGGCAAAGATTATTGAAACATATGTCTGTATTGCTGTGTTGAATGTTGTTACTCAGGATGGGCTAATGCTGCTGTGCATTCTGTCTGCTGACATTGAGAGCCCTTACCACCGCAAGTACCCCATCTTCGATCCCTCTCTTAAGGGCATTAATGAGCATCATCAGCCCAGATCCAGCACTGACCAGCTGCTGTGTGAGTGCTGCAATGCGCCCTCATTAGTCCGAGGCATCTCCTGTGCCAGAGCCTACCTGTCTTATTTGCTAAGGTTTTATTATAGGCATTTTTTTTTAAACTGATCTTATATCTTATCACCTCCTCTTAACCTCATCTGGTGTTCATGTGGTTTTGCCAACTGCATTTACTCTTTAGCAAATACTCTTTCATATTGAAGTCATTCTGGTGATGTTTAGATTTCTTTGCTGGAGTTCAGCAATACTTTATTTGCCTGGTCCACTGATATCTAGGTATCTATTAGGTCAAATTTCATTTTGAGTTTGTGACCTTCCTGCTCTGCTTCTAAACTCTCCATGGCAACACCACAATGCACGCTAAATCCTCATTTGAATACTGCATATCATAAAAAAAAAAACAAACATGTACAATCTTTTTGCATGCGCAGGGAATTTTTCTGTTTGCTTTGCTGATTTAAAACTTGTGGGATTTGGTCACATCCCACTAATTATTATGAGTAGTTCTGGTCTCAAAACACAGTTTTGAGGAAGAAGTCACAAATCCTTCATCCAACTAATCCCAAAGATCCCAGGTATTTTTTTGGAGTAGATATGGTGGATTTTTTCTATTTAACACAGTAGATATTATTTACAAGTGCCCAAAATAAAAAAAAAAAAGAACAGTTGTTCATTCTTACTATAAAAAAAAAATAATTCCTCGTGATCATGTTACAAGGTTGTTATGGTTTATGGATTTTGAAGAAAAAAAAGTTCAGGAAATGCCAAAATGGAAAAAGGAGCAAGTGGCTACACTATTAGGTATCTGGATTACCATCTGAATCCAGGAATTTTTTAAGTATACTTTACTCTTGGGCGATAGGGATAATTTTGCCATTACATTTTCTAAATTAGCAGAGAGTACCCAGATTTATTGGAAAATAAATAAATTAATAACAAGATGAGATCATGGTAGATGTAAAATACAGTAACAATTAACCCAGATTGCCACCATTAGAGAAAATGCTAATTTTTTCTCATTCATTCATTCTCTGTACCATAATGGACTAAGTCTTTGCTTGATTGCGGGTAAGTTGGAGTAACTATTTAGCAGGTGAGCATTTAGTATTTAGCAGGTGAAAGGCAGAGTACACCCTGGACAGGTCACCAGTCCATTGCAGGGCCAACACAGATAGGGACTAACACACACACATTCACTACCAGGGAGAATTTAGAGTGACCAATTCACTTAACATGCATGTCTTTGGACAGTGGGAGGAGAACCTAGAGAGAGGTGAGGCTGCGGTGCTAACCACCACATCACCGTGCAGCCCAGCACACACTAAATTCATGATGAACCAAATTTTGAAATAAATTCATGTGTAGAATTTGAGCATGAGTGGTGGTGTGGCATGGAACCTCAGTTTCTAGTCTTACACTCTGAGATCTGTATAGCAGACATCTGACCCTGGAACTGTGTTGGTTAAATTAGAAATCTACCCGGCCCCCTTAACGGTTATGTCCCCTGTTGTTGACTCAGGTTTTGGCTACAGAGAAATAAACGGGCAGTGTTTCCCAGACTTGATCTCCGTAACTAAGTTTCACTTAAGAATTGTTACAGCGTGCATCTTAAACCTACCTGGTCACAAGTTATAACACATAATAATATATGTCTAGGGGAAACTGATCTTAACACGACAAATGCTCTTCATGACTGAGATGTGTGATGGTGGCCATCCCAAGCCAGCAACCCCCATTCCTGTGACCCATGGTTTGTTTGTATGTATATTCAGGGCCAGTGAGCAGCTTACTTTAACAAAGCACATTTAATGAGTAATTAAATAACTGCTGTGTTAATTAATTAAAGAGTTAATAATACCATGTTAACTTGCCCCAACCATATTTTCTTGTCATTTTGTTCTTTGTTTTGTAACTGATTGAGAAAGGATATTATAAGGTAATGAGAAGCTTCAGTGCAATACAAAACTGCACTAGTGAATTAGCAAACAAACTTAGTGGTGCATTATTACATCCCTCAAGTACATATTGTATGTGAATTTAAACTACTTTAATTTCAGTTTATAGGGCTCTTAAGATGAAAAAAGATCATTAAGTTTACAGACAAATGATGCAAACAAGGTAGCACACATCAAAAGAATAATAATGACTGCACTTGGTGCACTTGTATCATTCTGTGGAAGAGGCAGACACAATGATCACAATTAATACATAACAAAGCAAACTACCAGGGGCTACCAGCATTAACAGTTCACTGTCTAATGCAAAATGGGCTTATTAAATGACTGACCAATTTATTGAGGGGTTAAAATTAGTAAGCAGGTTCAACAGCCGGAATATTGAAAGCAGCCATGTAATTACAAAGCATTTACAACAGATGAAATGGCTTTTCATTGGAGTCTGATAAGGTGAAGTGTTCAGTTTTATTTCAAAGTCAAATAAATGTTTCTTCCTGTGGAGCAAACAAGTGCATTACATTTCTATTTTTCCTCCTTCTGTTCTTCCCAGTTTGGATAAAACACCTTGAAAAAAAAATTTCAAAAACAAATTTAAGCGAAGAGAGAATGACAAGGGAAAATGTGTACTGTGTGTCTCTCTGCTTATGACACAGTTTGAGCTGAGGATCTGACGAGTCAGGTTGGCCTTCTTGCTGAGAGAGGGGGGCTTAATACTGCAAGGTCGCTTCTTAGATCCTCAAACTAGCAGGATCAGTGTGTGAGAGGAGTGAAGCTGTTCCCACTTCATGAGACATTTACTATAAGCCAAGACCTGAGGAGATTTTACCACCCATGACTTGTAAAATTATTTTATTGAGTTTTGGCACAGAGTCAGACTCCACAGTTGAATCAGATCCTGGTTGAACACTCTGCAGGTGAGAGTCAGAGCCAGCCACAGTGAAGAGACATGATTTATCTGCAGAATCACAGGAAAATGCTGACTGAATGAATGATGAGTAACAAGTTAGAATGAGAGAAAAGGCCTGTTTCAGGGAAAAGATGGTGGAGATTGGACTACACAAAACCGCACAGGAATTCAAATTAAATATTGTAATCAAATTCATGATGAACTTCTCACCGACTATATTCTGTTAAAATTGGGCACTACCTTAATATATGCATAACACATCAAACTACATGGAATTACTTACATTTTATAGCTTCTGCTACAACCACACACATACACACAAATTCATTCAAACCACAAGGAGTTTGAACAGCTTAGAAACATCATGACAGTTAAGTCTGTTAGTCTTTATATATGAAAATGATTACCAACATCAACACATCTGCTGAATGCATCATTTTCCCCAGGAATTCATGTGTTTTGCATAATGTAAATATTTATGACTGAGGACACAGAGTTTTCAGCTTTAGTTGAAAGGTTATTGGTGCTCTTTGGTCAGGACCAGTCTTGGTGGGTTTTTACCTCTGGACAAATTTTTTTGTGACCCCCTAACACAACATTGCTCTATGACATTTAATTAATTCATAAAGAGCCATGCACAGATATCTGCTCTTGAGGATATGCTGTGGTGAATTATCAACTCTGCTGTTTTGGCACCATCTATTTTTTGTTGCAAGCAAAGTCTGCTGTAAAAATAACACTACATATAACTATGCTTGTAAACTGAAATGAAATTAAAAATACTTTATTAAGATGAAAATTGCAACCAGAGGGAAACTACAAAAAACGGTACTTATTCAATATATTTAAGTTATTTAAGCTGGAGTTTGGGCTGGCATCACTACTGGGGCTCTGCGTTCCCCCCAGCATTGTGGTCTCTGGGGTGCTTGGCTGGGGGCACTGGGATGGTGGGCTGGGTGTTGGGCAGGGAATTGCCCTGGATGGTGTGTGGCCCCTCAAGCTCACTGGGCCCTGGGTTCTGTCCCTGGTTAATGCACAGTGGGGTTTCTCGGCTTGACTCCTGGCCCAGGCCTCCTAGGGCCGGCACTCCCTGACAGGGGGGAGCCTTCGTTGCTGTTCATGTTTTTCAGTTTTTCTTCTCACAGGTGTCGATTTTACTGTTGTGTTCTCTTAGAAGCCTTTAAGATGTTTACTGTTTCTTTCCAGTAGCAGCTGTTTAGTTTCTCTGTTTAGCTTTTATTGCAGTTGTTGTGGTTTGTTTTCTACCTTTTGTTTTATTCTACATTTGTTTTATCTTTTCCCATTTCTCCTCTATCCACATTTTTCCTTTTGCTGTTTCTCCAGTCCAGGTTTTTAAAAGTAAATTTCTTCAGCACAATACAGCGACCAGGTTAAAAAAAAAATATATATATATATATATGTATATATATATATGTATGTTTATATATATATATATATATATATATATATACATAGACAAATATTGACAATAAGACAGAAAAGAGATACAAGAAACTATAAAAGCTGCATAACTACATTTTTTTCCCCCTTTTAGTCCCTGGTATGGTAATCTCTATCCTCAGTGTTTTATGTCTGCAACACATTATCCTCCAGTGTGAATCATTAGCATTGCCTGATCACATTTATGTTTGCAATGAAGTGTGTAAACTTTCAGTAGGTAATTTGCCTCGAAACTATGTGAGTATATTTGCTTTTTCTTACATTTTTCTCATCATTTTTATAAACTCAGCAGTTGCATAATCTACCTACACAGTCATATATTTAGCCTTTATTTATTAGCCTTTATAATGATTGAAGTTTCAGAAACTGCAAGACATTCTAATTGTAAAGCTAAATAAATAAAGTATAGCATCAAACCCTGGTTAACATACATTTAACTCGTCGAATGACTCCTTTTAATTTCCACAAAAAGTCAATGCAATAAATAGTTTTAGTAATAACATTCTTTGATCTTTATTTTCATCAGTTTATTTATTTATTAGTTAAACTTGTTTTGTGAGTTTCCATCTTACTAATATTCTGTTTCTGTGCTTGCACTGCTGCTTTAAAACCAAAGATTTTCTGTGCAGATCAAAGAAAGCTCTGACCACTCAAGGACATTAGAGGTATAATTCCTGAACAAAGCTTTGGTTGATTTGAACATGTGTTCAGATCACTAGTTATCTGGAAAGACTATCAAACTTTAATTTTCCAACCGATGAGCATCTTTTTCAAAACAGCCTGTTTTCACAATGCAAGCCATACGTTCAGCGATTAGTTCAGCAACAAAAGATACCAACAACAGATTGGACGAACTCCATGCTCCACCGATGTTTCAGCACACATGGTGCTGATCTGAGTCCAGACAGTTGCATTTTAGAAGTGTCACTTCATTCAGTTCTTCTAGTGACCAAGCTCCTTTGTATCTTAAACATCTGAAAGTACAATATTTTCCTAACAGAACAGTTTACGGCATACTGATACTCATACTGCAGGTTTGCTTGTGGTTCCTTGAGTTTCTATGGATACACAGAGATTGCATTAGATATTTAGGACTGGAACAAAAAAGGGGGAAGGACACAGAAAAACATGGTCATTTGTGGGCCGCTGGCAGGGGAAAGACCCAACAAACAAAATCTGTGTTTCTATTACAGTTTTTCGCAAAATAAAAGCAATTTTTCTAAAATTAAAAAAAAATTTGCAATTGCGATTTACAAGCATTTCCATTGATGTATTAGCCAATTTTCTTGTAAAATTCACATCCCACAAGACTCCAGTTTGAGGAGGTAAAGATTACTAGTTCTTTGTAAAACTCTTGCATTTTGCTGTTGTTTGCTATCAAGGATGGTAGTTATATTATTTCTTAATTGTTTGTAAAAAGATTTCAGACTCCTCCTACTAATACTGCATCATCTTTATTTGAAATGAACTTGTCACGTGACCCCTTATGTCACGTCTGGGGACGTGTAAATGTGAAAAAAATGTCTCCATTACACTTTTGTGATACACTTTTATATCGACACATCTGAAAAACCACCTCATGAGAGCATAAAAACATTTTAGCGATATCAGACAGGTATTCTCAAATACTATTTTACTAATTCTAGGAGTAATGGAAACACACCTAAAGACAACCCTGAGTAACAAAGATAGAGGAGTTTGAGTAGCCAAAAGAAAACACAAGTACCAAAAATCTAATTATATTTTGCTACCTTTATTCTGTCTAAATGAAACCAAAAAACGGTTAGAAATTCTTTAACCTTCTTTGGAGTTTTAGGGTAATGATTCCTGAAGTTGATCTTGTTTACTCTAATCATTGACCTGATCAAATGCAATACTGGTGACCTGGCTGGACCTGGGATCACTAGAAAAACACACCATAGACACACTTTGAACTTCAAAGACATGAAAAGATTTTTGTTTATTTGATATCCAAAGTCCTTATTGTGGATCTTGATGATTCAACTACTTGGTATCTGGTTACCTTACTTTGACTGAAAGGCCTTGAGTATCTATCAAGAGTCAGAAGACACAACTTAGATTTTAAGAACACTTTAATATCCAAAACATGCTCAGGTTCAAGAATCAAGTAACCTTGGAAAAAGACAAGATGCCCACAAATGAAGGTGCAGGAATACAATGTAAAAAAAAAAAAAGAACTGAGAGGAAATAGTTCTTTAAAATGTGTTATCGCTCATGCAATGTGCTGTCTTCTTTTTTCAGTTTTTTACCCTTAACCTTCTTTCTCCACATATCTTTCTTTAATGCTCCCGTCTCTTCTTTCTCCTCATTCATCCTCCCACCAACTCCCAACAGTCATCCTCCCTCCATCTGCCTGTGTCCCTCCACCTGCCATGTTTGCTTTCACCCATAACTCTTTCTGTTTTTTAGTCCTTTTCTTTCCACCCTCCTGTCCCTTTATGCTCATCACACACTTATTCCATGTCTATCTGTTTCTCAACCACATGTTCTTTTCTTTTCCTCTTTTCCACCCTCTCTCCATCTGTCCTTCTGCTCTGTGGTGAAATGAACTGATGTGTCAGCTGAGTTGATCATCCCTCCAGCTGCTGTCTGCCAACTGCATCTCTCTTTCTCTTATGTGTCGTTGTCTTTCTTAGTCTCTTCCCCTCTGCCTCTTCTTGTCACTCTCACCCCCCCCCCAACTCTTTGCCATCTTTCACTCTATCATGTCTGTTCCTCTCTGTTTCTCTCTCATTGCATCCATCCCATGTCTGCTCCCACCATCTCTTTTATTTCCCCCTGAGACAAGCCTGTCAGGAAGATTCAGCCACTTGTCCACAAGCACTCTGATGTGGTTCTGTCTGCATGTGTATGTGTGCATGTTCTGCACACCATTTGCACATATATGTGTGTGTTGAAGAGGCAATGAAAGGGAAGAGAGAGTGATTGTGTTCCTTACACATGAACCATGAATGACCAATGCAGAGCCTTTCTATTGGATGAACTTAAATAAAGGAAAGTGAGTTTTTCCAAGTGAGATGAACAGACAAATAGGTGGTAAAGGAAATAAAACATACTGGACAAGGTGATGAGTGGTAGAAACAAAGGAGCTGGTGATTCTGGGAAAAAAAAGAAGTGGCATGAATAGATTTAGCTGAAAGATGGAAAGATAGGCAAGGAAAATGTTTGATGGATAGATGTGAACAAAGTAAATAAACTCAGATGGAGTGGCACTCAGATGTTTTAAATTCTTAAGTATCTGAATAAGCCTGGACAGCTTACCTACTTTATCAAATCAGAGTTATAGAGTGAAGACTAACAACTAAGAAAATGAGAAGTTGATGAAATCTACTGTTAGAAGAACTGCTGTTGGCATAGATACAATTACGAGTTATTTCAGTCACTCAGGTTTTTGCATGCTTACTATTTGTTTTTCCATATTCGTAACATTAGATGTTTTGATATAGATATTATCCTCCATGTTGCTCTGGTAAATCTTTAACAGATGAGAATATATATATATATATATATATAAGTAAAACATGAAAAAAATATTGTTTCAACATAACACTGGTAGTGCAAGCTTATGATCGTATGCCACATGACTACACCATGACAGACAACGAGCCACAGGTCACAGGTCTATAATGGTTAAACAGGATAGATTTGTATGAAATCTTCATCAAGAGTTTCTTTTAGAATTTGTCTATTTTTTAAAGGCAAATGAGATACATTTGAAATAAAACTATGGTTTCATTGTTGGCCAAATTACTGCCTTAAATATTTTAAAGGTCTTATCTTCTTTTTTCTGACCCTTTTCTGAATTTTTCCTGTGCTGATAAAGCCTTATCGCACAATGCAGACTCTACAGTAAATGTGGCTCCTTTCACCCAACAATAAACAATGTGCAAGAGAATCAGCGCAGTATAAACAGTGACACTAATTATTGATATAATTCAGCTGTGGAGATGGTCAGCAACTCAAAGTTTCTGGAGGTAAAGATCACAGTGTCGGACTGGACATATCTGCTTAGAGTGGTGAGGACAGCAAAGACAATCATTGAGACATCACTCCACTCCCCCCAGGACATTGTACACAAACACTACCTGACCAGAGCTCAAAGCATTCTCAAGGACCCCACACATTCCCATCATCAACTGCTTTCTGTGCTGCCCTTGAGGGAAAAGGTTCCACAGCATCGTTGCCTAAACACCTACACTCCTCAACTCCTCCGAGCCATCTGGCTGCTGAACTCCAGCTATTTCAATGACCTCTGAGCAGTATTATCATTCTTATGGAATATATCTTTTGACTATACCAATAGTGCAATAACATAAAGTACACTTTTTATATCTTTCCTCATACCCCAAAGCTGCTTTGTGATTTTCTTTCTATTTTTATAAATTATTTTATCTCACTCACACACTGTTTTACCAGTTCTTTGTTTCTGGAACTAATCATGCAAAATTTCATTGTGTTGTACATTCAATACTGAATAACAATGAAGTCTTGTCCAAGTCTAAATATTTTACAAGTCACAGGTCCACCAAATGATTAATGCAAAGAGAAACAAACAAAAAAAAACACTAAAAATGTTTAAGTTTGTTTATAAAATGACAAAATAAATAAATAAAGCCACTTAATTCGCTTTAAATCATGCAGTTTCAAAACCAGATATTTTCTGGTTTTACTGGTTTGGTTTTGGTTTAATTATGTGATTGTATTATTGTTTGTTCATCAAGTCAAAACAATGTAGTTGTGAAAAATAACAAAAACATACTCAAACACAAGCTACAAGGTGGTGATTGAGACTGTCACCTCATGGAAAGAAAGTTCTTTATTCTAAGCTCAGTTGTGGCGTTTCTACCTGTTCTCTTCATGCATGTGTAGGGTCTCTCTGGTATTTCACCTCCCTCCCACAGTCCATAATCATGCAAGCAAAATTAATTTGTGTTTCTAAATTCACAAGAATTAAAATGGAATTTTTTTATTATTGGGCCTTTATTTAATTATTTA
Organism: Melanotaenia boesemani; assembly: GCF_017639745.1. Lineage (NCBI taxonomy): Eukaryota > Metazoa > Chordata > Actinopteri > Atheriniformes > Melanotaeniidae > Melanotaenia > Melanotaenia boesemani. Next base: position 22,722,694 of record NC_055690.1, on the reverse strand, counting down.
ACTCCAGCATCAATGTAGGTACTCGCTATTGCAACTGGTATGTAACTGTATGGTGACTGGTCCAGGTGGTGGCCACATGAAGATAGCACCAGAAGACTACACTGACACAAAATCACCTTTGTAGGCAACACTTCTTCATGTTAGTATATAAATCACAAGCCAAATATAAAGGACTTGACCAGCAGTTTAGCCCAGGAGTTAATTAGATTTAGAAAAGTTGTAAGTTGGTTTTGATTGGTCTAGCAATGGCATTATATCACATTTGTGTTCTTATCTGTGTTGTAAAAACAACCAAAGAGAAAACTGATGGATTTTATTTAATTTTCCTTTAGTCTTTATTTCAAAGCACCTAATAACATAAAAGTTTAACTTTGTATACTGATAAACAAAATTAGTGCAGAGTTAGGTTTACCTAAAAGGGTTGGACAAACTATGAGTAGTATATAAATGTTATTTCTTTGTTGATATTAGACCATTTACAAGACAATTAAAAGTAAAGTAGGTAGAAGTCATGGTGGGTTTTAGCTGAGAGATGTGGCCTATATGGAGTAATTCAAGATGGTGGGAAAAAAAGGAAAATTTCACCAAGCTACATTAAAAAGCATCACTCCATCCAAAACTTTGTGACATAGCATGTAGGAGGTTTTGCAAAGTTGACATGTCACAGTGCTACTTATCAGCACTTGCTTGACACTAACTAGGTTAAAGTTTGACGACTGTAGTTATATAATTCTGCACTCAGGTGTCAGATAATAGTATAACTAGTTAAGCTTGCTGCCTGTGTGCCCTAATTGGCTTGAGTTTGAATCCAACCACTTCTGTTCCAGGGCTGCCTCGGCTGTCTGCTCTGTTGCAATCCAGCTGCCTAAATTAGAATATAAAAATAATAATAAAAAGAAAAAAATTAAAAGAAAAGTTGAGTGGACTTCTTATTGTGACAGGTAATTAAGATCAAATTTTAAGGAAACCATGTACCTAGTATGCTGAACTCATTAAAAAGATGCATGCGCCATACATATTTGACTTATAACAGCATGATTTGTATTATTAATGCTCCTTGACACAACTCTAAAGTCTAAATCAGAATTCTATTGATCAAAATTTACATCTGATTAGTTATGCTGGCTGTAGCATCAAACGACTATCACCAATTTAAAAATCAATAAAATTCCTACATATTGGAATCATTTCTTAATTTGACTTAATCTATTTTTTAAAAGTTGGAAAAATAATGTAATAATTACACATTTAGCAATAGCTTTAACCAGGTTGGTGCTGCATTTTGTATTTTTTGTATTTTGTATTTTAGAAAAATTGTGCATGGAGATATCATTCAGTAATTTTCTTATACATGTCAAATAATTTAACAAAGAATCATTCTGCCAAAATAAAAAAAAAAAATAACATTAAGTTCTTGTAGGTCACAAAGTAACATTAGCATGGTCACAATTATACAATGCATGAACATCATCTGCAAATAGTTCTGACTGAACGAGCCTTCAGAGGAAAAAATGAACCTGTCACCTTTATGTGGCAATAAAGTTGGATAATATTGCCATTAGCAATAATAAAGATTTTAAACTGGCAGAAGGTGGGAAAGACATTCACTCACTAAAACTCAATAGCAACCAAAACTAAAAGGAACCATCTTTTAGGAGCACATCAAAAGGACAAAATTGCTAATATTTTTCATTATTCACATTAATCCTTCTTTTATTTTGAGCGGATTATAGCAGAATGTTTCTACTCTAGGTGAATTTCAATCCCTCTCTTTGTGGGTAAAAGTCACTCATTAGAGTCTGCATCATGAACAGCATAACAAGCCACTGTGCGTACGTGTTGCTGTACAAATGCCAATCATCATTGGTCTTATGTGGACAATGGCTAATCACCAAGCTGTGAAGTGACCAATCATGCAGTCACACTGGTGTTAAATGTCAATCATCTTTGGTGAATTGGACAAGAGATGTGAGAAGCCAGCTGGCAAATTAGTCATCTGAATGGTAGATCCTTGGGCACACATATGTGCATACACATAGAAATGCTCTCACAAAAGAGTGCATATATGCAAGGACGGGGGTACATACAAACATGAATATTTAATATAAACCTTGATGCATATGCATTGCCTGAGCAGTGCTCCTGGTGATTATGACACTTAGAATGATGTGAACAATGTGCTCATGCAAAATGCTCCAAATGATTACTCTGAGGAATTTCAATAACAAACACAAACACACACACACACACACAGAACATAACATCTAGCCAAATTCGGTTATATAATTAAACATACCTAGACATTTAATGAACTGATTTATTCGAAGTGTTAAATTATTCACAATGGAATTAACGTCTTATCTAAAACAATACGATCCAAACAAGGATAGGAAAAATGCAGTTGCTTGCTGGCTTCTTGTAATACTGGTCAGATGTAATGTATTCTGTGAAGCCACTAGAGTGTGGGCCGTGCATAATTGGTGTCATCAAGTGATACTCTTCAAGACTCTGCAGTTGTTCTGCTTAAGCAGCAGTGCTTTCTCTCTCTTTCATGGGAATAGGATTACAATTAAACCCTGGACAGGATCATCTAGTGTTTGGTAGAGTCTGTCCATGAGTAGTAGAGATTTCAAAGGGAATTCCTCAGTTTGATTTTGTGTAGATTTTTTTTCAGATGAACTGAACATTTTTAAAGGAGCTTATTTGAAAATGGAAACAATAAACATACACAGACACACACACACTCACACACAAACAAAAGAACAATTTTGGGGGTTAAGTATAAGTTTAGTTCATTTTAATCATACTATGGGTTTTTAACTCAGTTCAATTTAGCAATATTTGTATAATGTCAGTCTTATTATAATGTGGTTGTGCCCAACTCTGTTCACTCACTGTGTTCACTGTAATGCAATTATAAAACATCTTAAATCAAACTCATCATCGCCCACAGTAGTCCATTTCAGAAAACATGCAGGCTTCAGTTTATTGAAGGTGGAGTAAATCAACCTAGTAAAGCCAGATATACCTGCAAATGAAAATAAATAAACAAAAGTTAATTATATATTGAAGTGCTTGACACTTGATGTGGTATAAGTAACAATTTAAGTGCAAATACTAAATGTAATATTGAGGTGTTTCAATCTGCAAAGTTGGTTGGTAATTTTCTTGGGAATTTAAATTCTTCTATTAATTTTTACATCACTATTCAAGAAGTGAATGAGTGGTCAGTACTGACAAAACATTTAGGTGGGAGGTATTATATAAACCCATTTTACCAAAATACCTTAAAATTAGGGCTGGGTATTGTCACTATTTTCCCAAATCATTTAAATTTGATTCCCAACAGCCTACTTCAATTAGATTCCGATTAAATCCGATAGGATATGTATTTATTTACAGCAAATAGTGTAACACCACCTATTAATAAATGCTTTTTATCTTCTACCTTCTTGAGTGCCTCAGTAATCTTTTCATGAGTTCAACTTGATCCCATAACTGAAGAGCACTAGAGGAAAACCATATTTTACACCCAAGCAGCACTCCAGGCACTTTTCTTTTTTTTTTTTCTACCACCTATTTTTCTTGGATATTAAAGACATTCTCAGATAACTATTTTTTATAAATCACTGGGTGCATTTACTTGACAGTCAAAATCAGTTATCTGGAAGTAATCAAATTACTGTAATAATCTGATCTGATGCATCTACATGAATTTTTGATATACCAGAACAATACAGTGTTTGTCCAGATTCATAGCAAGAAATGCTGTGATAAAAAAAACAAAAAAAAACACTGAGGACAGAAAAAAAGTTACTTTTTCAGCGTCCAGATAAAACAGCTTCATTCTCAGGCATTGCAAAGTCAAATTCCTCAATGGCCACTGATGATATCCTCATGTCATAAGGGGGCCATGTTTATATTATAATGCAAGAAACAAAATGCAGTATTTCCAAACATTTCTTTTATTTCAATTACTAACAGCTCCCACATATTTAACTAAATCATACAGAAACACCAGTCTGTGCATTATTCTCTATAGTTGCACTGAGCATTAAGTGCTGGTGATTTTTTCCTTGCTTTGACACTAAATAAAAATGGATAGATTAGCAAAAATCTTACACTGAAAAAAAAATAATTAATGAATAAATAAATAAATAAATCCCTGCACTTAAATGTAGCAATTTACTTCTGTCCAGACATCTGACAGTATTTCTCTTCACAAAGTTTAACTACATTTGGCCTGATAGAGGTCACAGTTGAAACCCTGAGTACAACTTCATGATGGTTATCACCCAGCCTGGACCTGTACTCTTTTGACAATTCTGGGCAAGAAGGAGGCAATTTCCATAGAAATTGTGCAGTCATGTCTGCTCTTCCCTGTGCTTTTCTGAACTTAGTCTTTAGCAGGCTGTTGAATTGTGAGTCAAGAAATTTCATTTGTAACACACTTGGGACGCTGTTCACATCAGCTGAGAAGGGGTTTGCAAACAGCTGGAAAGTGTCATGGTGTGTCTTAAAGACGGCAAATCGCTGATCAAACTCCTGCAGCAGGTTATCAGTAGCAGACACGTAGTCCTCCCCACAGAATGCTGTGCCCTCCTCCGCACAGACATGACCTGTTCATATTTCAGACAGTTGCTGCACAGGGCCTGCTGGTGTACGTAACAACCGCTGGATCTGTGTTTTCCTGCTCCAACTACCTTTGTACCACCACTAACTTGTGTTGTTCTTACTCTCAAATGTAAGTCGCTTTGGATAAAACTGTCTGCTAAATGATTGTAGAATAGAATAGAATACCAGCCTGTGTGTTTTATCAGTTGTGCAAGGGGCTCCATCAGTGCACACTCCTGCACAACTGCAGAAATATATCCATGGCTGTGGTGCACCCATTCATCAGACACACACTCCTCTGTTTCTTCAAACTGCTTATTGATACCCTTTTTAAAAATGGCTAGCTGAGCACTGTGCTATGTCCGTGCTCTCATCAAGCGCCACAGAGTATGAGTGAAAGTTTGTGCTTTGTCATGTAACTGTTCATAAATGTCTCTTCATACGTCACTGATGCACTCCACAACCGTGTTTTCAGACAGAGATTATTGAACAACTTTCTCTTCTCTGGACACAAGATATCAGCAACTTAAAGTATGGAATATTTCAGAACGGCTATCCTGCTTTGACGATTAACTCACTAACCACATAACTTGCTTCAACAGCAGCATCAGCTTCCTTCTTGGCCTTATGGAAAAGACTTTACTGGGAAGTTAATCCTCGGTGTAGCTGTGTCGCTCTTTTATTCCTCTCATCTCCTGTGTATTTTTATACTGCTCCCCATGTTCAGTCAAGTAATGGTGTGTGAGATTGTATTCTTTTAAAACCGTGAATTTTTCCTTGCATTATCAGTCATGTTGAATTTCCATTGAAGTCCACAGAAAAATACTGTGATGTCCATCGTTTTTGACATTTTCTGTGCTCACTGTCCACCTTTCTTTTCTGCTTGGGAAGAGACATTTTTGTTGTTTGCTGCAAAACAAACTGCTAAACACAGATACCTGCTCACCTTTTGAAAAACAACTGTGCAGTGCGGTTGTTTTGAGCGGGCCGGATGTAGTCCAGGGGCCAGGAGGTTGAGACCCCTGAACTAAACATTATTAAAGTTCAGATCTCAGATAGTGTGTTTATGTTACTAAAACCTAAAAAGAATATTGGATCCAGTTTAGGCCATAATACGACTCAGAAATTCCTACAGTAATGCAGATTCAGCTTGTTCAGTTGTGCACGTTCATATGATCCCATCAGCTTAACACTGGAGCTGGAGAAATACTCCTGCTCCTCACTGGAGCAAGAGTGCTTCCATCTTCACCTGCCTGAGAGAATTTTGAAAATATTATTATATTTTTTTATGATTTGCAGCACTTTAATTGACCATGTCCATTTTATTTAAAGGTAATATGTGTGTGGTGACATCATTTCCTGCTGAACATGGTGCGATCTTAGCGTTAGCGTAGCTGCTAATGTGAGCGGTAAAAGGCCGAAAACTACTTTACAGGTGAATGTAATCCACTCTGGTGAATGAAAACATCTGAATTTGACATTATCTCATCAAGAGAAGCTGATTTTAGATGGCCACCCCAAGGCTTAATTAGTCACACTTAAGTAGGGTCACATTACCGAAAAAGAGGACGTATAAAAACATTTGATCTTCAAGTTTTATTAATGGTATTGGATTTATTCAAATTTAATTAATTCAAATTGATAAATTGACTTTTTAAACCCAGTCCTACTTAAAATCTCTTAGCTTTCTGTTGTTGGGAGGACTCAGCTGGTGTGTTCTGTACAGCTCTGGGTATTCCTTGGGTGCATGCATACTGGAGGGGTTTTTTAGGATGCATTTGGAGCTCCACATCAACTTTTGTTCAGCTGGATTGTTGAGCTACTAATTGCCGATTAAGAAACCCAAAGCCCTTAGTTCCACTTTAGCAGAGATTAATCCTCTAAAAGCTCACCTGTGTTCCTCAGAATTGTACATTTTGATTGTTTTTTTATTCCATCAAAAAACCTAATGACTCTAATGACTTCAGAAATACCTTAATCCAAGAGGGAATTTGCTGCATTGCAGTGCTTCTTAAAACAATGACATACAGTGAGAGAAAAGGTTAAGTATAATAGAAAAATAAGAGTCCACGTGAAATTAGAATAAGGTGCAGAAATGAAATTAAAATAAAGAAAAAAATTTATTAAATCAAACATAGTAAAATAAGAAAAAATAAAATAGAATATTAAATATAACAGAGATAAATATTTACAGTATTTACAATATTTACAAGTGTTTATGGCTCTGATTTCTTTTTAGTTATAGTTATAGAGCTTGATGGCCACAGGAAGGAATGATTTCTTATGGCATTCCATATTGCAGCGAGGTGGAGGTGGAGTCTGCTGCTGAATGTGCTCTTAAAGTTGACCATCATGTTGTGGAGAGAGTGGGAAGGGCTGTCCAGTATAGCTCTTAGCTTGGACAGCACCTTCCTCTCTGACACCACCATCCGCTGTGACACTCCGGTGTTGCTGACCACTCTGTCTGACACCCAGTGCTGCAAAGTCCTATATTGTGGACTGCACAGGTAGTCAACTATCCAGGACACAAAGGGGAGGTCCATCTGCATCGCTGTCATCTTCTCACCCAGTAGAGCCAGCCTGATGGTGTTGAACGTGCTGGAGAAGTGAAAAAACAAAACCCTCACAGAGCTGGCCAGCTTCTCAAGGTGAGCGTAGACACGGTTCAGCAAGTAGAGGATGGTGTCCTCAACTCCAAGATAGGACTGGTAGACAAACTGAAGTGGATTCATATGTGGCTGGTCCAGGATGAGTCTCTCAAAGGTCTTCAAGATGTGTGACATCAGGGCGATGGGTCTGTGGTCCTTGTGATGCACAGGCACGAGGCATGATGTCTTCCACATCACTGAAACCTTTTGCAGATCAATACTCATCCTGAAGATGTGATGAAGAACATCACAAAGCTGGGTGGCACAAGTTTTAAGGACCCTGGGGCTGACATCACAATACAGTATTTTTATAAAATAAAAGCGATTTTTCTAAATTTTGATAAAATGCAATTGCAATTTGCAGGTGTTTCCACTGAATGGTGTTTAGCTCATCAGCCATTATTCTCGTAAAATCTCGTCCCATGAGACTCCACTTTGAGGAGGATAGAGATTTTTAAATCTTTGTAAAACTCTTGCATTTCGCAACTGGTCACGTCCGGTGAAGCGTAAATGCGAGAAAAGTGTTTCCATTACACTTTTGCGATATACTTCTGTATCGACATGTCTGAAAAACCACCTGCATGAGAGCGTAAAAACTTTTTAGCGATTATTTTTTTATTTAGGTCCAGCAGATTTCACAATGCAGAGTCTCAGCTGCTGGTTCCAGACCTGGTCCACAGTGAAGGTGACAGATGAAGGAGGAGGTGAAGTGTTGGTATGAATTGAAGCTGGAGGGGAAGGTGAAATGTTGGTCTGCAGGGTGTGGGGGAGAGCAGAGGGGCAGAGGGTTGAAGGAAGTTTTAATTGTAAGATCAGAGGAGACTCAGGGGTGGTCCCCACGACGCCGAATTGCAGCAAAACCACAAAAGTATTTTAGCAATTAACCTGTTCCTCCCCACAAAACCAGGGATTAGCTCCCATGAAACCAGGTACCAAGGTGGACAGGTTTGAGACCGCTACCATCTGTGGTATTGTGAGGACAACGTAACTGCACCACTAGAGGATATGATGTCAATGTGACGAACATGCACCAATTCCCAATTCACCCTTCCACAAGATTTTTTGCTTTGTAGTCCAAAGTTACTCGAAGAAGAAGCTCGACTTCTTCACCAGTCCAAACAAATGTTTCTCTTTTGCCTCGCAGTGAATCCTCAGCCATCTTCTCTTCTTCCAAGTAAACTTCCTGTTACACGCAGTGAGCCTTTATCTGCGCATGTTTTGTTTTGGTCTTGCTTTGGAGTGTTACTCTGTAGCGCCCCCCACAGCCTTGTAGTATGTACTATAGCGGTTTTGTGGGGATGTTGAAGCCTTTCTCCCAGTTTTCGCCACCATTTTCACATCTGCTTCATTGCAATGTGGACATTGTCTTAGGAGCAAGGGTAAGGGGGAGGAAAAGAGATATGAGTGGCCAGTGAATGGAGGCTAAAGCAGCAGAGGGGCCTTTTGTGGGGAAATGAGTATCCACAGAGTCAAATCTGTTAAAGAATGAATTAACCCATTGGTCCGATCAGCACCGCCCTCAACACCTCCACCAATCATCAGCTTAAAGCTAATGATGGTTCTGTATTGTTGGGGTAACAACTCACTGGCCACGGTCACATAGTGTTTTTTAATTTGGAATTATTTTTTGAGAGGTAAATAATTTGGAATGAAAGTATTCTCTTTTGCATTGGCATGGAAATAATAATTCCTAATTGAGGTTTACATGGAAAACACGTTTAATCACCTTTACGGCACTGTCTTCCTGACAGGATAAGGGTACAAGCATGCACAGAACAACCAGAATTAATTTAAAGCAGACTAAACATATAAACGATTGAGGAATTATTCTATTCAGATTTAAAATCAGAATAAACAAGCCACTTCCTTCAGATTTAAGTTTAATTCAGAATGGCCGTTTTAATTTGGAATTACGTGTTTAGACCGTCATTTAAAACAGGATTTAATTTTTATTCTGAATTAAAGGGAAATTAAAACTCTCATGTAAACATGACCATAGTGCTCTCTGTATCATGCAACCTGCACTCTCTCTCTCTTTCTGTCTCTCTCTTGAAAATGTCCTCTGGGAAAACGTTTACTGTCAATGACGTTTTGGAACAGCTCTTTGATAGTGAAACAGACAAAGAGGAGAATGTGTCTGAGACAGAGGATTGTGCTGAGAAGGACCCTGATTTTGAGACATTTTTATCTGATGAGAATAAGAGTAATTACCCTCCTGTTGTCACTCAACCACCAGCAGACACAATCCCTTCCAAAAAGTGGAAAATGATATGGATATGGTCCCTTTCCCCACTTCAACAGCAGGTTAGACTTAGTGCTTCTAATATTATCAAAATGGTTCCAGGCCCCCAGGATATGCAGTCAGCCATGTTGAAAACATCAAGTTTGACCTGATGGTGGCGCTGCAGGAAAGGTCATGTCATTACCAAATTATATGACCTATAGGGTTCATACTCTTGTGGTAATGAATGTTGTCAGTAAATCTGAGAAAATTTAGATTTTGAAGTTTTCAAGATCAATTTATTCTAATTTAAAAGTTTTGCCTAATGGTGGCAATAGAGAACAGGTCAAGGTTTCATATTCAAGAGGTTATTTATGTGTTAAGAAAATAAACAAAGTGCCTGACACAAAAACCTGGTCAACATTTTTTTGTAAATAACTTTATGGAGACAAATAACCCTGGGGTCGGGTAACATATTTCAGCCCCAGTGTTGAAATATGTTAGTAATATATGCAGATAAAAGGAGGGTTAAAGGCAAAATAAGTGGCATTGACACCTAGTGTTTAAATCAGAACTGCAGTCGAAAGAGAAAAACACAGACAGCTGAACAGATCACTAATCCATCACAGTCTAATGGATCCACCATCCATTAAAAACAGTAATAGGTAATATGAGCCTTTGAGTTGACACCATAATTTGCTGGATGCGTGTTATCAGATTAGCCACCAAAGTACACTACGAAACATTGCCAACATTTGCCAACATTTTCCACAATGCCATAGCAACATTTCCAGTGACAGTTGCATTACCTGCTTGAAAATTAGCAGTTAAATGAATTGAATTATTATTATTTTTATTTTTTTTTTTTGGTTTATTTGCCTCTATTTTACTTGCTTTTTCAAACTGAGCTTCCTGAAACTATGCAATAAGTTTGAATGATGCTTCTTTTATACAAAGCCAACCAGACCTGGCTAATGGCATGGAAATTTCCTGTGATTTATTGAGTGTCTATAAACTTTGCTGCTGCAGTTTTGTTGATCAATAATAAGTAGCATCTGTCATCTTACACATTTTGATTGAAACTGATTCAAATGTACGAGATTTCCCCTGCACATGAGATTGGACTTTGATGGTGATGGTTCATACACAGTTAAATACCAGGTGTATTCTTAATATTTACCCTGAGAAAAGTATTGAAAAAACAAATTTATCTATCCATTATTTTTTTATTCTTTTGAACTGTGTAATAGAAAGCAGTTTGCTTTCTTGTTCTGCTATTGGATAGATATTAACCATAACTTAAAGATCACTAGACCCATAAAGGCCTGTCTTCTGTCTATTCTTACTTCCACCTCATTCTTGTCTTTAATTTACACATGTAATTAATCTTTTTGTATACATATTGTGACAATTGTGAAGAAACAAACAACGTCCTGCCAATATTTGATAAGGATAGAAAGTTTGAGAGCTTTTTCAGTAAAAAAAGGGCAGGTAGAGAACCGATGTACAGACTAAATTAAATCACCCCTTAGGTGGGATTTGAGAAAATGTGGGTCTTTTGAGTCTGTTGGAGTACTTTGGTTAATGGGATCTGGCTGTCTGATGTTATGTTTGGATTAAACTGTGTCTTTGATGAAGCTGTCACTTTGATGACAGGACTTGCAGCAATCCAAAAGTACTTTCAGTCAAGAGTTTACAACATTGATCAAGATGGCTGAGTTGCATACTTCACCTAGAAAGAACAGGACAAACTCAAAGGATGTTAGTTATATCAGTCAAATGGATCTAACTATCTTTTTCCCCTGTGCCACAAACAATGTATGATCATACTTCAATTACAATTAATACACAGTTGTTTCATTTAAAGAGAAAGTATCTGTCAAAGTTTGACCTTCACCTTATTACCAACAAAAGAGATTTCTGGGGACATCAGAAAAAGACTTGTTGATGTCTGCCTGGGTGTAAAAGATTAAAAAAAATATCTCCAAAGATTTTGGATTCCACCAATCAGTTAGAAAACTATTTTTATCCTCTTAAGGAGTGGGTGACAAACACTGAAAGACAAAAAGCAAGGTCTATAATCTACAAGGTCACAAAAACAAAACAGGGTGGCTTTAAAGCAACTGCAAGCCTTTTCCATATTATAGAATCAGGAAAACTCAAAACAACTATTTGTGTGTGCATGGCAGGACTGGGAGGGGAAAGCTATCCCCCCCCCCAAAAAAACAAAATTACTTCTTGTTATTGTTGACAAGTCTGAGTGTTGCCTGTTAAATTAGTGGACAAATGAAACCAAAACAGAATTTTATTATAGATGAAAAATGTTATGCTTGGAGAATGGAAACTTTGCATTCCTTTATCAGAACTAGATCCCATATATGAAACATGGTCATGGTTTGGACTTGTTTTACTTCATACAAACCAGGAGTTTACCATAATTGGTAAAATTATGATTTGTGCAAAAGATCAGTAATTTTTTAAGGACTTTTGCAGATACACAATTCCCTTTGCCATGCCACATAGAAACTGATTTGTTCTTAGAGGGACATGCAGTTTTGCTTTAAATGCAATTCCATTGACAGGTGCTAGGAGGTGTTTCCCTAACATCTGGCTCTGTGCAGTGGTGGGGACCCTGATCCTCGAGGGCTGCAATCCTTCGGGTTCAAGATGTTTTCCTGCTCCAACAAATCTGATTTAAATCAAATGGATCCAACAGCTTACCAAGTTCTGTGCAGTGACTATGTTTATTTTATAATGTGAAGTACTGTTTAAATGAAACCACAGAAAAATAAGCCAATTTAAACCACAGAGTGGATAAGATTATAATTTATAACCATAAGCTTTCACTCACTGTGCCAACAAGAGAGACCGAAGTATGCTCTGAGTTTCTCTCTGAGAGTCACTGTTTAGATTTATTAATATGACTGGTCCAGAATGATGGAGACACTGCTTAAGTGTTGCTCTTATATTTATGTACATTAGCTGCACTATGTTTGCATACACAAAGGCAAGCCCACAAGTTATGGCACAATTCCAAATGAAAATAAAAAAAAAACATGCTGTATGTCTCTGAAAGCCACAGGGGTTGTTCTGGTAAATGTTTTCTGTCAGGGAATAAGAGAACTTGGCCTCGCCATCAGGCCCAGTCAAATGAAAACACACATATAGAAAGAAAAAAAAAAAACTTCTAAATAAAGTCTGCATTGCTGCGGGGTAAAAGTGACACAGTTACCAACTTGCTACTTTCCTCTGAGATGTACAAAAGGTTGAAAATTGCATGAATTAGTCATGCAGTTGCTTGTCATTAAATTTATTTGTTTTTTTTAAAGCTTGTTTATGATTATTTCAGTTCAAAACGTTTTCACTTGGATGTTTTGAAGTCTCTTTGCTTTGTTAAAAAGTGAACACGTGTCTTTTTCTCCTGAATTAAAATTAGATTAAGAGAATTTTAGAGCCACAATCCAAATTAAATAGGAGGGAGAATATTGACAATGGTACTTCAAAATGAATTTGTGGGCACATGTTTACTGTTACTTTATGTAACAGAAAAAATCAGACAGCAATTTTCATTTATGTGTTGATACAATTAGAGATATCAGGGGAATTATCTTACCATTTATTTAGGTATAAAGAATATATGGTATGTGGGATATTTAGGCTAATTTGTCCAGTCACGCCTAAGAGACTTCGGAGACTTTTTTTTTTTTTTTTTTTTTTAACCTGTCCTGTCCAGCATCATAGCAAGTAAAATGATAATCTGGTTGCTGTATCGTGCTGAACAAATTTGCTCTGCCAAGGGGAGGCCTATGGGTAAGGCTCCTCTTGATAATCTGATTCATTTTTTTATTTATTTACTTTGAATCACGGAATCTATGTAATCTTGCTGGACCTGACCGGAGGGGACAGAAAAAGATGGAAAATAGCAAAAAGAGCAAAAGGGAAAGAAGAAAAGAGACAAAAAGATCACAGACACAAGGAAATGACCCTTCAATCCACAACATCACCAGACAACAAACTGTTACACCTGTACATGAACACACCAGAAAATTTCCTACAACATTTACAAAAACAGAAACACACACAAAAAAAAACAGAGCTGCTAGTTATTAAGAGTTTTTTAATAATAACCAAATCAAAAAGACATATCATGAAAGATACCAGATACTAACTCACAGGAAAAATAAAAAAAAAGAACTATCTCTTAGTATAAAAAACCCACTGGACCACTCAGTGACTGTGTGAGCATGCAGAGGATGAGGAATAAGAAGTGATCAGTGATGAAGAGTGGTGAGTGAGATCGTGCAAATGTGACCATGCCTCTACGGAGGTCAGAGGCAGACCAGGGCCAGAGACCCGGGCCCTCAGCAGCAGACCTGGAGCACCGGGACAAGTCTTTGTTGGCAATGTCTCTGGAACATTATTCTAGACAACTGATTAGAAAAAGTTTCTTTGTCAATATGTAAAACATTGCAAGGCTGAGAACTTTAGTGTTGAATCCGAACTCTCAAATGACAAGAATTTGTGTGGGCTAAGCACATTGTCATATGTGTGTGCACTGTTGAATTAACTCTGGTTTCAATGTATCTAAACCGTATTTGGACACACACACACACACACACACACAGAGAGAGAGAGAGAGAGAGAGACATGATTTAACATAATGCATAGTATGAGAGCAGTGATAGCTTTCTGGGAAGTCTCTGTTTTTTTACTTAAAATGATCATGTTTTCAAAAGAAAGAGAAGTAATAATGTGGTTTATAAAGTTATGAGATATTTTTAGAATTTTCCCCTGACTGAACCAAAAGAGGTGACACTGTTTGGTTCTTTTAGATGATGCAAAGCCACTTAGTTTATCATGCAAAAATAATTTAGTTCAACTTTAAAGCAACCACAAAAATAACACAATATAACCACTTTCTAAGCTGGTGATAATCTAGTTAAAGGATGTGTATACAGTTTGTATGGAAGTGCATTTGGGTTATTTCTACATTGTGCAGAATACTGTGTTCATCTTTCCGCAATTAGTTCTTCAGCAGAAATCAAAACTAAACATTCACCAATGTGATTTTTTGCATTAAAATGTTTCTTTTTAATTTTTTTTTTTTTTTTTTTTTTTTGGCAAAATGTTGTTTTCAGACTATAGACTAGATTTGCTCTGCATTATCTGAGTCACTTCAGAATCTCACCATGTATTCACAAAATCTGCATGGAAATATGCCATTTCATTCACCTGAGAGTATCTAAAAAGACAGGGAATAGTCAGCAGCCGTATCACACCCAAAAAATAAGCACTAGTTTCAGAAAACACACTCTCCTTCTAAAGGGATTTTATGTTACGCCAATGCTTTTTATAGCACTGTAGTGAAACTCCCTTGATCTTCACTAGTATATTGTGAATTATGAGTTTGTGAGTATATTTCCTCCTCTATATCCTCACTATAATAGTATGGGGTAGAGCAAGGCCGTCTTTATATAAGAAAGACAGAATATCTTTGTATTTCAAGACCATTTGCATAAGCTCCACAAAGAACAGCGACTAAAAGCCTCATAAACCAAAGTCAGGTATCCACAACATACTCATTGCTTTATTCCCAATATGACAGACAAAATGCTCAGCTTATGATTACTTTCAGGTACAGCTTTTAGGTACAGTGGAAAATGAAGTTGTATTAAGCAAAAAATAAATAAATAAAACAAAAAAATATTTCTTATACCTATACCTATACCTACTTAATTCCTCCTCATACCTCCAGCCTGTATGGGTTGACACAGACAGTCCCATCCACAATGCATGAGCATGTAGAAGAACAAACAGCACTTAGAGAGATTAGCTTAGGTTTTGATGATGTAGTTGGCATGCAGTAACCCATTCAAAATAATGATGTGATAAATGAAGTGTGATTGATTAAACTGAAAAAAAAAGATATACACTACTTAGGTGAGCTGACTCCATGTGGGAAGAATCAGTTTACCTGACTGTGAAGGATATGGGGAAACTAAGCAGAAAAACTGGGAATCATGTCTGTCTTGGCAAAGATGATGTGACTCATTAACTGTTTTTGGTCTGAGTCATCAATCAATAATCTCACATAACTGATCTTTCCAAATATTATGTAGGCTAATATTCTAGATCCTCCCACAGATTAAAGAAACTATTGAATAAATTCTCTGTTTTCCTTCTATTTAGGACAACTAATTTAGCTGACTTACAATTAGCAACACAGCCTAAAAAAAACTCCATCTGTTGACACAAACCAGTTTATTTACACAATCATTCAAACTAGTCAATTGGAAAAATGTCTAATTTTGTTTTAGTAATTTTTCAACGGATTGCTGCAGATTTGCCCTGGTTGTGGATGTGAACCCAGCTGAAACAAGGATTTAAGGCAGCAGGTGACAAGAGATGCTGCAGCAAAATACACCATTAGAAAAAGCTGGCATTAAAATGTTTTTTTTTTTTTTTTTTTTAATATACTAAAACTTTTATGATAGAATATGTATATACAGTCATTTTTAAACAGAGCATCCAAGATAACATGCTGTGATAAAAGCTGGAAATAGTTTGGAATCACTGAAACAGAAATTTAATTCATCACTGATGGACACCTTGAATGCAGCATGGACAATATGGAATAACTAGAGAAAGAAATAGAGAAAGAGATAAAAACGTGCAGGTATGTCAGATAGCTTAAAGTCTAACTTTACAGTCTATGGTGCATTCTGACATCCTACTAAAAAAAGGGAAGAGAAAAAGAAGAAAAAATACATGCAAATAGCAATATCAGTGGAGGATGTTAAATTAATTTGATTGCAAAGGAAAAATGGATACTCATTAATAAAAAAAAAATATCTCATAGATAAACAGATGAAAATTAGTACTGAGCTGCTGCTAAAAAAATGAATTAATTAAAAACAAATACAAAGACTCTATTTTCATCACAGGTTTTATTTGTCAGTGTTTTGGCACCCCTGCAAAATAAAACTGGAATGCAAATGGAGCTGGAGCAACACCTCTTCTATTTCTGTCTTCCAGAAAAGAAACTTGATAATCATCTATAACAGTGAAAATGTGGAAAATGAATTTCACTCAGTAAATTATTTATATATCACCTTTAAAGCATAACTGCATCTTAAAGTGCTTCACAGAAAAATAGTTTAAAACAATTAACAGTTAACAAATACAATAAAATGAATAAGGAAACAAAGTAAAACAATAAAGTTAATTTAAATGCTTTAAAAGTGGATCGATGAAGAAAGAAAGATTGAAAGAATAAAACTAACAGACCACAACATGCTGCAAAGATAAATGATAGACGTTGAATTGGAAGCTGAGCAAGAGACTTTCTTAAAAAAGAAAGTTTTAAGCTTTATCTTAAAAGTATAGACAGAGTTTGAATCCCGTTTTTGTTGGACAATGTGGAACAAGGAGATTTTTTTATGCTGGGGCAAGATTCTTAATAGTTTTATATGTAAGGAGTAAAATTTTACAGTCAATCCTGGATTTCACGGGAAGCCAATAACGTGAAGCCAGGACTGGGGAAATGTGTTCTCTCCTGTCAATCCCCATTAGAACTCCTGCTGCAGCATTTTGATCAGTTGGAAGGTGTTTAAAGAAGATTCAGCACAACCAACCAACAAAGACAGTCTAATCTGGAAGTGACAAATGGATTAATTAATTTTTCTGCATCATTGATAGAATCTTTCTACTTTTTGCAATGTTTTAACGATGAAAATCAGTTTTAGTATTGTGTTTAATTAAAGCAACCTTAAAAACCTGGGACACATAGCCAGTTGATAACAATAGATTGATAACATTCAATAAGGGACTGCTAATTCAGGACATGGTCTTATTAAATAATCTAGTTGGAAATGCGGCCTAGAAGACATGATGATGTTTTAAATTAAGCTGATGTTTCTGTTAGTTTTGAGAACTCAGTAAAATGGAAACAGTCAAGGCACGGACCAGGTGTGTGAAGGACCGAGCTGGTAAAGGACACAGTTGGATTCCAAAAAAAGAACAGGTTTATTTATCCAAAGTACTCACAAACCAGTTTTGGGCCTTTTTAAAAGAGGTCAACTGAACAAAACTGAACAAAGGTACAACGATAACTCAAACTTTAAACTAACCGTTTAACAGGTAACTCAAAAGAACTCAATTAACACAAACCGAACTAACCAAACCAACTTAACAAAACAACTAACCTGACCTGCAAACATGAAACAAAGGGGTACCTAAATACTGGCTGATCAGACCAGTTCTAAAACACAAGAGGGGTTGACAAATACTAACAAATACATTTGCCCATACTTAACATAAAATACCCCGTTATTGCTTTTTCATTATGCTGGAGAATTCTGTGGCATCTTCTTGTACTGATGCTAAAATGTTAAGTCATCCAGGATGTAAGTAAAAAGTTCAAAGTACAAACCAGGGCAGGCTACAGACCCAAAAGCTCATATTAACTCTTTAGACCCATGTTTAATTGTGTATCCCATTGGGGCTTGGTATTTATAATCTCCAGTCAACAGATACAGGTCATTCTTTACACTGGCTCAAACAGTGTCTGTTTACATTTGGCATTGTGAGGTAAATTGTTTGTACAACCTAATATGTAACAACCATGTTGATCCACTAAAAATAAAATGAAAAAGAAACCAATATTTTCACCCTGTCAACATTGGACAATTGAAAATGTATTTGTAAAACTTGTGGTGAAGGTAATGGAATTGTTTATGTCAGCCCTTAGATTTAAACTAGCAATGAAGCATTACAGCTCAAAATAGAAGTACTTTCATTTTGTTTGTTTATTTGTTTTATTATTTTTGTGCACGGTGTCACATGCTAGCAAGCACATATCAACAAACCGTCTGTTTTGAATGCACTTTGTGGCGATTCAGCAAAGAAATGCAAGAAATGCAAATGCATTCTCAGAGGAAGACAATAATCAAGATTACACTGGCTTTACTGGCTGGAGAGAGCTCACAGTACAAGTAGGATGCAGGATGGATGCCTAATTAGACATCGATAGAGAAAATCTGCATAAGTTCCTTAGTGCATCTTTAAGTCATAAATGGAATAAAATGTATTTCCAGCTAATTTTCAAACAAAACCTTAGCATTGCATAGCAAAACAAAAAATGATTTCAATTGACAAGAAGAAGGAAATGAGCAAATGTCTGAGTGTGATAAAGGAAAGGAGCTAAAGGAGAAAATAACATGCTGGAGAGACTGGAAGTGTCTCAATGCAGTGATCATCTAATGAAGCAGCTTTGCTAATTACACATTTGAGTGCCTTGGAACATGCAGGCGCATGCTGACATGTCTGCATACTGCTGTGTTATTAAAGAGAAAAGCCAGTGTGTGTGTATGTGCTGCAGTGTGACTGCAGGTGGACTCAAACCTTAGATGTGATCACTCCCCATGCTGAAAAGCAAGGATCCTATGGAGTGAGCTGAAATTGATGGTTTATGCGAATTAAATTTTCCTAGCTGGGTTATCAATAACAAACCACAGAACATTGGGGATAATCCAGTTTGAGAAAACAGATGGTACTTACTAGAAGAGATTAGTAAAGAGGAAGACAGAGACATGGTGATAAAAGAGAGGACAAACAAAGAGACAGCTTGGCAGGTACAGCATAATATAGAAGTGTCTCTAGTCTTCAGCCAAATGCTGTTGCTTTTGAAGAACAGCCAAACATTCTGTTTACATGACTGCCTTTGGTGGCAAGAACAAATGCTAAAAATCACACACACATTTAAACACTTCATAAGGTACAGTATACTGTAGGTACAACTGAATGTACTGTAAAATTCCCCTTGGTTGAAAGAAGAAAAAGCTGATAAATAGTCTAGCAAATTTATAAGTGAATGCCATCTAAAATAATAGTAAACTAAAGGAAACTACCATAGTTCAAATTAAATTACTGTCAACATTGTTTGACTTTTAGGCCATTAAAAACCACTTGTCTGTTACCAAATAAAAGTGCCACTTTTTTTTTTTCCACTTTTCCACCACTTCCATCTTCAGTCTGACAATGCATTGAATCTGTTCTATTTCCATGTGGGAGGGGATTTGATTTTCCTTAACCAATCACTTGAAACTGGCTCACAGCTTGACAAAACTTGACAGCAGTGTGACAACTGCATTAGCCTTGCCAATGAGGACGATTGGCTAATCATTAAACTTTCAGCTGTTTCTTGTGCCTATGCCAGATTAATCAGTCAACTCAGTGTAATGGAAATAATCAACGGTCTGGGCCCAGACAAAAAGAGGTGACAAAATTGTCTGCTTTGTCACTCTGAAATACAATAAGAAAGGCATGAAAAAGCTGCAACTCATTGGATTATTAAGGTCTGATCAACCTTGTAAAAGCAGAGGAAAAGAACACATTTGATATAAATTGTAATGGCATCCGAATGAACTGGCTGAAATGGCTCGACTTTATTTGTGAGACTTATTCATGACCTGTCAAATCACCACAGCAAAACACTGTTAAATTGTAATGGGATGCTCTGGACTGCACAGCGTAAAGCTGATTTCCTCCTCTTTCCTCTTCAAATAAGTGCAGGCTTTTCTTCTTGAAGGGACATTGGTTATTCCACTACAACGATGAGACCTTGTATGACAGCAATCCAAGGATAAGTGAAGCTGAACTGAAGCAAGAATGTAGCCCTGTAGTTTATTGTTGTAATTAATTATTCTATTACATCTGAAATACCAAGTTTCTACAATGCACAATGGATGACTGCACTGAATTATTACTCTATGAAACAGGATTGGTCCTAAAGTTCTGGAATTAATTCCAATAAGTAGCTGATTATATGCTTACATGGAGAGTCACAGTCATTTACAGTACTGTGTGTATAAGAGATTCAGGTCTTTGAATTGCAGATAGTACAACTCAAACTTATCTACAGTTCCCATGGTCTAATGGATGAGTGATAATGGACATCTGCAGAGGTATTCCTTCAAGACATAGTCATGTTCACTCAGCCATGCAAGCTCTGCTGCAGGAATTGACGTGTGCAGTAACCCTGTTGCTGAGAACCTATTTTCCTGACAGCACCCTCTCATCCGCATCATCTTCATCTAAGTTGTCGTCTCTGCCATATTTAGCCCTGCCTCCACTTCTCTTCCTGCTCTATCATTTGGCCTTCTGCAGCACAGACATTGAGGAGGATGCACCATGCTTCTCGTCACCTCAGGGGCAAACAGAGTCTGAATATCCACCGCCCTCGGAGTGATGATCGCCAGTAGACATGCCAGAGATACACGTATTGATGCTCATCATCTTGGCATGGTGTTTTGCAGCACTTTGCTTGCTATAATGCAAGTAAATAATTTAATTTCTTACTTGAAAGTGACAGTTTATGACAGTTTCATGTCTCCCGAGGGTGTGTGTTTTTGTGTGTTTTGACAGAGAGGGCTCTTACCTTCTATAAGCTGACAGTAGGGTAATGACTGAAACAGGGTGCTACGGGAGTAAATTTCCTCTGGCTCCTTGAAGAAAGAAGCCATCTGGTGAATACAGGCTTGTTTTTTTTTTGTTTTTTTTTTTTGTTTGTTTTTTTTTCTAAAGGGACTCATACAGAACAAGCTTGTGATGCATGGATATTACACTGGCAATGTAAATCTGAGAAAATCATATCTTTTCTTGCCTGAGGGATAAACCTGATGTGGTTCCATACTGTGGTGCCAGCAGTGGAGCAGGATGCCCCATGGCCAGAACACTCAGCTAAGAGTGTCCTTCATCCCCTTTAGCACCAGTACTTCAACTTCTTCTTTGAGTGTTATCATTATTAACTTAATAGTCCTTCCAACTATCTTTCTTGACATTGATGTATATCAGCTGTTGCCTCCCAACACAAAGCTTCATATGCACACTGGAAGGGTTTGACAAGACAACATCTGGATTATTTCTTTGATAGTATGTTGACAGCCTAAAAGGCTGTGCTATAGGAAAAAAAAAAGCATGCTGTGTTATAAATAGTTGTATACAACTGAAAAGGACTTTGATCAGGAACAAACACAAAATACTGGCGCACAGCCTAAAATCTGGCCCTGTCAATCAAAGCCTTGCACTTTTTGTTGTCATACAAAACAGTTTTTCTTGTAATGAACTGTAATAAAGTGGGAGCTTATAGGGAGTTAGTCACTTTATGACTGATGTTAGGCAAAATTACATTATCTAAGTCCTACATCTCTATGTTCTCTATATGTATTCACCATTTTAGTTAAAGGCTGCAAGGATTGCTGCACAGCAGTGTTTTGCTTTAACACAGTCAAACTATTAGTACTACCAAGGAAAATAGGAAGTGAGACGCCAGTGATGAAGATGATGATGACCAGCTGATACCGAAAGAAGTTCAACCTGGGATGAAGGAGAGAAAATTGATAAATGGTTTTTTGTATTACGACTTTCTATTGGCTTGTTTAGACAGGACATTTAAAGGACTTTCAAACAAGCCTTTCCCTACAGCTCCACTGACAGCATGTCACTTCTCAATGCCAGCCACTCTATCCATTTACTTTTCATTCTCTTTGTTCCTTACTTCCTCACTTTGTTTTGGCTGAAAATGTTCCTTCTTCCATCTGTTCTCTATCTTTCCTTTAGTGCCAACACTCCAAGGTCCCTAAAGTAGAAATGTTAAAACACCTGACCCAGAGGTAAGGCAAAGTTACCTGTCTCTCATTTAATGCAACATACATTTCTCCATCACTTTGTCCTTGCACCCCCACCACCCTTTCTCTCTCCTTCTCTGTAGCTATTGCCAGAACTTGCATTGGGCAAGTCAAGGGTCCATTTACAGAACAAAGTCTATGGTAGAGGCTGACAGGCAATCCATGCCAAAAACACTAAATAAAAAAAAAAAATGGATGAAAGAAAAATCACACTAAAACTACAGTTTTCACATAAACAGGATAAACATGGTAATAATTTTAAAACAAAAGGACAGAAGGGCTAGTGCTGGTCCTGACAAATTTGGTGCCCTAGGCAAGATTTTAGCTGGCGCCCCCTTGTTTCGCAGTCAATTTCACAATCAGTCTTTATACACTGACACAGAAGATGCATGTGTGTATTCAAGGTTTCCTCTCTTTCAAGTAGAAAATAAAACATAAAATAAAACTGAAGAAACAGGTGACACAACATAAAATACAAATTAGATAAGGTATTTTATAGAAGAACACTGACCATGAACACAAGTGAGATCATATGAACTGAACAACTACTGCAGTTGTATTACAAAGAGAAATCAGAGAACTCTTGATTTACTGCTATTTACTGTGATTCCTACAGAGAAAGCTGTCTGAATGATGATTGTAACAAAGCCCTCAACAACACTTCAACTAACTCACTTTAGTCTTACTCTTCTAGACTTTTTTGATGCACAGTCATTTTTAATGTCATCATATAACAGCTGTTTTGCGACAATATGATGGAAAGCCCCCTGAGATATTCTTGTACCATCGTAGATCCCCATCCAGTGTTTTTATATTATCACATCTTTCAGTGATGAGTTTGTCTTTTTCCTTCTTGTTTTGTTTGTTGCAACATCTTTTTTTTTTCTTTGCTTATGTGATCATTACTTGATGCTATTTTTGTCTTCGCTGACTCTTAGCCTTCTTCTGTCATACTTTTAGTTTTTTTTTTACCTTCATCAAGGCAGAGGTTTTGTTTCAGGCAGTGTTGGTATGTCTGTCTGTTACCAACATAACTCAAAAAGTAATGGGCAGATTCTGATTAAATTTTCAGGAAATTTCAGAAATGGAAAAAGGGATTGGATTTTGGGAGGGATACGGATCACTGTCTGTGTCCAGAATTTTTTTTTTTTTCTAAGGATTCTTTACAGCATCCTGGAACATGAGAATTTCATCACATCTGAGTCTTTTGCCTGTAAAACAAAAAGGTTGCTAAAGCATAACACCATTGGATTTTCAGCATCAGTCCTAATAGATTTTTTTTTAGACCGAAAAGACACAAAAGCCCAGAAAGATATGATAACTTGCAAGGGGCTATCAGGCGTACAGCACACCTTGGAGTCCTTCGAAATATTCAACAGTTTGTTCAGATCATTTTGTGACCAGTGAATGAAACAGTTATTATCATATTACTGTTTAAAACCTATGGTTGTTTTTGTATAGATGCCAAAAATACCATGAAATGGCTGTCCACAGTAACAATAACAAACATCTGTTGGTGGTTTTTGTGAAGTTCTCAATATTTCTTGTAAGCAGCTCCTTGACAATATGATGGCAGAAAGAAGGTTATTCTTTCAGTCCTACTGCCACCAGCTTTGCCCCTTATCTTTTTCTAGCCTTGACACTGAGGGTATCAATGTAAATGTATTTTCTATCAAAATCTGATGGAGAACTATAAGAACAAGTTGCACACTTCAACACGGATGCCCGAAAGACACAGGGTTTGTTTTCACCAGCAAGCTGTTCATGATCATGTGACCACCGCGTTGTGACGGAGGTTTGCGTCTGCTCAAAAATAAATTACAGTGGCTTTTTATTAACTCGCTCTAGTTTTTTGTTTTATGATTTTATGTTGATGTCACACAGCTGTTCTGAATATGAACAGTTTTTCATGTTTCTCTCTGTTGTATTTCCTTTCTTATATACCATGTGTCTACTTCTAATATTTAACCAGGTTATCTTCAGTAAGCTGGTTCAAATCTCTATTGTCCTGTTCCCTTGCAACAACCGAGCTGTTTCATAACAAGGAAACCAAAGATGTGAAACACACATTGATTGTTCTGGTGGTTGGAACAAAATATCATGGATTTTCACTTGTATTCATAGATGTGATTACAGCAGTGTGTTTGAGTTTCCATTCATCTCTCAACCTGTCAGCACTTGACATCACTGTGGCTAGAAAAACCTTGCAGCTATGGGCTCAATTATGCTTAGCTGTCCACAAGGCAATAAAATAGAAATGTAATAGTTCTCTAAACAGCATTAAAATGTGAACAACCAGAGAGACTGTTTTTTTTTTTCATCATCTGCTATTCAGACTCTCCGGGAAAAGCCCTGCAACTGCAACGTAATAGAAAATGAGCAATTTTCAGTTACGTAACAAATCAGATTCATGACCTTTCTGTAGGGTTCACATGAAAGTTTTACAGAGACAGTAGAAGAGCTGGCTAGAAACTATGCTGCCATGTCAGAGACTTTATGAAGGCAGTAAGTGTAAACATATGAAAATTAGTTGATTGACAGAACACAGGCATAATGTAAGAGGGAGTCACTGATGTTACAGAATTTTTAATAATTTTAAATGTAGCTCTAGCAAATGAGTGTGATCAGACACTAACTGTTGAAGTTTACCAAAGTAAATGAAAATAAAGTGATTAAAAAAATAAATCTAATTTTAGCATGGTCTCATGGCAAAGTAATTTCAGTTACATTTATACATATTTAAAAGATTTTTATGTGTGTTTTTATGCCTTTAAAATGACCTGCTAAGTACGAGAACATGGCACGGTGTCATCCTGTTATACATTCAATTATAACATGACACGACTTAATGTGTAGTCACTGCACTTCACAGAGCACATCACAATGATAAAATGCAAATTTAGTGTCAATCGTAATTGCCAGAGTGCTAAATTTGATCAAATTCTTGCCTGTAGTGTTTTGTCGTTTGTTGATCTTTGTTTGTTTGTTTGTTTGTTTGATTGTTATTGTCATTCTGTATTTTACTGGCTTTATTGACTATGAATGAATATAATTTATCCTAAATACAAGACTCAAGGTATCTTTATCATCTCTAGGGGCCATTACGATTTGCAGCCAGTAGTCCTACATGACATAAAAGAGTAAACAGCACTAAGCACAGAGGAATAAATTGATTTTTAACTGAATTGTTCTGTGTCATTGCACAATTTATCTCAATATATCTGAGCCCTGAAGGAAACAACACCAACTCATACCTCAATTGAAGGTTGGGGCCTGTTTTAAGATCTGATCTTGCGCAACCATTGTTGTTATAAAGAATGTTCCAGCAATTTTTGCTACACACCCTAATGATAAAGTAAGATTAGAGCCAATTAAACAAGAAATGCTAGGAATGCATTGCATCTTTAACTCATTTTATTAGTTTAAAATTTAAACTAAAGTTTAATTTAAAACCTGATGATGAACCCCTGTCAGACAAATCTGAAAAAAGATTAGATGCTAGATGGCTTCTAACCTTTGCCAGTGATGCAGTAATGCATTTACTGGAGTAGTTCTGTATCACCGTAGGAATGTTTGTGTGTGTAACCATGCATCTTTGTGCTCTTGTGTGGAAGATTTACAACAGCAGTGTGATAAACATTCTAATCCTTTATAATTACACTGGATCACTCACTTATACACACACATGCTGCTCCTCTCAGGTGGGATCCTCATACACTTCCTAGTAATTACCTCGTCTATCAAACAAACAAGCTCAGAAAGAACGCACAAGGCACAGATGAGGGACAAAGGAGAGTAAAGAGGACAGGCTTGGAGAGAATGGGATACCATGTGGGAGTCCGGTGGGGTTGAATTGAGGGGAGGGTGAAGTTTAAAGTGGTAGAAAGATAGTTTATATTGTGTAGGAGGAGAACCAAAAGGTTAGTACAACTGTCAGTTCATCCACTGTGCTGCCTCTGATGTCTGACTCTTCCTGCCTCCATCGTTACTATTTCACTCCTTCATACTGCTGTCACAGTTCCTTTGTTCTGCTCTGCACCTGTGGTTGTCAAACATAATTCTAGACCTTGCCTCTTTCCCAGAACCACACCACCTGAATACCTATCATTAAAACCAACACCCCAACTGTCATCACTCTCAAATAACCTTTCTGCCTCCTCCTTCTGCTATAGTCTCCTCCTCACTTTTCCTGCTTGGACACCTTGTGTTTTGTGTGGGTTTCTTTCTTTCTTTTTTTTTTCTTTTTTTTTTTCATCTTATTTATTTTTTATCTTATCTTTAGCTTTGTCATCTTCACTTTGATATTTTGATACACACCTCAGAGAGAACAGTAATGGATATAATGGCAAGTGAATCAAGATCTGGATCCATTGTTTCATTTCTTCTTCACTGTCCATTAAATAAATGGGAAAAAAATCCTTTATTACTGTGCAGGTGATGTCCTAAGAATATTGTAAAGCAGCAGTTCAATGTATCACATAAAGTTTAAACACACATGCTGTATTGCATTTTATTCATTAATTCCCCTCAAACCAGCGTTTGACACATGACACATTACTGACATTTAAAAAGTAGAAGGACATTTTTAAAACACCCCATTCCAAATACTTTCATTATTTCCTCAGTCCTCGCACAAGGTAAATCTGGCAGAAAGCCAAAATAAGCTAAGCATGGCTAAAACTGTTAAGTTAGCTATAAGAGTGAAAAGTGGGAAGGGGATGGAAATAGGCAGCCTTCTTCACAATGTATAATCATTTATACATAAAAAAGTCTAGATAAGGATTGGGTTTTGACACATATTTTTGGTAGTGTCAACTTCAGTCTTCTACCCATCAATCAACTTTCTCTTGTTTATCTAAAGTTTAATTGCAGAGGCAACAGTCTGCGGAGGGTAACCCAGACACCTCTTTCACGACACTTTCCAGCTCCTCCTGGAGGATTACGGGGTATTGCAAGGCCAGAAGGGATGTAGTCCGCCCAGTGTGTTCTGTCCTGAACAAGAAACAAACAAAACCCAACGGTTTTGATCTGGTGGCATCCCAGTCAGGTACCTGAACATCTTCAAGTGACTCCTTTCGATGAAGACATGCAGCAGCTCTAGACTGAATCTGTCAGTGACTACCCAAGTTACACAACCATATGTGAGGAACAAAGAAGAACCAGTAAATAAAAAGCTTTTCATTTTGGCTTAGCTTGCTTTTTACAACAATGTCCCCAATTTGGATCTGCAGTTCCTGACCAAGACTAAGCACAGCCTGGGACAATGTTATGGTCTCCAGAGATGGTTTAATGGTTACAATCAAATTCACCAACCTCTGTCAACCTTGAACGTGTCCTCATCTCTCAATATATTTCTTGAGCCAACTTTGAGTGAGGGCATTTTAAAAACTCTTCTTTAGATTTTCTCTCTGAGGAACCAAGGACTCTGTGGGATTCGGGGGGGCTGCTGTTTTTTGCAACCAGGACCAATGTAGCTATCACATGTAATGAGATCAGGTCAGTTCAGAGTCTGTGAGAAATAATCCTACAATCAAATTCAACTGGAAACTCTTTCCCATCATCTTCATGAGCAAAATGAAAACACCCTGATCACTTGAGTAAGGTTTCTAAAATACCATACCACTTCTGCACCATCATTCCCTACCAAACAGATTTGCCTTTTATACTCCCAACTTTTCCTCAGTTCTGATTAAACATCAGGAGAGGCACCTCTAGGGGCATTTTAACTATTCTGTACATTAACTACAATACTGCACAAGTGCATTAGTGTAAAATGGGTGGAATTGGCACATGATCACCATTTATAATTTCTCTCTAGCTCAAAATGAGCAACTGTTGTAACCACAGCAGGAAGGAAAGATGACAAGTCAAATGACTGTGTGAATGCATAAATATGATCAGCACGATCATCACATCACTAAAGCATGATGATCTAGATATAATGTTTATGACTGTGTCATTTATTGAACAAATATGTTACTGGTGTATTGATTCTGCCTTTATAAGTCAATTAATCCTCTGCTGTTTTAAATGTTCTCTGCATTGAATGAAGAACACACAGAAGCAGTCAGTGGGATCACTATACATTTTAGTAAGGAGTTCATTTTTTTTATATAATGTCCTGAAATAGTTTAATTTAAATGATTTTGTTTGTGAAATGTGTGTAATTTATAATTTGAAGTTTAAAAATTTTAAGAGTCAGCAGAAACAGTGAGTTGAATCACTCTTTGTTTTAAGTAAACTGCTGTCTCCTGCAGACACATCTGTCATGAAGATGCTGAAAGTCAACACATTTTAATTTTGAGATAGAGTGATAGAGACTCCCTCACTGTCCACACACTTATATCTTCATTTTTCATCCTCTAAGAAACTACTTGGTCAGTAGGTGATGATTTTGCATGTGTTAATATCTTACTTGAGACCTAACCTTATAGAGTTTTGAAAACTGTGAGCAGACTTCAGCATTATTTTGTAGTTTTTTGGCATAAGTTTGGAAATCCATGAAACTATAGTAAACAAAGCCTTCTTGGAACTTTGTGTCAGTGGTGGCTGAATAAGCACTCCCCCAATGGCATAGCCCCTTGAATTTTTATAATCGTATATAGTATTGCAACTATAGCTGCTAGCAGATCTTAAAACAGAATATTAAATAAGCAGAAAAAAGCATAAATGCATATAAACGTAATCAAAATTAATACAAGTCAAACATTATTCAACTGTTTTACCATAAAGTTGTTTTTGACCTCTAATGTTTCTTAATAGATTCCTTCCACTACAGCATGGCCTTAAAGCATACATGCACAAACACACACACACACGCACGCGCACACACACACACCATCATCTTTCTTTTTTGTGCTATCCCTCACAGCTAGACAGAACTTTCCCTGTAGCCTTTTTTCTATCCAAGCTTAAGACATATTCTAATTGAAAATACATCTTTAATTAATTTTCTTAACCTTGTTTTCTTGGGAATGTTTAATTATTTGTGGTAGACTGATGCTTTATTTCTAAATACCATAATTGGAAGAGACAGAGAGAAACTCTTACGTTGTAATGACAACACAGACACTAGTGCTGGTGTAGAGGAGCGGTCTGTATTCTGCAGCTTAAAGCTGGACTCCATAAGAATAGTCAGAAATTTTAAGATTGTTTTATTTTACTACTTTGTCTATAAATGAATTACCTTGAAACACAAAAAATATATCATTCACAAAAACATGTCCTGCACCAACTAATGACTAATGAATCATAAAACAGGTAGAACATCATTTGTGCTACTAGTGATGAGAAGATGCCCTGAAAGATTTCCAGGTGGTGATTATGTGATATTTGGTGTTTATATTACCATATATTTAGAATTCTTTTATATGATAGTTGTTCATGAACGGGTAAAAGTCCTCTTTATGTAGTTAGTTTTCTCTTGATGAATGAAAACTGTGTGATCTACACTCACAGGACAGGCATCAGAAAATGTTCAAACTGACAACATTTTGTGAAAGTTTACTTTTCAAAGTGAAACTTTTTGCTGGTGAAGTGACATTTCCTCAAGGAACAGTCAAGATTTTAATCTCACCTCTATCCACATGGTATTTGACTCCCACAGAGGGCTGACAGATTTTGTCAAATGCATATTGGGAATTTCACAGCAGTCAGTTATGGATATGACTGTTTTTTGCTTTAATGGCTGCTGCCTGATCATAGCAGTCAGGAGCAGTTCTGATGCATTTTCATATCTCATTTTGTTTAAGACAAGCAAATATATTGATAATTAGTATATGTCATGCAACCATAGGTTGCAGAAATCAGAACTATTTGACAATTGCTTCACCACAGTTCAAGTAATGTTTATGATGCTTAATGTGTCCATAAAAGGAATAATTAGACACACTAACAGATCTACTGTATAAAATCCGAACAAAACTATATTGCATTTACAGATGCTGCCTGTCTTAATGACAATATTCATTTTAAACATGTCCTTGCACACTTTAAAACCTTTAGTTATCAGAACGAAATAGCTACAACTACCATTTCCTTTTTTTCAAAATATTCAGTAGGAAAAACTTATAGCACATCACTTTAATTGCACTGTACACTTATAGTTAACATAACACAGATGGACAGAATTACACCAATTTATAGATAGTTGTGTCAGCTACATGTAACTGCAGAAGCAACGAAATTATCTTAGGTCAAACAACTCACAAGTTGATAGATGAAAACTTTATTAAGCATTGTAGTTTGGTGGTGTATCTGTAATTCCATCACTCCTCAGCATGCTTGTTTTGTTATCAAATATTGGAGTGGATACTGAACAATTTTCTTCTCTTTCAACTGGACACTACAGGTAGATGCTGGGCTGGTGGAGAGGTTCAAAACAAAAGTAGGCAATAAGCATTGATCATGGTTCAGTAGCAGCAGTGGTAGTAGCAGCAAGTATTAAGCAAACAGCAAGAGAGGAAGCGTGCTTGTTTAAATAGACTGCCCAGATTGGATGGGTATGCCGGATATGTAGCATGAACAATCATGGTAGATCATATAGGTTGTCTGCCTGAATCGGCTCGCAGGCATCACTGCATTTATGGTCAGCAAATAAATTGATTTTACACACAATAATGGCTGCAAAGAAAATTAACACTGATACAGAAGACACTAAACACAATGCACAATAGAAACAGAGTTAGGCAAGGCAAGTTTAGTTGTATAGCATGTTTCATGTACAGGTGCTTTACATAAAATATTAAAAGCATTACAGATGGTTAAAAAAAAACATTCAAAAGTAGGAAAAGGCAGCAACAAATAGCAAAAATCACAATAAAATGATAAATTACATTAAAATGATTAAAAGTGAGATAAGTTAAAAAGTTAACGTGCAGATTTCATGCATAGGCACATGAGAAAAGAAATGTTTTTAACCTGGATTTAAAAATGTTTACATTTGGTGAAAGTTTAATCTCCACTGGCAGTTTGTTCCACTTGTTTGCAGCGTAAGAGCTAAATGCTGCTTCTCCATTATTAGTCTGCACGCTGGTCTGGACTAGTTGACAAGAGTCTTTGGGTCTAAGAGCTCTGCTAGGTTTATATTCTCTGAACATGTGTGATATGAGTCTAAACCATTGTGGGAATTGTAAACAATCAGAAAGGTTTTAAAATCTATTCTGTGACTACGTGGAAGTCAGTGTGAAGATTTTAAAAGTGGGGTGATGTGTTCAGATCCATAGTCCTGGTTAAAACACTAGCAGCAGCATTTTGGATGAGCTGCAGATATTTATTGCTCTTTTTAGATGAAGCAGCAGTTGCAAACATCCCCACATGGTAACACAAGTAGCAGTTAATCTGCCATTTGCTACAGTCAAGGGTAAATCAAGAGCAACTACAAGGATCTTCACATTCATATGTGTGACATTCTGTGCTGCAGTGTAATTTTTAAAATTATTCCCACCACCATCACACACTACAACCTAAATTTTGCCCTTTTAACCCATAAGAGCCTGACATGACACATTTGTTACATACAGTTTCTGAGACATTTTGTTTCAATTTATGGTGTAAGCTTTGCTCAAAATCCTGTCGAACACAACATGATACTTGTCCTCTGTCCCCTAATAGACACCCAGAAGCAGAAAACCACATTATAATATTTTTAAACTATCACATGGTAATAAATGGTAGATATCCCCTCCAAAAAAATGTTAATTTCTTTTGTTATATTTTGTTAAAGGGCCAAATAAAGACCTCATATTAAAAAAAAAAAAAAAATGGACTTTTCTTACCATTTTTTCATGGGTCGGGCCTTTATGGGTTAAATCATTCAAAGGCCATTTTAATATCTTGCAATGCTTCTATTAACTGATGTTATCCACAGACAGTTATCGCTGGTATAGAATAATGATAATTAAAATCCTTACCGCTTAGCTATTATTCTTTAATCTGGACTGAATGTCATACACAAAAGATTCTTGCTGATTGATGCAGGGCATGTCTGTATGGAATATTCTAGTAAACAGCTGTTAAGCTAAAGTGATTTCATATGCCATATGTCACACGGTCATTTACTTAGTCATGCTTAAAAAAAAAACAAAAAAAAACAAAAAAAGATCATTTTAGTGAAATGAGTTTCATGCCACAGGCTCTGATGATGAAGCCTCCTAATTAACCCATTAAGTTGCATTAAAGAAGGAAGAAACACTGAAAAATATTAGAGTGCTGAGGATGTTCTATTCTATTCTACAGTCATTTAGCAGATGCTTTTATCCAAAGCGACTTACATTTGAGAGTAAGAACAACTCAAGCATGAATTCAAATAAGATGGGACGTCATAATTAAGTGAAAGTCAGACTGCTTTGAGTCCAGTTGGACCCAGGTGCTGTCATGTAGCGCTAGAGGCAGTGCATATATATTTTTTTTCTTTCTTTTTTTAAGTTTTTGTAGTTTTTGTAAGTCATTTTGTTTTATTACAAATATCACGATTTCATCAAACAATATCATCTTGGGCATAAGTGCACACAACTTATTCAGTACTTGGTTGAGCCAAAGAGCTGGACAAATCTTTCTAACTCATTCTGTGAGTAGAAGAGTTAAGCTTAGTGTGAAAGTGCTCCTTAAACAAAGGATGTGTTATCCAAAGAAAAAAGCAGTTGTCAAATTTTACCTTATTTTCTCCACTTTATAAAACATTTAGGGGAGTCATTTCTTGCCTGCTTTGTTTTCAGCCCATTAAATGACTGTCACCTGTTTCTATTGCTCTCATAGTTTTTTGTGAATAATACTTCTTCAGGCTAAGTTAGCTGTAATCCATACTTAGAGGAAGTGTAAAATCATGGGATTTAAGTAGACCAAAATGAGTTGCCTAAAGGCCAATTTATACTTACAAGTAGAAATCTGTCTGTGTTGCTCTCACTCAACGCTGAGTGAAGGATTTTGCAGATAACATGGCAAAGTCCTCAGAGATGACATTACACTTTGGTCAGAAATGGATTGACAGTCAGGTCAAGCTACAGAAGGGCTGACAACAGGTTTTATCTCAAAGATGAGAAAGCGGCAAAAACAAGAAATGAGAAAGGAGCACTGCGGAAAAATATATACAACAACGGCACCAGATAGTTTTTAATATGTTCATATCAGGCCTCTCTATTTACAAAGATTGGTAACACTTTACAACTTCAGGGTCCCTTAATTAATGTTAGTTAGTGCATTGTTAAATATTAATTGAATAATGTATTTTTAACTAATATTATATATTACTTAGCGTTAGTTTGCATATGACTTAATGCATTAATAAGCAGATCATTAATGTTTACTACTCAACTTTACTTAATGCAATATTATGTGTTAACAAAATCTGAATTATGTAATTATTTGTCATTATGTATGCATAACTCAGCATTAATTACATTGTCAGTTTATTCTGATCAATAATTAGAATGAATTATGTGCAGCTTCAGGCCAGTAAATTGGTTTGTCTTTGGAAGAGGTGATTTTATTTACTAATACCAAAATGTTCTATACGTCAATATCACAATGAGACATACTACTGAAAAATAAAAATTTTAAAGTTTAACTTAAATCTAGAAGTCTTGTTGCCTTGTCTCAAATAGAAAGTTGTGATACTTTTTGCTGCAAAGGTAAGGATGTTGATGCTGCCACTTTCCATTGTTACTTGCCAACAAACCACAAGATACAGAGAAAGCAACAGTGAAAGGATGTGTAAAAGAGAAAAGAATATGACACGGCGCAAAACCAGCACCTCTCTCAGTGTATCTCCAAAAACCTGACAAAAACTGCCTGCCTCTTCATTCCTCTCACTCTACCAAATATGCACACAAACACACATTCTGTAATACACAGTGGAAAACCAACATCATTGTATGACCATCATGTTGCTACAGTGTCCCGGGCAATAAAAAAGAAACAAGTCACTTAAAGAGGATAAGGTGTGGGAAAAGACATGTGACTTGATATGCCAGTATCTTTTTTTTTCATTTGAGTTTATTACATAAAGAGGAGCCATTCCCAGACCACACCTTGTAAAGTTCTATTACCCAGTAACATACAGTATAATGTACATACTGGGTAATGGAACTACATCTGATGCACACTCAACCATTCAGGCCATCAAACCCAATTTCTAGTCCCTGTTTCTTTAGAACATGTAGAACAAACATTTATACGACACAACAGATTTACCTCCATATATTAATGCCACTCCTGCCTCACCGACCTTGCAGCAGAGGTTATCTTCTCACTACCTGCTACACCTCTTTGCCTAACACCTGTAACAATAGACTGACCCTCAGGACAAGAAAGCAGGGATGGTGATGTAGAGACTGCCATCAGGTATCATCACTTCACAGTGACATTGTGCATTTCCAATTTTGCTCATAAAAATAGGACATATGTGTAAATCAGAATCAGAATACTTTATTGATCCCGGAGGAAATTGTGTTAATGAACAGTTCTAAGAAGTAAATAGATGAATTAGTCTAAATTAGAAGAGAAAAGAAGACTTACAACATTAGTAGGAAGGCAAGTTTGGAAGGTTAAATATATGTGTTTTTACAGATGAAGCACTGGCTTCTAGGTCAGCCCACCAAAGTGGGGAAAATTTCCCCATGGAGGTATTTTTTAATTATAACTGAATGTATAAAGTGAATGTTGAAGCCCACAGCAAGAAAGCTGAACAGTAGGTTTCATCACATTCCCTAACCTGTGAGATATTCTGTGATCTCATAACATAAAAACTCTTGAGGGACTGTCATTGATTGTAATGGAAAGTCTAAACATTGCTCTGTGGTAACAGCTATAACTCTAACCTTCATGATGATTAGTTTTAGCTCAACATCTGCAGTACCTGTCAGTGTAATGAAATGTGTCTATTATTTCTGCAGTGCTGTGAGGTTAATGCCACACAGAGGCTCATATGAGGTTCAATTTAGTTATTTCACGCTTGCATTTGAGGAAAAAATGTAGGTCTTTCCACTCAAATTTGACACATGACCCAGGACCCATACAAAGTCATGATAGACTTTTAAATTACTCAAGTTCCCAACAGGCCCCATCGTCCGTTTAACTCTGTGAGTAATACCAAGTGTATCAGATACACTGGAATGTATGACAATATAGGCAGGGTGGGTAAAATCCATGTTTAATATTTTATTACACAAAGAGGTTGGTGTAGAAGTCCAAACAATGCAAATTAATCCAAAGAGGAAACAAAAGGGGTCAGTAGACAGGATGTTAGATTAAATCTAACTACCAGGTTCAGCAAAAGGCAGAAAGTATAAGAGACAAGGCCAAAAAACACAAATACTGAAAGAAAATTTTTAAATTTCCGGATAAAAATGTTGAAATGACTGCATTTATAAAACAACGTGGCACTGGGAGTTTGGTTGGTGAAGCAGGGGGGCTTAAATGTAGAGAGAGAGCAGTCACTGGTTGAGTTTAGGAACAGCAAATTACACAAAACACAGTAGAAAACATCACAGCATTCAGGGGTAAAGTGAAAAATATCCATACTTCTGTAATAACTGCAATTTAAGGACAAACCGGTTCAGGGATGGCTTTTACCAGACAGCAGTAAGAGCCCTTAATAGAGAGCAAACGAGTACTTGAAATTCCAACTCATGTTTTTGCCTTAGTAAGCTACATCATGTTTTATGTCCTTTATATTACACTAAACACCTGTGTCTTAATTAAAATAAGGGGGTGTTGCAATAGTTATATTATATAATATGTTATATATTATATTTGATATATTATATGTTATATGTTGTGTGTTATATATTTTTTATTATGCATCATACTCTGGCAGCTATTACTTATTTTATCTTATTTTGTTGTTGCAATTATTCTATTTTATTCTATTCTGTTTTGCATTGACTGGAGGACTTTCGTTGCACTTTTGTGGCAATGACAGTAAAGTTCAATACTATTCTATTCTATTCTATTCTATTCTCTCACTGTACCTTACAGGATGCTGTCACTCATTTTTGGAAGCCCACCATGCTTTCCTATAAATACTGTATAGAATACAGGATTAAACTATTTTTCTCGAGTAATGATAGCAGTACTGTGATCATCTGTCCATCAAGTGTCATTCTTTCTCACCTTTCAGTCTGTCTCCTTTCACTTTTTAAAGGTTTACATGTTTGAGATAATATTCTTTGTTGCTCTGCTTAGTGTTGCTGCTGTGGAGGTCTAAGACAACTTTTTATTGATGGGGTGAGAACATAGCCTGTGAAAATAGCACTCTGTCACAGTCTGTTAGTCATACATTTTAATATTCATTTCATCTCTGTTCCTTTGTGTCCTATTTTTTTAGGATTCCATGATACTTTTTCATTGTTTGTTTGGGAGGTACCTTAGAGTATATGATACCAGTACTGTGATCATATAAGTCAATCAAGTGCTATTCTTTCTCACCTTTCTTTCTCTGTCTCCTTTCACTTTTTAATGTTGTCATATTAAGAACTATTCTGTGCTGCTGTGCTGTTTATTGATGTGGCAAAAAATAGCCAGTGTACATATTACAAAATCTATCAATTATTAATTTTAATATTCATCAATGATCATGTCTCCCCTCTATTTCTCTTTGTCCTGATTTCAGGATCCCATCTTATGTTGTGCATTGTTCAGGGAGGTTAACTAGACGAAGCAGATTTTTGGTTTCCACTAAGTACTGTATGGAATAATGGTGTAGGTTTAATAGGGCTAGGTATTGCCACTAATTTCCTGAATCAATTCAATTCACAACAGCCTATTTTGATTCAATTTTGGTTAAATCTGATTTGATTTGATATAAATCATTTATAGCTAATTGTTTAACGCCACCTATTTTCCTGCAATATTAAACACATTCTCAGATAACTTTTTTATAAAACACTGAGTGCATTTACTTCACAATCAAAATCAGCCATTTGGTAGTATGGTGTTTTTGCTTTGTCAATCTGTTTGCACGTACATTTTCACACCAGGCTGACACACTATTCGATACTTTTCCATGCTACTCATTAGCAGCCAACTTTATTATCTTATTTTAACAGCAAACAACAACCCCTGCTGGTTACAATGCGCCACGTAGTGGTTGCAAACTCACCACATCCATGTTAATATCATCTCCTACCCACTTAAACAGGATGCGGTTAACCAATTAAAGATGTGGATGTGGATCGCACGTTAATGGAACGATTAATTAATGGCGTTAATTTTTTTTTTTTAATTAAATTTTTTAAAGGTTTTTTTTTTTTTTTTGCTGGCCGCTGGCTTTGATGACAGAAACATGGCGTCCGTGTCTCCCTTCCATGCTGCAGCGGTGCGTCTAATGTAATCAGGAGAGAGGGGGTTTATTAAAATGAAGAAACATTTTCTGTCTGCAACTTAAGAAAGAAGAAGAAAAACCGACATTTCTCTTTGTCAAAACCCATGCAGATGGACAGAACATTGTGATTTTTAGACGGGAAACTGCTCCCAAAAGACAATGAGAAACTTTTTATTTTTATTATTATTTTTTTTAATAAATAATGCGGCTTTAATTTATGCAAGACAGCAGAGGTAAGACATACTTTCTGACTTTTACGTAAAACATAATAAGTCCTGAACATTTCAGCCTTCTTTGTCATAAACATTTGATTTTATAAATATATATGAAGAAATATTTTAACTGTTGCTGTTTAAAGAGAAAACTGCTGCTAAATATGTTTATGTTTAATGCAGGGGTCTGCAGCCTTTCCAATCCAAAGAGCCATTTTTTCCCTCAGCCAGCTAAATAAAACTCCTTTAGAGACGCAAATGTTACGAGACCTTTTCAAAAAGGCAACTTAATATATATTTTAATGAAGAGCCACCATAGGATACTTGTTATTTTTTGAAGAACCACATTTTTATTACCATTTTTAGGTTTTAAAACGAAAAAAATAAAAAAAGAGGATAGACAGACTTTCTTCTAAGGGATGTAGATATTTGTGGAAAATGACGTAAAGTAAAAATAAATAAATAAAAAAAAAAATCCCTGGTTTCCAACCTAATGACAAGAAGGACGGATTTAAAAACATATTTATATATTATATCTATATTTTAAAACAATTTGTTAGTTCTTCAGCATTTTTAGCCATGTATTTAGAGGCATTGTGGAACGTCCAGAGAGCCACTTGCAGCTCCAGAGTCACAGGTTGAACACTCCTGATTTAGTGTTTGTAAACCAAAATTTACTGCATATTCTTAATATAGCTGTAGGCCTTCTTTTAAAGGTAAGAGACAATTTGCACGTAACAATGTGATTAATCGCGATTAATCACAACATGTCATGCGATTTTAATTTTAATCGTTGCCTAGCACTAGTATATATGTATATATATATATATGTATATATATATATATATATAGCTGTTATAGCTGCAAAGTGGTGGGCCAACGTCATATTGAACTAATTCAATTAAGAATGGGATGTATGAAAGTCAAAGCAGGTGAGACAACACTTTTGACAATATTGTGTATATGGACAAATGATCCAAAAATATAATGAGAGAAGTAAGTAAGGAGGCACAAATGGAAAACTGAGATGAATACCTTCTGAATGGTTTCAGCTTTTTACTTTGAGGGAACATGGGAGGGACCCAAAAACATTTTGTGTTTTACTCAATTTACTTCTTTTTTTCTCTTTGTTTTTCAATAATCATACATAAATAAAAGATCGTCTTTATAGTATAAGAGGCAGCTTTCTACTAAGGGACTTTTACCAGAAAGTAAAGAAAATGTTAGTTGCCATGAGGGACATGAAGTGGATGAATGGTAAATATATGACATCACAGATGTCGACAGGAACCTGGCAGGCTTATCCAAAGCCAGAGAGGCTGACATTGTCAGACAGTTTGGCATTTGAAGAGGAAACGTGACATTAGGGTGGTTTACTTGGTATCATCTAATTGTATGGAGAAGCGGATGGTGCTGCAAAAACACCATGTCAGATAAAGTTCATTGTCAAACAAAATTTCATTCAACAAAAGCTTCTGTGGATAATGAGACAATAACAGTGGATTAAAAGAGGTAGGCGTCACTAATATATCTGCTTGAGTATCAGACCCATGACATTAAACCACTGGACTGCCCAACCCCTTTGAGAACAAAATCACATTCATTCTTTCCTCTGTGCTACTCTTGCTCAGTTTTTCTTCCCTGCTGCAACTTTAATCCATTAATATTGGTGCAACATACAGCATTTTATTTTTTCAATTTTGTCATTCAATCTCCATCAAATTTTATAAAAGAAAGATATTAGTAAACATTTAGTGAAAGTGTTTCAGAAAACCCTCAAGGTTTTAGAAGAATGTTTTGAAACACTGACCAGGTTTTAGACTGCATTTTAAGTGACAGGCTTAGGTCTTTATGGCTAAAAAAGAGAGTTGGCATGCATATAGTAGATTAATGACCCTAGACAGGAACACTTAAACTTAGCTTTTGTTTGAGTGGGAATAGGTAATCGGTGAGTTGCTAAACCGGCTGGGTGCATTAATTTGCCCAGCAGTGGTACACTAAACAGCCACACTGGCCAAGCAGTAAACAATGAGCGGAGGTTTTTGTGCTGATATAGGTCATTCAGGGCTCCTTTTCCTTTTACTAGTCAGCTACACATCGTGAGACACAGATCCTTCAAATAAAATCAACTTCATAATTTTCTCATTTATAATTTACAAAAGTATACTAGCTATGCAGAAATGATTATAGTACTTTCCTCTTACGATAACCAGATACAACCAAAACAAATTTGGTGTTGAATAAACCCCTTCTTCCTAAAGCACTTTAAACACTGTTCCTGGGTATTTTCATTAATTCAATAAAATGTCTTATTCATACATAACTGGATTTTAATTTCTTTTTTTTTTTTTTCATTTTCCAGCAGCAACAGTGGTCACAAACCAAAACCTGGATGTGAAAGCTTGAGGAGGTATGTAAAAAAAAAAAAAAAAAATCCTAACATTTTATTCCAATTTAAGACACTGATCCCAAAAAGCAGAGCACATGCAAATCTTAAGTTTAAAATGTAATTTAGTTCAGGGACACTAGCATCATTTAAAGCAAAGCTTTGTAGACCAAGTCTGTTACAAATATCTTTCCGTTAGCCCAAGGCCAAAGGTGTCTACTGTGTATAGACAAGAGGAAAGTGACGGGCTGTGTTTCTTGTTTTGACCTGTTGTCAGGCCATATATCACCTGTACAAACCCTCCAGAGTCTAGAGGAGAAAGGTAATTCAAGGCTTCAGTGACATGTCTATATTGCCGTTGGGGAACAACAGCATTTTTTTTTTTTTTTTTTTTATTTATTTATTGGTTACACCTTCAGCTTTTAAGGGCAATTGCTACAAATGAAGCAAAGTGGAAAGAAATGGAGAAATTAATTCAGCTGATGAACAAAACCTGATGAATGAATAGGAACTGTAGAATATCCAAGTATTGATTCTTGAAGTGCTCTGACCTTTTCTTATGCACCACAATCAGAAAAAAAATTGCATTTTCCTTTAATCATACAGCGTGACATCTTAATACAATAAAAAAAAATAATATAAAAAAGCACATTATTTGTGTTGTGTATAAATACTCACAAAAGACATAAATACATTGGATATCAATGACACTATACCTTCCTGCAACAACCAAAAACTATCTTACTCTGTGGTCAATTTTATTCTGAGCCTCATGTACTGTAGTGTTAATGGTTAAATTAAATGAAACCCGCAAGCTAGTTCAGTTCTGCTGCAGCCTATATAATCTGCCTTGCACTCTACATGCCACATATCCAACATATAGAGTCTATGAATGCGCTATTTAAGCTGCAAAGCTGTTTTTTTGTTTGTTTGTTTTTTCTACCCTCCCTGCTCCCATCTTTAGGTTTCAGGTTAGGCATTCAGCCAGCAATGCTATCAAATTGAGGAATGTATTATACTTGTGAAATATTACAATCTAATGCCCTAATATTGTTTCATGTTGCTGTGATGTTAAAGAACCTTGCAGAAATGTGCAATAAATCAGTACATAAAAGCCAGTGCACCAATATAATCTACATACATCATTTTAATAGCTGTGTTGATGAATAACTTGGCTGACAGCAAGAATTGAGTTTGTGTCCACATTTACAACAACCAGACAATTCTTTTTATTGTGAACACAGATTTGTTACACTGATAAACGAGTTCAGACATACAATAGCTTTTAATGCATTCAAGTCCCTTCTAAAAACTTTCCTCTATGTGACAATCTTATGTTTATAAGATATTATAATTTATAGTTCATTTATTTAGCCCTGCTCATCCTAATCATTTTTTGTAAAGTGTGTTATGACACTGATAAAGAATGTGCTATACATTAGATTTCTTTTCAATAATTTTAAAATGACTGTAAACAAATCTCTTGGTTTGTTTTTTAAACGTTCAGCTTGTTTAGTTTTTCTTAAATGTTTCAGATGTTTAGATCTGCCAGTTGAAAACCGATTGGAGAAATCCATGCCCTTGCAAATTCATGGAGAATGAATGTGCAAGGGCAATACTATGTCCTTGCTGACCTACAAACTTCTACAATTAAGGATTTGTGCTGTTGCCAATTTATATTTGGCAAGCATGACAGGATGAGAAAGCACAGAGCTGTAATATCAGCTACTGTGTATTGAGCACAAGGGACAAATACCCTGAACCTCTTTGTCAATACAACATTAAACTGTTTTCTCATAGATGCGCTGCAGGTCTCTGATGCCCACTGCAGCTGTGTGCCTGCCTCTGAGGCTTTACATTTACTTGGTTACATATAATAAAATGCACTGATCAAGAATGTGATTAAATCAATTACTGGTGGTCATTGGTGGATGGTGGGACACTGAACACTTTTGCTGTCATTGTTTCTGAAAAACAAATCAACCCACGGCTATTAATAAAGTAACCTTGACCCTTGATCTTTGCATTCACTATTGGATAATAAACTGATGGCTTTGAATGAAAAAGATGCTTTCAGCCAGATATCGTCCTCCTCCTCTGGAGTATGGTTCTGGCTTTTTTCCTGGTCTCAGCTATGCTGATGTTGGGTGGAATAAACTATATATTTCAATTCTAATTTTATAATGTATTGTCTGTAATGGAGGTGATGACAGTGGGAATGGTAAATTGGATGCTGATGATTATGGTCTTGATGATAATTATGGTCTTCTATTATAAGTAATATAAGAAGGTTTATTAGTATTACTAATATTAGTAACTTAGACTTGAATACTTTGAGTTACCTATGAGGTAAATTTGCTTATTATTACAATGAATGTTGATATGAGTAGTATTAGTACATAAATTATTACTATTATTAGTATTATATATTATTATAAATGAGTGTAACAATGTTACACACCTTTACATGACCCACATCAACACTTCCCTTATGTTGTCCAATGTTTTGTTGCTCAGTCACTTGTCTATCCCCTGCTTTGGTATTGTCACCCATGTTTCAGTATTGATGTTTGTTATTTTTCTTTCTAATAAAAAGTAATTAAATTTATTTGGGTGCATTTGCCATATCAGACTGCCCACCATGGCAGGAGGTGGGAGAGTTTTTTCTGCCTGTTCATATGATACAGAAAACTGCAAAAGGTGTCTGTTTTAGCAGCTGTCATTACTTGATCCATGAGATATTGCTTATGTCTATGTCTTGCCTCAGATACCTGTGTGATGATGATTAAAGTTAGTCCGAGTAATTGTAGTTGTTCCAGTCAAGGCCCATCTCTCAACAAAGGTGCTTCTACAAGCTACTGACTATAAATATATATATATATATATATATATATATATATATATATTATGTTATGTCATCGATCTTTGAAGTTGATAACCTATCTCTGTTAAAATCCACTAGTTCAAAATGTGAAGATCAAAATAGTGGTGAAATTGAACAAAGAAATATAAGGTGATCAATAAAAGTGGTCAGCAGAGTGAATGACCTAAGGAGTTGTCCATTTCAGGCTCTATTAACTTCCCTAATTGAGTGAAAGAAGTTTCCCTCATGTCCACAAACATGTCTCCGGACTGAAATTTTCCAATAATTCATAAATTCTTTGAATTGGATTTTCCATCTATTCATAATTGGCTCTATGCATGTTCCAGTCCGACATCAAAGTTTTCAATAGTGATGCTGGTCCACAGCACAAAATAAAATAGTTTTTTTTTTTTAAAAAAAAAAAGGTAGTAAAATCTGTAAGAGGCCAATTTTTCATCTGGTTTAAATGGGTCTCATCATATTTAATTGCAGGTCAATCACTGTTTGAAAGGCCCATTCATAATTGCTGTCGTTATTATACCTGCAGTTGTATATAAACATGGCTGCTTCGGTATTGCTAGAAGATCCCACTAATACGACTTGAAGAATAGAATGAGTATGATGAGATTGTTCTGGTTTTCTGTCACAAGCCAATAGTTGGCTCATGCACCTGTCTTGGTGCATCAAATGGTAACAACTGTGAAAGTGTATGCAGTCCCCTTTAAAGCCCCAGTGTGTAGGAATTATTACTATCTAATGGTGTGCTAGTATGATGCAAGCAACTACGGAAGCCGCAGAAAATCATAAATGTGAAAATGTCAACATTTCTCAGAAGTTCGAGTGTCCCATCAGGTGACAAGGTTACAAGTATGCT
Organism: Melanotaenia boesemani; assembly: GCF_017639745.1. Classification (NCBI taxonomy): domain Eukaryota; kingdom Metazoa; phylum Chordata; class Actinopteri; order Atheriniformes; family Melanotaeniidae; genus Melanotaenia; species Melanotaenia boesemani. The sequence continues at coordinate 22,678,871 of NC_055690.1, read as the reverse complement.
CTCCATGTATTTGGTACCAAGCTACTGCTAATAGTTAATGTTTTCATGTCCAATTTCTTTTCATGAGTCAGAGATCATCTGATGAAGGGAGAGAAAGAGGAAGCAGGGGCAGTGGACCTGTCGGTGCTGCATGAGGAAGATCCCATGCTCTAACATTACTCTGTGTTTAATAAAATGTATTTCAGCTGATTTATCAAGGGAGGTGGGCGACATGTTGATTCGAAATAATTATTATCTAAGAGATGTTTTTTACGTTGGAATGCTTGCGGTTCTAGTGATTAAATCACGAGAAGAAACTGGTACTACTTTGGTCTATTTTGTCTGACTAAAAGGAGGACAGCTACCCCCATTGTTTTAATTGTCTATTGTAATTTAAAGTCCATTGACCCTAAAGTGTAGTCTATAGCAAGCATTGCTGATGCATCAACTGGCTACTATTCTACTAAACAAATTAGGTATTTCTCAATTAGTTCTGAACAACATTTGGAGGGCAAAAAAAGGTTCCCCAAAGCAAAGGAAGAGAAAACATAACTAGAGCATAAAGCACAAAAGGAAGAAATAAAAATGTATGAGGAAGTTTAAACGGTGAAGGGATGAAGAGATTTCTGGGTAAAAGAATTGGTGGTTTATCGTTTTGTTAGATCGTTATGCAGAAGTGACATCTTGTAAAACCCCGGCTCAGGAAATAACATGAAAACCGGAACAAACCAAACAGCACTAATATGAAGTGAGTAGCCATTCAAAACCAAAGTGTAACATGAGGAAAAATAACCTGATGTCAGTGTTCTATGGTTAAGGTAAAGTACTGTATTGTGCTCAAAAGCCAAGTCCTCCACAAGACCACAGTCCTCAGTTGGCAAGCTGCTCAAATCTACCACAGCTGCCCAGAATGAATGTAAGCATCACAGTTAAATAGTGGAGGACACACTGGAATCAACTGGACAGCAAACTATCCAATCGCAGACGGTGAACTGCACAGCCAGCCAATCATAGACGAGAAACAGCAGAGCCAGGCCATCTGGCCAGTCGTAGACATGGAACCACACAGCCAGACCATAACCACACACAAAATCTAAAATAAAGATGCCTAGGCCTGAGGCCAAAACACACGTTGATCACTGAGAAAGTACAAATGAACTGTGCTGTTTTAAAGGACACCAGAATGTGACAGAGCTTATTTGTTTGCCAATTATCTAGCATTTTTGTTTCCTTTGTATAAAAAAAAAAAAAAAAGAAATCCTTTATATATATGTATATATAAATGTATATATATATATATATATATATGTGTGTGTGTGTGTGTGTGTGTGTGTGTGTGTGTGTGTGTGTGTGTGTGTACATTAAATGAATAACTCTTACTTGCAGTAAACATATAGACTTTAAATAAAATTAATTTCAGGCATGATAATATGTCAGATATAGTAATTGTGGTAGAAAAATCTGGTCAATGGCTCAATTATTGTTATTATTACAGTAATAACATAATAAACCAGTTAAGCATAAGGAAATCTTTATTGTAGCCCTATTTGACCCCTTTGAGTGTGTATATGGCACAGAATTTAGTGAACTCTGAGAGTAACTTCTGAAATGTGCAGTGATATGTCATTATCACTGTTTTTCATTTAGTGCAGTGTTCATCAACATTTTCTTATTGTTTCTTTTTTCAAAACATTTCAGTTTGCAAAAGTTAAGACTGTTAAAAAATCACTTTCATCAACTGATATTTAAAGCATTGAACAAACATAATTTGAGCATTCAAAAAAATTTACTGTCTGTTCTGTTTGTTTGCAAAGTAAATGTTGGGTGTAGGGTGGTATATCTCACTTACTATAAATAAGTCTTATGATTTTGGCCCACAGTCTAGATTTAAACAAACATAAATTTCATTACAGCTATTAAATATGTCAATTTCCTCCATATAAATAAAGAATAGCTCAGAGACCTTTAAATTAAAGCGGCCATCTTAAATAATATATGACATGTGAACTACACCTGAAGATGAGTTGTCTTATAGTGAATATATGTTAAATGTGGTATTGATTAAATATATTGCTTAGTCTGTGGGTGGATTTTATTTGAGCAGTGAAAGAAAATGCCTTTGTGTGCATATTTGGCAACTAGAAAGTAAACAACACGCTGTTTCTTTGTTTTTTTCTTTTTTTATTTTTTTTTTATTTTTTTATTTCAGCGTAGCCTCCGGTATCTTGTGTTGTCCTTTACCTGACCCATATTTAGAATCCATAGCTTTCCTTTTCCTTTCTCACCATCTCTTATTTTCCTAGGCTGCTGCTTGTCCGCTGCTACCAATAAAATAATGAAAAGGTGGGATGTGAGCTGATTACTAAACTGGTAACACTTGTAAATGCAAACACAACAGATGGGAAAAAAACACACAAAAGAAGAAAATACTGTAAAAGATTTGGAAGCAAGTCAAAGTGAAATGAATATGCATTGCTTATGAAGAAATTTAGAAAAACGCAGCTAAGAAAGAAAAGCAATTCCGACAGGGAACAAAATGGAGACCCTCAGGGTCTGACAGCCAGGCAACACTACCAAGGACAATTTCAGCATCAGCAGCAAGAGCCCCTTGGAGAAAACAAAGTTGTTGAGAGAGTGAGGTGGCTGATGCTGCTAATAGCATATTTTCAGGTTTAAGCATCTTCATTTCCATGCAAAGTGAATGACAAGATTCAAAGCTAGCCAGAAGAAAACAGGACCTGATATTTCCTCAGGGCATTCTGTCTCTGTGCAGACGTAATGATCATGTTGAAACTGTGAATAATTTAAAAGATTTGATGGATGCCTTACACTGTGGTCCCAAACTGTAACCGCCAGGCTTTATTACAGCCAGCAGGTGACAGACATTGCAATCATCCAATGAAAGAATGATTCTCTTTGAACTAAATAAAAGCTGCTCCTGATGCTGCCAGAGCTACAGGCAGCAGAACATAAATACAAGAGGAATTATTATTATTGCTATTCCATTACTAGTTTGTTGTAAATTTCCTGCAGATATTTTATAGTGGATTCAATTCTGCTATCAGTCATTGAATATTGCTGAATTATATGTTATTGTAACCAATGCAAAAGGGAACAAATCCTCAGACTGAGTAGACTGTGTTTTCTTATCTTTTATATGGAGTTACATCCATGCAGTTACATTTAATATATTAACACCTTTCTGTGTAATTATTATGCTTTAAAGACAACACAACATAGTAAAGGAAAAATAAAAACGTTTATATTGTCAGTTATCAGATATGCAGTCAGCTAGCTGTGTAAAGATGTGTAGCTACAACCCTACAGTATTTATGGGTAGTATACACTAAATGCATAACAATAGTAATTTGTCTACATATAACTTATAACTTAAGTGAAAATGTTCTTGACACACTAGTAAAAGTCAAAATACTGGCAAATGTGATGTCCAGCTCACCATTTTTATGCATAACAATCCAGGTAGCACTTTATACTACAGCCAGGATGGTAATAGTTTGGTAACATGTTAATATTACAGAAGTAATAACTAGGTAATACTGCTTTACAAAAGAAATAAGCAGGTTATATCCTGGTAGTAATGCTGGGGAACAATAGACTAGACCTGAAGTTACAGGTTAATAAGGAATCTTGAACCTACAGCATCACAAAGGGGAAAAAAACCTTCAATGAGGTAAAAATATCTGGTAGAAGAATAGTAATATTTTAGTAATTATATGGTAACTGACTAATAAAGGTCTACAAAAAGTAAATATATATTTATCATAACAGATTTAATATGGTGATAAAATGTCACAGTAACATAACAATAATTAGACAGTATCTACATAATAACTGTGAATCAGTACTGCAAAGTGATCAAATATTTGTTTCCATTTTATTTTATCTTAATATCACATTTAACCAAATATTAAGGATCGACCAATACATCAGCGGTCTGATATATCGGGCCAATATTTGCCTTTTTTACTACTATCAGCATCCGCTGATACTCGGCTCTATCAGGAGGCCACTCTGTGCTGTTGGAGACGCTGCAGAGCATTCATTACTCCTCACTAGCAGAGAGCTGGTGGAAATCCTGCTGCATCAGCTTCTAAAATATGGCAGGTTTTAAACTTAGTGCACTTTACTTATCACACTAAAGGAAATTCTCTTTGTTATGAAATAATCTTGTATGCCATCAGCATTTTTAAAGCGGAATTAGTTTATGTAGCAGCTGATTGATCAAGCTGATAGACAACGGTTACCTGTAGACAAGAGTTTCAGTAGAGTAAAAAATCCAATGAGTTCTAATCTTGTTATATTCTATGAAGTCCAGACGTGACTGCAGCACAAAGCTAAGGAAAATATATATCTATATCTATATATATATATATATATATATATATATATATATATATCATATTTGTGTCATATATGTCATATGTCATATATGTATATATATATATATATATATATATATATATATATATATATATATATATATATATATATATACATATATATATATATATATATACATATATATGTGACACAGATTTGGTTCTATTCTATTCTATTCTACTCTACAGTCATTTAGCAGGCACTTTTATCCAAACTTACATTTGAGAGTAAGAACAACACAAACAAGAATTCAAACAAGATGTGAGGTATAGGCATGAGGTAGGAGAAGAGACGTGATCTGCTCTGGCTGTGACTTTTAAATAGTTGTTTGAAACTCACAGTAAATAGTATAGGTTGTCATGACAGTATAAATATTCTTGCCTTCTTTCCACATTCAGTTCAGACGACTGAAATACAGAGAGAAGACAAAAATATTTCTGGCTCGTAAACTCCATTGGACATTCTTCTGCCAGCTGTCTAAACCCCTCTGGATTTCACTGCACTTCTTGATTATATGGACGTGTATTCCTGCATTGTCCAGTTTGATGTAAAATACAGCATCGATTCATCTCTGTATCCCACCTTTTACAGAATACGTTTACATGATATGATCCAGAATGTTGGGAATCTAAAAATAGAACAGCACCTAATCCTGTGCAGTGAAAATAACCACCTCTGGCCGGAATATATATTTCTTCCGTTCTTTACATACTGAATATTAAAACTTGCATTAAAGAACATTCACATAGTTATAGGAAAAGTCAGGGACCAGCAAGGCTCCATGATTTTACTTGACAGAGTTATTGAACGTAGACATTTCAAAATGGTCAAAATGACTGTCTTGGCCGTTGTTTTGTTAAATGCATCTCATGTATAAAAAAATAAAAGATCTGTCACAGAGATGTATACCATCGCTACACATTTTAACCTGAAGCTAAAGTCAAAAGAGAGCATTATTGTGAGGTGCAGATGAGAGAACAGCAGCTGTTTACTCATCAGTGATTTTCTAAATGTTCAGAGTGCAGGGTTTTCACCTCGAACATCTTATTCATGTTATTTAATAGGAGTTCCTCGGCACATGGACCAACTTCTGAGGAGACTGATGAGGAGTAGGAATGGTTTGCGCAGCTGGACAGAGCCAGTACAGGCTGACGGAAGAAGATGCAAAGTGTTCAACACATTTATCAAATGAAATGAATGTGAAGTGCAACCATGGGCTCAAGAATTTTGCCTGTATTATCTACACCAGAAGAGCCTCCTCCAGCTATGGCTCACTGAGCAATGTCTTTTTCAATATCCAATAGATTCATTTCCAGAGGCTTGGGTTTTTTCCCCACCTTAACAATGAGATTCTCTTCTTCCTAATCGTGACAGCTAACAGAGCTCCATGAAAGACATGCTATCCCTTGACAACAGCAGACGTCATGGTCCGGTAACTTGAGTGTACCAAGTGAGAAACCTAGTATCTAAAGATTGGTACTATAATAGAGTGGCTGTCTTGGTGCATGTTGGAGGATGCCAGTGTGTCTTAAGCTATAGTTTTGACCAATTTTTAATTTGCTTCCTTTCATCAAAGGTTAATAGGCAATTTAAAAGGTTAGTTTAAATACATAATTACACACCTGGATTCATTAATTTTTTTTATACTAGCTTCATTCTGTTAGCTAGAACCTGTCCAAGCTCTCATAGGGCAAGATGCAGGGTAAACACACTGGTCTCATAGCCAACACAAAGAAAAACAATGATAATAACCTTACATGCTGTCAGTTACAACTACTCTGTTTAGAATATGCAGATTGCCGGGTAATGTGCATGTTTTTTTTTTTTTTTGGCTCTGCGAGTAAACAAGAGTCCCAGAAAATACATGCAGACACAGGGAGAACATGCAACCTCTACACACAGAAACATCAACTGAGATTTGAAGCACAAGTCGTCTTGTAGTGAGATGACAGTGCTTAACAATATATAGCCTTACATAAATATTCGTCTGAAAGCTGTCAGAGCATTCTTAATATGAAGAATGAGGGAGGCAATTTGACTGAGGGGCCAAACTAGCACCCACACCATGTAGGGCCACACAAAAGCAAATTTAGACCATTTGAATCAGTTCAAGTAACGATGTTGCTCTACCATTGCATGTATAGTGGCTGGTCAAAGTGTTCGCTGATAATCTCTGTCACATGTGAATGAAATGAAAAAAAAAAAAAAAAAAACTATTAATCCCAGGATGAAATTGCAATATCTGCACCAGTCTAATCCCCAAATACTATGAAAATGTAAAAATCAAGTAAAATCTCCTGGAAAAGGTTTCTTGTTGTTTTAATCCAATCCGGTGATGCTTAGCCGTAAAATATCTACATTTGAACCAACTCTTAGACCATGCTAATCAGCACCATATTCTGTTGGGCAGCCACTATGCACAAATTTATAGAGAGCAACATGAAAGTTATTTGATAGTGAAAATAGTGGGAAAGGCAAAGATTGAAAGGAAAAGTGGCGTAGTGAAAAGTTACTAGGCTTTTCTGTGACCATGTTCAGAGTAGCTGTTAGCTTAGCTCTATTATATTTCTCCCAATTGAGTGTGTATTGTCTGCTGCAGGTAAGACACTGACTTCTTAAAAGTACCTCACTAAACCCTGGAGGAAAAAAACAAAGTATTCTTTTAAGTTCAAAGAAAATTATATTTTTTTTTAAAAAGTGTCTCCATCCTCCAGCTTGGCCATGCACTGGTTTTCAAAGTCTTAATCCTTCCAGGTTGGCACACGGCTGATCTTCAGTTCTGAAGAACAGCAAATTAAACTGACCTGGAATCCAAGGTGAACTTCTTAATCGTCAAAGTGCCAAACTGAAAAAGTGCTCTCATCCCTTTGACAACCAAATTTCAGAGCAGTTAAAACAGACCTTCACTGAGTGCTGAGAGAAACAGCTGCAGCCTTGGCACTTTAGAAAAGAGGGAAAAAATTATAACAAAATGCATGTTGTAGTAGGACAAAGTGCTGAAATTGCTCCATTTATACAAGATCTACCCTTGGGATCCAACCTAACATTATATCACAAGCTTACTTACTTAAACTGCAAGCCTGTTAGAAGCTTTATAATGCAAACTAGATGGACATGTTGTTTAAAACAAGACTGTCCAGCACTCAGTAAATTCTTTATCATATCATCTTAAACACACAAACAGGGTCTCATTTTTGCAATCATCATTTAAGCTGATCAGTGGTCATCTTGTTAATACCTTTCCTTTTCTTTTATGTTATCTCCTGCTGTCCCTAGCTGGTCTAGGGCGTAACAGTTTCAATACAGTCAATCAGATGAAGGACTGACTAAAATGTATTGTATAATGTAAAATGTATAATACACAGAAAACCAAAGACATGACCATTGATTTAAGAAGAAATTCCAATATGCCTGATTCAGTCATTATAGAAGGACAAACCAGAAAGTGCTGTTATATAAACACCTTGGGAAACTGCATTTTAAACTAAATTATGAAGCTGTATGTAGAAAGGGACGTCAGCATTTATTCTGTTAGCAATGTCCTGCTTTCACATTCAGAGAACAATGACGACGTTCTGTTATTGTGCTTTTATTGATTCTGTGTTAGCGTTTTCTCTTGTGTCATGGTGTGGAAAAACTGTCTCTCCAAAAGAAAGACACTCACTCACCCAGATTATTAAATGGTCTAGTCGTCTGATCGGGGAGTCTTAGCTGAGTCTGAAGTTGCTGTACAGCAGACAGATGCAGCAAATAACCGGCTCAATTTTAAATGATGACTCCCATCCCCTGCCATCCGGTTAACATACTTAATATGACTGTTAAGTCATATTTTTCTCTCTGAAATGGTGCTGCTCACAGCAATATTTTTTTAACCAGATTGCTCAGAAAAAAACAAAACATCCACACTCCCTTGTTTTAAATTGTATTCTTCATTCTGACTCACAAATCCAGCTCCAATAAGGGAAGCCCCAGCCCCTGATATTTTGGAATACTGTTATTTAAATATGCATAACACAGCACATCCATAATTCACCCACACCCAAATTTAATTATGTATATTTCTTTCCTGCAGGCCATCCGTTGGTACCTGCAGGGTACCCGCTGCGTTGCAAGATTCTGGTTGTGAGTCAGACCATCCAGTTGAAGCTCATTTTTGACAAAATACTTGTACTTTTTCTGTTTTACGTGCCAAACTTTTTTTGTTTTTAGTCTAGTGATAAGTAGTCTGAGTCCATGCAACTAGTAATTTATTTATTTATTTATTTGACCATACACTGCATAATGCATACCAAGTATTTCCTAAATATTGTAATATTTGAAAGACACTTAACTTCTTACGTCTATAATATTATAGCACACATACTGGTATTGCCTGGTTGCCCATTACTAAAAATGAATTCTTTTATTTAAGCTTAGACACTGTTTCTTTTTGCTTAGCATAGCCACACTGTAGCCTAAGACCATGATGATTTCATCCTGTTCGTCAATTTGATTCATATTCAAGCTGACTGAATTATGTTAATTAGCCTACACCTGTCGTCACCTTAACATGGATTGTGGTAGAAGACCAGAACCCAGTGTGATACAGATCTTTGGCTGTGATTTATTGTAACACCATGACAACATTTCTTTACATGCACACATCACATATATTTAATTTTCTCAGACAGAAATAAAACTCCTTCTCTCCTAGGCAGAGCTGTCTTTGACATTAAAGAGAGCTATTAGTACGAACTGCACAGAGAGAGTCATTTTAGCACAGAAACCTGGGTATATGGAGATAAATGGTTTAGTAGTGACTGTCATTAATGAAGACAAGCTCATTTCAACTCAAATTATCAATGCCTCTCAAACATAAAAGCTATGTTCTTTTCTGTGTGCATGAGTGTTCTAATACTGTATCCTGACAAGGATTGAAGGAAAAGAAAAATTCTCAAATGGGCAAAAATGATGGCATTTATTATGAAATCTGGGCAGTTTGTTGTAATTTTGGCTTAGTTTTAAGAATGTGTACAAAAACACTAAATCTCAACATTGGAAGCTAAACTGACCAAATTTCAACAGACTAATGAGTCACAAATTCAAAGTAAAATGTTCCCTTAATATATTTTGATGGTTTTCTTATTTTAGCTAAATCTACTCGAATAAGGCAATTTTGTACTGGTCAGGCCTGTGGAGTTTAACACATTCAGTACAAACAGGTAATAAAACATGCTGTCATCTTCCTGAAGGACAGAATGTGACATCTGAAATTGATGACATAGAGACTTCCAGAGAGTAATAACATTTTACATCACTGCAAAAGTGCTTCAGCACCAATTTACTTTCTTTGAGTGATCTGAAGTGGAAACAAACTACCAGGCATTTTATTAAATCATTTATTTATTTATTTACAAAGTACTTTCTTTTTTTTCCGTTTTGGCACATTAAGCTCCTTGGTCAGGTATTTTGCTTTTAATGACTTTCCTGAACACAATTTAATACAATAAAACAAGCTCCTAAAGAACCTTATGGGGCAAAGAGCAAACTCTTTTCACCGCAAGGTTTGCTGTTGTGTGTTGCCCATAGACCAAAACAACCTCACTCTACCTCTTCGCACTACCCCCAACTGCCTCATCTACAAACAAATGTACAAAGTGCAAACACACTGAACAAAACAATATCACCATTTTCTGGCGCATGTTAATTTAACTTATAAGGTTTGTGTTGTTACTTACTGTCCAGGAGAAGGTCTAGCTCTGAGTCAAACTGTAGCCTCCTTAGCTCTCGCAATTTGGAAATACCCTACCAATGTTAATCTGGGTTATATAATTATTTTTTATCCAACAACCACTTCACCATGACCATAGTGTTTTTTTGGAGGTGATGTTGAATCCTGGTCATTTGCAGTTTAACGTTTCATTCCGCTTGACGCCATTTCACTTCAAAAATATAAGCTGCCATTGCTCGCTATTCTCCAAAAGTACATTTTAGCCTCACAGCACTATATATAGAAAGTAATCCAAGTCCAATACAAATCCAATTAAATCAAATCGTATCTAATTTAAATCATTACAGTCTAATTCGGCACATTGTGTTATAATTGTAATATAAGTTAAGAAAAAGTACCCTGGCTAAGGTAAACAATATATAGCGTCACATTTTTAATCCAGTTCAATTTCTTGTCCTGAACATGCACAAGGGGAAGGAAAAATACCCCCTATCTTGAAAGAAATAGACTTCCAGGTGCCACAGCCAAGTGAAGCATGAGAAGAAATGACAAAGTTGCAAAGAAACCCAAAAATACCAGGCCAGTGATATGAGCAAAGAGAAACAAAAAGTTAATGACAGCAATAATTTCATACATACGTGCAAAGTAAAGACAGAAAAGTGATTAAAGGTATTCAGTGATTCACTGGAGGTTTGCAATGAGGCTCTTTGTTGGGAAAATAAGCAAGAAATAGATCTTTAGGATCTGATTACATCGGTTTTCAAGAGCTTTAAATTGTATTCTGGATGTATCAGAGAAGAAAGGCTGGAATTGGAGGAATATAATCTTTATTGCCAATTCACAGACATCTCACTGCAACCTTTTAATTTAGCTCGAGGATTTTTTTTTTTTTTCTTTTTTGCTCTCGCTAATGGCCATGTAAACCTCATGCTGATACTATCCTCAATTTGTTTTACATGTGTTTGTTTTTTTTTATTTTTTAATCACTCATTTTCTTTTTTTGAAAGTAAAGTTTTCATAATATTTTTGCTCATTTGTTGAGTTATACAAATGACCTAAAAACACAACTGTTACGGCCCCTGGGCTGTCAGTCTGGTGATGGAGCCTGTCAGCATGATGGAAAGTGGATGCAGCTGTGCCTCGCTGAGAAGATGATGATCTCCACCAGGAGCTGCTCTTCTCCTCCCCTCTTCCCCGCCGGGATTGGTCAACGGCCGCGCTGGGACTTCCTGGAAGGGGCGGAGCTACGGGCACAAAAGCCGGCAGTCTCCTTCACTCGGGGCAACTGTGTTCTTGGGCATGCAGTTTGCCGGCTTGGCTAAAGACTATTCTGTGTGTTATCCCTGTGTGGGTTTGTACTGGCTGTAGTGTTTGTAAGAGCTTTTTTTTCCTTTTGACAGATTCTTGGTTTAAAGAAAAGACTATTTGTGATTTTCAGTTTGTGAGATAGTACCCTCAATAGGAGGTTTAAGTTAGTTATTAGTATTCATTTGTTTTGTATATTATTGTTAACCTGAGAAAGGACACTTTATGTTGGTTTTATAGCCGGACATGATATATTTTTGTTTATAGGAATTCCTTTTGTTTAGTAGAACCCGGTATTTGTACTTTTATTTATAGGAATTTGTATTGAATAAATACTTCATTTTATACCATTTTGAGGACGTCCAGTTTTGTTAGTGACCCTTATCCCCTGGACAAAAAGGGGGTCATCACACAACAAAAGCTAAAATCTGAAAGCTTAGCTGCAAGTGTGTGTGCAGATTGCCATGTGTAATGTGTATAATCAATGACATTAATAACATGAATATTCACTTTAAAGAATTCTAATTTCTAACTATCTCTAATTTCTACTTCTTTTAACAATTGAACTTTCAAACATTTAGATTGCTTTATATGTTAAAGTATTGCAAAAGTATATACGTGCAGTTCACTATTTATCTAAATTTTACTGCCCTAAAAGAAATTATGTGCTGTTTTCATGTTGTCAACTCCCTATACCACCTTGTGAACCCACACGCTGAATCACAATCCCCTACAGATTGTTTTTGATCTCTGAGACCTACACATGCGCAGCCATTGACCTTGTATTAATCTTTCTGCCTTACCTGTAATTCAGGTCAGTGGTTGATGCTCTTGAAGTTACAGCCTTTCGATCCTTGTCCCCCTCTATGTTAGCCTCACACTTAGATTGTGATGCTCGTCCAGATTTGTCTGTGCCCTCAATCATATAAATTGGGCTTTTCCAAGATGGCGGCACGCATTAGTGCACCAGTCCCACAGCTCTCCCAGTGTTTTTTTTTTTTTTTCTGTCCCTTTTTGTGCATTTCACAGCAAGCTCCAGGATGTACAGCAGAGATTACATTACATTACATTACAGTCATTTAGCAGTCGCTTTTACTCACAGTGACTTACAATGATCAGGCAGTAGCGTTAAGGGTTTTGCCTAAGGACACAAAATGGAAGAGATGAGTTGTTGAGGATTGTTATGCCGTATGGCAAATCAGATTCTAAATGATGTTCTTATCACAACTTAACACCAGAGATCGCTCAACCACCAGGCAGTTTGTGGGCAACCATACCTGGTGTTGAACAAAGGAGGATGCGCAGGAAGCAGGGCTGCTGAGTCGGCGTGCAAGCCCAGCTACAGAGACCTATTCAAACCAGCATTACCAAGTATCTTTCTGACAATAGAATAGAATAGAAGTACTTTATTCATCCCAAGCTGGGAAATTTAGGTGTTGCAGCGGTACAGTCATTTAGCAGTTGTGCTTCTTAAGGTAGCAAAAAAAAATGAAAAACAGTATAAAAATTTCAATATTTACAAGACTTATACAATTAGATATTTAGCTATACACAGTAAGAGTGAGAATAGCCAGCGAATAATATAGTCCAGTGCAATGATTAGTAGTGAAGATGAGGAGTTTAACTGTGCAAGGTTGATCCAGTCAGTGCAAAGATTCACCAGTTACAACAGTCACTCATATTGTTATCTCTGAGACCATGATGATGAGTTAAACAGTCTTATTGCGTGTGGCAGGAAAGATTTCCTGAAGCGGTCCTTGAGACAGCGAAGCTGTCTGAGCCTTTTGGAAAAGGAGCTCCGCTGTCTGTCCAGCACAGGGTGGAGAGGGTGGTCCGGGTTATCCAAGATAGATAACAGTTTGTTCAGTGTCCTCCTCTCCACCACTGCTTCTAAAGTGTCCTGTCTGCAGCCAATGACAGAGCCAGCCTTCCTGATCAGTTTGTTCAGTCTGTTGGTGTCACTGGCTGCAATGCTGCCCCCCCAGCAGACCACAGATGAGAACAGGGCACCGGCCACAACAGACTGGTAAAAGATTTCCAGCATCTTGCTGCACACGTTGAACGACCGCAGCTTCCTCAGGAAGTAGAGTCTGCTGCAGGCCTTCTTGTACACAGCTGTGCTGTTGGTCTTCCAGCTCAGTCTGTTATCAATAGTCACTCCCAGGTATTTATATTCCTCAACCGTGTCCACATCACTACCCAGGATGCAGAGGGGCTGTGGAGCTGATCCCTTCTTCCTGAAGTCTAACACCATCTCTTTGGTCTTGTCCACATTAAGCAGCAGGCGATTCTTACCCGCCCACTCCACAAATCCGTCCACCAGCCCCCTGTACTCCTCGTCCCGTCCACCACTTATACACCCAACAACTGCAGAGTCGTCAGAATATTTCTGAAGGTGACATGACTCTGAGTTGTACTGAAAGTCTGTGGTGTATAAGGTGAACAGGAATGGAGAGAGCACAGTGCCCTGCGGGGCTCCTACATCACTCATCACCACATCAGACAGGACACCGCCCAGCCGGACAAACTGCGGCCTGTCTGTCAGGTAATCAGCGATCCAGGAGACAGAGGACCCGCCGACACCCATCAGCCGCAGCTTCCCACTCAGTAAAGAAGGCTGGATGGTGTTGAAGGCACCGGAGAAGTCAAAGAATGTGACTCTCACAATGCCTCCACTACCATCCAGGTGCGAGTGAGCTCGCTGCAGCAGATAGATGACAGCATCATCCACCCCCACACGTGGCCGGTAGGCAAACTGCAGAGGGTCGAGAGAAGGTTTCACCAGCGGCCTCAGGTGGGCCAACACCAGCCTCTCCAGCACCTTCATCACATGTGATGTAAGGGCAACTGGACGGTAATCACTGAGGCCAGATGGAGATGACTTCTTAGGAACAGGAACCAGGCAGGAGGTCTTCCAAAGTTGTGGCACCTTCTCCAGGCTGAGGCTCAGATTGAAGAGGTGCTGGAGAACTACAGACAGCTGGCTGGCACAGGTCCTCAGTATCCTGGGGCTGATACCGTCGGGGCCAGCAGCCTTGTGTCTGTTCACTCTCTCCAGCTGTCTCCTCACCTGCCAGGCTGTTACAGTCAAGCCAGGGGAAGGGGTTGGGGCAGGGGGAGGTGTTATGGGTTGAAGTCCAGTCTGATCCAGTGGGCTCACTGTAGGGGGGGGAGGGGAGAGCAGTGGAGCAGTTGGAAGAGGGGGGAGGTGTGGGATGGCTGGGGTAGGGGCAGTGGAGACAGGGGGAGTCTGAGAGCTAAACCTGTTGAAAAAGGTGTTAAGCTCGTTAGCTCTCTCCCTATTACCATCAGTCAGTCTGCCTCTCCCCCCACATCCTGTGATCTCCTTCATTCCAGACCACACCTCCCTCATGTTGTTCTTCTGGAGTTTGGCCTCCAGCTTCCTCTTGTAAGAGTCCTTACACTCCCTCAACTTGTCCCTCAGTTGGTGCTGCACCCTCCTCAGCTCCTCCCTGTCTCCAGACCTGAAGGCTCTCTTCTTCTTGTTGAGTAGGGTCTTCAGGTCGCTAGTGATCCACGGCTTGTTGTTTGGGAAGCATCTAACAGTCCTGGAGGGCATGACAGTGTCCTCACAGAATTTGATGTATTCCGTGATGCTGTCCGTCACATTGTTGATGTCCTCCCCATGAGGCAGGCGGAGTGCATCCCAGTCTGTGCAGTCAAAGCAGTCCTGCAGGGCCTCCTCAGCCTCCTGTGTCCACCTCCTCACTCTCCTTGTGGGCACAGGCTGCCGCCGGACAATAGGCACATACTTTGGTGAAAGCAGAACCAGGTTGTGATCTGATCTGCCAAGGGGGGGAAGGGCGGTTGCACTGTATGCTCCCTGTGCGTTTGCATACAGTAGGTCCAGAGTTTTATTGTCCCGAGTGGAGCAGTCCACATACTGAGTGAAGTCAGTCAGTGTTCTGTCCATGCTAGCATGATTAAAGTCCCCTGTGATTACCATGAAGGCATTTGGTTGCTGCGTCTGCAACCGGGAGACGACGGAGCTGATGACGTCAGCGGCGGCGGCGGCGGCGGCGGCCTCCGCATCAGCAAGATCTCTCAATAACAAGGTGGATGAGCTAGTAATCAACATAAAGATGCAAAGAACAGTGTAGGACTGCTCCATTATGGCTGTAACCTAGATGTGGTTGCACCCAAGGACACAAGACAAGGCCATCATGCTAGCAGGCCGTACAGCATACCTTGTGTCAAAAGAACCAGTGACTCGGGCAAAAGCAGAAGAAGGCTGTGTATCAACTCCAACAACAGGTGGTGTACAAATGCTATTTACACAAACTGTTCCTCTGATGTGAACTTTATTACACTGAGATGTTGCCCTTTCTACTTGGCCTGGGAATACATGGTTGTCATGGCTATGGCTGCCAATGTACCACCCAATCCAAATCCTAACATAGTACTAAATATCCTGTTAACAGCTATCAACAAACAGCAGTCTGTCCATCCTGATGGTGTCTTAGAAGCTGGAGACCATGCCAATCTAAGAGCTGTGCACCCTAAATCTTACAAGCATGTCACATATGCAACAAGATGTCAGAACATGCTGGATAAAGTTCATAGCAACATCAAGGATGCATATAAAGCCTCCACACTACCCCACTTGGGCCTATCTGACCACCTATGCCAGCATATAGACCTCTCACTAAAAGAAGAGTGGTTGAGGTGAGATTAGGGTCTGGGCACAAAATGCAATTCAACAGCTCCAGGACTGCTTTCATAACAGAAACTGGGATCACTTTACACAGCAGAATCTAATTGACTGTACATCCACTGTCCTATTTTATATTAAAGCATGCATGGATAATATTACTGTGGAGAAATAGGTCAAATGCTATCCAAATAACCAACAGTTGATTCTGCTAAAGAAACATGACTCTGCATCCAGTTCTGGAAACATGGAACTATAGAACATCACCAGATCCAACCTAAAAGGGGCATCAAAAAGGGAATGGAAGCCTACAGGCAGTTCTGGTGTCAGGAAACAGTAACAGGTCAGGCAATTGATTGGTATGATATGGGTGAGCCCCACTTTGAATATTTGACCCATACCGAAGAAGATTAGAGATAGAATACCATTATAGTATTTTCCTCTACCATAAAATAAAAATTAGCATAAAACTGAATCCAGCTGATATCAGCTGTGACTGACAGATTTAATAGAAATTTTAACATTTCAGAGCAGAATCCTTAAAAAAATGCTGAATACATGACCTCAGACTTTATAATTAAATGACAGACTGAGGCTGACATCAGTAAAATCAAACTCAAGAAACCTGAACAGTGATATTATGAGAGATATATTCAACACTGTGAAACACATTTCACATAGAACACAGATGCTCAGCACAGATGTTTTCATCCTGCTCTTATTACTCAACAAACTTCTACATCCAGTTAAAGAGGAACCATGGAGGAACCCTCATTAACTAACCTATACAGGTACTCTGTAGTGTTTTGGAGAAGGGCTACTAGCTCAACCAAACTGATCCTGGTAAATTTTTTTCAACTTATTTTAACTTGGTAAAACAAAAGAGAACTCTACAGCAGACAAAAACCTAACACACTGTCAGTAAACATGGAATTGCACCTTACTACCTTTAGTAAGGAGGAGTAAGATATAGTTGAATCCAGCTGCAGACGATGCCTCCAAAGGAAGAAGAGGAGGAAGGACACACACCTGTGGCTGCGGCAGCAGTTGCTACTTTCCTAGGTCTCGTCACATTACTGGAATTTCTCAAAGGCTCAAACAGGCTCAAAGGCTGCACAGAATCAGGAAATCAGCCTAAAGCATCATAGGAAAACAGCAAACACAAAATAATGTCTGTCACTTCAAAGTCTCAAAGCTGCTGACCTGTAAGTAATTAAATGAGTCAGCTTCTGTCATTGCTTCCAGTCGAGGCATGCTGCAGCAATTAGGTCTACATCACACTCAATTATCAAACATGCCAGAAACCTGCACTAAAATTTCAATACCTCTCATGCATTCTCAAACTAGCTTTTTTAAGGACAATGTTTTTATGTTAAAAGAACAAATTGCAGGTTTTTAAAGCATCGGTCTTATCATGAAACACACAGCCTTAACATTATGATCTTGTAAATTAAGAAAGACATATTTTATGCAGTAGATAATTCAGGAGCAGTCATATGAGAAAATCTCAAATAACTATGTAAATACTGTTGAAATTCCTGCTTATCACAAATGGTAAACAGCAGCATTTCCCTGTGGAAATGGAGAAGATCTACATGCTCATCTTTAAGTTTACTTAAAAGGACTCATCTATTTTGACCCTCATGTCACTGTGGCAGCTTTAAGCTTCTGGACTGAACCACTTTGGCGGGTTTATGGCAGAATTAAAGCCCACCACTAACAAAGACATCACATATCCTAATCTGTCCACCAACTGCTCAGCTCCTATGGATGCATGCACTCCAAGCAGCTTTTTACACATCATCTCTTCTGCACTGCTGTACCAAAACTTAAAAGTCACCTCACACTCTCTAGTCCATAATGTGATGCTGATGGACATAAATACCAAAGGAAGAGTGACATTTTTAGCCAAAGAGCAGCATTTGCTGTTGCTTACTTGCCTGTGCCTTGCATGTATGACTGAAACTGAGGTTATCATTTTTTCCTTTTCCTTTATGCTAGAAATAGTTTGCCCATGGAAAGCTAGCATTGGCCAATATCAGTTCTGTTAACGTAATTTGAGAGTGATAATGGAAAACTGACAAAGCTTTTGATTTTTTTTTAAAACAAGAAGAAACAAACAAAGAGACAGAAAACTGTCTTGCTTGCCAGCATATTCTGGAACTTTCCTTTACCTCCTATTTCTGCACTCTGCTGCCCTCAGGTATAATCAATGACATGCTTTGAGGTTCATGGCTGATGAGGCACTGACTCCTTTCGAGTCCGATTTACAATTATAACTCAACATCTGTTAAACTGGCAGCATATTGACGACTGGTAATGTTCCACATCTGATGAGCATTTATCTCTCCCATTCGCACACCAACACAAACACACACACAGGAACATATTTGGCCTAGAAAGAACTTTTATAGCAGCAAGAGACGATGAATAGAGCAAATCTGCTCCCTTCATGTGTTCCAAACATTACATATTCATTCAAAACAAATTAAAGTAAAGAGATGTGAACACAAATTTCATTTGGATCTTCAGTTAAATTTTTAGCTGTTTTTAAAACTTGAAATTCTGGTGATTTAATCCTTTTTAATACAGGTTGCTCATCAAGAGGATAATTGGAAAAAGTAGAATAATTCACTTGAGGTCATAGTTTTAAAATGTTTATTTATTTATTTAATTTAAAGAAAACATCTCCACCACTTTGCTGCTTTCTCATCTATGTGATATTTACATTTTGTGGCTGAGAGAAACAAACTAAAGTAATGAGCGGAAGTCCAATAACTAACACATGAAGAATTCTGTTGACAGACATTAGATAATAGACTGAATTGAGATGGACAGGAGTCTTATGTTGCTGTACACATATTATACTGCGATAGTCAGTATACATTAAAAAGGTGAGGAATGCTTATTCAAATGACAGAAATTATTAATATGCTCTCTGTAAAGGACTGATTTGTCAGGTTGTATTTCACAGTGAGGACATGAAGAGAAAAAAACGAACTGTTGACTAACAGCTTCAAAGCTCCCTCTCTATATTGATCAAAGAAAACTGACTAACTGGTATAAAAGCTAAGAGATTGTGTTGGTGGAGCAGAGTGCAGTGCTAATAATCATCATAGTGGGACCATTCAGATCATATTTCAAGAAACATCTTGATGCAACATTTAAAACAATAGAGATAAGTTAAAAAAAAGAACGATGATGCCGTAATTTCTTGTCTGCTGAAAAGCGAAAAAGTGTGTATCTCCTGGACTGAAGTGTGAATTTCTGAGGCTCTAGTCATAATATATTATTATGAAAATGATAATTGTTATTTATTTAATAATAATTACAATGTTATTGAAGAACATATCCTTAGAAAAGAAAAACTCAAGCTGGTAGCTTTGCTGTCAAAAATTGTAATATTTCTTTAATTGTTATATCAGGTGACGATTTCTATGATGAATGTGTATCTATTTAATCAATCTTTCCATCAGCATTTAGCATTTTACAGAATACAGAAAAAAGCTAGTTATGAGCTATAATCAAACCCCCCAAAAAAAGACATTCACATCATGTACCATACTAAGTGATGTAAAAATGTCATTAGTGTAGGATAATTTGGATTTAAATAAATACATTAACAAAAAATAAATGAAACAACCATTTCTCAAATGAAAGAAAGTCTAATATTTCAAAATAAGCAGTATGTGCCGTTGCTTGAAAGTTAGTCTCAAAGGTTATATTTGCTCAGATGAGCTCTCAGGAGAGAAAACATACATTTCTCAAAGGGTCCAGCACAAGAGGTAAACGGTTATGTTAACATCTGTGAAAGCCAAAATCTATTTAATCTATTTACCACATTTGGGCTCAGATAAAACAATGGTCTAGTTCTTATCTCCTTTTGGAGTCTCAGAAAGGTGAGAGCTCCGGCGTTACAACAGGTTGCTGGTGCAGAGAACCTGATTAGATTATCCACATCTATTTTATGATGCGCCCCAGTTTGTTATCCTAACAACACACTTTTGAGCCTTCCTATTTGAACTGTCTAGTTGAGAGCTGTGCAAAAAAATGCCTCACAAAAAAAAAAAAAAAAACAGTAAAATTCATACCCTGGAAGCTGATATTGATAAATTTACTTTAGTATCATTGCAGAGGAAACCATGCTTTGTGTGGTAAGTTTGTGGCATCATCAGTTGCCCTCTCTAGTTTTCACATCTACACAACCGGATGTCACAATTGATTTTCATATCATACATGATAAAAGATTACAAAACACTTAACAGCATAGACCTGATTCTGCACCACTCCTTTTTTTTTAAAGCCTAGATATTAGACCATCCTGCTCTTCCTCTGTTTTTGTTTTTTATTATTTAAGGCATGACCTCACCTGCATGAAATAAAGACACTCTTAATGAGGATTTAATTCTTGTTGCCATACAAATAGGCAAACTTTCTGTCACAGAGGAAACTCACATTAGCTTCAAAACATAAGTGGAGCACTCATCACCAATGGTTCTGTGGAAGACTCCAGTCACAAATTAACTGTCTTTATTCAACAATACGTTTTCAGTTGCAGAAAAACAGCCTTTCAGAGCTGTTTATGTGCTCAGTATGTGCCCTGTAAATAGAAAGGGGATCTTCTTTTTAAAGCCTTTTAAATTTGAAACCAGTCAGCGACGTTAAAGAAACAAGACAACACTGGGATGGCAGAGGCAGTAGAAACTATCCTAAATTCAAAAAACGACACCAGGATTGTTTTTAAAGTCTTCAAGCTATAATGTGTTCTCTATGTCCTTGCCAAATTAGCCCACTCACCACCAAATGATAGACATTATCTTGTTTGTGTGTCGTGTGCAATGTAGAGTCTTACCCTGCAGCCACTGATTCAGAGAAAGCTGTAATACAGCATGCAAAGAAAAATAAATAAATTATAAGTTAAAAAAAAGACAGTGTGGCATCTACTTGGCTTGAAGATTAGATTTTTGCACATACATTCTTGTGTTCACATTCATGCTTCTGTTGAATGAAACACCAGTCTGGCTGTGTGTGGATGGTATCCTACCACAAAAGGATAGCCGCCTTTGGGATTTTACAATTACAGATGACATCCAGATATTCCTATCCTTATCATTCACTCTTCGCAGCTTTAGAATCAGATTTAGAAACCAGTAAATGTTTGTACATATGGCGTTTAAATGACAAAGACACATTCCCTCTGGATCTTAAAGTGAACATCAGCAATCAAAGGCACCATGCAGTCTTGTTCTGAGGCTCTAAAGATTAACGATCTATCCACCAACAGAGGCATATTGTGTGTGTTGTTTATTTTGTTCTGATTGTCTATGTATAAGCAAGATAATGATAAAACTACCTGGCCTACTTTCATAAAACTGGGTGGAAAAGCAAAGCGAGGGCACAGGGAAAGCCATCCAGATCTCTATTGTAAAAATTGTGAGAATGGGAACTGGCCTTTCCAAGTGCTCCTCTTAAAGAATGTTAGAAGGATACAAAGATTACTACATCCGAGATAATTCACCACTTCAACTTAGTCTGTGTTTATTGTAAAATGAAACACTTTATCCTGGTCCTTTTGGAACCTGAAAATTGTTAGTTTTCTTGAATTAACTCTTTGTCTTGTTCTTATCTGTTTATTAATAGTAATTAATAAATTATTATTAATAAATAAATAAATAAATACATACCCGTCGTTAGATTTGACATACTTTTCATTACATGTTTGACATGAAATTCCAATACCAAATGATTTTTGGAATTGTTTGACTTTACAAATAATTTCACAGCCAAGACAAGCAGATGCGAAGATAAAGAGCAGCAGTTCTTGCTGAGCCAATTCCTTGAGCAAAGAGTCTAGAAGTTAAGAGTCTAGATGACATATGGTCAAACCTTAAGACAGCAACATAAATGCAAAATCCCCCAGCCCAAAACAACAAAGCAAAATAACTGAATAATGAAAGCTGGACACCCCAAGATGCTCTAAGTATTGCCAGACCAAGTCATGTGGTGCCCCTTTGCTAAACAATAATCAGACTTCATTGAGAAAAACATTAAGCCATGGGACCAAAAATGAAATAACCCATCTGAAAACAAAACAACAAATACCAAGTGGTTTAACTTATAGAATTAGAAACATATTTTGATCTACTGATCGTGGACACCAACACATGGACACTGTCAAAAAAACCAAAGAAAGTAGAAAAGCTCATCCATGGACAGAAACCTACAACCCAATGAAAGTGGAGTAAGTGCCTTACACCTACAGCTGACACTGGAACTAATGAGTAGAAACAGAACTGTATTTAACAATAAGCTCTGGTTATGGAGAAGAGATGTCTTTTCTGCTGAATTACCCTTAAAAGGGATGCCATGAAATCCACTAGTGTTAGAGTTTAATTCCTGAGTCTCAAATGAGTTTTCCTTGAGTATTGTCAAACTCCTCAAAATAGCTGACGTTGCCTGTCTGAACTATATTGCCAGCATTGTTTGCTTATTGTGCATACAATACTGTATGTAAAAAAAAAAAAAAAAAAAAACACAAGATGTCAGGGACTAAAGCCTCATTTATGGATGTACCAATCCAACTATGTAAAAGGAGCATTTTCACACATGAAAAGGTATCAATGCCAAACCTTGTCAAACATCAGTGCCCACGTGCTCTTGTACATTTGTTACATTGGCATGGTCGTTAAGCAATGTATTAACTGGAGGGCAGTACAGCGTTAAGAGTTCACTTCTGAGTTCCAACATCAGTTTCTGACAAAAGCAAACATGTTAACACTGCAGGAGATCATGTTAATGCACATTCTCAGAGACATGAAAAGAAACTAGACAGTGATGTTCTGTTTAGCTATCAATGCATCACAGCTTCTTTGTTCTTTTTGCTGGTTGCACATGAGCTATACTGCGTAACACTGCCCCTGTGGTTTCCAGTGGTATTATCCTGATTGCTACATTTGGGTACACATCCATAAGCTCTCTGAAAACGGACTGAAATACACACAAAATGAACACAGATGACAGACAGATGGACAGATTTTGTTTTTACCTGTTCAGCATCATGACGGTCTGGGTGCCACGTTCTTTTGCTTTGCCAAGAGAAGCGTTATGGATATACATGATGTTTATGCATATTTAACAATGAGCATAAACTAGGCTAAAATCCACCATGCAGCCTGTTGTGGTCAGTGATGATTCAGATACCACTTTGCTACAATAAACTATCTGCAAATGTTCAATATCTGGATCCTGTACACTTTGTTAATGTGACGTTGTGGTATAGTGTCATGAGTAGTATGGTTAAAAAATGATTTAAAGATTAAAGTTATTAATGCTTTATTTAAAATGGTGGAACTCTGAAGACAGATAATGCCACCTGGGGAGTAGGATCCCAGGAAATACAAGGATGCAGACTCGCTCCTGTTAAACAGATGTGGGTGCAGGTTAAATAAATGTCTAAAGTTGAAAGTCACACAAAGATCTCTATTCCAACAAAGAAAAAAAAAAGCTAAAAGCTGAAATGCTAAACAAAATATGACTAGCTAGGGCCACCAGTAGAGGGCAGCCTGTGGGAGGAGTGCCCAGGTATGCCACTACTCTCACCTTGTGAACACAACCAGCCTCACTGCAAATTTAACCGTGGAGCCCTCATGTACCCAATGCGCCCAGCCATGTACAAAGTGGAAATTTCCAACCATGAGTGCGTAGCCCATCCATCTTATGGTTCCCAGCAATCTAAAAGAAAAGCACAAGTTAGAACCACAACGTAATGAATAAAACCAAATTAATCAACTTGTAAAGAAAATGAGAAAGTAAAACTAAAGATAAGCTAAACACACCAATAACAGAACAAAACAACACAAACACAAAAAGGCAATCACCATGACCACCAAAAGCAATCACAGGAAGAAGATGGAGAAGAAGGTCAAGCAGGTGTGCTATATGCTGCTGCTCTAATTTAGGGAAGGAGCTAATTCTTGAGCTACATACAAGAACTCATGTTTATGGCAGTACCATACCATGCCCTTGAACATCTTGTTTCAACATGAGACTTGACAAGAAGCTGTTCCCGTTTACATGGGTATATATGACGTGTACAAGGCAACCTAAAGGATCCTGTCAGATTTTTGAGAAAACAGGATGTTAAAGTGAAACTATCACATAATGTAATTTACTGAATCATGTTCTGAGCCTCGACTTTCCTTTTTTTTCTGTTTATCTTAGTCATAGTTTATTTAGGTTTAGATGTGGCTAATTTAGCTTATTTTTAAACACAATTGATATAAAAAAAACCTCAAAGTTCCATTAAATGACACATTGTAGAAACACATGTAATGTTTTCCATCTAAAAACAAAAGGAAAACAATTGAGCAAAATATTTAAAGTATTGCACAACACAAGAAATTTACATTTTATTTCCTTTGCCATCTGTCCTATTTCTCACTTCAAATTCTGCCATTTTTTCACTTTTCTATAAAACCAGTTGCTTTCCCCAGTGTTTATCTACCCCCTTTAACCCCCCCTCTCTATTTCACTCCTATTTGCTTTTGCTCGTGCTCATTTAAAAGCCACACTTTCGTTTTAAGTTGGATCATTTTTTTCTGCCAGGGGCTAAGAGGAAGACAAGGGAAACAGAGGGAAACAAGTACAAAGGAAAAGGCGAGGTAAAAAATGTAAGGGTTCCCACCTAAATTACAGGAAAATGTGGCGCAGGAGTGGCTTGATTCTGTAAGTGAGCATTATTGTAAAAGGTGAGAGTTGAGCAAGAGCTTTGCAGTTTCCCCTTATCTCTTTACTGATAATGTGACAAACAATGCTAAGGATGACATACAGTAGAAGGTTCCGACATAGTGTGGCATAAGTTTCACAACTTTTTTTTTTTTTAAGTGTATATGTGTGAAACATATATACAGCTGTAGCTTACCCAGGTGATGTCATTCAATGCTGCTTCCACATGTAAGTATTCACCAGTATCCCTAAACTTAGCTCTGCATTTTAAGACAAAATCATAATGATCCATGGTAAAACTGGGTCATTGCAGCAGAACCAAAATGGCACATATGCACAGGACTGCATTCAGAAGAAATACCAAACTCTATCTACAGTACAATGTTCAGGATGATGCTTCAAGTAGATTATAGATTAGGTGCGGATATAACTCACTTCTTGTCACTGTAGTTAATACTTTTATATTTGAGCAAAAAGCTCTATAGACATTATCTTGAGATGGTCAATAAGTTACTGATGTACCTAGTTTAATGTGTATTTCTTCATTTAGGCCATGTTGGGAGTCCAGCACATTGTTGCAGATTTCCAAGCATCATGGAGGAATAGAAATAGGAATTCCATGCAGACTATGGGACTCACGTAATTGCAAATGAGTTGACCATACACTACTGTTCAAAAGTTTGGGGTCACTTCCCTATTGAATCCCATGGCAAAGTGACCCCAAACTTTTGAACAGTAGTGTATGTTTTGTTTTTTGGTGTTTTACTTGGTTGTGTCTTTTGTTTGTTGTTGTTTATTTTGTTCATATATATATTTTTTTTTTCCTTTCCAGCTGTTGTTTTACTGAGACTACCAGAGCCTGATAACTTAATAAAGTCACACCACAAAGTAATGTATGAAAGTAACAATCTTGGGGAGAAAAAAATTGCAGGTTTGTCTAGCTTTCCCTAGTCCTTTGAAAACAATCTGCAAGAATCCACTGTGCCTGGGTGAGAACAACTAGTAAGAGCTAGAAAGAACCCATAATTGGTGTCAATCACTGCTGCTTCAACAGTTGCCATGGTTTCAAGTCAGGACATGAATTATAGACCCCTCAGAAAGAGGTGGATTTGCAGGCAAATCTAAAACACAACAGAATGTGGGGGAGAAAAGGCCTACAAAATATATGTTTAAATTTCCTATCTCTTCCCTTCTCTGCCAAGTTCCGCTTCAGTAGTTCTGTAGTACGGAGAAACAGCACAGCCACATGCAACAACTTTACAGTAATGTACAGTAAGTTAATATGAATTGATTGTTACCTTGCATCAATAGGCATTTTTTTTATACATCTACCTGTAAATACCAGAACCTGGCAACTCAGGATGTAGCTAGAGATACAAATAAAAAATAAGCAACAACTTCAGAACTCTAAATATGTTGCTGTTGTGTTTAATTTGCTTTATTGTATTTTTCTTATTTTACTAAAAAGGGGATAGAAGAACTTTTCTCCCAGAAAGTCTTAAAATATGTATATGTGCTCTCTGAGGATATACCTAATCTAAACATTTTTTCAGGGTTTAGTTGTGGGCTGTGGCTGTTTTTGAGCGGTGCTGAACAAACATTGACATTGATGGAATAACATTTGTGAATTTGTTCTTCTGTAGCATAAGTAGTTACCTGAAGTAGAGGCAATAACAGATGTCAGTGCTATTTCTCACTTTTTCTATGACTACATGCGTGCATGTTTTTGTATGTGCAAGCAGTCAAAAGTTGCCTGCTTCTATCTGGCTCAAAAAGGTACCCGCATGGTTAGGCAATGGCTTGCCTGTCTGCATGCCGGTGTATGTAAGCACGTGTATGCATGTCTGTCCCTAAGAGATAAAGTCAATACTGCATGAGATCCTGATGTAAAGTTTCTCCCCATCTCTTCCTCTTTCTTTCTGCCTGCATGGTATTTTTGTGCCTGTTTTCTTGCTGTTGATACCTGTCTTTTCATTTCAAAGTTCTTTAGTCTGATTTGTTTGTGTGTCTGCCTACCCCAAAGTCTGCTTGTTTGCACACCTATGAGTTCGTCTGCCAAAGTCTCTCTGTTTGTGTTTGAGCATTTGCAGTCCCCTCTGTTTTCTCTCACTTATTACTTTCCATCCATCTTCTTTATCTGCTCATTTAGAAATATGCATACAGAAAGACTGCTTGATCGTCTTCTTGTTTACTTGTCTTTAATTTTTATGTATCTCAATTTGCTTTCCTTTAAATATCAACTCATTTAACGTTTTTAAAGTAGTATTGCAGTCATTTTGTGTTTAAATGATAAGGTGAATATATTTCTTAAATGCCTTTCCAGGAATCTGGTCAGACCAGTTGGGTAAATGGGCACCCTATATCCTGACCTGAGGGCCTTTAAACCTGAACTTAGACCTGACCAACTGCAGCATTGCCCCCAAAGGCTTGTACAGTAGGCACATAGCATGATGGCTGCATCACTTCATCTGCCTCTGTTCTTACCCTGATCTCTGGAACAGGGTAAATCTGGACTCATCAGACCACATGACCTTCTTCCATTGCCCACTAAATCCTTTTGATTTGGTTTCATTTCATCAACAGATAGATAGGTACAGCCATCAATGTTTAAGTGATAGCTGATCACAATCATTCAGGATATTTTTTCCAACCATATTTCTTCCTGGAAGATGATGGTTCCTCACTATGCTTCCAGTTTTTAATAATGTGTTGGACAGTTCTTAATACAATTTAAGAAGTTTCTGCAATCTCCTTAGATCTTTCTCTGCTTGATGCAAGCCAATGATTTCACCTTCTTAGACAGACTAAAGGCCCATTTATGCTTCCTTACATATGTTAAAGGTATGTCAGTTTCAAGCTTTCATACTTCCATGTGTCTTTTATTTTGCCATGGTTATAAAGTCAATTTATCCTCTAGTTGACAGTGAGTTTAGCGTTCATTCCCACGTTCTGATGTTAGTTTCGGACAAAGGCTGATGGCGGCAATGCTCTGCTTTAAAGCTGTTTCAACCATCTGATGCACTCATACAGCCTTTCTTCAAAAGCTTACTCCATCTCTGCAGATGTTGTCCGTCATCAATGGATGTGCAAGGCCCCTGAAAATGTACCAAATGTGTGCGTAAATTACACAAGAGACGGAAGAAAGTGTCTGTCCATCTGCATATCTGTCTTGTGTCAAGCATAAATGGCCCTTAACATCTTTTCTACAGCCACAGATGCATCTTTCCACATGATTGTTTAAAAAATGAGAAGCTACTCAGTGCAATCCAATAGAACGCTCCTACCTATTTGCTCAGTTAAATCCAGGTGGAGACCTTTTTTGGCCAACAACATCCTTTTGTTGTGCTAAATGCTTGTCTGCATGTCACTTTGCTTGTTCTGGTTATCCTGCCAGCTTGGATTTTATGTCTTTTATTGAGTCTTCTCACTGTCTATTCACAAGTAACCATTATCTTCTTTTTCTTTATATGTACTTTCCTCTGTCTCTCTAACTCAGTCTCTCAGCTCAGCTGTTATTTGGAATGTCGTGTTTTCTTTTAAGTCAAAATGAATTCCTCAGAAAATATCAGCAGAGAGACAGCTGAGGACAAAGGTGAACAGGAGCAGCTACTAATCAGCTAAGAATGGAAGGAGGGATGATGAGAATCCAAGAGTGGAGTCAAGCTCTTAACTTGGGAGGCTTTACCTGAAATTTGCGGTGAGGAAAGGATTGGAGATGGATAGGGAGGGCCAAGGAGAAAAGCAAAACACAGAAATGGGAGACTAAGTGGATTAGAGCTGAGGACAGAAGGGAAGGGTGGATGAGAGAAACATCAAAGCTGGTGGATGATAGGTGAGCAAGGGGAACGGGAGAGACAGAAGGAGGTTAAAAAAGAACTCGAGTGTTGTTACTTATCAAAATGCTGACAGCAAGCTTAAGTTCGCAATCTGACAGCCCTACCAGGAGACCTGAACCTACCACCAATCCCTCTGGTCCATCATAAAGTCAAGTCAGAATCAGCTCTGCATTCATTCGGATCCTAGAAATAAAGTGTGATTAAAATGTGGTTAAGTTTCATCATAAATTTGATTTTAAGAAAGCACACTTGTGCAAAGTTCAGAGCCTTTGAAGCAAGTATGTGTCTATAAATACCCTTTATTAAAGATAGCCAAAGACTAAAGTTAAAAAATAAAAAAAAGTTTGTCATGACAATAAGACCAAGTGATGTAAAAAAAATTCTGAAAAACTTTATCTGTAGCTCGAATATAATTTCAGAAAAAATATTTAAAAAAATATAGAAACCATGAAGTTGGTGAGAAAAAGTCAAGATTTTTAATACAGACTCAAATGTGCTGTGACATCACAATACTTTGCACTTCACATCAATTTGTTGAAACAACATAATAGCTTTAGTATATTTTATCAGCAATCTGCAGTTGGAGGCCATATTTCTATGCTTTCATCCTATTTTCATTGTCTTCCTCAGAAATTACTTTGTGTGGAGCTATTTGACTTTAAAAAAGCACAAATTCCATAAAAA
Source organism: Melanotaenia boesemani (assembly GCF_017639745.1). Taxonomy (NCBI): domain Eukaryota; kingdom Metazoa; phylum Chordata; class Actinopteri; order Atheriniformes; family Melanotaeniidae; genus Melanotaenia; species Melanotaenia boesemani. The sequence goes on along the minus strand of NC_055690.1, from coordinate 22,649,560 downwards.
TGATTTGGATTCCTCCCGTGGGCTCACCACCTGCAGGAGGGGCCATAGGGGTCAGGTGCAGTGTGAGCTGGGCGGCTGCCAGAGGCGGGGACCCTGGCGGTGTGATCCTCGGCTGCAAAAGCTAGCTCTAGGGATGTGGAATGTCACCTCTCTGGCGGAGACAGTTCCCCTGGACTGGCAGACTAGGGTGGTGGTCCCCCTCTTCAAAAAGGGGGAACAGCGAGTGTGCTCCAACTACAGGGGGATCACACTCCTCAGCCTCCCTGGTAAGGTCTATTCAGGGGTGCTGGAGAAGAGGGTCCGTCGGATAGTCGAACCTCGGATTGAGGAGGAGCGCTGGGGTTTTCATCCCAGTCGTGGAACAGTGGACCAGCTCTGCACCCTCTTCAGGGTCTTTGAGGGGGCATGGGAGTTTGTCCAACCAATCTACATGTGCTTTGTGGATTTGGAGAAGGCATTCGACCGTGTCCCCCGGGGACTCCTGTGGTGGGTACACCAGGAGTATGGAATGCCGGACCCGCTTGTACGAGCTGTCTGGTCCCTGTACGACCGGTGTCAGAGCTTGGTCCACATTGCCGGCAGTAAATCAGAATCGGTTCCAGTGCGAGTTGGACTCTGCCAAGGCTGCCCTTTGTCATTGATTCTGTTCAGAACTTTTATGGACAGAATTTCTAGGCACAGCCAAGGTGTTAAGGGGATCCGTTTCAGTGGTGTTCCAGGATTGGGTCTCTGCTCTTTGCAGATGATGTGGTTCTGTTGGCTTCATCTGGCCGTGATCTTCAGCTGTCACTGGAGCGTTTCCTTGCTTAGGCAGCTGCCCTCACGACCAAACTCCGAATAAGCATCAGAAAATGGATGGATGGATGACTTGGATTTTATAATGAGCAAATTTTACCTGATCCTTCTCTACCACATGACTGTGTAATTGCTTTTTACCTAAAAATGGTTTTAGTTCTCAGTTTGTTCTTTATTATCAACTTTATTCTAAAAGCCTGGGCAGATCCCCTGCTCAGGCCAATAAAAATAAATAAATAAATAAAAGGAAAATGTGGGTGGCCTGCCAATCTATGAAGCATGGAGAGAGGTGGCCTCATTAGCTGTGCAAATATAGGCACCAATGACCTTGGGTGGGTGGTGTGAATTTTTAAATCCCATTTTGGCTCATCAGTAAATGCTCTTATCATTAACAGAACAGGTCCATTTGATGGCTTTCTTTGTCCATTCCTCTGGAAGAAGACTTGGCTACTCAGATCCAGTGATATTAGAGAGAGCTCTAGTCACATTCAGAGTTGTAGTGGAGTATTTCCGAAAAAGTAGTAGTTGTATTCTTTTTGACCAAGCAAAGTTAATGGCCATTTGCATTTCAACTAATCTTCCTATTTATGCAAGCTAATGTAAAGTAATTAGCCTGGTATTGTAAAGGACATAACTGAAAACTTCCAGAATAATTAATGTATTAGACTGTTTTGTTGGATTTCTTATATATATATGTGTGTGTGTGTGTGTGTGTGTGTGTGTGTGTGTGTGTGTGTGTGTGTGTGTGTGTGTGTGTGTGTGTGTGTGTGTCTTTATTTTTGTCTCAACTTATTTCATTGACTTCACATGTGAGCTCAAGGAAGCTATATACATTATAGATTGCTGTGTTCTTATATCATCAGCATACAGGTCTCACTTTAGAATTTGAGGCTTCTACATATTTGTTTCATGTTTAGCCAAGTTTTCAGTGCATTCTTTTAGGGAGAGGCTATAAAAAAAATGATATTTCAAATAACATTTCTGAGTCAAATACAAAAACCTTAAAACACAAAATCACAGGCACTACAACTATAGATTTGACAGTACAAACCAGATTGTGTTATTTAAATACCCAGGCCTTTTTATTTTTTGGCAAGTAAAAGAATCCTAAACCCACTATTCACCCACAACACTTTGTCTTCATCTTTCTCACCTTAACTCTTTTTGGAGCTGACACTATGCACCCTCCAGTTATCAAGATCATGGTCCAAAGCACATTACCTCTTTTCTACATCAGTATAAGGTAATTAACTACATCACTTTATCATGTAGATGTATCTACTATGCCTGTTTAAAAGAGGCTAATGCCACATTTTATTTTGCACAAACCCCTTGTTTGTAAGTACAACAATGGAGTGACTGATTAATGATGATCTGCTGCAGATACTTTCTGGCCTGACAATGGAAATATTCACAATCAATGTTGAATTAATGTATAGATGCTAAGTGGGAGATGCTGCAGTGTAACACACACTCTTATCAATGATGCACTCAGATAATTCCCTAAACCTTGACTGCAGTTTCAAGCATAATGATAACCCACTGCAGTTTGGTGTGTTTGACACACCACAGAGGAACAGCAGCTTTAAATCTGCAACAGTTGTGTGAAAAGGGCTTATGACGCTTGTGCTGTCTGGACAGCAGCCACAAATTGTGCTCATGGCACTCTATCCAACATCCCCCTCTGGCAGCTTGAGGAGCCTTCAGTATTCTTTTGTGTGGGCACTTTGTTGCCCATATTACCCATGAATTTATCCACTAAAGAGAGTGGCGCATGCCTTTTAGGTTCCTATTTTGATCACTTTTTGAGCACTTGCACATTTGTGAGGAATGCATTTTAGGCCAAAAGAAACTGTGGTAATCAACTTTAATGGCCTATCTGTGCTCAAGTGACCTATTTCCTTTATGTAGTTCATTTAAAATGAGAAAGCTGTATACTTATGGAAGCACATGCTGCCATTTAGCTTGTGTTCTTCTGTCCATGGCCCATATGTGATTATCATTCTGTGTTTGCTTATTATTTCTTTAACCTCTCTACAACATGTAACATGTGTTTCATCTTACAGGTACTTTATCTTATACAAGTCCTGTCGATGTGCTCTCTGGATCCCTTTATAGCAGGGATCACCAACTCCAGTCCTCGTGATCTACCACCCTTCAGGTTTTAGTGTTTGCTTGGTACAACACACCTGATTCGAATGAAAAGGTTTACCAACACCTTGTTGTAAACTTCTGCACCAGCCTGTTAATGAGCCATTGATGGAAGTTAGGTGTGTTGCAGTAGGAAAACTATAACACCTCCAAATCCCAAGGAACCAGAGTTGGTGATCTAGAGCAGTGATTCCCAACCTCTTTTCTTCAGGGACCCCTTCGTGCATATACTAAAAAGCCATGGACCCCCTGCCCCAGCCCATGCTGAAATCATACTTGGTTTAAATAAAGAAACAATGTATTCTGGCTTAGTCCTGTCTTTCAAAAAAGCCAAAGCTAAATTAAGTTAAGTAAATTAACTTTTAGCCTTACTTTTTCTTTAAAAAAAAAAAATAGGGACAATGTGTGGACATTAATCACAATAGCTCTTAATGTTCAAAGCTCCAGGGACCCCCTGTGCTCTGTGGGAGACCCTCTTGGGGGGTCTTGAACCCCAGGCTGGGAACCACTGAGCTAGAAGTTTCATGTGTTTTTCATGAAATATGACTGAAATCAAGAGTAAAAAGCATTAAAGCATCATCTTTTCTAGGTTGAAGGAATTAAAAAAATCCCTATGTGAAGAACTACAGGTGTAATTTCATCTAGAATATAGCATGACGTCACACACCGTCTCTCTGTGTGGATTTCCAGGCCCATATTTACCAGCCAGCCGTGTACGTTTATGTGAATTGCTGCCTCCTCTCTCCTTTCCGAGCCCTCAGCCCTCCCTCCCTTTAAAACGCTGGAGCAAGCAAGCAATGGCAGCTCATATTTTCAAAGCAAAATGGCAGAGAGTGGAACAAAATGTTTACTTGCAGGTGACCAAGATCTGACATTACCTCTAAAGAAATAACAGTCGTTGGTGAATAAATTATCAGATATAGAAAAGGAGAGCACTGCAAGAGGGTACAATTTTGCTCAGCGTTAGCTCTTCTCCTGGAGAGTAGGTAACAAGATAAACATTATAAGTTACTTTGATATGTTCCACAACATGATGAAATTCTTTTATTCAGTGTGTTTGCACTTTGCACATTTGTTCACAGATGAGGTGAATTGGGGGTGGGGGTAAAAGGTGGAGTCAGGTGTGATTCATGACACACTTAGTTTTGGTCCCCAGGCAGCACACAACAACAAATCTTTTGTATAAATGATTTCGCTTTTTGCCCCTTTAAGGAAATCACAGCCAATTCAGGTTTAACATTTCCTGTTTCAACATAGTTAGAACAGACGGGTACAAAAACAGATTAATATAACCAGAAAATGGAGGAAATGACAGAAACTGTCTTGTCTATACAGACATGAGCTTCCACTACTTAAGCCTTGTTGTCTGATGCACACTTTCTGCCAGTATACTATGATTAATCTACATATATTTGTGGCATCGCCATCTGTTTCCTTTGTGTTTCAGTAACCATGAGACTCTCACTTTCTGATCATAGTTCAACTGGCAGACTGTAGTCCAGACCTAATAAAAAAAGATCTACCACCAAAGAGTAGTTCACAGGAAATTGATTGGCACTGTACTCTATCATCACTGACATTTTCAAGTTCATCCAGGGCTTTCAGTGAATATCAAGGAGGACAGGGACATTCATGTATTATATGATGAAAAGACATGATTCAGCTTCTAATCTCAGTCAGAAAGAAACATCAGATGCTGAGGACTCCAGTTCAAGCGTTAAATCGTGAGTATGGTTCATACAACAATCATCACAAGAACAAACACATCCATGATAAAAAAGATACACCAAGGATTTCTTCTATACAGAGCTGTCTTATGAAATAGCGATAACTGGAGTGTAAACTCCACTAAGTTTACCACATTATATCTCATTGTGAATCAATAAATAGATTGTCATGGACAAGACTTTGTCTTGAGTGTGAATGCAGTCCTGTCCCCCTCCCATCATTTTACTCTTTTTTCACCTTCTTTTCTCCTTGTATTGTGTCAGTGTGCTCTGCTTCTGTTTACCTGTTTCTAGCCTTGTTTTTCCCTGGATTCTAGTTTTGGATTCTCTGTTATTGGCCTTTCTGAAGCCTACCTGCCAGTCTTTTGACTTGCAGCCCAGTCTGCTTGCTGTATTTTCTTTATTAAAGTCTTTTGTTTTGAACTGTCCCGGCCTCCTGTTTTTTTCACTTGGGTCCTCATTATACCTTCCCTCATAAAAGAAACATACTAACCAGAAAGTGGGAAAACAGATGGAGGAAGAAATATGGGAATGAAGGGCAGCCAGAAGAGATAAAGAAGAGAAAGGTCAATAATCATGTGTTTGACATTTCAGTCTCTGATAGAGGAGAGATGATGGGAGAAAATAAGATGAAAAGACAAGGGATTATGGGTCTGAGAAGGAATAAATTCTCTCTTAAGAAGTTTTCTTTTTAAATGCAAGAGGGAGGAAATGAGAGGAGGGCCTGTGGTCAGAAGTACTCGAAAGAATAGAAAAAAAAATAAGAGGGAGGACAGTAAGATAAAGTAAAACCTTTGCCATGGTGTTTTATTGCCTCTATGCTTTTATGAAGGAATGATGCATGTCTGGCTACCAGGAATTACCTGTTTTCTGGTACACATGAACACAGTGAAACACTTGCAAGAATGCAAACAGCACATATTCATCTTCTGTCCCTTAAGATAAGTGACTTCGATCAACTCTCAACATGTCTGTTTCAGTATTCTGTAAATCTGCTGTTAACACAGCAATTGCAGACTGCTGTTCCGTGTACTGCTGCTGTATATGTGCATATTTTAATTTAATTACAGAGCTGTTTATGGTTTGTTTATTTTTATTTCTGTTTCTATTTGCCAAAACAAAGCAGAACGGAAAATAAGCATTACATATCTACACATCAGATTTCATTTGAACTGTCAAAATATTGCTTAATCTTTTCTGTAATCTGGTTGTTGGGACATGGCCATGAGAGCTGCATGAAAGCCAAAACACGACACAATGAGGTTAAATGAAAAGACAAGGGAATCCAGATCTCCATGTTCTCTGTGGCCTCTTTTACAATCTGTGAACAAGGCTAAGAGTTAGGAGAGAGTTTGACATTAGACTTTTACTTTTCCTCAGCCTATCAGCAATAGACTTGTGCCTTTGTGCCATTTGAGAAATAACATGTCATTTCAAAGTGTTTTCAGTTCCTTAAAAAAGATTGGGGGGAGGGTATTTATTGCAGTATTGCAAGTTATTATATGATTATTTTATTATTATTTCAGGCAAGTTCCATTTTTTCTAAGACCTTAAAGGGGGCAATTAGAGGGGTCCATTTCAAATCAACTCTGATAATAACTGAGATTCCATCTCTTTCTCTAATAAAAATATACCTTTATTCCAGTGCCTTGCACACACTATGCAACAAAATTGTGTAAAAGGGTACATCAAAATATGAAATAATTTAAAAGTTTCACTTGCTTAAAAAATAAACATAGATATCTTCCTTTGTCTTTTATCTTAAAAACAAGCAATTACAGAAAAGCTTAATTAAACAAGCTAACTCGCAAGCTCGCTAAGGCTGTCTGTAAAAAGTTATACATTCACAGATTAAGACGAATTTGTTTTTATTGATCAAAACCATAATAAAGTGACTCAATTTAATCTGTGAATTGACACTTTTGACCAAATTTTGCAAGACTGCTGGATTCTCACAAGATCCTTAAGATCGTGAAAACAGAAAGTTCCTTTTACTTCTTAATACTCTCTGCCTTTTTGGCTGAGGCACAGGCATTTTGGGCCATCAGCATGTTATTATGGCAGTTATCCAAGTTTACCTGCCATGTCCATCTTCATGCAGGGTTAACGTTTTCAAATCCTTAGCATGAACAGTGTGAAGCAGCTGTCACTGGGTGTGAAACAAACAAAGCAGGGGGTTCAGTGCAGGAAGTGTTCTTACAGTGTTATGTCAAGTAGCGTTTTTCAGGAGTTTATTAGTTAAATTGCTTGACAATATTTTGTCGTCCTCCCCTACACCTTTACAACTGATTTTGGATAATTCCAGTTTCAACCTTTCTGCTTCATTTTTCTGTCCTTGAAGTGTTTGCACTTCAGCTTCAATACAGTCTGTCAATTAAAAGTGTGAATGCCTCTGGGAAAAACTTTAACTGAACTAGACAGTTCACACCAAACACCAACAGTCACTTTTTCCTTGTCACAGTTGCGTGACTCACAAATTCACAAACTGCATTAGACATCTCCCTCTCACCTGCTTGAAAACTGTCAAAATGACTATATAAACCTTACACATGTTCTCTATGTGATCAGACACAGGTCCACAGGGTCAATTTCAACTGCTTGTAAGGAAGTGTAAACTTAAACTTGTGGAGAAGGTTTTCCACAAGTTACCTAATAAACCACTTAAAATTTCACTAGGTATCGTTAATACTGGATTCAAGTTTAGTTATTATCAAAGTGCATACCATTGTGTGTAATATTGGATAAACCCTGCAGTCTCCAGATAGATGTTTTGACTTTCATGTCTAGTCATGAGAAGACAGGAACACGTGCCTGTTCTATTATTGGAGTTTGGTCCAAATTTGTAATGTGATTTTGAAAGGTGTAATAAATTATCATGCATATAGTTCAAATTATAAATTGTGAAGTTTTTTCTAAAGAACTTAGCTGAAGAAGAAATTGATCCAAAATATGAAGGAAACAAAACTGTCTAATAGGATTCATGGAAGTAATACATTTGTAGATCTTTTAAATTAGATTATAGTCTAAATGTAAGACTTTCACATTTTGTTTCCAATCTTTGCGTTAGTGGTCATAAGTTTCAGCAACTGAGGTTATCTCAGAGAGAGCTAGAGAAAAAGAATTAGAGGAGGAGCAATTCGTGTCACCACAGTAGCTGCAAATCATCTGCAGTAAATGCCAATGTGTGCATTTGTGAGAGTGTGTGTGTATCATGTGGGCACACTCTCTACAGTAATAAGCTTGTTAGAGTCTCCAGTTCATTTATCTGACTCCATTCAGAGTGACCTTGAGCTACACAGCTTGTTCTCAGATATTATCCACATTCTTGTACAAACACACTCCAAACACACTACTTTATCATCGCCACCACAATGAGATAATTTAATGACTTATATTTGTTTTCTTAATGCATGCTCACCTTGATACAATCTGGGAAATATACAGATGACAGATGCTATGTAGAGGGAGGATTTGTCATCTTGGTTAATTCCAGTCCTTTTCTTTCTGATTTTTTTTTTTTTTTTTTTTTTTTTTTGCTCTTCACTCCTGTGCAATTATAATTGGCCCCTTTTTCATGGTGAATAGGATCAGATTTATGAGTCCTGGTTTATGTGCTTTGCTTGGCTTAGAAAGAAAGGACATATACATTAAAAGTTACATTCAAAGCTTATCCACATTTGAACATCCATTTAAACGGATAAAACTTTGAATATTGTAACATGTCTGAACTTTAAAAACAATAACGATCTCAATGTGCTTCAGACAATAAGATGTATAGATATAATTATCAAACAGTTAAAACTAGTTTCCCTTGTGATCCACCAGATGGCGTTGTACTATCAGTTGGACCTAATTTGGAAGTATTAGTTTTTTGGGTTTTTTTGTTTTGTTTTGTTTTGTTTTGTTTTGTTTTTGTTTTTTAAGAAAATTGTGTAGTAACACATAAAGAGAAGGTTATTTGCCATCTTTACACAAAGCAGCTATCTTACTTTAACAAATATGTTGAACTCACCAGCTAGTTCGCCACCCAAGGGAGGCAGTAGAGGCCTCACATGTAAGCTAGCCAAGGTCAAGTCAGCATCATCTGATCAGCAAGCCTCTTACTAGAGACTCAAAAAACAGCAAAAAAAAAAAAAAAAGAAAAGTCACAGCTAAATAAGGTTTACAAGCAAAGATAGTGGCCTGCCTACATTGCTTTGGTAGAGGGATTTCAGGAACTTACGGAGATGTTACAGGCCTCCGATGAGTCCTGTATTTTTGCAGGAAAGAACAGAGAAGATGAGCTGTGGTCTGTCGACAGACAGGTTCTGGTCTCATTTATTCACAGACAATCATATGCTTTAACATTACACATTTAAAATCTCAAAATACATGTGTTTTTATCCATTTCCAATTCCAATTTTAGCTTTGTAAATCATTCTTATATAAAAGAAATAAATGCCTTTGCATGCAGTATACTGTCTTTTTTCACAGGTCTTTTTAAAGCATTTCACTTACTCAAACATAAATTACAACTTGTATCACAAGATATAATTGCAGCACATCTCATGCTGTAATTAACCTGCACCTTGGATTCATTAATACCAAAACAAAACTTCATAGCATATGATATTTACATAAAAAACATGCCAGAGTCATATTAGTCGGGGAACCACACTTAAAGCTAAGCTAAACTGAACATGCTACTGTCCACCATCTTTCTTTACAAGCGGAGTATGTACTGCTCCACAATGCAGGAAGCTATTAGCAATATTTTCCAACCCAAAACAACGAAGTTTAGACAACAATTGTACGGAGTCTGGTAGAGAAGGAGTTTATGTAACTTTATGGTGAATCTGAGTCCGAAAAACCTGTACTTTTGCAGTAAAAAAGAGAGAAGACACACGAGCTGCCGTCTGTTGCCAGGCAGGCTATGAGCATAGGCCAATTGCCAGCAGAATACCACACCAAGCGCTCACCTTGGGAGAAACTCCCTCTGCTGGCGAAATACATCTATTATAATTACAACAACAATGAAAAATAAATGCACATAAAATAAGGAGATGGAACCTTCTTCATTAATAAGAACACAAATTAGACAACAATTGTGATCCTATATTTGTAGGTGTCACAGAGACAGCAAGTTTTTTTTTACGTTGCACATGATTCAGTTTTGCATATAACTTGGCAGCTATATTCTGTGTATCAAAGATCAAGGATCAAGAAATCTTTATTACCCCATGAGGGTCATTTGTTGTACAGCAAGCAGTAAAAACAATCATTCAGTGCATAATCACACAAACAGCAATAAACATCTAAAAGGACCATGATATGTAGATACAAGATATAAAATAAAATAAAAACAGAAAGATAGAGCTACTTATTCAGCTTACTCAACAGGGCGATGGCTGCAGGGACAAAATAATATTTATGTCCATTAGTCTTGCTTCTTGGAAGGATGTACCTGTGCCCTGATGGAAGTAGCAGAATCTCATGAGCAAAGGGGTGACTTTGATCCACAAGGACTGAACGGGCCTTGTTTAGGACTATGGTGTGGTACAGGGCTGAGACGCCATTTTCCCACACAGTCTTACAATCCCCAGCAATCTGTTCTTGATTTTTAGGGAAAGGGAGCTGTACCAACAGATAAAAGAAAAAGTTAAAAGGGATTCAATAAAAGAAGAATAAAACATTTGCATAAAAGTACTGTCAACATTAAAACTACAAAACCTTCGATAAAAATACATACGCTGGTGAGCCTTCCTGCACACAGCATTGACATAAAGGTCAAAGGACAGCCTGTCACCCAGGTGGGTGCCCAGGTCTACTAAAGAACTGTTGTTTTTCATGCAACGTTTAATTGGCCCAAGAATGTAAAATTATTCTTCTAATGTGAATGTCTTCAATAGCTAATTAATAATAAGCCAATGACAGTTTCAGAATGTTATAAAAAACGTACACAAGCCAGTACATAAGTTAGCTTCATACACAGCACAGTAGTAATATGCTATTCTTGCCAGACTTGCTGCCGCAATCAGCTCACTTGAGACTGTATCCCACTTTGGGTGACAGAATGCTGCAGGCACTGCAAGGCAAGAAGGATATTTAGGGTAATCGGGTCATATGCTATAATCAAAATTTTATACATCATTAAATATTTCCTGGTTCCATTTATAGAGATTTTTATGTTAAGTTGTTTGAATTATACTTATAACTTAAAAGGATGTCAACGTTTCTAATTTGGGTCCTAAACACAGCAGTATTTTAAAACATCTGCCTGAAAATATTCCAAGTATAGTTCTGGATTATTTGCGGCATCGTCACAGCAAGTCAAGGCCCCATACAACTGACTGCATTGCAAATAACACCATCTAAAGAGTTGCTAAGGGAACAGCACACTTCAGCATCTGCACTTGTTATAGTTTTTACTTTCACCTCTTTATGCTACATTTTCTCACCTCTCCAGCCCCATTTCTCCTTATTTACCCGTCTCTGTCAGCAAGTCTTGATCTTTATTCATCTCTCTTTTTTCCCACTCCCAGGAGAAACACTGCCTCACTCACTTCTCTACCTTGAGCCTGATTTCATGGCATTATTTTATGTTGTCTCAAATGGTTTCTTCAGAAACCTACTATGCCTCTAGGGAGACGACCACCTGACAGTCAGAGAAGAGGACAGGAAGAGGCGAAGGAGATGACTGACAGGAGAGAAGGGGGAGAAATCACCACTGGCAAACGTGAAAAATGGAGGAGGGGAAGAAAAAACAAATGTTTTGCCAGAGTGAAAATAGGAAATCAGAAAGAAGGAGGAAATTATGGGAAAAGTTAGAGGTTTGTTTTTTAGATTTTCCTCAATTTTAATCTAAAAGGATTTTTTAGGTTTCACGTTTGTTGTTACTGAAAAACAGACAGGTGTATTTCAAAATGAAACATTTGGAAAGCAGGACTTTTTTAGCAAATGGCTAAATGCCTCCCATAGGGAGTAAAAATTATCGTATTTTCCAGGCACTCTAGCAATTAAGTAGTACTTCCACTAAAATGAAGGACCCCATAAGAGACAGGTTAATGATTTTATGATCACCAGTGGCAGCTGAGGCTTGAAACAGGGTATGATGCAAAATACAGAGAAGAGAAGAAAACAAGGTGCAAGGAAACATTATCCCCTAGGAAAAAAAATTAAAAAAATAAAATAAATAAGCCCTTAAGCACTGCATATGGTGACGGTGGTGAACAATAATAATAATAATATCTCACCATAACACAGAGCAAATAGTTTTGTTTAAAAAAGAGTAATGGAGGAAGATTATAAAATGCCTTCTTAGATGGTTCACTCTGGGAAGGCTTTACTCATTTATTTATTTGTTTATTTATCTAATTCTAGTGGCCTTCATTAGACGGTAGCTAGACAGGAATTGGGTCAGAAAGAAGATGGGGGTTGACATGCAGCAAAGGCCACAAGGTCGGGATTCTAACCTGGTTTAGTGGCACTGAGGATTGAAATGGAACGAAAAAATTATGAAATAACAGTACAAATAAAGTATTGAACAAACTGAACAGTGTTCATAATACAGTGTGTGCAGTAAACATTTTATTACAGTAAACATATTATTTTTTATTATTAATAAAAACCAAACAATGAAAAATTCAGTTAAAAGCCAAAATTCACAAATGACCTTTTGAATTGTGTGCTCAAACCAACAACAGCAACAAAGAACAACTTAAAGAAATAATTCCGTTAAATAGATGGTTTGCATTTCCTCTGTGTGGTACAAAGGAGAATATTACCATCCACTGTACAAAGTATCAAACAGGAGTAATCCCCTTGACAGATATGCAGTGGATTGTAAGTTGTGTATTATTTGTTTCTATTTTTTAGATCAAATGTATATTTAAATAATACTACAACAGAGTTGGATCATACAGTATGGGAAACATCTAAGCAAGATTATTGTTTGGATTAACAAGAAGCTGCTTCATCATTTAGGTCTGTGGAGAATTTGCATCAAGCTGAGGCCTCTTCTTAGAAATCCATGAGGGAATAATATATTTTATAGGCCTCCTCCATGTATTTGCTAACAGTATGCCTTTTTAACTTATCTGATTGAATACTGAATATAATCATGAGTGTTTTTTTTTTTAACATATGCAGAATAAAACAATCTTTACAAAGTTGTATTATTCTTACATTTACTTAACAAAAATATTATGCTTTTAAACAAGTTTTAAAACACATACAGAATGTCTAATATGTACACATATTAACAACTATCACTTGTAAGGTCCAAAGGTTCTAGTGTACACACACTTAGACTCACTCAAACAACTCTTTTACTATGTGAGTTAAACATATTCATCCTAGGATTTATTTATTTTTTTATTTTTTTATAATTCAGTAGTTTTAACATGCAGCTATAACATCTAAAACCAGACATTAGCTCTGCTGTTTGAATAAAAAGAAGTAAAAAAGCAAAATGATCCAAAATACTAGAGCAGTAAAATAAAGAACAGACTGGTAACCAAAAACAGGAGGGAACAGGACAGACAAAGGACACAGTAATGACCACACTAAGCCGGAATAAAATAAGACTACCAGTGTGATGTCTTTTATCAGGTGCAGAGCTGGAGGGTAAATCACGCCAGGGAGCTCCATTCAATAACTGCTCTGATTGTTTGGTCATGTGTGAATTTTGGATGTGAACAGACTGTGGGCCCTTTTATGTAGTGGGTGTATATGTAATCAATTTAAAAAGAAATTTTACCCTTCAAGTACTACAAATTGAATAATTTTCTGTGCTGAATAAATATGAGAATGCATCTTATTGTTCTTCCATGGTCCTCATATCCTCATACCCGAAGCTCACTGTTGATCAGTTACTAATCATACCAGAAAAACAGAAATGAATGAGTGTTTGCAGAAACATAAGACAGATAGAAAAAAAAGACATGACATAAATGACTCGACTATAAAACTGTGGTTCATTTCCTGTGTGGGCTGAAAGATTAGTTATCTACCAGTGTTCTGATGGGAGCTCATTTTGATGCCATTAGTCTCTCCAATATAAGCCTTTATTGAACTTACCTATTATATATTAACTTGTCTTTGCATGATTCATTTCACTGGTACTTCACAGAAAAGCTACACACACACACACACACACACACACACACACATATATATATATATATATATATATATATATATATATATATGTCAAGACATTTGTGGAGACATTTGTGGAGAAAGAGGACACCTTTGACACAAGATACGAAAGGCACTTAAAAGACCATGTAAGATAAAATGTAAACACCCTAATTTTGTTTTGACTTTCATGAAATAATTCAAAGCCTATCATGGTGGTGATCAGATGTGCAGCACTCAAGCTGAAAGACACAAAGAAAGGTTCAGCAGTGGCATTTAAAGTTCAGCATTCACCAGATGAGTTTTGTTAAATGCTAGAAGAAAGAGATGTGATTCTATCTGCTTTGACGGTATGGCAAGCCAGAAAGTGGGTAACTTTAATTTAAATTATAATGGTATTGCAAAATTAAAATGTACAAAGCCACCATATTGTCAATGGAAAAGAATTACTGATGTTATTTTTGATGAAATACTCACTCAGGACTGACAGCAACAAGCTCTACAACCAGGATGCACTCTGGACAGAGCAAGTAACCTGAGGTGTTGAAAGAATAGCTTTCAAAAAGGAGAAGGTAAAAAGAAGAAAGAACGCAAGGTGAGAAGATTGTATAGACTTATTGAATGTGACAAATGACAGCAGGTAACACCTGTTGACAAGACTGAAAACATATCAAACATATAACAAGACCTGAAAAAAGTAGGAACAGAAATGCCTTAATGAGGAGTAGTAATCATTCTACAATAAAACCATAAGTTATTATTTTAGTGTGTATATAGTATGTACTGATTTTCCTAACTTTAAGTCAGTATCCCTGGAATATGAGGAGTGACATGGAAGGAAACAGCAGCTATGAAGTAATGGGAAACTGAAATATTGAGAAACTGCCACATACTAAGAAAAATTATGTAAAGTAAATTAGGCAAACAGAAAGAGCAAGGTGCCATGACAGCTCTGAGGGAGGAGAGGAAATTACACAAGGATATTGCTCAGCAAACAGCATAGGAGGCAAAGTAGCAAAAGGATAAGGATGACAAAAGAGCTGCATCGCTCAAATACATTTCTGACTTGAGAGGTTAAGATAAGGAAGTCCCAAGCTGAGAAGATCAAAGATCAAAGCAGAAACCTGGACTGAAGTGAAGTTCAAAGCTGATAGATTGTATCTTACCAACCAAATGGAAAATGCTTTACAGGAGGATCCAGGGAAGCAAAAGCAAATTTTGGGGGATACTGGTGTCATCCTGTGGGCAAAAAAAAAAAATGTCCCAGTGATAACCAGCTGAAGAGGGATAAACAGGAGGCTGCAGTTAAGAGTACACAACGGGCTGCTGAGAGGGAAGAGACCACCTGGTAGTATGCTCCGTGCAAACTTCTTAAAGCTGCCAGAGTGACTGATATACTGTACATCTTTTACTAACAAGCATAGGAGGCCAGGGTTTAGGCCTTTCCCCAGACATTTTAAAATTCTGAGATCTACAGCCTGCAGCTTAAAATGGTATACATGGAACCAAGCCATCTTCTACAACTTCAAGAATCCCCTAAGCAGACATTTATCTCCCAAGAAAATAAAACCAAATTCCTATTTACCGCCCTTCTGCCCATTTGCACCAAGAAGCACAAGCTGATGACCATCTTCCCTCCACACTTTTATATAAACAAACAGCTGACAAACACCACCCCACCAACTGTTTTCCCCAGTACTCAGCCCCTTACATAAACTCCTTGTTTACCAGTTTCCTCACATAAAAACAATGCAGAGAAATCCCTGTGAGGTTCTGATATCATTTTCATAGCAATCCCTAAACCCTCTTTAAAGAGTTTGAATAATGAGCTATTTATTACTTCCACTCCAGACAAGTTCCGGTGAAACATGAAACAACATTACATTATTTGATGTGAGTGAATCAGCCTCTGAATCTTCCCAAAAGCAGTATCACATGTCTGTAGCAGCTGGATCCAGTAAGCAAAGTCTCAAACGCATTGCTGACAGTTGTCAATCTGCTCTGTGAAACCATCACTATCAAGTTACTCACACATCTTCCCCAAATTTGCCAAATTATGGTGCTGCAACTTTAAGGATGACATTTTTTGTTTGAAAGCAGTAACTGAACTAATCATATTGATCAAGGTTTTTTGTCTTTTCCTTGCAGCTCTACAAGTTTAATGAACATGTTGATCAGCTCAGTTAATCAATTTCCCGGTGACTAAAGGCCCATTTATGCTCCCTTACATACGAACACAGAGGCATCCGTTTCAAACTTTGTCATATGTCGCCGTCTTCATACTTCCATGCATCTTTTGCATTGCCGTGGTTGTTAAGTCAATTCCTCCACTTAGAGGCATTGCTAAGTTCAGAGTTCATTCATGCAAACCAACCTCGTTTTCAGACACTGTTTGGCGGCGCAATGCATCGGTGTGAAGTGATTTCCAAATACCCAACATTCCCTAAACATTTAAACTCACATATCCTTTCTTCAAAAGCTTGCACAATTTCTACAGCTTTTCTTTATTCTTCATTTTGTTTCTTTCCTGAACCTCGTCTTCTTTTCTTTTTTTTTATTTTTTCCTTTATTGGTCGCATGTCAGCTATTCTGCTCAGAACTGCCCCCACGATTTCCAGTGGTATTGCTCCATCTTCTGCATCTTCTAAGCCATCTCACATCAGTGGGTAGCAACAACTCAGAGTGGTTGCATCCCACCTTCTCCATCCTGCACGGCACAGAGCAGCCATCTTTGAAGAGATCTGGCACAAATAGAACAGGCAATCTATCGCTTTTATGTTGCGTATTTTAGCACAAAAGTCTAGGAAGTCCAGGAAAGCATCATCCTCTCTGCACTGGGCAATGAATCCATTCAAGTGGCCACCCATCGCAGGTGCTCCGTTCGTGATGTTGGACACCAATTTGCACATCGAGAGCTGAGTTTTCTTGGTTAAATTTTAGAAATATGGAAAATGTTCTCTCGTTCTCTTTTGCATTAATTTTAGTAAACACAGTCCACATAAAATTCAACAACTGAGCTTCACTTTTGTGGTCAGATGTAAGAAAAATGACGGTTATCCGGACAACTGGGATTTTAGTTCGTTCACCTTTTTCTTTCTCTGCTCACTTTTTGGAGGATAGTCAATGTCATAGTTTTTATGAACAGTCTGAAAATGCCACTCCACATTTCCCTTATTCCAAATTCTGCAGACTGACAGATGAGGCAAACACATTTAGAATGTGACATAGTGGAAAAAAAAGTCCTCCTCATATTCCGTATTTAAGTGGTATAGGTTTTAGGCTTCTTCCTTGGCACTCATTTTTATACCCCTTCTTGAATTTAGTTATTATAAATTGGAGGGTAGCTATGTAACATGGTAGCAGTTAACCGCGAATGCGTAGGGTAGCGTACCGTGTGTCTACAAGTGATCAGATCTCAGATTGGCTGTTCTGTATGTCAGTTAAGTGACACACACCATACTGCAGATAGATCACAGTCGATCATCCATCCTTTTTTTTTTAACCCATGCAATCTACCTACACTGCCTCTGCAATTGATCGGTTGATTGCAATCTACGTACTGAGCACCCCAATTTAGATTATGTGCCTGAGATTTACAAGTTTAATGCTGAAGTTGTTTGACTCTCCTCCAATTAGATTCTAATCTAACTCAGCAACTCACACACATTTTCTACAACCTCTCTATGTGGCAGCTATCATAGCTTTTCCTGGTTTAACCTATTAACTGAGCAGCTGCTGGACTCTAGATCTAGAGTAAAAACTGTGAAAAACATCAGATTTTTACAAGACTTGCTTAGCATGAAGACCCAAATGTGTCACATTTGACATAAATACCTGTTAATATTCCCAGGCAGCTTATGGTAGTGGGATGAAGGGTATAATCTTTTCGGAGGGTGCAGCTTGCCGCCCTATGAAAAAGAAAGTTATCCACAAAACTGCTAAATGACTGCTCATAAGAGAAGTGAACACCCTATAGGTAGGAAAATGACTAAATTAATAAATGTAAATTTGTTTTTCTGGAAATCTCGTTTTGACTTCTGCCTTGCCTTTGTTTTAAGAACTCATTGTTCTTATACTTGCATTGTTGATCCCAGCAAGGAATCTCGTTTAGATGCTCTGGCTGTGTGTTAAAAGTAGACAGCAGCCTGAAATGGTTGCCTGAAATTCTGAATATGGAGATCTATATGGCTTGAAAAACACAAGACAGCCAACATGTGTTTACATGTTAGATGGCAAGTGTCCAAAGCTTTTCACATATTATGGGTTTGGTTCTAAGTCAGAGAAAAATAATAATAATAATTTTGATATAGGCAATTATGGTTATCCAGTTTTTAGGTATTTAGTCATTTCGAGTCTCTGATTCTCACTGGATGCATTTTTCTTGGTTATGTTGCTAGTTTGACAGAGCAATAAATGAGGCAGTTATTGTAAAGGCTGCTGTGTGAGTTTGAACGCTGGTAAAGAAGAGAGTGAGGCTTTTATTGCACATTCAACTTCTACCACCCTGCAGACATAAGTGACAACAAACACCACAGGGATTATAACCCTTCTAAAAGTCTTTATTTCTGTCTTCATGTATCCATGTCTCTCTTACTCTTTCTTGCTTTCTTTTTTTTAGTGTATATTTCTCTTTGGCTTGATATCTCTTTTCCTTTCTCACTTTTTTTTTTTGCCTCTGTCACGATTTTCTTTCTGTTTTCTTCTGATTAATAAAAGCATCAGAATAAAAAGCGCTTTACACTCAAAAGGGGAATCAGTAGGGGAACCAGGAAAATAAAAGTGGCCTGTTCTAATCACCATATGCATACTGGCATAATGGCAAATGCATGCACCATTTCTAAAGCACCCACACAAAACATGCATACTTTATATGTGATTATCATGAGGTTCCAGGCAGCAGATAATCCGGTAACAGTTGACATTTAGCAGCCTGTTGTTCCCACATATTCACTAGAAGCCCTGATTAACATGCTTTATGAAGGCAAGATTAACACCAACTAGCAGGAAACACATGTCCTTGAAAGATGCAACAATGCAGAGAACCACTGAGAAAACAATAGTGTTGAACCCAAAGCTTTATGATGAAAGTATTGCTTTGTGCAACTGAGACAATGGGGAAAGGCAAATTAAGTATAAATTATATAATAATGAATGAAACTAATTACCTTTTTAGAATCAAACATATCAAGTCACTGTTCACGGGCCATCTTTTAAAATCTAGTTCTGGACACAGCTGGGTTAGAAAAAAAATCTAATTATCACAGAAAAATAACTAGACTGGTGTTTTAAAAGGTTAGGTTCTGAAATCATTGACAGTCATCAGAATTGAGATGGCACACACATCAACATTTGTATTCCTATTGATGTCAAATAAAGGGCACAGGAAGGTAGATAAAGCATTAATATTAAAAAAGGAATATCCCAGTTGGATTAAGAGTGCGTTTATGGCACCTTCAAGTTGCCAAGAGGTTAAGCGAATGACCTTTAAGACGTTATTTAGAGTGCCAATCCAAATCCCATTTTTGACATGAAAAAAACCAAGTCTGTTTTAAAATCCCTCAATTATAAATGAAAAAGCATATATAATGGATTAATTTACAACCACAAATCCATCAAAATCAGTAAAATAAAGCACAGCTGGTGTTACAAAAAATAAATAAATAAATAAAAGACTAAGATTCTTCAGTATTTTAGCCAGTCTCTTTACAATATACTGTATTTCAGCAATACAGGTTTAGTATGAATAGACATTACTGATGCACAAAAAATGTGCTTGTGTTCAAACTAGTATAGATAAACATCAAAATATCCATCTGCCAGTTTAACACAGTTTAACTAATATTTTATCTATGATACCAGGAAAGCCCAAATAGGACTTTCTGAAGGTTGGAATAACCAGTAGCTTTATGTTTCAGCTGATAGGAGATACCACAGTACTGCAACAAACCACTGCAACAATAGAAATTTTTACTGTAACTCCTACCAGGGTCATTAATACAGCTACATAAAAAGAAACAGGGAGAATCTCAACTATCATGTTATGTTCAGACAAAAGTTTACAGCTTGTAACAAACTCGCCGTCCCTCCCTATATCATTGTTCACAATCGAATGTGCATGTCATTTGACCTTGTGCATACCGTCAGCACCTCTCTTTTAACTGGCTGTTACAACTACAATGATCACACAACTCCTCATAAAAAGCAACTTGGGTAATAATGAACAATTACAGGCCCGTCTCAATCCAATTTCTAAGAATAACTGTAAAAGCTGTTTATCAAATTATACAATTTCTTGGCAGTTGGCAGTCGTTGTAATGTCTTTTAGTCTTGATTTAGACCACATCAGGGTGAAAGTCTCCTGGTCAAATTCTTGAACAACATTCATCTAAGTACAGATGGTGGCAGAAGTTTATTTTGGTTCTGCTAGATCTCCTTGCTGCTTTGGACAAATTCGACCACAACATCCTATTAGACCAACTGGAGAAGTGAGTGGGAATCTTCAGTCCAATGCTGAACTGGTTTGAATGCTACTTGAAAGACAAGAACTTTGTAGAGTTTCCCAAGGCAAACAAAATATCTTAGCATGATATTGCTGATTACACTTAGAACTGGCTAACCAGGGGACTCTGGTCCCATACAAAGCTTAAGTGCATGCCTGTACTTAGACGTGTCAGAATCTTTTTCATCTAAATAAAGATAAAAATTTAAATAACTATCTTTGGAAGCAAAGATAATGATAAAGACAAATAAATAAATTAGCCTTGTCTGACCTTTATTTGCAAGGCAAAGCATGCAATTTATTTGTTAGGAAAAATATCCACAGAGGCTGAAGAACCAAATTATTATTATTATTATAACCAAAGTAATAATAATAATAATAATAATGATAATAATAACTGGACCAGAATATTTATGATCTAAAGGCAGAAACATATCATGAGTATTTGTAAACAGACATGTTGGATATTTTATTTGAAACACTGTGGCTAATCACTCATTTCACACTTTTCATTAAAAAATGCATATTACTTTCAAATTTTAAAAGAAAATTGGAGAAGGTGCATATCAGAAAAAATTGATCTGTAAAAAGGAAAATAGGGAGTTGAGTAGCTCCTTGCTCAGTGATGGTGAGTAAATAATGGTCATTGGCTAAAGTGTCTGCTTCTTGGAAATTGTGCAAAACTGGGTAATAGTGCGAATAACACCCAGAAACTATAAGAACTTCCAGGTGAGCAAATCAGAGGCTCCAAATTCCAACAGCAAGCACAAATTAAGCATAAGTGACAGAAATTCTAGTGATTTTGATGTAGATTTATTTATCTAAGTAGATTTTTCACAATATATATATATATATATATATATATATATATATATATATATATATATATATATATATATAATACAGTATGTCTTGTATTTTTAACTATGTTTTAAGTCCAGTGTTTTATAAATACATTCACATTTTTTATTAATAAAAAGTACATTTTTCCTTGTTTTTAGATTAAATCCAAAGCATTTCTTTTTTTTTTAAGTAAATTTCACTTCTGTAATCCAGCAGATATTGCAAACAATTGACCAGTCCTACATTGTTGGACATAGTTCAAGAGCTTAGTAATACTCATATGAGAAACAGACTTTTTAAGTGTTTAGATATTACCAGAGCTCCCACTTGGCTCAGTCCCACTCATTCCAGAAGGGACTTTTCCTCATCATCCCAGAAACTTGGTCTTAGAAGTGTGTGTATTCTATGTGCCGTGTGACTGTGTGTCAATGCAACAAGATGACTACAGTGAATCAGTTTTAACAGGCACTGATTATTCCATGAAGAGAGGAGAACTCTTAAAATTCAAACAAAGCTTCTGCATTTCCATTTTATATTTTACTGATATGCCTTTAGGTACTGTGATTTTAAAGCGGAAATAGTTTAAAGTTTCCTTTAAGTCAAGAAGAATTGATTGTATCTAAATGAAAAAATGGCTTTCAAAGCAAAACTATCCTACAATTTTAAATGTGGAATTCCACTTCATGATAAAAGATTAATAGCCGATTTTGAAAATAGTCTTATTTCATCAATACAAATTCTTTCAATAGGCTTTTAGGTTTTATCCAACTGTTTTTGTCTTTGGCTATCTCTTTGCACACATGTTGTGTTGTGCAGTTGTGTGTCCCTCATACATGTTGTTTGCACCCACCACATGACATCACATGTTGCAGCCTAACAGTATCCCTGGCAAAAGCAGCAAGAAAAATCAATAAGAAAATATTTTTTAAGTAGAAAGAAAAGAAATATGTCTAGAAATAATTCACTGAAAAAGACAGATTCATAGGCGCAACATAATCAAGCATGTAATTACCATGTTGATTTCTCTGTCAAACACTGAATTCCAAATGGATACTGGAGAAAACCTGACAGAAAGAGACAATTTTATACTCATCACTCACTCTGTGTTCTCTTACTATTATTACCACTACAGGATCTTCCCTACTTTGATTAGTTCCACTTAAGACATCCTGAGACAAAGGAGTGTTAATGCAAATATACACACATAGACACTCACATACACTCTGAGCATACAGGCCTATTCAGTCACACATATCTTTACAACATCGAGCATCTAGATCTAAATGTATGTTTGTATATTATAAACACTCCTGAGCTCTGTTGTATAAAGCAGGGGACATATTTTATGTCTATGCATGTTATACTCCTAAAACATCTGCAGTTAATTTACCTGGTCCTTTCTATATTTTATCAATGTCTCTTTGTTTTACTGTCGAACCTCTCATTACCCATCATTAAAATCTTAAGTTGATTTCTAGCTCTTGCTCTGGGCCTCTGTTACATAGATGTAGTGATACAATTGAGGATCTGTACAGCATGGCTTTTTTAAGTCCCATGGACTGAGTGTCATACACACTCACTCAGCATTTTCAAACAATGCATTTTTTTTCTCACTCCCTGAAAAACAAATTTACGTCTGATGATGGGAAAAGGAGGTGACTGATACTGACTTTGTTGCCAGTTTGCTGATTTTTTTGCCTGTACTCAGCTCAGTCAGCAAGATCTGCATTGTTAAGCTGCTTATGTTGTATTCTATATTGTATTGTTTATTGTAATGCGTTCATAGTAGTTTTTGAGTTTAAGGGTTTCAGTGATTATGTTAACTTTTGACTCCAGATGAACTTTGACTTCCACAGTTTCTGGTTACTGAAAGAGCCAGTCAACCAATCTAATCTCCTCCATGTTCCCCTGTTTGTACTAAGCTATTTTTAGCTAAGCTAAACTTCAAGGGGATGATATGAAACTTTGATAAATGAATCAATTTGACTTTTTTTTTGCTTTTGTCCTGATAGCCTTTCAAGCCTGATGCAACATGAATTTGACAGCACTATTTCAAGTATTATTTTCAAAGGTTTAAACCTCAAAATACTTATTTAAATGTTTCTCCTTCCTTTAGTGACTGAGAAATGCTTTTAAAGGATCATGTTCAGTTTTCCAGATAACCCAAGGGTTTAAAGAGTTTTTTTTTTAAAGAAAGGGTCACAATGAGGTTAGAAAGAAGTAAAAAGAGAACAACGGTATGAAAGAAGAAAAAGAAAAAAAAAAGCTTTGGATATCTGGATGCTAAAGTTTCAAGTTCAGCACCAGAAGTTACACGAGGCTATCTCTATAGCTGCATCTTTGACAGGCATGATTGTAAACTGTACTCATAATTTATTTTTACCTACAAATTTATATTCCCATCTTTATATTACCATGATCATTCAGTGCTGAATTCTCCATCTTCCTGCATTCTGCATTCATTTTCCTGAGGATATAGCTGAACATTTATCCTATTTCTTTAATCCAGGCAACAGAACTTCCTCTTCCACAAATCTATGATCCTTTTTCACTTTATGCCACTTGTTTATCCCAGAAGGTGAAGTATATGAGTTGCTGCTGGCTGATAACAATACTTGCTTGTCACCATCCTTCATTCCAGCAGTCCCTCTTTTGTTGCTTTGTTTATCAAACCTCACTGGGCTTTCAAAAGAAACTGGACATTTAGCTACCATGACATTTTGCTGTGGCTGCAGTAAGTTAAAAGTTAATCAAGCTACACAATCTGCTAAACAACTGCATAATGTCTGATATAGATGGGGTGAAACATAGCTTAGAAGTTAGGCATAAAAATTGGAGGAACTTATGGCTATATAGAGGACACAGACAATAATGGATTGGAACAGGTGCACAAAGGCTTGAGGCTTCCTTTTAATACATACTTAACATAAAACCTTTAAAACCAACATGCTTAATTTATTTATATGTTACAGTTGGCACACAATGAACACAATGCAAATCATCCTGTAGAAATCACTTCAAAAATAATAAGTTGAAACCACTTTCTCACACGATGGAAGACCACAGTGTGTAATTGGAAGAAAAACTTTCTTGTTCCCAAGATTCTCTTAATCTAACAATTTGCTCAACATTATACATCCTAAAATTCAAATTAGCAAATAAATGAACATAACCATTTTGAATTTTCCTGACACTGTGGCGATTAGAGGAACAAATCAATGTGGCTGAGTTTATTAAAAAGTTAAAATTATCTGTCACTGCAATTCCCGCTCTAGTCTATTTCTACTCCTTCTGTTTACGTCATCTTGGAGACAAATAAAGCTCTAAATCCACTGTGACAGATAATCTGGTGAAATCGGATGATTGCAGAACTCATTTCAGCTTCAAATCAAATCTAATCTTGACATTTGATTTCACATGTTCATTTTAACTTCTAAAGTCAGGGCTAAAATCATATGATCCTATATTTAGTGTCCCAGCAGGTTAGATACAAATGGCTGACATCTGACATTTTATCCCCATATTTTAGTTAATCTTTCCTTGGTCAACCTTAGCTAATTCGCACTTTAGCTCTTTTTAATGTGACATTAAATAATTTTTTATCTTTATTATAAATCTTCATTATAAATAGTAAAGTAGCAAAATCTCATCCTCATATTTCTGTTGTATCAGTTCCCATGGCAACAAACAGAGATTTGTCAGAAGTTACAAGACCTTACAGTTTCCTAAATTTCCTAAATAGCTCTGATCAATAATAATGCACTGCATTTTTCTGTTATATAATTTTAAATTAAGTTATTTCTAAATGAGTAGTAGGCTAAATCTGCATGTTCAGCTGTTCAGTTTTTAAAACTGTCTGTCTGCTAGTGCATGTCAACGTGGGATCTCTAACTTGAGACATTTTCTCATCTGAAGCATCTTTGCAGTGACACTAAAGTTTAATGTGGATTGTTTGATTTGTGCATGTCCAATGTCCTAAGAGGTGAAGCCTTTTCCATAGATTGTACACGATGAATGAATGCTGCTAAAATCACGATTGTCTATGAATTGGTGCTGAATTTATCATTTGACCTTTTAGTTTGGGAACTAAAAATGACCACATTTGGACAAGGAATTGGAGATGTAAAATGAAATGGGAACAAACCTTCCTGGAGTTCTGATATTCACTTTTTTTTGTCAATCTTAAAGCACAAAACATGTAGATTGATATGTGCAAAGTGATGCATTTCGTAGTGTTTTTTTTTTTTTGTTTGTTTTTTTTTTTCATTTTACACTTTACAATATTCAGCTTGATTTTAAAAAAACAAAATAATCAGCACACAAAACATTAATGTTAAAGATATTAAACAGTCATTAAATGCAAAATATTTTGGGCTAGATGTTGTGTAACATTAGGATTTACTGACATCTTTGTACAATATCCTTGGAATGATCTAACATCCTTCTTTTTCTTCTAGAAATAATAAAATCCATCAGTCCATGACCACTTTGCGTGCATCAGATAAAGTCTGACGTAGCTGATATTGGCAGAAAGATTAAACACAGCTTCCGAAATGTGATCTGTTTTGAGAGGGGAGTGACCCACACAGCTGTGATCAGGCTGTATCTCACCAAGACTTAATAGCTCTAATAATTTCACCAGATGGGCATGTTTTCCTCTAAAAAGTGTGATGTTAAGCTAGAAATGTCATGATGAGTGTGTTAAAAAAAAAAAAAAAAAAAAGATGTGTTTCCATCCATTAACCCTTTGTTGCGCAACATGAGTCAAAACAATCCAACAGAGTTTCTATGTTATATATCTTTGCAATAAATTAATCTTTCAGTGGTCTTCAGTTTACTTGTTTTTGATCATCATACATCATTATTTTATTTTTTCCTTTTTGCTTTTTGAGTAAAAAACCCTTTTGTATCATTACAATTCTACTCTGTGTGCATAATTATTAGGCAAGTGAGTATTTTGACCATATCATCATTTTCATGCATATTCTTCAGCTCCAAGCTGTATAAACTTTAATGCTAATTGGATTTAAGCTTGTGTGACTGAAGGAGTTAAATACCCTAGGAGTGCATAATTGTTAGGTAGCTTCTTTTCTTCATGGGCCCAAAAAATTTTACTTTTACTCTAAAAGGTCAAAAATTGCGAAGTCTTTCAGAGGGATGCAGTACTCTTGTAATTGCTAAGATATTGTCGCAGATAATCATCAATGTTGCAAGAAATGTGTTGGAACAAAAACACAAAAAAAAAATATCCTCCAGTGCTGTCATATTCCAGAACTGCAACCTCCCTGCATTTTTTAGTGTTCAATGCTCAGAGACATGGCCAAAGAATGCTGAAACCCAATCACCACTGAACAGGACACATTTGAAACGTCAGGACTGGGCCAAGAAATACTTGAAGATAATTCTTTTAAAGGTTTTATGAACTGGTGAGATGAGAGTGACTCTTAACAGGCCAGATGGATAGACCCCTGGTTAGATCTGTAGTGGGCACAGAGCTCCACTTGGACTCAGGCGCCAGCAAGGAGGAGGTGGGGTACTGGTGTGGGCTTGTATTATTAAAGATGAGCTAGTTGGACCTTTCTGGGTTGAAGATGGACTCAAAATGAACTCCCAAACCTACTGCCAGTTTTTAGAAGACACTTCAAGCAGGGGTACAGGAAAAAGTCTGCATCTTTCAAAAGGTCCATGATTTTTGTGCAGGGCAACACTTCATCCCATGCATTGAAGTACTCCACTGCATGGCTAATGGCCTTAAAGATGAAAAAGTAATGACATGGACCCCATCCTCACCTGAACTCTAATGAGAACATCTGGGCCCTTCTTAAATGGGAGATTTTTGTTGAAGGAAACCAGTGCACCTGTCTGAATAGTGTCTGGGAGGCTGTGGTTGTTGCTGTACAAAAGGTTGATCTTCAACAGATAAAGAAACTGACAGACTCCATGAATGGAAGGCTTTTGACCATTATTGAGAAGAAGGGTGGCTCTATTGGTGACTGATTTTATTTCTTTAAATATCAGAAACGTTTATTTGTATGTTTTGAGTTTATTATTCTAATGTTAAAAGATGAAAATAAAAATGTGAGATAGTTGCGTAATAATTCTGCACACTAATAGTTGCCCAATAATTGTGCACCCATAGATTTTATCATGAGAAAGCCAAAACCTCACTTACTTTCTTAAATATTCAGGTTTGAGGTTCATTAACATTTTTGGGTTGATCGAGAGCACTGTAGTTGTTCAATAATAAAGTTAATCTTCATAAATATAACTTGCCTCATTTTCTTTGTTATTCCATGTGTTTCTCAAATTTAATGGAAGTGGAGACAAATGTAATTCATCATTTATTATTCCAAATATAGAGACAGTATCTTGTTTTTATTTAACACAAATCTTTTTTTAACCTTATCTTACTTAATGAACAAGCAGAGCTTTTGTATTTTTATCTAGTTTACACATACGAGTCAGAAACGACCCATATGCATTTACTTCAGTATTTAAGAAGAAACTGAAATCTATTTACATTTGCATGTAAGACCATATTTAAGTCGGACAACTATTCACCTGCCGTACATTTCACAGCTCAACACAGCTCATTTTTCACATCTGATTAGGGGTTAGGGGTTAAATTAAAAATCTGTTCTAAGAAAATATTTGATGACAACTGAAAGTTAACTGTTTATCTTATTGGATTACGTCAAAGTTACTTTGTAAGTGAAAATATTAATTGTATGGAAAAGTACAAGTAATTGCCATTAGCTAGTAAACTAAGTAGTTAGTGTTTATTTTGTCCATACATGGATATGGCTCTTCAGACCAGTCCACCACCAAACTGGCATGCTGAGCGATGTTAAAGGCAGCATACGTTCCTCAACGCTTCACCAGACCCTTTCACATATGTCACATGTGTTCAGGGTGAATTTGGGCTAATCTCTCAGGAGCACAGGGTGTCAATAGCGGAGTTGTCAACTCTGGTGTTATATGGTAAATACCAATTGAGCTCACTGGTGCTGAGCAGTGAGTACAGGATCGACTAGACAACATTGGGCCATCAGGCCACCCTCATGAAGTCTGTTTCTGACAGTTTTCTCAGAAACATTCACACTAGTGACCTGCTGGGGGTCATTTTGTTGGGCTCTGGGACTCCCAATCCTTTGTCTTCTTTGTACAAAGAAACATATACTGATCCTTAAATCTCTGCTTAGATATCCTAAGGTTAAAGATCTTTCTTATCCCTTTCCAGCTCTCATAGAGTGACTGCCCATCACCTAAAATCTCCCCTATGCTTTTGGGACTGTGCTGGAACACACAGCAAACTTCCTGGCAAAGCCATATATTTGTGTGCCATCCTGGAGGAATTGGACTGCCTGTTTCTGTGTTAGCATAGCCAAAACTAAAACTAATGAAAAGCAGTCAGAAAAGATGAGGAGGGAAAAAATCTCAGTGGCTTGATATTGATATTAAAATACAAAGTTTTTTAAATAATAAATTATTAATAAATAAGGTAAACAAAAAAGATTTTTGGTCATCAAAGACAAGATATTTAAAAATATTTGAAAAATGAATGCTAAAATAAACTTATTTTGAATGATAAAAGAAAGAAACTCTCAGCTTACATATGAAATAATGTAGGTGATTTTTGACCAAGAGGTAAGCCTGTGTTGCGTATCAAAGGGCTAAAATACAGGTGGATATTTGAAGGTTGTTTTTTTTTTTTCTATTTGTTCAACCTTGATTTAACTATTCCTATAAGTGCTCCAACTGTTGACAGCTCCATGACCCTAAAAGATTCCAAGTCCATCTCTGCAAATATGCCCAAGACCTTGTGATGACTTCATCTTGACAAGCAGTCTACCTTTCTTTTCCTCTCCAGAGATTAAGGTATTTGCCTTGCTGAACCACTTGTTTACGCTTGACCTGAGGTTTTTATGGTTGTTTTCAATGCAGCTCGGCAGACATAACAGAAGAGAAAGCTGTTTGTGACATCGGCTCAGCATATTTTGCTCAAGCTTTAGCCGTTAACGGCTTTCTAAAGGATATCAAACCTGCCTGGCAAATTAAGTTCTCTCATGGCCGTCACTATCTATTCTCATTATGTGTACCCAGCTTTTCCCAATCTGACTCTAAGTTAATTGCATCGGCAAAAAGTAACTAAAATATTTTGTTCAGGTATTTTACACTGTACTGTTTGATCTTATTTTTTATGCTTTCTAGTTCCTCTCCACCACTGCTGTAAAAAATAAAAATTAAAAAAAAAATGAAGAATTAAGATTTGACATTCAGAAACACATAAAAGCGCTTAAAATACATTGGACTGTGAAGGATTTAAAATTCAAATAAGTTAGTTTGTCCACATGCGGGAATTAAAAATAAAGCATAACCAAAGACATTTCATCTAATTTATTAGTTTCATTTCAGCTACAAATAAAAGAAATTAAATTATCCTAAATGTCATCTTATTTTCCTTCTCATTACTCAATATTCCCTTTTCCATTCTTCCAATCCATCTGACACTCATCCTTGTGTCAGACTGGAACAACTATTGTCCTGTTTTTTCACTTTTCTTCTGGCTCTTCTGTCATTTTCTGCTCAGCATCATCCTACAGCTTTCACTCTCCACTTTCATCCACCTTCCTTAGTCTCTTCTTCTCTATAGCTGGTTTTATCCACTCTAAGTGTTGGTATAGAAACAGAACAATGTAAGATAGGGCTTAATGGGAGCTGGACAGTGTTGTTATGTTTTCTTGTGACAGTAGGAGGCACTGCTGCTACCTAAATGTGTAAACAACATGGTATTATATGCCATTCTGTTGACAGAGCACACTTGGTAAAGAGTATAGTAGACTGTGGTATCAAAAAGCAGCTGACACATTGTCCATGAAATGTAACACTCTGTTACGGGTCAGGGCAGACTGTGATAGTCAGATTAGACTTACAACGAGATTAAAATATTTGCAAAAGGCATATAGTCATTGTAAGCTGCATAAAATTTCATTTGAATATTCTAAGAGGGGATTACCCACCTCAGCTCATCCAAGGATTAAGGAGACAGAGGTGGAATAAAAAGTTTCTGCTCTCAATCCACCTCCATCAGTCAAATCTGACATATACCCCTCTTTACATCCCTCAAGCTCAGCTTTGTTTGACCAGTTTGAGTTCTGTTCTGTTAAAAAAATGGGAGCAGCTACATCTAATGCAGCCTTCAAAGTTTCCTCCAGTGTCCCTTCTTGCCTCTTTACTGAGGTTTTCTCACACTGTTGGTGTAATCCAAGTGTCCTTAAAATCTTGATGAAGTTACATTTTCTCAATGTCAATGAGATTTGTTAATGAAGTGGGATTTACATTGACCGCCTCATCAGTTGGAATTGCCACATGCATTAACAATGTAGTATTTTATAAGTAGAATGAGGTTGTTTGGTGTGCATCAGAAAATAGTTTTTCTGTTTTATCAGGTTGTGCTGAAGAGCATTATTAGGTATAGAATGTCAACTTGGTATACGACTATATCTCAGCATAAGTCAAATAACCAATGGTTCATGTCTGTTTTCTACAAGTTGTGGGCATCTTCCAGCAGATTCTTTTACTGGCATTTAGAGGTCCCATGTAAGAATTTACTTTGCAAAAGAAAAGGAGAGCATATTTTAAGTTAATCTTTCATCTTCTAAAAAGACAAACACTATATTTTCCATACACACAACAAAAACAAATAGGATGAAAATGGAGAAAATGAACTTTGATAGTTAAATTAGAAATATATGACATTTGAATTAATTCAATCAGTTTATCCACAAAACAACGTTTTTGTAAAACCATCTGTTGGGTGATTCATTTTCTGTTTTTTTTTATTTTGCTTAAGTTATTATTATTATTTTCAAGATGTACCTAATGAAAATGTACAACTGTAATCATTCACATTGTCCCTGTTTTCTAGCTACACAGTTTTTAGCTGATTAACATGATTTATTTTTTGTAATCTGAAAATGTAATCTCAATTTTGTGCAACCACGGTTTTATGTGTCTGAGCTCAAATGCTCAGATTTTCGACATTCTAAAACGTAACGTGATGTCACGTGATAGAATATCCCAGAATCCTCATCACCAGGAAGTGCTAACCGGATGCGTTAATCTTTACAATGATGGAGGAAGAAGAATTTGAATATGCTGAGGATTTTGAGTCTATTTTGCACCTAACACCCGAGGTGCAGTTAGCTATTGAACAGGTAGACACTCAGACTTTTTTCTCTTGCGTTTCGAGGAAACATGTTGTTTTGGAGAACACGTAGCCAGCTGTTAGCCGGTTAACCGTCCTGCGGGCTAATGTGACTGTGACATTGATAAATATTATTATATTATCCAAAATACTAAGACTACTTGGCTTAGCTAAATTTCTCCCTGCCAAAAAAAAAGCGTGTCAGATATAGTAGTGATTCACAGTCTTATCTTGTAAAGTTGTCTTCACACTTTGGCCTGAGAAATTGCTAAAATTTTGAATAACTTCACAGGCTTATTTGATAACGTTTGACAACGAACAAAAACACATTACATGTTACTAAGTATTATACGAATTCTTGTTTTCTTTGAAGGTTTTTCCCAGCCAGGATCCACTGGACAGAGCAGACTTCAATGCTGTGGAATACATCAACACACTTTTCCCCACGGAGCAGGTGCAATGAGTTGTGTTATAGCTATGTAGCACTGACAGGTCCATGACCAGTTTAAAATGAGACTTTATTTGCACGTCCAGGAAGCTTTTAAAGCCCAAGCATCCTGGTTGTTATAGACCTCTTGAAGCCCAGGAAGAAGTCAGTACCACGTCATTAGGAACATTTTACACTTGCACTTTTCTAAATATTATATTTAATAATGTAAAAAGGTGTAAAGGGAAAAACTCAATTGTTGTTGGTTTATAAGTGTCTTAATTTTAAAAGCAAATGATTAAGTAAGAGCATATCTCACAGCGTATAACTATTCCCTTAGCTTTGTTTAACAGGAGCAATGTAGGTTCTTGACATAGTATAATAAAAACTACAGGATCAAGTTAAATGTGTACTATGTGTCAAAAGGCTGAAGAACACATTCTTTTCCAGTTTAGAGCATAAGGATAGAGCATAACCTTTTTTCTCTCATTATATTAGTTTTGCTTCTGGATAGTTCATCAAAAACCATCCTGTTTAAAACACACACAGTGCTTCTGCCTCACTAATTGTGAAAACTAATGTTTCAGTAACTTGTTTCACACATACTTGATCAGGACAATCATAACTGCGCTGTGATGTGGGAGTGTATAAAATCAGAGGGTGTACTGTACATGACATTGTTTTTGTACTTAAAAACGTAACTGCAAGAATATTGTTTTTGTTATCTAAACTCACTGTCTTAATCGCACAGTAGTATTTAAAGCTTTTGAGGAGTATATATATATATATATATATATATATATATATATATATATATATATATATATATATTAGTACTTTATTTTTATACTTCATTCATATTAAATTTTCTTAGTTGGCAGGCCAGATTATGACACCCATGATACTCAGGGTTCTACAGTAGTTCACCTCAGTTGCCAGCCCAGGAATTTGAACCCAGGTCCTCCAGACCCAAACCCACCTCAGAGATACAAAATCTTTAACAAGAATGCACTGTAGTTTGCCTTCACTTTGGTTTCACCCTTTATTTAAAAATAAACATGTATCAGTGATTAATTTATCAACCCTTATGTTTCAACAAATTGCTGTTCTTGTTCAGTTTTTGTAGTTCCATCTGAAACTTATATTATTGTAATAATACTTTCCAGTAGTTAGATAATTGTTTTTTAAGCATGTGTGTGAGTTACATACATGTATGTACATGTGTCTCCATAAGGGGTCAGTGCAACCCTATATTTTGTTTTTTTGTAATTCATTGGTTCGGCTAGTATTATCACCAAATTGTAATGTATTTACTGTAAGTTAACAAATTAAAGGCTCCTCCTGCATTGAGTATTATGCATTGACACACCACAGTAGAGTTTTAGTAGGATCTGAATCAAATTCATCTACTTATTTTAGCACATATTTTATGTAGAACAAGTTATGCATTTCAGTTTAGAGAATTTTTATGTTAGGATCTATGGATAATAAGGTGTCAAAGAGATCAAATAAAATGGTTTTCTTATAGAAAATAGAATTTTACAGTATGTGCTTAAAATGCTTAATTTTGCTGACATCCTCTCTACTTTTTTGTCAGTCTTTGGCTAATATTGATGATGTGGTGAGCAAAATTCGTCTCAAGATACGGTGAGTTCATTCTAAACAATTCCCAATAATTCTTTTCAAAATAATTCACCTTTAATGTGACAAAAGTTTTTATTTCTTTTAAATTTGACAGACGTCTTGATGACAACATCAGGACGGTGGTGAGAGGCCAGACTAACGTGGGTCAGGATGGTAGACAGGTCAGTAGCGCTTCAAGTTGTCAAGCAATGTGAATTTGTACATAGAAAAACACCTCAGATAAATAGGAGAATGTGACAGTTGAGTCTGGACTCTCCTCACATTTTCTTTTTACAAGAGTACTTTACATCAGGAAATTTACTGCTTGAGATGCAGCACCACAGCTGTTAATATATGTTTCCTTCAAGTTAGAATGGTGCCTTTGGTTGTAACCAACACAGAAAAACAAACTTCTCTCCATCTCCTGCTCTTTCCTCTCTCCATATTGTTTCCATGGAAAAGGACAATATGACTCAGATCCATTCCCGCAGCTCTAACTGCCCCTTTATGGAAAACATGTCTATGAAATAGTTTCTCATGTGTATATTTATTTCACAACCCAGACTTGTGATTCTTTGCCTTTATTTTTTGCGAGATTATGATTTTGGAGATCACCCCCCCAGCTGATTTAATTCTGTTCCGTCCTCTTACAAGGTAATGTGTCTCAGAAGGAATGTAACACTTGTTTGGGGGGCCATGTCTGTCCTGATCAGTGGAGGTGATGAGGTGTGCGCTGTTGCAGCATCTAGCTTGGTGGGCCCATCTTTCTCCAGTCAGCTACTGTTTAGTAGCAGAAACACTCTAAATCCTCTCCAGACCAATAACATTAAACAGTCACACAATAATATAGTTTGTTTTTCCAACCCCACAGAGTCATTCCAGCCTTTCCAGAGGAAAATCCTTTCTGCAGACGGAAAGACGGAGAGGTGTTCATTTCAAGAAGGCCATACATTGAGACAGTAATAGAATAAAACCAACCAGATTAGCAGTCAGAAAGCAACCCCCCAAATGAAACCCTAGATAGTAATTTTTAAATAAAGGGATGTAAGGAACAAGTTTGGATGAGGATAGAAAATGGAGGAAGTATAGGTAAAGGGAATGACTTCCTTTGAGTTTTTCTTTTCTGTGGGGAGGCAGAGGGTAACATGCTTGCCAGCTGAAAGTGTGGGAATGATCAGACTCTGGTGGCTACTAGAGCTTATATTTAGTTTTTTAATGGCTATGTTACATTCAACATTTGACTTTTCTTGACAGCAGTATATTGAGTTTAAGGGACATTATAATTACAATTTTTGTCTTAAAAAAAGTTTAAAAAGTTTTCTTTAAATTGTACTAGTTGTTAATGTAATTGGATTTTGTTTTTAAAATAACTTTAATTAGCCTACTACTTGTTACACATTCAGGTAGTTATTTTGTCTCAATGTAAAGTTTTACAGTTTTAATTAGTTTATATGCTGTTAATTTGTATTTCATAATAAAGAAAATATGCAGCTAAATCTATTTCATTACTGTGAAACACTAGCTGAACAGTGATGCATTTTTCATAACCTAACACGAAATAAAATGAACCACTCAAGAAAAATATTAGCAACAGCCTAATATTCTATTAGTCTATTCAGTAGTCTATTGTAGTTTATAATGGGGTGCTCTATAAACTGTTCCCTTTGATATTAAGCTTCGCTAGGAAAGAGCATTTTAACACAAGGACTGATTCCCTGAGATTTTCCCTTCTCCCTAGAAATGTTTACACGAAGAGCTGTTGTCAGGCATCGTTCAAGCTGTTAAAATAGCTTTGTTTGGTTGATCTGTTTTATTGTATTATTAACATTTAAAATGGAGTAGATGCACTTAAATCTGGCCTCTGCTTAAGGAAAGCTACACTAATATTTGTAAGAACACTAAGTTAGGTTGATAATAAGTATGTTAAACAAAGAAAAGAGGCTCCCCTTCTTGTGTAAACTGTATAATACAGCCTCTGTGTACCATGGAGCATGTGCTACTTATTGCACGCTAGAGATGCCCTGGTTTGTGTGAATGCAGATAACATCTCTGGCATGGAGGCGCCTGCTGGGCAGTGGTCTTCTGAGCTTTCCTCAGGGCTAAATACAGGAAATGAGCACAAGGAAGCAAGCCAGATTGAATCAGTTGAATCCGCATTAGCGACAATTGCAGCTTTGGAAGTTTTGGACTCTGCACTTTGTTTGTTCAGGAGGCCCTCCAGGGAACCTCTTAAAAGAGTCAATGGATCTCCTATCCTCTGTGTTCAGATCAAAGTGCTATTGCTTAACCTGCCTTCATTTTTTCAATTAATCCCTCTAATTACCAACAACCTTGGTGTGGTATGAAGACTAAAAAGAAAGCAGCATGCATGAGTTAGTAGCAACTTTTTCTCATCTTGACTGAAGGCTAATCAGAACCAGACTCTCTGTGTGGCCTTAGCAGACTGTTGATGATAGGCATATTACATGGAGTTTACATTTTAAGTCAAAATAATTTAGCTGAGATTCGAGATCATGTGGTAACATCTTCACTTTGATTGTGTGACTGTACTGACACCACTCAGGAAGGAAAATAATTGCTCGCCTTTCAGCTCAGACTGTATTTATGTTTGTGTGTGTGTGTGTGCACCCACACAGCCTTGTGTGTTTAGCAACCCACTGTCCACTTGTTTGTTAGACGTGTCTGTGAAAGTGGTAAATTCCTCGGACAGCTGGTGCCGGCTGTTAGCATTCCTTGTGTGCATGTGTGTAGGAGAGAGTCTGAGGAGAGTTGAAATTGTGTCTCCAGTGCCGCCACAGCAACAGGCCAAATGAAGCCAATTAGCTTGGCATTAAATGTCAAAGCAAAATCTCTCTTTAGGATCATGAAAGAACAGCTGCCATGTCAGATGAAGGGGAAATATTAGAATAGCACTACAGCCACTTTACAGTTGTAACTGTCTAATGTCATGTGGACTGTTAAAATAGCTAATTATCTCTTTAACATTAGCACTGATGGCCTCTACACTGAGCTTAGCCTTATGGCCTGCGTGTCAACTTAAGACCTTTTAACGTTAGATATTCAGATAGCTTGTCAAGAAGTGCATGTATTATGTTCACAGCGCCTCTTTTATAGAGCTGTGACAATAGAATAATATTTGAAATTTGACCAAAATATCCAGGATTACATTTAATGGGAAATTTAATTACATGTAAATGCACATTTATTAGGCTCAATGCACTACTGCTGTACAGATAAGAAGCCAATTCACAACAAAGGTCTTCTTTTATCTGCACTGTGAACAAATGAACACCAGAGAATGTGGGGAATATTAGGTACTCTGCCTTTGCTCTTCACAGCTGGAGGTTCTCCACTGGAGACCAATTTCAGAGTAATTCTAGTTGTAATGTCCTGCCTTTTGCATACAGAAGGGAAGATCTTATTCAGAAAGCGTTCTCTGGTAATTATACCATTTTGTTTTACAGCACGTTGAGAATTAATAATGGGACACCCTGCCTATCTGTACTTGTGACTAATTTTGGGTTTATATTAATACCACATGTATTTGGT
Organism: Melanotaenia boesemani; assembly: GCF_017639745.1. Classification (NCBI taxonomy): domain Eukaryota; kingdom Metazoa; phylum Chordata; class Actinopteri; order Atheriniformes; family Melanotaeniidae; genus Melanotaenia; species Melanotaenia boesemani. The sequence goes on along the minus strand of NC_055690.1, from coordinate 22,612,622 downwards.
ATTGTATAACTTGAAAACAAACAAACAAACAAAAAAAAAAAAAACTACTACAACAGTGAAATTTCCCTCTGGGATAAACAAAGTATTTTTCCTTTAATTTAATTTGGACAAATCCACAACATTGATAGGCAAGTAGAAAACCTACACACATGAGCTGTATATGTATTTGTATCTGTACTGTTCTACTGGTGAACCAGTCAAGAAGTACCAACCTGTAAATATGCACTTAATTCTGTAGTACGTGCTAAGTGTTTTTAGTACATTTTATACAGTAATTGAAATGCTTCTGTATGTTTAATGTTATTTTGTTTGTTTTTGCACAGGCTTTGGAAGAGGCTCAGATTGCCATTCAGCAGCTCTTTGGCAAAATCAAAGATATTAAGGACAAGGCAGAGAAGTCTGAACAAATGGTACATACACACACACACAAAACACATTTAAACACACCAATGTTACTTGCTAAAGCTTAACATGGACATGACCCCAACACAAGGGAGATGCAGCTGTAATATTTTATGTAACTATAGAAGACATTTGGGCAAGTTATTTATTCGAGCCAGGATAATACACCCTCTGTTTTTCTGTTACAACAAGCAAAGCTTTGTGTTTTGTTTGTCAGTGATATCTGTATGCTTTGTTGGTACAGAAAGGACAGGGAAGGGATAATAGGGGTTGCACTAGTAAGCAAGCCTTCCCTTGGGAGGTATCTTTAAGAAATTGTAAATTGTAAAGCAGAAAATGCTCTTTATTTAGTCCTTTTTCCCGTCCAGTGAGCCATTCTCTTACATTTATTCATCTATTTGTGCTTTCTCCTCTTCTTTTCCCCTGAACTGTAAATCCCCACTTTCTTAAAAAACAACTTTTCTCCATCTTGATGATTTACTGAAACATGTTCTTGCACAGGTCAAAGAGATAACGAGGGACATAAAGCAGTTGGACCATGCCAAGCGCCACCTCACTACTTCCATCACTACTCTCAACCACCTGCATATGCTGGCAGGGGGTGTTGATTCTTTGGAGTGGGTACATTTTCAGCTAACTCTAAAAAAGTCAGACAGTTCTGTCGAAACCTCATCTTATTTGAAAAATTAGTTTTGAAAAGTTTTGAAAGTCTGAGACTGTAAGCTCTCAGATGATGTTTGGAACTAAGGCAACACATGCCCTTTTGCTTAGTATTATCTAAATCCCAGATGCCATAGGATCATGAATGCCTTGTTAAATCTCATGCACACTTGCCACAATAAAGGGTCACAATGAATGGCCTGTTTCTAGTATGTGGTATTTATTAGTTTCTAACTTTGGGGAAAAATCAGTTAAAAAACTCCAAAACTAATTTAATCTAATCAAGCATATTACACACAATAAGTTATTATTTTAGTAACTATTGTAATATTTCCTCATTGCATAAATATATGCTTTATTTATGTGTGTGTTTTGTTCTAGAGCCATGACCAGAAAGAGGCAGTATGGGGAGGTGGCCAACTTGCTGCAGGGAGTGGTCAATGTGCTGGAACATTTTCACAAATATATGGGCATAGCCCAGATCAGACAGCTGTCAGAAAGGTATCTAGAATGCAGATCAACACACACACATTCTCACATTCACACAGGGCTGTATTCAGCATAACTCTGGAGCTCATTTCCAGTAGCCAGGGGGTGATCTCTATGCTGAAATGTTCCACAGTCTGTCCTCTGAGCTGCTGAAAAGTGGTTCCAGTATTTGTTGAGGTATTTTGCGTATTACATCCTGTTTGCGCAGATGTACACACATTTAAGCACTGCACCACACTTGCAAGAAAACACAGGAAGCAAAGTGACTGAATAGGCTGTCGTTATGCCAGCTTTTTTTCCAATGTGACAGCAGGGACACACTTTGCAGAGGGTGTGTTTAAATCTCCATGAACATTTCCTCTTTTAAAAGTGACATGCACTTGTGGTATGAATTCAATTAAATAAAATTAAATAAATTAAATAAAATTAAAATACTTCAACACAGAGGAAAATTGCAATATTGTGTATATATATATATATATATATATATATATATATATATATATATATATATATCGATAATAATTCATTAGAGGAAGGTAATGTTTTGCTCTAGAGGGCAATGGCTGGCAGGAATGATGTCTGGTATCTTTCTGTCTTACATTGGACTTGTTGAAGTCTTACAATGAACACACTCAGTTGTTTCTGCACTGTGTTGTGTCGAGGATGTGAAGAATCATCCATTATTTTCAGCAGCTTGTGCAGCATTCTTCTGAACAATCTGCTCCAGCGACTCCGGAGTTATTCCCAGCACAGAACCAGCTTTCTTGATGAGTTTGCTCAGTCTCTTTAAGTCTCTGGCTCTGATGCTTCTGCCCTAACAGATGGCTCCAAAGCTGATTGCACTTTCTACAACAGACCTATAGAAGATATCTGCTGATTATGCTCAACTTTGTTCTGAACTGAACCTACTGAGGAGCATGAGCTCATTAGCTCTGTCCAGATTTTCATCAGCCTGATCCCCTTCAACTTGAAACTGGTGATCCTTTTATTTTGTGACCATGACCACACATCCCTCACATTGTTCTCCTTGAGATGACCTAACTTTTTCCTGTAGTCCTGCTTATACTTTTTTATTTTTATTTTGAGTTGTTTTTGTGTTGTCTTCAATAATTCTCTGCTTCCCTTGCTGAAGGCTTTCTTTTTTATGTTTAGCAGTTTTTTCAGGTCACTGGTGATCCAGGGTTTGTTATTGGGGAAGCATCTCCCTGTTCTTGTTTGGATGCTGCTGTCCACACAGAAGATGATATAATCAGTCTCACACTTATGTCATTTCCATGTGGTTCATGGAGGACATTCCAGTCTGTGCCCTCAAAGCACACCCTCAGAGTATCTTCAGCTTCATTAGACCAGGTTTTAATAGTCTGTGTGATCAGTGGTTGCTACTGAAAGATGGGCTTGTAGGTGGAGGTTAAAAGAACCAGAATATGGTCTTATCTTCATAAAGGAAGCAGGCAGAGGAACTGTATGCATTTTTAACATTTGCATAAAACAAGTCAACATCTTATTTTCTCTGGTAAGTTGTTGGAATTTAGGTAGGTAATGTTGCAGAGAGGGAGATGTAGTTGAAGTCTCCAGAGATCACGATGAATGCATTAGGATGCTGTGTTTGTAGCCTAGCAACAATGGAGCTTTTGATGTTACAGCCTGCGTACCGGGTATGATATAAACCGCTACCAGAATGACACAGGTAAACTCTTGGTAAATATGGATGTAAACTTGTGGCTAACAGTTCAGTATCCTTTGTCCAGATATTCTCCTTTACAGTGACATGTCCAGGGTATCACCAACAGTGGTTAAAAAGCACTGCAACTCCACCTTCCTGTAGTTTTTGGCTGACTTCCTTGTTGCAGTCTGCTTGTACAGTATTAAAGCAGGGCACAGACACATTATAGTCTGGGATGTGATCATCATGTATTGGCGAAATGCATAATACTGCATTCCCTGGATTCTTTTTGAGACTTTGTTAACACTTTGAACTAGTCCATTTTGTTAGCTAGCAATCTCACATTACCCATCAAAACGGCTGGAAAAAGTGGTTTAAATTTCCACTGTTTTTCTCTCTGATTCACTCCATCCTTTTTGCTTTTTTTTTTCAACTCATTTGAGATTTGGTGTGTTAAATCACTGATTATGTTGGTTTTGGAGAGCTTAATCAGCTGATCCTGCTGGTAAACAACTCTTCCATCATAACAAGTCTCAAAAAAGTCCAAAGTACAGAGAAAAATCAGAACTGCACAGCCTCTGAACCAGTGTGAAAAAAATCTTCTTGGAAAACTAACTTGATGGTGATTGTCTTAAAAAGTTGATTATATCTAAAAATGAAAACAGTATGATTGGACCTACTACAGTTTGCTGCCATCATGCAGCACATTCTAGAGTAGAATATGCACTTAAGATTGTTGTTTATGCTTGCAACATGTCTATCAGTACTGTAACCTTTAGTTGTTTGTTCTTTCTTGAGCCAGTAATGCAATTGCCTGTGTGTAATCTTGTTGAAACACATGAGAATTTACTCAAACAGTCACACAGAAAGTCTTTGTTTGGCTGTGTCCATTTATACTAATATTTTCCAAGAGCTGAATTGGCCTGGAACACACTGGACAGCTTGATATTCAGATTCAAAGCAGCGCTTAGCCCTAAAACAAACAACAAAAAGTATGACCTTCAGTTCTGTTTTGACTGAGGTGTGGTAGATGGTGCTCATACCGAGTAACAGCTGCGTGGACGATGCTGAAGAAAAGGATAAGAGCAAATATAAAGAAGGGAACTAAACAAAGGCATGTCTGACAGCTGGATGCAAACAGTTAATAGAAAGTATCTCAGTTTCATGTTGAGAAACACAGCCTGCTTGGTGGATTCCTGTCTCCCACAATAGATATACAATCACTATGTATGTGCTTTCAGTTAACTTTAATAGCTGTACAGATTTATACACACGATCGCATGTTCTTTTTGCAGAGGTGGAGTTTTCTTTTTTACTTTTTTGGAACTTTTGTAATTAAACAAAAAGTGTCTTTGAATCACAAATGATGAAATATGATTAATCTAAAAGTGAGGGTGACATTTAAACAAAAATAGGAATGCTTGTGAAGATGGATTTATGATTGTGGCATCAGCATCTCTTAGTTTGTGGATGTTTTGTAGCTGAGAATGAGCAGTTGCTTGTTGGCGTTTGAAGCTAGACGAGACATGCATCTCACAGAGAATCAAAGAATATTGTGTATGTAAATTGGGTAACCCAGCTGCACCGAAGTGAACCCACTGAGCAATAATGCAATTAGATTGAAGAGTTGCCAGAAATTACCCATTCCAGTGCTTCGAAGATCCAATACAAACACCAGTGAAATTTTAAATATTTTTTTTCTACCAGGCTGCAAACATGTTAATGCTGCAGAAATAAAACAAACTGATTGAAATTAAATAAAATATAATTAGATGAGCTGCATTTTTGTTTGTTTTTCTCTCAGCCTCTGTGGTTTTCACTTGCTTACAGTATAACTCTAAATAAAAAAAAATAAATAATAAAAAAAAATAAAGTGATTCGTATGTCATCCAAAATAAACAAATTCATCATTTTTAAGCAAGCAATATAAGGATAAAGATTATGTCTTTTAAATCATTGTTAAATATCTTTGGCACATTAAGATTCACATTTGAGCCAAAGGACAGCCTCTGTTGCACTTCTTTTTATTTAATTTATGGCTAATTTGACCTTTTGTCCAGACAGCGTTTGTAGCCATGACTAAATGGAGCCAGTGCAGCTGCCATTTTTTTTTAACAAGTTCAACTTAGATTATTTTTAAATAAGCTCTTTGCCCCTTCAGTAAGTTGTAACTCTAACTTTTATTCTAGCCTGCATTCACACACATGCATTTATTACTGTGCAATGCTTACATGCTTGGAAAAAAACTATTAATTACTTGTTATCATTGGTTTCTTTTTCTTTGTTTTATTTTTTTGTTGCTGGCAGAGTAAAGGCAGCACAAAGTGAGCTGGGGACTCAGATCCTGGCAGATTTTGAAGAGGCCTTCCCCTCTCAAGGCTCCAAGGTAAATCTCTTAAATAAAACTCTTCATTTAGATGGTCTACTTTTCTAAATCTCTTTCTCTTAAAACAAAAGAAATCAGCTAAATAAAATGAACTGCTCTCACACAGAGACCCGGTGGACCGAGCAACGTGCTGAGAGATGCCTGTCTAGTGGCAAATGTGCTTGACCCGCGCATCAAACAGGAGATCATCAAAAAATTCATCAGGCAGCACCTCTCAGAGTATCTGGTTCTCTTCCAGGAAAATCAAGATGTTAGTAAGAGTTGTAAAAAATTGATTCAATACATGTTTTTTTTTTACCATTAATTTATTCCTTATTGAAAAGAGAATTGACTACAGTAATGACTTAATTCAAAAGGGTGATATTTATTAAAATTATTGAGGCCTTTTTGTCAGGTTGCTTGGCTGGACAAGATTGATCGCCGGTATGCCTGGATCAAACGGCAGCTGTTAGACTACGAGGAAAAATATGGCCGAATGTTTCCTGAAGAGTGGTCCATGACAGAGCGCATTGCTGTGGAGTTCTGCCACATAACAAGGTAAAGGACACACAGCATAGCGTCTGCAAGCTCATCAGGAGAAGACTGCAGCCACAAAGCTTAGGTTATGAATCTCATAGTTTATTAATATTCCTAATTTGTTATGTATTTATGTAGTCATATTTTTTCAATTTTGAGTGTTTGTCTTACAGAAGAAGAAAGAAAGGGGAAATGAGAAATTTAATCAAGTTAACCATGCAGAAATTCTTAAATTAGTTTTTAGACACAGCTTTAGAAAGTGAATCCCTTGGTTTTTGCCCACAATGACTCTGGGAATTGGTACAATATGCTAAGCAGTTTAAGTAGGTGACCTACATAAGCAATGACCTAGTGTCAATAGTTTTCTTTGTTTTCCCTTATCTGCATGAAAGGACCCAATGGAACTGCATAACAGCTGGGATGTACTTGCTGTTAGCAATGCGTCCGCGTACATATCATGGCTGCCACACTTTCCTAGAGTTCGTTAGAGACTCATGCGAAACAAGCATGATCAAGACAGATCCGAGGTAAACACAATGGTGGATAGTATAGAAGACCACACACCTACCGGCATCTGTATGATATTTTTTTACTCCGTGTTGCACTGTGATAAACTCGTGCCTTAGCGGCTGGCAATAAATTGGAAGCGTTTTGGGGGTTGATGCCCCATAACTACGATGTGACTTGTAGATTGACCTTTTCACATTTGCAGCGAGTATATAAACAAACCTAGTGGAATGTTAACGATTACGCTTGTGTTAACAGCAAATATAACCCAGCCCTAATTCTCCTGTCTCTGACTGAACCCTTTTCAATCTGTCATATTCCTATTTCACCACTTATTATATCCCACCATTGATTGCTCCATACTAAATCAAGCAAAAGTGGTGTAATACCACCTGGTTGTGTATTAACAGTCAGTCATGCAATCATCTTGAAATCAGAGACATGATGTATAACACAGCAGTTTCTGCGTCATGAATACTTCTCTAATGATTTCCACTGTGAGCTAAATGGTTCAAAAAACAGTATGACATAATTTGGTCTCTGCATCTTTCTAATAGTACAATAATTATAAGCGTTCAGGCTTTGAACCAGCTTATGACAGAAACACGAAAGAAAGAATGAATTATGGCTAAAATGAATGAAAGGTAGTAAAAATTCAAGTTGTCATTTAAAAAAAAAATCAAAACTTGAAGGACTTTTGTATGGCTTAGTGGAATAATAGAGGTGATGTCCTAAAATTGACTCTATTTCCATTTTTTTCTGTGTTCCTAAGGGTGGAGCTTGCCAAGGTGATGCGAACACGGGCAAAAGAGATTGAAGTGAAACTGCTTCTATTTGCTATTCAGAGGACCACAAACTTTGAGGGTTTATTGGCCAAACGCTTTACCGGATGCACCTTGACGGACACACCTGGAGTAAGAAAAAGCGAACACACACAGAAATGCAACTGTCTGACAATTTTGGTCTGTTGACTACTACTTGATTTTCTTCTAGCTGGCAATGTGTAAACACAGTTTAAGTTTAAAGATTGAAAACTGGATGAGAGCATGTTTATAGCATACTTGCACTCCTTGCTTTTATTATCTACTTAAGTGTTGTCCAAATACAACAAACTAGGACCAAATACTCAACTAGGACTGGGCGATTTGCCTAAAACTGATATCCTGATATTTTTTAGCTTTATCCCGGTACACAAAACAATGTTTTGAAATCTCTTCTAAAATACTGTGTAAATATTGAACATTATCATGCATAAAAAGACACCATTAGGATTTAAGTAAGCTCAGACAAATTTATTTTTATTGTGATTTGTCCCTTTCAACAAACTTTTTATTTTGAACCAGGGACCTGCAGTCAAACATTTAATAAAACCCAGTTTTTCCCTGACCGTTATTTTAGTGGGGCGCCCCAGCCTCCCACCAGCAACTCCCACCAACCCTAGAAGATCAAGTTTATTTTATTTTCTATAATCACTCAATATCTGATATATTTTTTATTTCATTATTTTATGTTATCTTATTTTATATTATTTAGGTTATTTTAAGTTTGCAGAAGTAATCTAGGTCCCCTTTCCTCTAGAATAGGTTTATATTTTGTCATTTTATTATCAAACTAAACCACCTGGTTTTATTTATCTTGACATGTTGACATGTAATTATGTCATGTCATGTCAGGTCTGTAAATGCTGTGCTGCGTGCACACACAGATGAGCTACACTACTATCAGCAGAACAAGTGTGCACATTGCCACCTGTTAAACAGACAAAAATATCTGGTTTAAGATCAGCTCTTATTTAATAATAAGAGCATCTGGAGAAGGAGAAGCAGGTGGAGGAGTTTCCTGCTCTGGTGTACTAAGAACTTCCATCAGGAAACACACACAGCTGAACAATCAAGTCTCCTCATCATTGTCGTCATTTCTGAGGTGTGTTACTGCTTAAAATAGACGTCTTGCATTCAGCTTCCATCTCATAACAATCTTTAGCTAGCTAGCTAGCTGCATACTCCATGCTTCTTTCCTGTCTCCCCTGAAACAACAACATGTGTGCAGGCAAGTTTTCTGGATGGGCGGGGGAATGAGAAGCTAAACTACGAAGAAAATCACATGTAAACGCTTTAAACATTGCTGTGCTCATTTGTACTCGATGTTTGCATTATAGACATTTTATCTATTGCACGTAAAACTTCTCAGGATAGAATAGAATAGAAATACTTTATTAATCCCTTTGGAGAGTCCTCAGGGAAATTTGGGTACCAGCAGCAATACAACACCAACAGTAAAGCAGGACAAGCACAAGACACAATATATACATTTAGTATATCTGATATTTCACCCAGCCCTAATTTCAGGTTTTTACACACTCTGTGTGCACACACGATTCTTCAGTGATAACTTAATACTTCCCATATCATGCTTATTTAGGTTTTGTCTTAATTTACACAGAAATTCGGGATGTATTTAGAAGTGTTACTTTTGTGTGCACTACAGCTGCTGATTTGACCATTTAATCCAGGTCATGTTCGTGTGTGGACGTGGAAGTAAAACAGGCAGAATGGACAGATAATAAGGGGCATAATTAGTTATGTCGGGGCCAACTTTGTCCTGACCTCATAATATTTAGTTCTGAAGCCTTTTGTCTTCAATTTACTTCACACCCATGGCTGCTGAGTTCTGTAATTAAATTTAATTTGGTTGATTGGAGCTCTGTAATAGTTTCATCAAAGCCTCGTATGGAATGGCTTACATAGATATGGAGGAAGGTGATGAAACTTCATTTTATTATACGTTATACATATGCAGCAATGACTGAGCGACAGTCATATGTATGTGCCTAACTAACTAAGCAATATAGGTTAGTATTAGAATTGTATTTTATCTTTTTTATTATGTAGCAGAAGAAGCCAGAGAGCCCGCTAGACCCAACTAATCCCTTTCTTGAGGATGAGCCTGGAGAGGATGTGGGCACAGAAAAGGATGAAGATCTTACCAAGGTGAGTTTTTTTTTTTATTGATTTACCCTTTATTTCAAACACTACACACAACATGTATTTTATGAAATTAATAATAAAAACAAAGAAAGAAACACCATCACCTCACCATATTCTGGAAATAAAACATATTAGTTATAACAAAGGAGCTGGTACACATAATAGTACATATATAGTTTTAAGATAAAACAAAGTAACCATACTTAAAAATTAAGCCATACATCTGAGGAAACAAATTACAATGGCAAAAGAATAACAGAAATTAGCACAATCCCATTAAGCACAGATGTTCTTTCCTTTTGTAGACTGGTAAGGAGGGTGATCTGTCTATTAGGTAGATATACCTTTTCCATAAAATAACACTTTTGTATTTAATAGAGAACTGACCTATGGTGGTATGACGAAGTGGAAAATGTAGGAGCTTAGATTATTTAGCAGTTCTGGATGAATGTTACAGTTTTTGTGAAAATAATGTTGAAAATAAAATGGAAGGGTGTGACCCAGATACTGAACTTTGAAAAGAAAAATATATGTTTCCACAATGTTTATGTTATAAACAGTCGATATTTTTGGTTTAGAAAATAAAGGTGTCGATGTGACTGTGGGCTTGGAACTAGTGGCCATTGTAATAAAATGGCGTTTGTGTAGGTGTGTAGGATAAGTACTGACCCATACAATATTGTTGTAAGGTAGAATGGATATGCAAACCTACAATATAACATTAATAAGCCAGATCTGTTGAGGTATTTATGGACTTTTCTCATAATTCCCACAGATTTAGACTTTTTTTTTTTTACAAAACAAAATGCTTCCAGGAGCTTTTTTTTTTAAAAAAAACAAATATTAAAATAAACAAATTGGCTTCTATTGACAATATAACTCTTAAACCATTTATAAATTATATTATCACCTTAAAACCACGTCTGGACAACTTTGACAATAAAACATCATGGTTCTCTGTATCAGATACTTTAGAGAGGTCAAGGAAAATGCCCGATGCAAACTCAATATTGTCTAATGCTGAGGAAATTTGGTTAATGAGGAGTAGTACATCCATATAGGTTAAATGAAAGCCATATTGATGGCTGTACAAGATATTGTTTAAATTTCTTCTGTATACAGGTTTTGCAAGACCCACATTCACAAAAAAATGATTAAAGCCACATGCTATCTCGTAAAGATTGGTGATGTTCTTCCCTGCTTGAACAAAATGACCTGCTGGTTGTAGTGATGTGTTTCTTCTTCTCAGAAGCTGTTTAATAGTTGACCATGTTTCTTAAGTGCTTTTGGAGGATTCTTTAAATTTCTTGCTAGAGTATTTTTTCTTTGCTGCTCTATTAATATGGTTAAGTTTATTTTTATACATTATCGAAATGGTCTGAGATATCTACACAGTGTACCTGAATTGAGCACTTTATTTTCTGAGTTAGTCAGAATATTATTTATTAATGTTACAGATTTATCTGTCACTAGTGGGTACAGTGATGAGGGGAATGAAGTAATTGGAGTATAAATTGTTTAAAAAATCTAGAGGTAATCAGTGTGTATCACTTTTGACCAGATCTATATTATAGTCGCAGAGAATATAGGTCATTTTACCTTTTTTATTTATTAATTTCAATGCATAGGCCATACTGCTGTTGAAATGATTAATATCAGTATCTGGTGGGGGATAGACAGATCCAATTATTACTTTTTTGTCACTTCTAGATGGAGTTATTTCAATAAATATAGACTCAAAGTCCTTAGTTTCTGTTTTAAGTCTGAGGTCATCTCTGTTAATGAAGTGTCTGTCACTATGCACAAAGAGGGAAACACCACCACCCGTCCTGCCTTCCTTATTACAGTGAACGGCAGTAAAATTTGACAAATATAGAGATTCTACATCATTTGAGAGCCAAGTCTCATTGAGAGCAATGACAGAAAAATCATGTTTCAAACAGGCTAAATAATGAATCAGGAAATTGTTTTTAGGCAGACTTTGTATATTCATGTTAAAAGTTAAAAAATATTGAAACCTCAGGGGAGGCTTCCACACAAGGAGTTAAACTAGTTTTTGGTGTAAGACAAACATTTTTTTATTGTGCCATTAGTGGATGACATGCATTCAAATCAGGGTCAAAACAACCATTATACAAAATATCTTCACATCTTTCCAGTGGGTTAAAAGCTAAATGCCCATGTAATTTCTCCTGGATGTAACAACTGTCAGTGAGTCTTCTTCAAGGGTTCAGTCCCATAGATGGAAAATAATATTAAATCAATTGATCACATCTGCTATTTTAAATGGCATTAATGGACTATAAGAAGAAGCTGCTTCTTCTGATGTCAAGCTCTCCTGAGGCTGAATAAATTGTCTTGGGGCGGTTAATTCACTAATAGCTCATTGTTCTTTTCTCTTTAAGCCCAGAAAGCCTAAAGCTCCGGACAACCCTTTCCATGGCATTGTCTCCAAGTGCTTTGAACCTCATCTATATGTCTACATAGAATCCCAAGACAAGTAAGCAGCACACACTGACAGAAACAGAATAGATCAAACTGGGTCATGGTATATAATCCCAGATTTAAGAGTAGGTTGTATGTAAAGCTGGCACATTAATGCTTTTTCCACTGCCTACTCATCAATCAGTACTCCCTCCTCCTACTCTGCTTCACCTCCTCCTGTCTTTCCAGCCCTTGTTCCTCTACATGCTTCTGTCTCCACTGTGGCAGAAATGTTTCCCATTAGCTGCACAACCACAGACACTGAAAGGGAGAGGGAGGCTGAATAAGTGCTGCCACAGCAGATCTGCCTATTTTCTTTCCCACCTATTTATTTATTTATTTTCCTTTCTGGTAGCCTTTCGCTCATTCTGTAATTTATGTTTTAAGTTTGTCGTTCTCTCAAGAGTCTTGTTCTTTTTTTCGTTCAAGCCTTCTCACTTTACACTTTTTCTTCATTCCTGCTGTTCTGTTTTGTAAACCTCCCCTTTCCCAGATTTTACCACCAGACTTCAGCTTTCTGTCAATCTCTTCCCAACTTTAGTAGTGGGGATGTTTTCTGAAACTAAACATAGTTCTAGGGACTTCTGTGCTTGCATGTCTGTTGGTCCAAGGAGGCGGAATTGACCTGTACTGCAGATTCACCACATTTCAGTTCAGTTCAAAGGCCTTAAAGAGGCAGAGGCCAAATCAGCTTGTCCCTAGTGGGGCATTACTGAAGAGAACAGTGGCATGCTTGTTTTGTCCTTGGCTTTAGTTCTTTGATTCAGTAGAATTGGGCCACAACAACTGGCTGTGGGCTTGTAGACTGCAGCACTGAGAATTTGGCACTTTGAATATTTGCTTCAGTTTGGCCAGCTGGGTTGCCTGTTTGCTAGTTTTATCGTTTTAATTATTTATTAGTGTTATGAACTCATAACATGCTTTTTAATATTTTTATATAATTAGTTTAATTAATTTCATGTGCACCCAACTCAAGCATGTGTGTTTAAACTTGTATTGATTTGACAGTATTGTTATTTGGTGTCTGCAGGAACCTGGGTGAATTGATCGATCGGTTTGTGGCCGATTTCCGAGCACAAGGCCCACCCAAGGCTGGCACAGAGGAGGGTGGAGCAGTGCTGCCCAGCTGTGCTGACCTCTTTGTGTATTACAAGAAGTGTATGGTGCAGTGCTCTCAACTAAGCACTGGAGAACCCATGATCGCCCTGACAACCATCTTCCAGAAATTCCTCAGAGAATATGCTTGGAAGATCCTCTCTGGCAACCTGCCAAAGTAAGACTGGTTTAAATTTGTTTTTTTTTTTGTTTTTTTTTTAAATAAAGAGTAATGTATTAATGTCATTCTTAAATTTGCACTCCTAAAGTGCTTTTCATTGGTAGAATTAACACAGAGGTCAGTGGCTGAAGGAAGAATGCAAGCTGCATAATATTGCCTGTAAATGCCAGTAGATTCAGGCTGTTAAACAGCTCTTATCTTCTTTCTTAAAGCATAGTTTTTTGTTTTTTTGTTTTTTTTTTTTGTCAAAAGACTACAGAAAGCGTGACTCCCTGCAATCTGCAGCCAAGCAGCTTAACTAAATAGTGTATTTATACATATATGTGTATGTATATGTATGGGGTGTATTTAATGTATAGGGATTAAGTGTGGGACACAATTAAAATAAAACAAAAAAGTATCTAAATAATTAGCAGCTTTGTAATTAATTAATCTTGATTATTCTCATTTTAATTGCATAACAATAGTTGCCTCAAAAAGAAAACATGTTTTTATTTAACTGAATTTTTGTGGATGACTGAATCAAATAATAGACACAGGCATTAATTTTGTAAATTCATGCTCTAGAAATGTCTGGAAAAATGCATTTAATTACATTTCAGTTCAAAATAGTAGAAAAAGAAATAGAAAATAGAAGAGCCCACACTCTTTGTTAATAGGCTTTAATATCTGACAGCAAGCCAGGGAAGGATCCACCAGCAGCAGCTTTGAGTCTGGTCATGGAGCAAAGGTGAACGTCTCCTGCTCTGAAGCTGGGACTGATGCTGCAAAGGACCAAGGCTGTTGAGTGCTTTTAGTTGGGGGAGGGACCTCCGGCAGTACCCGCTGCTCGTTGAGAAAAGTAAACGTTACGTGCTTTCACGTCAGTCTCCAAAGGTTTTCATTAACAACAGAAAAAGGTGTTGGATTTACCGCTAGTCACTTTTTTAAAAATCGAGTCATTAGATGGGTCTGAAAACTCGCTAAATATAGCGCCCAAGATCTTGACGTGTGCGTCACCGTAAACGGTATCCCAGAAATCATGCCCTGACAAAGGTATGCGCTGTTTGGAAAGCAAACTGCAATTAAATGTTTTAATTTTTTTACGTGTTAATTTTTCTTTTAATTAATCGTAATTAACACGTTAAAGTCCCATCTTGAAGTCCTTCAGTCGCTAACAAACTGAATCTATCAGATAATGATGAGATAAATCAATTATGTGTAATCCAGAGAACAAAAAGTAAAATGAAATTGTATAAAACATCTAAAAAAAAATTTAAAATGCTGCTGTTTAAAAGAATAATGGGATTTTTGTGTTTTCATCAAATTCATCCATGGAAATCATCACATTTCTGGACTGTAACAAATACAGAATTGTTTAGGGATCATCTTTTTGCAAAAGCAGCCTGTCACACCCATGATTGTTCATTCTTTTGGTATGGTAGTGGGACTGTTCAGAACTTTGAAACTAACATCTTCTGTCTTCACAATGTTTTGATAGATTAGGGTGGCATGCCATGAGCGATCTGGAGTTTGTTAGGCTGTGGTAAAGTCTAATATGCTACTAGCAAAAACATCTCTGGCTCATTGGCCACATCAGGACTCATCACTGGCTGTGGTGCATACACACATGCACACAGATGTGCTCAGATATTCATGCATGCTAAATTACACATTTGGATTTGATGGCTAATGTATACCATACTCTAGCAAACACTATTATGGATGCACTCCCACTCATTGGCAGTATACACACTTAAAGACACGCGCAGACATCCGTCCATTGTGGTGTGCAGTGAACTAGTTTCATAAGGTTTTCAAAGGGGCCCTCAAAAGGAGCCTGCGCTATGTTGTGGTTTTACCCACATGTCTCTGTTATGATGGTTATTAATGAATGGATCGCTGGTCCCCACTGTTGCATCTGTTTCTACTTATGCCAATTGTGTCTCAGTTACTAAAAATGGCCTTCTTTACCTGCTGTAAGAGATCCTATAAAAGCTGAAGAAAAACAGAGGGTTCATACCAGACATATTATGTTTATACCAGAAAAGAAAATTATATACCAGAAAAGAAGTGAACAGGAAATGCATATAGAGAGATGTGACAGGAAAGGTCTTACCAACATGTAGACATTAAATATTGCCACAAGCCTCATTTTCTCCTTGTTACATTAAGCATTCACACATTCACTGAGTCTTTTTTATTCTCTTTTAACTTTGATTGGTCTCTTCTGTTTTGTCAATCTCTGTCCAGATCCAGCAGTAACAGCGGGGGTCTCACCATCACCAGCCTGCTGAAGGAAAAAGAAGTTTGTGAGGCAGCGAAGTTCACTGTAGACGAGCTCTGCCTTATCTGTAGCATTCTTAGTACTGCAGAGTACTGCCTGGCCACCACACAACAGGCATGTACACACATTCACTTGTATAAAACATGCTGTAAATGTTGGGAATGGCTACACTGGGGATCATGGCAGCAGTTCCAGGGATATTTCATCAATGTTTGACAGATATGAATACAACAAATCATGAAATGTTCTGTTTAATGCAACAAAAATACAGCCATTTGTTTATTTATTTTTAGTGGGTGTTTGTGCGATTAAACTCCTGATAACAAAGCTTTTTTCTGATGTACTCATGTTCTTATTTTTATGTGTTTCAGCTGGAAGAAAAGCTGAAGGAGAAAGTAGATAAAGTGCTCGTAGAGAGAATTAATTTGACTGGGGAGATGGATACATTCAGCACGTAAGTTTTTTTTTTGTTTGTTTTTTTTTAGCCTAACCTACTTTCATATGACCTCAATAGTATACCTGTGATTTTTTTTTTTTTTATATAGCGTGATCTCAAACAGTATCCTGCTGCTGGTTCAAGATCTCGATGCGGCCTGTGATCCCGCTCTAACTGCTATGAGCAAGGTTAACACAGTTACCATTAATTAAAAATCAAATAAACACTAAACTTTTGCCCTCTAGTTTGATGTAAGAAGATGCTGTACCACTGCATTCCTGCTGGTTTTTAAGCAATTTCTGATACTCATACTTATTTCTCTGGTTTAGATGCCATGGCAGAGTGTGGAGCATGTGGGTGACCAGAGTCCTTACGTGACATCAATAATCATGCACATCAAACAAAATGTGCCAATCATCAGAGACAACCTTGCCTCCACACGCAAATACTTCACACAATTCTGCATCAAATTTACAAAGTACATTGCACACATTCACATTTCTATCTATAAGCCACATCCAAAAGTTCTTAAAACTAAATTTGCTACTTGTTTTTTATTTCTTTAGTTCTTTCATTCCTAAATTCATCAACCACCTGTTTAGATGTAAGCCTATCAGCATGGTGGGAGCTGAACAGGTAGGTTCAAAATGCTGGAAGTGCATTGTGTGCACTGTTAAGTGGCTTTCTGTATGTTTACTCTTCAGTGTCATTATTTGCTGAGTTTCTTTCTTGTGTAAACTCCTCCACCAGCTTCTCCTCGACACTCATTCCTTGAAGACAGTCTTGTTGGATCTGCCCTCAATAGGCTCTCAGGTGCTCCGAAAAGCACCTGCCAGCTACACCAAGATAGTGGTGAAAGGCATGACGCGTGCAGAGATGATACTTAAGGTGAGGAGTTAGAGAAGGCTGTGCAACAGCCCTATTCAGACATTTTCCTTTGCTGATCTAACCTTCTTTTGATTCCAGCACTCAAATATGGCATCTAAGGACACTTGAAATTGATATAAACAGTTTACCTTTCACAAATACACTCAGGATAAGCTTGCATTGTTTTAACTGATGGGTTCTTATTGGAACTTGAGTATGTCTCTAAATACAAGATGGTTCAACTTAAACACAGTATTAGTGATACTCAGCCCTTATGGGACACTTCACATTTTATGACATTTAACTGGGTTGGCTAAATCCATGATAGCCTTTTTTTTCTTCTTCTTCTTTTTTTTAACAATCAGGCTTCAGTTGGTGACCTTTAAAGGCTCGAAACTTTAGATAAACCCTTTTATGTGAGTGTGGCCTGAATGGTGTTTTCTTTATCTTTTCTTTGCTCTTTAGCAGGTTTAATGCCGAAGCTCTGACGTATCCAGTTAAACATGAGCTTTAATGCTCGACCAAGAGTAGTTAGACACAAGCAGCCCCTTAACTACCTTTCTTTTAACTGAAGCTCCATCATGAGGGGCAACAATAGATTGAAAGAAAACACTCCTGCTGTAAGTGTTTGGACTGGCAAGCCAGCTTGCAATGTTTGTCTTAAGCAGATTATCCACGTTTTTTTTTTTTTTTCCAGTAATAGAATAACCCTTTAGTTGTATCTTTATCCCCATTCACAATAGCACTTTATGAGCATGCTTCCTCAAAATAACCCATCTAACAGGAGGCAAGGAAAAAACTGAAATGGAGTGTGACTTATTTAATGAAGGAAAGACAGGCCAAAACAAGACATTTATCCTCAAACACAGCATGTGGTTGAGGCAGTGAAAAGGTGCTAGTGAGTTAATGGATGAGTGTGTGCGACCGTTGTGTCTACGCACCACAGCACACCCACACAGGCAGTGTACCATGTTGTATATTGAAAGTTGTTTATTGCGAGGAGAGTCATCGTAGGATTCAGCCAGTTGGCTTCTCACCTCATGAGACTCTAGAGGACACTGGTATGTGGCTGCCAAAGATCAACCCCACCCTAATTAACTGTCTCAAGAGTGCAGAAAAATGCACATGCAGTCAGAGTGCACGCATGACTGTCCCTTGATTTCCACCGGACTCCCCGGAGGCCTTCTTCCTTCCCCATGTCAGCCTGTCTCAATGTTTGCAGCACTGAGTGTGGTCTGCTATCCCAGCCATGCTTTTACAGTGAGCTTGTCTTTGTTCCTTGGAAGAATGCCCTAAATGTACATACACAAATGTCCACTCATCTGCCTCACATTAAAGAGCCTTTAACATTATAGGATTATATGAAAGCCTTCACATTAGCCCACTACTGTCTGTTTTTTTTTAATCTGACTGCCTGTGGGCTCCTTCAGCTGGAATGGATCTATGTGGCTTCTGAAGAACTCTCAGACATGGATAACGCTGCATGAAGGCCTTTGATTGAAGTGCATTACTGTGTCAACAGAGGACACAAAATGATTGTAAAGGCTAGACATTATATACCAGAAGAGATATCGGCAGGGAAACCTTGAGGCTAAACATTTTGTAGAGGAAAATTCCCATTAACTCTTCCTGTGACAGATGAATGTTACAACCTTAGCAACATCTGAAGTGAGTAATAAAGCTGCACAGCAGTATAGGTGCAGAAATGGATATAATCAGCAACAGTATTTAGCATGAGGTAGAATAACAGGCCAGGATGGGTTCCGTGGATTATGTCCAACTTAAACTATTTGGAATCAACTGGATTTTTTTTTTTTGTGGCCATTTTTGGCTTTAGAAAGAGCAAAGAGATGCTTTTTATGCATGCAGTGTTTTAGCCATTGACTTTATGCAACACTGAGGTTCCTCACAGGTAATTGCTTCCACCTTGGACTGATAGTGAAGCTTCTGAAAGACAAACCCATTGAGAGAAGGTCAATACAGGAATTCATTTGACTGGCCTCAACCATAGTTTTAAATTACACTCTGTGATGTTGTGGCTTGAAATGAAATCTGACTTGCCCCCACCAAGAAACTGTAGTTCAGTGGAAGAGCTGAAGAAACTCTTAACTGTTTAAAGATTATTTTGAGATATCCCATTGCACAATGTTCCTTGTACATTTTAATTCAGTGCATTGAACTAGAACAGCACTGTTTTTGCATATTTTGATTTATAGAACTTGTATACGTATTCCAGAGTGATACATTTTTTATTTGTCAAAAGTTTCTTTCCCCAAACTTGATATTTAAATGAGCTTTCTCTGAATTAATTAACATATGTACTGGTTATCCTGTTAACTCACAATCTAATGTCTCCTTATCCTTTACTGTTAATGTACAAAACTGTCATCAATAATATTCACCACATTATAAGTGTGTTGTTGAATCATTGTAAGGTAGATATCTTCATCTCTGGCTGCCACATGCACTGCAGTGTTTACCAGCTAGTTAGTTGCTTTGTTTCTCTGCTTGGAAATGCTTAGCAACAGTTGTGTAAAGTAACAGCATGAAAAGAGTAAAAAGACTGAACCAGAACAATGAATACTGCTGTCAAAACTAGTATAATGGTGACCTGAAAGATCTTTAATTTAAGGTTCTTGTCGTTTCTGGTGTAGGAGTGGTTGTAATCGGGACCCCTCAACAAATGTATGCTCAGTGGCATATCGCCTCGTAATATTTACACAGTCAGGTGATTCACTATCAAAATGAAATAATAATGTAGCTTATATCCCAAAGAGTTATCAGAAGAGAGTAATTACATTTATTTGTTTTACAGCAGAGATCTGATCCCTCTGTCAGCGTATCTGCTGAGAACATTAAAAATAAATACATTAGAGCTGTCTGTCTTCTCCTTGCCTGTAAGATGTGGCTGCTTTTTCTCTCAGCCCACCACAGCTCCGGCTTCCTCTCCTGCTTCTGAAGTTCTCTTCTGGGGAGAATTTCAAAGACAACCCTGATCCCTACCCTTGTTTAGCCTAAACGTTTCTCCCCTTTTTCACTCCATTTCTCTCCCTGCCCATTTTCTTTCTTTACTTACTCTCTTCCTGTTTCTTTTTTTTTTTTTTAAAACAAGGTCCCTGCAGTCCTTTCCTTTGGCCTGGTTCCAGGACAGTTGCTAAGTAAATCACTCAGTCAGCAGGGCTAGTAAGAAAGCAAAAAATTCCACACAATCCTGAGCCTCACGTGCCATCTCGTCCCTCTGTCTCTCCTGCCTGCTGTCACTCCATGCGCAGCTCAACTTATGTATTTTACATTGATGTGTAAAATATGTCAGTCAGCCAGACGTTCGTTTTAACTTGAAATCCCATCCAAATCTTGTTTTCCACCCTGTCTGTATCACTGGAAAAGAAAACACCAAGAGAATTCAGTCCTTGAAGGTTTGTTCCTCATTAGGCTTTTTGCCCAAACTCATTGTGACCCTTAAAATAATTACAGTTTAAGCTAATTCTTGCCCATTTATGCATGACATAAATGCTATGTAAAACAGAAAAGCTCCAAACTCCAACTCCAATCTTTTCTGCAGGTGGTGATGGCTCCTCATGAACCACCAGTGGTTTTTGTTGATAACTACATCAAACTCTTGGCTGATGGCAATCCTGAGACCTTTCAGAAGATTCTGGATATGAAGGTCAGTTTGCTTCTGTCATGTAAATGCTGTTTCAAACTGGAAAGTTGTAAGCTTCTGTGTGTGTGTGTGTAGGGTCTGAAGCGCAGTGAACAGAGCAGCATGCTGGACCTCTTCAGGCAACGACTACCCACTCCACCCTCTGGGGCCGACGGTGGCCCCTCTCTGTCCTTCAGTGCCCCGACTCCTGAGCAAGAGTCCTCTCGAATCCGCAAACTAGAGAAACTCATCAAGAAGAGACTGTGAACAGATCAAAGCGGTGACGTCGCTGCTGTGATCTTTCAGTTACTCATCAAAGACTCCATTATGCTCTATCAGTTAAAGTGGAGAATTACAGAAAAAAGGAGAAATTGACTGAATTTTCTGTCTGATGGTAACATGAAGCCAAGCTGATGCTGGATTATGAAGAAACTTCCTCAGTGGTTAGTTGCTGTGGCTACATATGTTGTGCACTTCTGTGATTCTCCACCTTTCTTTTCTTGACACTAAAGTCTGAGATCTCAGAAGACTTCATCTTGTAGATTAAACTCTACTCAGAAATCCTCTGGCTGCTTCTTAACATATTTAATCCAGATTTAAAGAAGTCTGATCATCAAGTTGTTGTCTGGATATATTGTTTGTTGGAAAATAGTGTAACCATGAACTAACTGGTTTAATTAAACATAAGAAGAATGGATTGAAATGTTGTCATCCATGTATTTGAGGTGCTCTTACTGTTTGTGTCAACATTGGCGAAGACTGGACAAGAGAGACCTTGGATTCTCTGCAGTTTTAGACATTCGTGAGGCCATTTTTGGCTGTAAACTCAATGTACAAAGTCACCCCTGTACAGTAAATCATCTTCTTTTTATGTCCACAGTCCAAAATATTCTTTTATAAATTATCTGCCTGCACTGATGAGAAATTGTGGTTTTGTTTAGTGTATCCACAGCTTTGCAAAGTTCTCTGTGGGTGATGTAAAATAATGCATTGCTATTTCTGGAAAACTTGTAATCTATTTACTGGCTATGCTCATTTATTTTCATACTAGTGCCTCATTTTCCAACTCCATGTGGATCAAATAAACACTTTCATTAGTTTACACACATTCCTGCTATCAGGTACAAAATGTTATTTTGATTGTCTGGATGGTATGCTCCAGCTCTATTAAAACTTTGCCACAGATTTTCCTCTGTGCTTCAATAAATGGGTGTGTGCAGTTTTTACTTTGCACATTTTGCACAATAGCAGGAAAACCTATCAACCTGATTTTTTTTTACTGGGTCCAATTTGAAGGAAGGCCTGGAAAGGTTCCCATTGCTGGTTTTGTCTCTTGTTGACAATTATCTTTTAACCAATCAGCAACCAATAAATTCTCAGAAAGGCGTTTCCTTAACTGTGTTTGTGGAATTGAAAGCCCCCTTTGAGACGCTGGGAGTTTGAAGAGCGGCGGGTTGCTGTGTCCTCATTCTTCCCCAGACTCAGACAGAAGTAAAGTTGTTGAAAATATTAAAAATCCGCCACGGGTTGAGGATTTTTCCATCCTGCAGCTCTGCGTGCTGTCCGGAGGAACTTTGCAGCAACACGAGGGACTTCGCAATCAAATAAATAAAGAACACGAGGAGCTGCAATCTGGAAGTGTTTCTCTTTCATAACCCGCGCCTTGCTTGTTGGACTTTTGCAACTTGTTAACCAGAAATGGTTGGCAAATTAAACTTGCCAAATGTATGCGAAGGAGAGCCTCTGGATATGAGCTGCAGCAGGGCTGATAGAGGACTTGATAGCCCGGACTCGGGGTTACCACCGAGCCCGAGCCCCAGTGCCTGGTTGCAGCCTGTGAGTACTGAGAAAGCCGGTGGTGTGAGCCCCGTGTCTGAGGACGATGGAAAAGGTTCCCTGGTAAGTTATATTCTGCGCCTTTGCTTTAAAGTCTTGTTTTACAACGTGGCGTAGCATCCATTGACTGCTTCCACAGGTGGAGAGATAAATGCCTGAGGTTGGTTTGTCCAACACATTTAAAAACTCTGGTGTATTTGCATGGATGTTGCCTCTGAACACCGGAAGTTGGTTCGGATATTAATGCTGCCTGCCAGGCTCAAAATGTCTATTGTTTTACTGCGTCTCTTAAAATAAATTGGAGTTCTCTGATAGTTCTTCTTAAAAACTGCTTGAACTTTGTAGTAAGATCTGGCCAAGTGGGTCAAAGCGGCACGTGTTGATAGGCAGCTTATTTTATTTCAAATAACTTTTTTGCATGCAGATTCCAGTTTCACCAGCTGCATCTTTCCCACAGCTACAGCCACTGTCCTTTGGAGAAGGAATAGCACTTGATCCGTTACCCTCAAAGGAGTTGAGGTGGGTTGCCTTTTGATTGTGTTATGATGCCCTGTGCATAAACTGTTATATGCAAACAGTGGAGGGTGCAGACTTGACACCTGTAACTAACATTTTCTTTCATCCACAGATACATCTCATCTGTGCACTATGACTCTGACCGTCACTTCATCCAGGATGTGGACCTGCATCCATCAGGCCAAGGCCTTAGACATTGCAGGCAGACCATTGTAGCAGTGGCCCATAGCACCTGGCGCCACTACAAGACGCAGCTGGAGTTTGAGCCACGTCTGCGTCCCCAACGCTTCAAGAGTACCACCATCATCTACCCCAAAAAAACCAGCGCAGCCTTCACCACAGAGCTGAACTACAACTCCCACAGGCTATCCAGACGTTTCCTATCCAGTGTGGAGCTCGAGGCCGCGAGCAGCAGGAGGCTGCCTCAGTGAGACTGGAGGGGAAGAGGTGGGGCAGATGGCAGGGGTCATTTCCAAAACCCTTGTATTGATACTCTTGGAAGGTTGCACTGAAGCTAGTTGGGACTCTTTGGTGGTTCCTCAACAGGGTTAAAAAGGTCATTTTGTGTCATGACTCATCAGCACATCTGTAGACCCAGTGGACTCATCTTTTTCTGCCTCTACATTCTTTCCCCTTCGCTGGAGAGGTGGCCTCCTCAAACTGAGGCTCATCACAAGATGAAAGGATGGTGACCGCCACTTCAGCCTCATCAAAACGCATCACGGCAACATCAACTTGATCTGATTTTTGTTGTTTTCTTTGATGAGGGACTGCCATGAAGCCACAATTTTTTGTTGTTCTTTTCTATCTTTTCTAAAACTCACCCCCTTGATGGGAGAAGGGTGGAAGGAGCAAATTTAGTCCAGAAGGATGATGTTTGCCTTTGTGCTTGATGTGAATGCTTAAAAGGCTAAGCCTTGTTTTTGCACTGACCTGCTGTGTTGTCTTTTTGTAGTTGTGTAGCTTCTGATTTTAAGTATCCGTCCCAAGGTGTGTACAGGAAGCATCTGTGCTGTGATTTGTACAGATGGTAGACAAGGATTTATTACAGATTCTTGATCTATGTTGTGTTTATGTATTTATGGCCTAGTTGGAGTATTTTTGTTGATGGTTGTTTTACCAGATCCCTCAGCTACAGCTGTTAAAGCAGGATATCTTTTTTTTTTTTTTTCTTTATCAGCTGATGTCACACAAAATTAGAACAATTTCTTACATACTTTTTTATTTCTCTTTTGGTTTTAGTCTGAATTATTTTTCTTTTATTTTTTTATTTTTTTTAATAGGTTACCTTGGTTTGGAATGACTTGAAATCATTTATCCACATGATGCTATCTTTTGAAGGTGTTTCCACTTTCTTTTTTTTAGTTTTAAACCACGGGGTATGTGTGCACAACATAGTGTAAGCCTTTACAAGCCTTATTTTTATTGTTTACACCTCCATTTTAGTGTATGTGACAAGTGATTGGTAACTTTGCTGTTCGTTTTCAGTTTGTAAAGCTTAAACTGATTTTTAGTAGGTAGGTAAATGATGGCTCCTGACTGTATAATTTACTGAAATGTGGATCACTTCTTTGCTTTCTGCCTCTCTCTGCTGGACTGTACCTTTGGTATGACTTGGATTAAAACTGCATTTATACTGTTTTGAAGCTCAAAGATCTGAGATTTTAGCAGCTCATTAACAAAAGTATCTTCACAGCAGTGGCAAAGGATATTTTTATGATGCCTGATTTATCTGTTAATGTCCTTTTTGTTTTGGATGTAAATCAGTTGGAAATAAAAGGATCACTTTTTCAAAACTGCTTTTTGTGTGTGTGTGTGTGTGTGTGTGTGTGTGTGTGTGTGTGATAGAGAAAGGTGGCAGAAATACCTAACCACCTTTTGTCCATAGCAATATGTATATATTTAGAGGGGGGCTCAGTGTGAAACATGATTCAACCCTCTTAGAGGTTATATTCGTAGGCAAATGAATAGCTTACGAATTTTGCTGGGTTATGAAACTGTTTCATAATTTGATTTTGGGTGCAGCATCCCTTTTAATGAGCAGAAGTTTTCCAATTGTGTTGCACTTCCCTCTTGTGGCCGCAAAGGGAAGGTGCAATCTATGGCTTCTCATATCCAGTCAAGGAGTCAATAAATGTAACTTGCGGCTTATATTTACATATATACATACCACTATACATGTCTCATTAATTACACATATTATTCAGAATGTGTCGTTATTTTAAATCTTTGACAGATGCATACATTTTAGGGTCTTTTTTTATAGCAAAAATTGTGCACATTTTAATTTCAATTAAGTATATGAAATTACAATAAACTTTTGAGGACATTTTTATTGACACTGGCAATAGTTGTACGTTTATGCATATAAAATTACTACTTGTCACGCAGTTATTACTATTTTTTATTTATTTATTTTTTTCCACAATCTGAAATTTGCAGTATTTTGTGCTTTGGTTTCTGAAAAACCCAAGTTGCGCGTTTCCCCACAGAGCCTGAAGGCAGCATGACGTTGACGCATCAGCGTAACATCGAGTATTTTTTGTACATTTTAAAGAAATAAAGTAATTGAAAAGAAAAAGAAAAGCTTACCCAGTTACGTCGAGTGTGGGATGTTTTTTTAAATGTATGTATATATAGAGAGAAAATAAATAAATGTGTTATATGACGTAAAGGTTCATAGGTCAAAACGCCCCCGTTTCCTGTAAGCGTGCGCACTGCGCAGACGCATTTGAATGTGGTTGTTTCAATCTTTCGTGTGGCTTTTGTGTATAGTTTATAGCAGAATGGTGTTTTATAGTATACAGAAATGTTTGCTCATTACTTGAAACATTGGTATAAATGATAGATAACGGACATCCTTTAGAGAGTCTTCCGGGGGTTTAAAATAGCTTGAGGCTGAGTAGTGACAAAAATGAAGACTGCCAGCGGATACACCGGCAACACCATGGACATGTTTGAAAAGGGAAAAGTGCTCAAATTTTGTGCACCAATGGTACGATATTCAAAGTAAGTAAAACCTGTTTTCGTTCGTTAACTGTTGCCATAACTTTATTTATTTGTTTATTTATTTCTGCTGTTTCGTCTAACGTGTATTAAATTTCACACCACCAGCGTTCTCAGTACTCAAATTTACGCACTGTAACAAAGTCTCGCTTTCAACAGGTTGGCGTTTCGGTCTTTGGTTAGGAAGTACAATTGTGATATCTGCTTCACCCCAATGATAGTTGCTGCTGACTTCATGCGATCTGTCAAAGCCAGAGACAGCGAATTCACCACCAATGAAGGCGAGTCGTGTGCTCCTGTCGTAATTTTTACTGCCTTCCAGCTACTTGTGCACAGCTTCTTAGCCAGATAAAATTATGATAAATATTTTAGATTGCACATGATACTGTTCTGCCATAACTTGGAGACTTGATGATATAAAAATAAGTGTTTGTTTTTCTTTTTCTGCAGGCGATCGGCCCTTGATCGTGCAGTTTGCTGCCCATGATGCCCAGACGCTTGCTGATGCAGCCTGTGTGGTGGCACCGTTTTCAGATGGAGTTGATCTCAACTGTGGTTGTCCTCAGAGGTACAATGAAGAATATAGGGCTAATCAGTTTTGACTCACAGCCATTTATTTATTTCTTTGTTTTATTCTGTTATTATAGTAATTTGATTAATTATACACATCTAATGACAAAGTGTTTTTGTTTCTCCTTTATTGAACCAGATAAAAATCTCATTTAGATTAGAAATCTGTTTTTCAAGCATGACTTGGCCAAGGAAGGCAGCACAACCACAAGTACACAAATTACCATATAATAAACAGAGATCAACTTTCAAAACACAAGTAAAACAAAGGTAGCAGCCAATATTAGGTAAATGACATGCTTAATATGTCATTTGAATACTGGGTTGAATACTACAAGGATGTTTATCCCTTGAGCCGTTAGAATCAACTTAAGTTCCCCCAGAGATCCCTGTTGTTTTTGTTATTAATTAATAGTTAGCACGATGGATTGTCACACACAAATCTGTTAAACCCCTTGCCTTCAGAACAAATCTGCA
Organism: Melanotaenia boesemani; assembly: GCF_017639745.1. Taxonomy (NCBI): domain Eukaryota; kingdom Metazoa; phylum Chordata; class Actinopteri; order Atheriniformes; family Melanotaeniidae; genus Melanotaenia; species Melanotaenia boesemani. The sequence continues at coordinate 22,585,632 of NC_055690.1, read as the reverse complement.
AATCTTTCAAAAGTTACTTGATTGGCTTATTTGTTGTGTTTACAGATGGGCTATGTCAGCTGGGTATGGTGCATGCCTAATCAATAAGCCTGAACTTGTTAAAGACATGGTGAGACATGTTAGAAACCAAGTGGACAATCCAAACTACACAGCTTCCATCAAGATAAGGTAAAAAAAAAAAAAAAATTACCAGTTTGTCATGATTCATATAGACTGGACTTCATAGGCTGATATTTGGTATGTGTTCGGTATGTGTCTGGGTTGCTTTGTGAGTAACATTGCTGAACAGAAATGACAAACTACGTCTCACATTATTTTAGGTTATATGATCATTGGATAATTTATGCTCCAGAGAATGATGATGTTTATTTTACAATCAGAAAGTGATATACTGGTACTAACTATAATTATGGTATTAAAAGGATAATGTCAGTTTTGTATTGATATGATTATTTTGTGAGTTATCAGCTTATAAAATCAAAGCATCATAAAATGCTGATTATGTTTTTTATTTTTATAATTTCTTGATTATGAATCAATAGTGAAAGAGCAAAAGAAAAAAAAGAGGAAATTACTTGTTATAATGATTGTTGTTTTTAAAGAAATACATTTTCACACAGGATTCACAAGGACTTGAGACAAACAGTGGATCTGTGTCAAAAGGCTGAATCAGCAGGCGTATCATGGATAACAGTCCATGGCCGTACAACAGACGAGCGCCACCAGCCGGTTCATTATGATTCCATAAAGACAATAAAAGACAGTGTATCCGTCCCCGTCATTGCCAATGGGGATATAAAGTACCTCCGTGACGTGGAGTCCATTCACCAGCTAACTGGTGTCGATGGTATGCTTGTCAAATGAAGTGTCTTTTTGAAAAGTTGCACCATTGACCGATGTAAATATATTTTATTTTCTTATTACCACTTATCAGTTTTTTTCTGGTATTCTCTTTAGGTGTGATGGCTGCACGGGGTTTGCTTGCTAACCCTGCCATGTTTGCCGGATATGAGGATACTCCTTTGGAGTGTATTTGGGACTGGGTGGACATCTCCATTGCGCAGGGGACACCATTCACATGCTTCCACCACCATCTTATCTACATGCTGGAGAGGGTTAGCTCCCAGCCTGAGAGAAAGGTGTTCAATTCTTTGTCAAGCACCTCAGCTGTAATAGATTACCTTCAGACTACGTATGGATCAGTTGATGATCTCAGAACATAAACAGATTTAAGTGTCATAGTTTTTATATATATGTTGTCTGTTTGTATTCCAAATAAAACTGGACATCTATAATTGTATTGCTTGCCTTTATTATTGCTATGTTTTTATTATTCAAGACTACGTGTGATCATGTACATAACAAAATAAAAATTATGCATATTAACGGGAATACAGTGTTTTGTTCTGTTTGTGAAGCAGTATATATATATATATATATATATATATATATTGTGTGTGTGTGTGTGTGTGTGTATAAATGTATTAATAACTTATCTGCTAATTACGAACATTTTAGCACAACTAGCTACTTACAGAAATATAGTTGTATCTAAATTTAGTTTTGCGGTGATTAAAAACTAACATACAGGGAGTAATACTGTCTGCCTTCAAAGTAAAAAGTATATTTGAATAGGAATTCATGGTGAAGGGAAGAAGCCAAATTCACGGCCTAATTCAAGGATTAGGTGAGTCAATGGTATTAACCTTAGCAGGAATAATATTTCATTGTACGAAACCGAAATTACAAGAATTTAAGGTACACCAGGCTAAAAAATTCAAAAGCCAAAATTTGTTTTATTTTGAATTATTGAACCGGAAGTCTGTCTTTAGCGAGTTTTTTTTTCTCCAGCCAAAGCCGCTGAAACAGGAAGAGGTGATCAGGAAGAAAAACTTTATGAAGTTACTTTCTTTCAGTCAGCATATCTACAATTTGTGAGTATGCTACATGTTTTTATGGCCGAATTGTTGCATAAATATCTGTCTTGTTGACATGACAGGTTTAAATGTGAAACATTTAGCGGTTGAGCGTTAGCATTAGCTAACGGAATTGAACTGACGTTAAAAATGGAATGGGGATAAGTGCTAAGTGACAAATCAATATTTTCCTTTTTTTCCTCTATTATCTGTCTTTCTGTTGCGGTAGCAATGTAACAATAACGTGGAACAAACTTAGTTTGCAAATTGAAGACGTGGATTGGGAATATGAAGTGCGAGCTGCTTAAAATACCATGCCTCGCAGCAGTAACGTGGCTTAAACTATCGATTGTACATCCGACGTAGTTGTGTTTTTGAATACTGTATGTAATTTACCACAAGCATAGTTGTACCAAAAACAAGAAAGACATTCGTGCCGTTTAAAGCAATCTTCCAGTCAGAATTAGGAAGGGGTGCATATTCTAGCAGAGGGGTGTGTCAGATTATGAAATTTGCTAGTCTGGGATTAATAAAATACTTCTGATTCTGATTGTGCACCCCCTGGTAAATCCATTTTCCACTTCACATTATTTGCTTTTTAGAGTTCACTTAAAACATGATAATTCATGTTGTGAGTTTGGTGGCTAAAGTTCTCTCTCTATATATATATATATGGTCATCTTCAGGAGACATGACATTGCAGTGGACTGCTGTGGCACTATTCCTCTATGCAGAGATGGCCACCATTGTCATCCTCTGCTTACCCTTCATCTCAGCCAGGAGGTAAGTAACAGTAGCTGTTGATTCAGCAGGAGATAGTTGTGACTTAATACATAAAGTGTTAGACGGTGCCCGTTAAGTGCATTTAATTTTGCAGGTGGCAGAGCATTTTCAAGCTGAGCATCTGGGACTGTGTGGCCAGGTTCTGGAACAAAGTGTTTCTCACCATGATCATAATACTTATTGTTCTTTTCCTTGGTAAGCATAAAAATCATTTGACTCTATTTTATTATACTGTATCCATGAGCTGCAAGTTCATCATCAGTTTCTAACAAAGGTCAACCTAATTATACCATAAGGAATCCTTATGTAAATGTTTTTTGTTTTGATTGTGGATCAGATAGTGTTTTGCAGCTGATATGTAGTGCAAGATACATAAAACATAAAGGTACTAAAATATTCATGCACTAAGGTTGCAGAATACTCTGTCAACAGAAAATATCTGTACACAGAGTGATTGTACACAGCAGTTTGTTCATTCAGGTTTCCCGTTGCAACTCATTTCTTTTTTTAGATGCTGTGCGTGAGGTGAGGAAGTACTCGTCTAAAGAAATTGGCACAGATGCTAAGCTTCAACCAAATATGTTTGATCACCTGCATATGAAGCTGTTTAGGGCCCAGAGGAACCTCTACATCTCTGGCTTTGCAGTCTTCCTTTGGCTGTGAGTAAATGCTTGTTCAAATACTGCAGCGCCATATTTCCTCTTTGAACCAGGCCATCTTCTAACCCCTACTTTTCTTGCAGTGTTATGAAGCGATTGATTACTTTAATTAATCAGCTGGCATCCGCGTCTGGAACTACGGCTGCTCTTCAAGTTCAGGCTGAAAATGCTAACAAGACAGCAGAGAAGTACATGAAGGACAATGAGTTACTGAAACAGGTAGGCTTTGCATACACTGCATATTGTGTGTATAAAAACACTTAATGTTATACACGAGTTTCACATATCTAATAACTGCATTTAGTTCTATGTACTTAACATTCATATAATTTGATGTCTTTCAGACTTTGATGGAAGGGAAGGGTGATAAGGCAACTGCAGAGGGCATGGAGCTTTTAAGGAAAAATGTGGGGAAGCTGAAAGAAGAGCTGAAGACCTCTGGAGATGGTTGGTTTTTATCTACATGTACACACAATATTGGCATAGTTTTGCACATTTTTACGTTCTTTATTATTTTTATAACTGGAGGACCAGCTGGAGGTCACCAGCATGCGTTTCCCTCCTGAATCAGTTGACTTGTCCTCAGATGAGCAGAGGAAAATGGATGGATGGATTATTTTTATATCCTAACCACAGGAAAACTTATAGGACAACTGCAGACTAGTCACATGTAGCAGGTGGGACACAGATGGGAAGTTTTGTGGTGATGTGTGATTTTGTTTTTCTGCAGCCCTGAAGAAGTCCCAGTCAGAGGCAGAGGTAATGAAGAAGCAGATGGACGGCCTTGCCAGGGAGTACGACAGGCTGCTAAAAGAACATCAGGAGCTCCAGGTAATGCTAAAATCAAATAGAAAGGCATAGTGACTTGGTCATAAAAAGTATTATACACTTGGGGGGCATTACTACCTCATAGTAACAGAGGTAAATGAGCCCACCTTGGTGTTTTTAGTGAAGTTAGTGTGAAGTTTTGATGATGTCTGATAATAGCACTTTGCAGGATTTTAATGCATAAATAATCCACACCAAATCACACATGCCTACAATGCAACATTTTATCATGCCACATGTTGTGTGTAACATTATGTCCTAATTATGGCTAATTGGAGAGATGGTATGAAGGATATATCACACATTTTATACTCCACACTACACACCAATTTGGCCATGTTACGCCTCGCCCGATTCCACAAAATATCTGATATTTGAAGGGACACACCGACATGGGATTAAGCCAGCTTGTTTAGTTAATTTGTGAAGAGCAAAGTTAGCTTAGCAAAGAGCTTATCATTGCAGCTAGATGGAAGAACTGAAAGGTGGTTAAGGCTGATTCTCACATTGAAGGCGTCGGTGGTCGCATTTCTCATTCACTTTGAATGAGGGTGACAGACTAAATTCTGGGTCCTTTGCTTTGGTAGAAAGTTGAGAAAAGAGATTTTATTTTCTTTCCTCAAGCGGCAGCAAAAGTACCAGCCAATCAACATGCCAGACTAATCATATGACTGGTCTTCTGACTAACATACTCAAATTCCAAGCATCTGGCCCACTCACTGTCTAGCATAAAGCTTTGTGTTCATGTGAACGCTTCAAAGTGACTCCACTGTTTTTACATTACATTTACAGTCTGAGTGTACCTTGTTTAATATTTCTGTTTTATTCAGTTTTCACTTCCAAAAGTACAGATACAAACTATTTTAAATTTGAGGTTTGTTAGTATTTTTTGCTTGAAAAACTTTTGTTCTTTGCTCCACTCTGATAATATACCAGTATGTGTTTCTAAAAAGAAAACGTGGGAGCCTGGTGCTGTGTTAGAGAAAATGTCAGTTATTTGCAATTGGTTTTCTAAATGATGAATGTTAAGTTAAAACAGAAATTATTCTGTATGCGGTTGTTTCATTTTTAGCAAGAATATCTGAATCAGACCATTCGGCACGTCGTGGCTTTAAAAAGAATTAGAACATTTTGTCAGTGTGCAACAAAATAAATAGGCAACAGTTTTTTTTGTTTTTTTTTTAAATCATTATCACATTAACGTCTGATGCATTTTATGGTGCTTAATGTAATATTATATGGTGACTGATGTTTTTTTCCCTCCATGTCCTTGTACTTTCAGAATCGTCAAGATAATGGAAACAAAAAGGACGACTAGTTAAATGTAATGGTTGCTGCAACTTATCCAAATCACAAGAAAGCCATCGCAACACATTTGTCACCATCATAGAGCACTCCGTGTCATTGTTTATACCACCACACCAGGATTGGATCATCAGAAGTACAGACTTCTGCCTTGTAGCAGTAATGGCTTTAAATCGGTTGAATTGTTGTATGGATAGCAGCCAGGCTTAAATGGAACGAGTAATATTTCAAGGTTTCCTGTTTCTGTCTTCTGCAGCGTAACTGAGAGGATATATTTTTTCAGGTGAATGCAATCAACAGATTAGTTGTGCAGAATAACAGGTTAGTAATTGACTCAGGTGTGATCACAGAATGCTTACTGTGTAGAATAATTGACAAAAATGGGTGTTTTCTGGTTTATGGTTTTAGTCTTAGTGCATAGTGTAGCATGCAACGTTCTCTGAAAGCTAAAGCAGTTCATTATCGCAGCAAATGGTGTATGTGTATTTTTACATTAAAGATTTACATCAATGTTTATGCACTATGCAGGACTGCAATGTGTGCCTAATTTTAGCTTAACTGCAGACGGTATATTCATTGTATGCATGTGAGGCTTTGCAGACGATGTTTGCATGTAGAGCTACACTTTGAGAAATGACTTTCCCACATTTCTGAATACTTTTATGTAATGAATAATAATATAAGATCCAACATATACATAATTTCTTTAGGTTTCGTCTCTAATTTGAACCTGCAAATGCATCCTGCTATGAAGAGATGTAAAAGAAAATCTGTAAAAATAGAAAACTTACATAAATCTTTGACTTAAAATTGGGAAAAATAGATCTTGGACAGAAGAATGTCTTATTGTGTTGTTGATTCTTAGTGTCCATTTACTTTTATAATTGCTGTGATGCGGTTCACATAATTTTGTGTTAGTATTCTGTGTTATGAAAAACGAATGTATGATTTTTTTTGTATCATTTCTACCAGACTGAGTTGTGTCATTTGGAGAGCAGTAAAGGTTTTAATTACATGTTGAAAGTTTTTTTTTTTTCTTCTTTGAGCTAATGACATTTTGGATCAGAAGAACATCTTTTCAGGTTGTGTTCATATATCTCTGTTGGCTCAAAGAAAACTAATTGAAGTGCCTTTTTAGCTGTTTGTGAAGCATTTCCTTTAATAAAGTTTACTTTGATTATTCTGTGTTTTATTTTTTTTAAATTTATGACATTCACCAATATGTCATTAAGCACCTGTAATTAGTAACACCAAAAACATAATTTGATTGGACATTAAGTTTTATTTATATATTTTTTTTATTGCTTTACATTTGAGATTTTTTTTTTCACAAAAATAAATTTACAACCTGGTTTCTTTACTGAAGGTAAATGTTTGACATTATTGAAGTAAGATTTGTTTCCTGCATACACTGCTTCTCTCTGAATCAGTTTGTGACTTGCTTTGAACCAGAGTTTGATAAATAGTCCTTTATTAGTCCCACAATGGGAAAATTCCAGTTGTTACAGCAGCCAGTAAAAGGACAAGGATTTAAAAATTGACAATTATAATATTGTCTAAATCAGTCAAGCAGGAGGTTTTCTTTTACCATTTTTTATTTCATGAATGAAGTGATAAAATGGCATTGTATGAAACAGGGAAACTACTTATCATGGGCTGAAATAATGGAAAAATAATCTATATTTAAACAAACATCAACTTGTACATTACAGATAAATGATACTAATAGCTTACTGTGGAAATATTTTTATTTTTCAATCAAATTTTTTGCATTCAGATGAAAAACAAAAATTGAGATTTTTTTTTCTTTATCTATCAAACCTTATATTATACAATCCTCTTACCTCTTTGTCCACAGACTTTCCTCAGGTGATGGTGCCTGTATTTAAGGGCACAACAAATGCCTCTTGAAAGTTAATGAGTAATAAGTTTTAAGTTTTAAATTTGGGATAATTTACATTGGGTAAAATTAAAGGCAACACCTTGACTGGTTTTCTGGCCTCTTGAAGTTTAAGATAGCTTGAAGCGACATAAATTAAAAAAGCAGGAACAATCTTTCAGCAGTAGACAGCAGAATCCAGTGCTTCTCAGCTGACACAATAACACTGCAAATAAATAAAAGGTGGAGGTCACTCATTCTTTTTGCAGCTTTTAATGGTGAACATCTTTGAACAGTGTCCTCCAGCCCTTTATTGTTTTGTCTGGACATCATAGTATTTCTTTATATTTCCAACAGTTCTAAAAGTTTGTGGGTGTCTGGGTTCACACACACACACACACACACACACACACACACACACACACACACACACACACACACACACACACACACATATATATATATATATATATATATATATATGTATATATACATAATTTTTTACATTAGTTATTAGTTGGGTGATGGTACTTTTAGAGATCACCAGTTTCACATTGAGGGTTTGACATTTGATTTTGGAATTAAGCCTCGTACATTAACAAAACTGAAATCTGTGAGAGCATCACAATATTTCAGGATTTTGGCACAAGTAACCTTTTTTACAAACAAACAACTGAACACAGAAACGTGTAAAACAGCCATGGGGAGGGGAGCAGAACTTGCCTATCTACTACCAAATCAGCAACAATGAACAGTTCCTGTGATAACACATATTGACTTTTTCTCCACCTAACACTTGAACAACATTTAGTTTACCAGTAATTAATGTTGCAACATTACAAACTGCCTCGCCCAAGGCACAACAATGGTCATTTAACACCAGAGCCTGGTGAGCCACATTGAGATATTTTTAATACTAATTATCAGCCTTAAAAGAAGCTTAGCTTTTCCTCAGTTCAAAGACAAGAGTTTGGTAGAAAATAGAACTGCCCCATAATAATGTCAGAACAGCCCTCCACTATACAAGCACATCTCACTAAAATATATCCTTCATTTTAATGATCATGGATACCAAATTTCACATAGAGAACCACAAAACAGAAACTGCACTACGATTAGACAAAACCATGAGCTTTAAGTAAAAAGAATGATTCTTTTAAGTCAGTCATAGATTAAAAATGTTCTCCCACTTGAAGACGTGCAGCTTGAAATTTAAAAATAATGAAACACTATTTGAATGTTCAAAACTGCCTTCCTATCAGTAGGACTGATAGCACACAGCTAGAGGTAACTGTTGAGTGAATGAGGCACATACTGCAGACTGTACATCACATGAAAAACTGACAAGTCCTCTCAAAGTTACGTACATGTCCAAGCATGTATTTGCACAACAGAATGTTTAAAATTGACTTTAAAGGCTTGATTTTTTTTTTTTTTGTCTGTGTTGTGCCTCTAAATTAAGGCCACTTTACTTCTTCTGTTCTGCAACACTGGTGGCAGAAAAACTTTAATTTTAAAGAACAATCCTACAGAAACAGCTCACTAATGCTGGTGTTGATTATTGTACTGTTTTGCAATAGTTTGCACAGTTTCCTGTCTGATCTTTGCACCAGGATTGAAATTGAAAAAAAAAAAAAAAACATATTTAGTCTTTAAGCAAAAACAACAGCATGTACATTCAAGAAATATATCTGGTATATCAAATTTCTGGTATATTTACAACACCTACACACATTCGGTAGTACAAATATAGATTTTATGCTTTACATGAGATGATTGGATACGTGATTCCCTGCTAATCTCATTTGTATGTGAGTGTGTGCGCATGTGGACAGTATCACTCTGTTTACACTTCGACAGCAAAAGTGTGAGTGGCCAGCACATGTAGAAGAGACAAGTGGTAGAGTCAGTCCTGTTGGATGCGTTACAGCCGGGTGTTCCTGTCTCTGCTGTTGTCTGATGTGTGTGGTGGTTGGTCAGAATTTGAAATCATAAACTCTTCCTTCCTGAGTGCCTCTAGTTCGGTTCCACCATTAGTCAGAGCTCCATGCATGGCACTTCTTTCCTCCTCCTTCAGCTGTCGACTGAGCAGGATGAAGCCTGGTATGCAAATAATAAATGAAATGGTCCGCAGGCTCAGAGTCAGGCCCAGATATGCTATCCTGAGAGTGAAGACAGTAAGAGACATGTCAGGTTTATTTATTTATTTATTATTACTGTGTGTGTGTGTGTGTATATATATATATATATACACACACACACACACACAGTATCTCACTTGAGTACACCCCTCACATATTTTAGTATATATTTTCATGAGACAACACTATAGAAATTAAACTTTGACATACAGAATATCAAAGTTGAGTTTCCATAGTTTGATATTCTGTATAAAAAAGTTTAATTTGTGTTTATTAGCAGGTCTAACTCACAGCTGGAGTTGGCCAGAAAGTAAAAATATACCAGATTTTATTTGCACACATAAAAAACAGTAAGACACAGATGGTAAATAATGGGGGGGAAACCCCTACATTACCACTATTAATCCACAAAGGTTGCAGCAATATGTATGTCAGTACTACCTGTAGGCAGTGGTGTTGTAGATTCTACAGGCTCCTATCCCTCCACATCTCTTTTGACCCCATTTGAGACATGTGGTGTCAATGATTGCTCCAAAGTAGATGGGTGCTGGGATCCCTGCTGCAGGACCACAGGTACACGGTATTATCACAATTAAACAATTCACAGAACAGTTACAATAAACATTTAGGTTGTACACTGACGTTTTGTATCTATCTGTGAGTGAAAAAGGTCTACATGTAGCTTTAACAACCAAATCTTACCAACTTGTCACATCCTGACACTTGATCAGGAACCCACTCCATCGATTGCAGGGTTTTCTAGGCTGGTGACTTGGGAAATGTAGGTTGAGTTTTCCCCAATAAAATATGTTTTAATATCTTTTTGACTGCTTAACCATGATACTTTTCTAACCTTAAAACATTAGGGATGGAGGACAAAATAAAGGAAGAAAAAGCAAAAAAAAAAAAAAAATCAATCAATCAATCAATAAAAAATAAAATACCTGCAGTGTCAAAGCTGGGATAAAATAGGAGTTCAATATTTGGGAGCCAGGCCCCCCCTTTTGTAATTAATCTATCCATCATTTTTCTGTTGCTTATCCAAGGTTGTCAAGGGGGCAGTAGCTTAAGCACAAAAGCCCAGATTTCCCTTTCTCTGACCATTTCTTCCAGCTCATTAGGGGAATTCCCTGACGTTCCCAGGCTAGCTAGTCTCCCCAGCTTCTCAGCTTCTGGAGAGCCCACACACTTTCCCCACAAACTAATTTCAAATGTTTGTATCTGTAATCTCATTCTTTCAGTTACGACCCACAGCTCATGACAGTAGGTGAAGGCAGCAACACAGATCAGTCAGTAAATCAAGTGTTTCACTTTTCAGCTCCTTTTGCACCATGACAGAGCGATGCAGAGCCCCCATCACTGCAGATGGCCCACCGATCTGCCAGTCGATCTCTCCTTCCTAATACATCCATGTTAGCTGCTGATTACCCAGCAGTGTAGGATGATGTTTTCATGACAGAATCAATACATGATCAAAAGATAACTAGTAAATATGCAAATACATAGCAGCTGCGTTTAGGTCAGAAAGTGCCAATAAAACTTTTTAAAACTGACACACAAGACCACAACAAGCTGTGCCAAGCTGTGAATCATAACGTGTTAGATTTAAAATAACAAAAACACCATTTGTTTTTAAATCTGAAACACTTCAACATGGCCACCACAGGACAGGCTTAGATGGAGACTTACCAAGGGTACGTGTTGCCAAAGCATGGAAACCCAGAGCCAGTGATTTTAGCTGCGGTTTGATGCACCTGCATAAATAACAAATAGCAGTTTTGTTTATTTTTTAGGATATATTATTAGAAACATTCTCAGTTAACTTAAATCTCTTTCCCACTCATAACTATTAAATAATTACATTATATAAAACAAAGACAAGTATAAACTCTAAATATAAATATAAAGCATCTGTGCTACCGTAACTGACTAATGTACTGATGTAGCCTCTTTATTTTTCTGCAGGAGATCTTGCAAGTGTGTTAATGTGCTCACATGTCACAAGAGGGAGTAATACCTCTAAAATTCTCTCACTGAAATCTCTGTTTAAAGTCTATAAACACACTTCAGTATGAAGATGGAGACATGACAGCAGTTGACAAAAGTAGGGCATGCTCTGGATAGTCTTGTTACATTTCATGAGATAATTTGCCAGCAGATGCTGCTGTGGTGCATGTTATAATACTTAACTCTGGGCTTTATGAGTGCTGTCTAGTTTCTAATTTAATTCACCTCATGTGGTAAATTCTTAATAAGATTTTTTTTTTTTTTTTTAAACCTACCTGTATGTACTCTAATGGAGCATGTTATAAAACAATTTTTATAAAGTGGGGCTGGCAGTAAACATCCTCTACAGCTAAATCCCACAAGCACCTACAATTTTACCAATTCAGCTGTCAAGACAGACTAAATAGAATTTCACATACATCTAGTAAGGCTAACCATCCTCGAAGTTCAATCCAATAATCAGCCACATGGAGGTGCTCAAAGCTGTGCTCATGTGGGTTTCCTGCACTGAATGACCAAATACAGAGCATCCACTCTCTGGTCAGCCTGTCAAACAATTTGTGAAGGAAACCTACATTCATGTCATGATACTGGTTAATGGTTAATGATTATTAGGAGAAGTTATTGCTACCAACTGGTGCACCATGTTTGTAGAATTTCTCCTTGACTTGAACCCAACTCTGAACATAGAGCTTAAATTAATGTCATGATGAGCAGGTCATCTTTGTAGCATTATAAAGCTCACTGTGATGGAAAACAAAGATGTTGCCCTAGCAACAAGCTACGTTTCAGACATGACAGTTGCTGCAAAGAAGCTACTAATTTACACATTTTTTTTTTTTTTATCTCTGAGATATTTCATTCATTAGGAAGTAAGACAGATGTAAAGACAAAAAAGTAACAGCTATCAGACACATTGTACAAGCTAATAGATTAGCCTAATAGCATTTTGTTAAATTTATTGTAAGTCATCTTTAACAGGATATGAGTGAGCAGACTATGTCTATCTTGATTACCGCATTGCCTTTTTATGAGCTCTGCTGACAACTCGTAGAACATATGAAAATGTAAAAACCATAAAGGAAATACAAGATACAAAGTAAACACATATACTGACTGTTAATCTTTGCCAAGTTGCCTATTATGTGTAGAAACAACACATATTCCTTAAGTTAGGTATTGTCCCTGAACAAACTTTTTATTCATCTAGAAAAAAAGGTCAAGTGTGAGAACTGAAGTGAAAGTGAGTTAAAAAGCAGCCAGTGTCCAAAGAAAAACTTTGAAAAATATCCAGAAAGTCTGAATAACTATTGCTAAAGAAAAAAAAAATACAAATAAGTTTGGCTCCTTAGAAACCAAATACTGTAAAGAGAAATGAGGGCTGGCTCAAAATATTTGCACTGTGCTGTTTGCATGTTTTAATTTATTTTTATTTGAATCGAACCTGATAAGAAGCATGTAGCCTGGAGTTCCTCCAAGAGAGATAATAAAGGAAGTGATGACAGAAAGAGCCAGGAAGTACGGGAACATCCTGTCGCAGTCGTCCTTTTCAGTGCACTGACCTGTACTGGCCGTAAAGTTACCAGCTACACCGATACAGCTACAGTTAGAGAAGACCTGGAGAGACATGCACAGTTACACAAGATGTATAATTACATAAATTTGCAGTTTTGAGCCCTGAATCGAAATTTTGATTTGGTTCTTTTTGACATGTTTCTTTTCTACTTCAACCAACACACTACATGAGTCTCAATCAGCACAATTGCCATTTAATTTGCCACATGTAGCATTTTGTATATATAGTGGGAATCATATGGCAACTTACTGTGTTTTTCCCTGAGCCTGCAGAGGTAGTGCAGCCCGCAAGACATGGAGAGACATATGTGATGCCATTGTCCCCACAGACTGGGTCCCACTCACTCGGTGAGCACAAACAGCCTGAGTTGCAGCCTGTGAGCACTGAGTGTGAATCATAAGATATCTTTTCTGAGCTGGAAGAAAAAGCAAAAGAGGTGCAACTGAGAGCCAAATATTGCTTGAGTCATTAGATGGTGGGATGTTCTAGAATTAGAATACATTCATGTAAATAAGTCATAGCAAACGTTAAATAATTATGTCTTCAAATCCTTAACATACATTGACTGCATTAATTTAATGTCTTAATACTGTAGACTGAAGAAACATTTGCAGCATGAACTTGAGCTACAGTTAATGGGGAATAAAAAAGACAATATTCCTTTAAAGATAATTATACTAGAACTTGTCTCTGTTTTCAGGTCAGCAGACAAACTTGTAAGAAAAATCAGCTTATCTATATATATATTCAGCGAATTAAAGCACACCATCATCATTAATTTGAGGCCGTTTTTCTGGCCAGCTGGAAGTTATAAGTCATTTCTGATCTTAAGAAAGGTCTAATGGAAATATCTGATTCTTTATCCACTGCATGCTCACCAGCTAGGTCAGTACTGTCTGTGTGCAACTTCTTTTTTTTAATGTACCACCCCTTTTAAATAAATGTTTGCACCAAGGTACATCTCACTCATTTATCAAAATAAATGAAGAATTCATTAGATATGAGAAATTCAATGATTTATTTATCACATCCAGTGTTAGGATTTTAATTGTGTGTCTGTTCAGCACACTCACAGTGAGCTAATTAGCTCTACATCCTCCTGGCTGCTTCTATGGATTTTGTCAGTGGTGTCATTTCAGTTGTGTCTGAGATTTTTACTCTATATTTTGCATTTCACTGATGTTTAAATTAAGTCAGGTTATATGGAAAGTACTGTTTTCTTGTTATGTCCAAAAACAATTAGGAGAATATAAACATCTCTTAAATAAATAAGTAGGTCACTAACTAAGTAGGTCACAAGACTATTTGTGACTCACCTGTTGTACGCCAGTGTGACCCCAGCTACCTTGGCATTCTCACAGCTCATAGCAAAAAAGAACAGTGACAGGATGTAACCAATAAGAGAAGTGCCAAATGCAAATTTGGCTGCTCCCAAAATATTCAGTTTCAGTCTCTTCATCAGCAGACCACCAGTAAACATCCCCAGTGCCACAGCAGGAATATTGATTACACCTGAAATGATGGAAAAACAGCAAAACCCATGACCTAAATAAATCTGGACAAAGGTTGATAATAAATTTCACATTGTGTACAAGCTTGGGTATAATCTTTCAAACTAGTGGATAACCAGTGAGATCCTCTCAGCAAAAAAAAAAAAAAAACTAAACAGCCTTGCTTTTTATTTTTTCCCCTCACACCTTCATTTAACATCAATGGGAAGACACAGTCTTTGATCTATACATGTCATTAACTCTGGTCACTAATATTGGATTCTCTTTCATACTCAGCCAGTCTGGTCAGAGCAGGCATCTCTCTTAATGAGACCACACAAACCTAGATATTTTCATTTTATGCTGTGAACTTCATTAGATATTTTATTTCATGTGGTGATTGCTACTGATATAAAGCAATCTCTAAAGCTGTGGCAGTAGATGGGTTGAATTAGAATATAACTAACCAAATTCTCAAACAATATCTGAAGATCTCCTTCATTTAAGAATTATAAAAACTACAGAGGATTAGCTTATCAAAAGAAACCACATAATATGTAATTATAAGCATGTCAAATGTGTTGACCTTATTATTTGATATTAGAATTTCTTTATGCAGACTAAGCATCTTCACGAGTTCATTCTCAAGCCTAGAACGAGCCAAGAGAAAGCCTTTACCACTTCTTTTTCCTGACGATTTCCCAGAATGTCATGCACCAATAATTAATAATACACAGAAACATACGGTACATGAAACATGCACTATACCCATTAGAAAGTTGGCCTTTGATGCAGACTGCCTAAAGTGCTGCTCGATGTACTTGGGCTTGTAAGTGACCATGCCAATGAGAGAGTTCAGCTGGATGACTGTCACACAGAGATAGATCAAATACACCGGGTGTGCCAGTAGAGTCCGCAAGGTTGGAATAAAATCTGTTGAAGGATTAAAAAAAGACATAATCTGAATTAAACCACAAACATAATAAATTCTGTGACTAATGACTGTAACAATCTGTAAATGTTGCTTTGTGACAAACGGGCTATGAGACAAATTTTAAAATCTGACCAGTAAAAAATCATTAGACATTATTCTTAAATATATATGTGTGTGTGTGTGTGTGTATATATCTCCCCATCCTTACCTTTGGCCATCTCTATAAAACTGCTTTGTTCATCTGTTGCATACTTGTGTTTCAGATGAGGCGAGTCTTTAATGAAACGTGCCTGCTCCTGAGTGCACTTCTTTGAGACCTGCTGCCCATACATGGGTATAGAACGGGGCAGAAACCAGAATGGGATGGCAGATAGCAGGGTGATGACCCCAGCTATGAGGTAGCCCAGCCACCAGGCTCCCACCCAGCGGGCATCTGCTGAGGTAATGGTGATGGTCTCTATGTAAGGAGTACAGAAGGTGAAAGGTCAGTAATGCTAAATCTAGATGGGCTTATAGTTTATCACATACTCTATGGCTGAATGGAAGGCGTTCTTGATGTGCAGCGTGCATGTATTAAAAAAACTTGATTTTCCATTTTACAGTTTTTTGGTTACTAGTTACCTTTCTTGCCTTCGCTAGTTCACTCTTCTTTCTTCTATTTTCTCCCCACATTGAACTCTATTTGAGTCTTACATGTCAGAGAGCTTTGTCCTCCTTTAGCTGGTCTTCTTAATTAGCTAAGTGATGCTAATGCTGTACACCTGCTCTGAGTGTTGAATTGTGCACAGGCTAACTCTGATCCTCTATGTGCTGTATCTGGTAACCCTGTGGCTTGGTTTTATGAATGAATAGACCTTTTACAGAACAGGCATCGTCATCTGTCATGGCAGGAGTGGTACAGGTGTTACTAAAGAGAGTAACAATAGATCTGTTGTATTCAAGTGTCTCAACATGCACAAGACCAGGGGCCTGTACAACAAAGTAGGTCCAACAAATCCAGGGTATTTTTTTAGGTGATCTGGTTTAACTAACCCTCTGAATGGAAATCTCACAAAGAAGTGCAACAGCACTAAATATTAACTCAGTAAGTCAATCCGGGCTTTGTGACCCTAGATCTGTGTGTTTGTGTAAAGCAGGTGGAGTTGGCATCAGGTGACCAATCACAATTATTTATTCCTAGCAGGCTGAAAGGAAAAGCAGCTGCTGCAGCCAAAACAGGAAGAAAAGATGACAAAAAAGAATACTGACAGTCTGCAACACTGGCTCTTCTAAATAAGCTTTATTTAATGAACACACAAGAACTCATTATTACCAGTGGATTTATTACAAATATCTAATAAATGCTAAATAAGAACATTTTTGGACGTCTCGAAATGTTGATCAGTTTATTTTAAATGAATACATTAGATATATGGATATAAACACAAACATACTAGTATCATTTGATACAATTCAGTGGTTTCGACACACAGTAGACTCATTAGAAGAAGGGAAATGTAAGGGAAATCTTTAAAAGTCAGCAGGAATAAGATTCAGAGAAATCAATCTGTTTAAGGCAGAATAAGCATTTCCTTTTGCTGACATATCTCTTCAAAAATGTTTCTAAATGAATGTTTGACAGTGTAGCCATCATTTGATTCCACTTAGAGTCAGAGAGGCTCTCTCTCACACCACAAACAGATGTCTTTATTTCGTTCTCCAAGAGAATTGATTGGTTGTAAGGTGAAACTAATGAATGTGTTGATCTCTTTTCTCGGAAGAGAGCAGGTTAGGTATCCAGGATATTTTGCAATGGTTGTACTACCTGGCAAGAAGTGAACCAGATTTGTGATATTAGAAATCCAGAGCTGAACATGTGGTTACCTCAATAAGCCACTTATCATGCTTCATAGTACAGCCCAGGGACCAGATGTGTGCTCAGTGTGCATGCACAAAGACTGAAATTGCCATTTTAGAATACAGAATTTGTACTTTTGAAAGAAGAATTTGTACTTTTTTTGTTAATATTTGAATTTACTAATATTTGATAAGAATTTGCAAACCCTGTCTATATTCCTGATATAGATGTTCCTTTGTTCCAAAGGTCCTATGTTTCCTTAATGTAAACATCAAGAGAGTCCTACGTTTGCCTATACTGAGCTTTTTCACAACTGACATTTTACTTTGTTGCAACAAGGAAGTAGTAGAATTCCTACCTACAAATCTGGAAAGAGTACTTAGTTTTTTCATCCAGTTGTAGATTCATGAATCTACCCAAATTGTACAGTCATCAGTGAAATATTATCGGATATTTACGGCCCAATAAACAAATCTTCAAACAAATGATTTCCAGCCATTTAACTGGATCTCCATCTTTATCGTCATTATACAAACAGGGGAGAGTAATTGAATTATAAAGTGTGTCTAATGTCATGATGGTGTAAGTATATACAAAGCCACTGAACAGATGTTGTCTTTGGGTAACTTAAATGAGGGTTTTTTCTCTCTTTTTTTTCAGCTAACAATACGTTTATAAAATCTGAATTTTATCTGAGCAGAGGGTTGGTCAGAAAAATCATTTAACTGTCCTAATGTTCTTCTTTTCAGTCACAATTTACGACATGTTTAGCCATCTGACAAACAGGAAAGCACGTGAATGAGAGCAGCTGTATTGAGAATTCATCTATATTAAAATCTTAAAATCACCAACCAAGTTCGTAACCTTGGAGTGTTGATTTTTTTTTTTACCAGCCCAGAAACATCAACAGAAATAAACATTTAATCTCCCAGAAAGATAAGAAGAAACTCATCCAGGAATTCATCTCCAGTAGGCTGGATTACTGTAATGGCCTTCCTAAAAAGAGCATTAAACATCTGCAGCTCATCCAAAACGCTGCTGCTAGAGTTTTAACCAGGACTAAGAGATCTGAACACATCACACCAGTTTTGAAATCTTTACACTGGCTTCCTGTCAGTCACAGAATAGATTTTAAAATCCTTCTTATTGTTTACATCCCAGAATGGTTTAGGCCCCGAAGACATCTGTGATATGTTCAGAGAATATAAACCTAGCAGAGCTCTTAGATCCAAAGACTGTGGTCAACTAGTCCAGACCAGAGTCCAGACTAAACATGGAGAAGCAGCATTTAGCTGCTTTGCTGCAAACAAGTGGAACCAACTGCCAGCGGAGATTAAACTTTCACCAAATGTAGACCTTTTTAAATCCAGGTTAAAAACATTTCTTTTCTCATGCGCCTATGCATGAAATCTGCATGTTAACTTTTTAAACTTATCTTGCTTTTAATCCTTTTAATACACTTTATGATTTTATTTTGATTCTTGCTATTTCTTGCTGCCTTTTACTGTTTTTTAATATGTAATGTTTTTAATGTTTCATGCAAAGCAATTTGAATCGTCCTGTACATGATTTAATTGGACTAACACTGTAAGTCTTTCCTTTTTCTTTTTTTCTAGTAGCATGTAAGTCAAGAATGAGCAGTTACAAAATGTGTCTAGAATGTTGGCAAATTCACCAAATAATGGGTATTTATAAAATATATAATTAAAATGTCCTTAAACTTACCCATTTTTACAAATCCAATGTCCACATAGATTTTGGCACAAAGTGAGCCTAGCAGGTATCCAAAGACAGGGCCAACAACAGAGATGGTCTGCACACAGCCTACAATATGAGAAACAAGCACAAACACATTAGGTCTTTAAAGAATTGAAATACAGCAGACTCTACAGGACATTAAAGATGCAGTATTTTTCTGTATTGCTGCATTTCCACAGCTTGTTATTCCACTCCTGTGTTTTATTGCACTTAGACTGCTTTATGTTACTTTGATTTGTTGATTTTGTAAAGTGATCTTGAGTTGCTTTAAATAAAATGTATTGTTATATTTTAAATTACTAATTTGCAACACATACATATTTAAAGCATTCAGTCAAACCTTAATTTCTCTGAAAAACATTTTCTGAGTAAGAATGTTCTTTTCCAGTAATTCGTATAATCTGCTATTGTAGAAGATGTAAGAGATTTACTGCCATGCTCCTATTTGGAAAACTCAGAACTTTGTTGCACATGGCAGAGCTTTGTGCCAGCACAGCATTATTTCTAAGCAACTGAGCTGTGCTCCACAGAAGTATTTACTGTTCCAAGGGAGCTGCAGCCCTGAACTTTCAATTAAAATGTTTAATAAATATTTTGCCTTAATTTTTTTGTTTTTGGTTCAAGTGTCGACTTGGAGGATGAATGCAAGGAAGTGTACATGACCAATTACATAAAAAGCTAATAAGCAAATTCAGTAAACCTTACATTCGAATGAATTTAATAGTAGAAAATACAGTATCTCAAATTATATCAGGTTAATTTGCAACAGGTCAGAACGCTAGGATTTAAGAAGCAAATTCAAAAGAGCCTTTTAGAAGTAGAGATGAAGTGGAGTTTACAAAACGCTTACTCCTCTGTGGAAAATATTTCAGCAGTAATGTTTCTAATTGGAGAATTTCAAAGAATTTTTAAATTTCATAATATATAGTACAAAATGTATTTAAAAGATTCATAGAATCAGATGAAATCTCTGGAGAAATCTAGCAAGGCAGAAAACCAATACTTAATGGTTGTAATCATTTGGCCCTCGGGGGCAGTACACTGTGCATACAGGCTTCAGTACACTGAATGGACCCAGAAATAACCATGACAATCACTGTCAGTGAACACTGTTTATCACTGCATATGCAAATGTAATGAAAGCTCTACCATGAGGGGAATAATAAAAATTAATACAATACAGAAACAATGCTGTTGAACTGGACTGTAGTTTGACCAATCATACTTTGTAATTTGTGGAAACACATCAGCAGGGATCTTATTCGAAGTTCAGTACAGAACAGTAGACTATGTAATGAAAGTTTATCCTACGGTGTACCTTTTCCCCCTTTTAGCCACTACACCATGATGATTCATTTGGCGTGCTCATGGGACCGGACTGCAGGCTGCTCTCCAATTCAGGAGCACTTAATTGCCCATTTGTACATAAAACAGCTGTTTTTATGATGAATTCTCACGGTGTAGTTATTTAAAACCCTGTGTATTGCTTTAAAAATTGGGTCAGTCAGGTTACAGTGTACATCTTTATTACCATTTTTTGTTTTCATTCATTCTTTTGGCATTCTGTTGTTTTGTCCTTATCTGTCTCACTGCCATCTGTGTCTGTCTGCACACAGCCTGTACCACAGCCTTGACCTTTTATGGGCAAGGCTTTGAGAGATCTGAGCTTATTTATATACTTATATGTGTATACAATAGAAATGGAAAAGTGGTTTTTCATGTACCTTTACCACTGGGTGATGTTTCTCTTACCAACATATAGTGCAGCATTCTCCTCAGTAGCAAAATCATCTATGTAGGAGATCCCCAGAGGCTGAACAGGTGTCTCCCCAATCCCCCGCAAGACATTCCCCAGAAGCACGTATATCCACATTGACAGGTTGGACTCGCCTTCACAAGCTGAAGGGAAAGATGAGGGTGGTATTACAGCCAACTTCTCTAGATGACACTGTATCTGCACATTGTGCGTGTGCCAACACCCACCTGATGATGGCAATTTAGGCAGTTTACCATCTTGTGTCGGGTTTGCTGGTGAACCCACCTGACATGGAGATGGGTTAAGGGTTGAGTTCACTACCCACCGGACTGATGTTTCAAATTCATAGCTGCGCACAAAAAAACAGTTCAAACTCAGAAGAGCAGAGACGTAATCCTCATTTAATCTAATTATGACATTTGCACCATAGTAGAAACAGCTTTTGTTCCAGTGAGGGAATTTTTCATTGTGTTACATTAACAGGAATACGTCTACAGCTTTTATTCTTACCGTCCAATGATGAAGTGAGGCAGCGCAATGAGAAAGGTGCCGAAAGACATCAATACACACCCCATTGCAATGATCTTTGGCCTGTGGAGCTTGGCCCCAAAGTAACTGACGAAAGCTATCACCAGCAGGTTACCTGTAGAGATTAATCCAGATGGATTACCACTTTATAATTTTCATACTGGCTTTTGCAAAATGTTTAAAAGTAGATGATTGCCTGATCTTTTGTATGGTTGATTGTTTTCACAGTTTTTTTTTTCCAGAGCGTTTGGTGCAGCTGACTTTTTATTTGTCTATGACTGTACTTTCCAGTTATGTCTGAAGATTAGGCCAGGAAATGTGCGACAAGTGAATTGTTTTTACTTACATTTTGTTGAGAACAGGAAGCAAAAATGCAACCCCTCAGCCAGTAAAATATTAATATACATATATATATATATATAAATACAGTAGATAAATATTATAATGGAAAGACCTGTCTAAAATGACTGAAAAAAAAATTGCAATAAATTTTCATGTGAATTGACAGCTACTGTGCAGTGTTCATAGTGTGCAAGGTCGATGAATACTTGTTTTCACATGTGATGCGCTATCTTTACACTCAGAAAGATATTCATTATCTACAGCGGGTAACAACTCTACTGGTGCTTGTGTGATTTTGTTTTTTCTGTGTGCATTTGTCCATTATCAGTGACGTAGAAACTCCCATGTAAATGAGGTAGATTGGTGGCCTTGAAGCTTACACTATGTAATTTGACCTTTTCCCGTTGTATAGAGACATTTGATGGGATGACTTGGAATAACTGTTGATGCACACGTTTGTGTGTACAAGGGTGGTTGGTTGAGATATGATTTAAACTGATACAACTCTGAGGAATGTCTAAGTAATTGTACTGTATGGAAATGTATGATTATAACATTTATGGGTCATTAAAAAAGAATTCTTTACATAGCATCCTACATGGTAATAGCAGTGTAAGTAAGTGTCAGAACAGCAGCTGTGTGAATTTTTAGACACCTAAAAAGGGCAAAAATAACTGATCAGTTTTCACATTTTAATATGCAGTGTACACAAACTGCATGCTCCGAAACTATCATGCAGCATATGAAGCTATACATACACTGGAGTAGTCACCTGAGCTCCTCTGGCAGATGTGATCTCCTCAAAGATCAGCATCTATCATTATAACTCTACACTCCTTCCTCCTCATTATTCCTAATTTCTCTTCCTTTGTCCCTCTACACTGTTCTCCTCTGTTGTTTCTTGCACTTTCCTTCTCTTCATACTGCCCTGCTCTGTCTCTATGTTACCCTGGCAACGGTCCTATGGAAAAAGCTTGTTGCCTAGGCCACATGAGAGAAGCCGCTTTCATAAGAGATGGAGTGATGGAGCTTAAGAAAATCACAACACTTTGATTTATACTAAGGTTTTGTCATCACTCGTTCCTCCTCCACTCATGCACATGCAACTCAAGATCACTTGAGAAAAATGTGAATAATTTTTCACAACCTTTGTGCCATTAAAAGACAGAAGATGATTGCATTTGTCTTCATGTCACATGTTTCCATGCATCTGATTTTTATGATTTATGTGCCACAAGAAATATATCAAATGAATGGACCAGTCATTCCGAACTGTCTCAGAAAAAAAAATCGGTCAACTATGGAGTGGAACACAAACAGCATGTACAGTAGCTAAGGATTATGTGTTTAGTAACACTGAAAGCAAGGTCACCAAACAAACTGTGTATATTTTAAAATCTACTCAAACCTGTCTCTCTCTCTCCCTCTCTCTCTCCCTCCAGGGCTTTAAAACAGCTCTATGCAAATTTTTCACATATTGAATATTACCTCACAACACTTATACACAGACACAGATTTGTAAAACTGGTTTGAGTTTATCATTGAAAGCAGTTTTTTTCATAAATCCTCTTTACTTATCAGGATGGAAGAATCAGCCGTGACCAAGCTGGGTTGTCGGTGCCCTGGAACAGTTTCAAATCACATATCATTGGCTTGTCTGAATAGCATTTCTTTGTTCTTATGAGTCGAAATCTATGTAAATATTGAGCATCTGTGACATGTTAAATTAATGGAAAGCCTTATCAATGTGTAGAAAGAGTTAGACATGAATTGTGAGAACATTTTGAAATGTGAGTGACGCAATGCTTGCAGCTGATTCACATGTCAAAGTCAAAGCCAGTAAATGTCAGCTGATAACCACAAACAGTATTATTGGGGAAAGTCGACATCAAAGTTATGCTGTAAAAGGAATCGAACAGATCTGGTTTTCCGGAGCTTTAAGAGAACTTGTGAGGCTTGTGTATTATGTCCTTGCTCAACACGGTGACTCACCACACACAGACACATACATAAAAACACACCCTTCTGTCCTCTTCTTGGAAGCCTGATGAATCCTTTATCTGCAGCTTGAATATCTCAATGACCCATTCATATTTTCACCCCAAATACAGCAAGAGAAAAGGGAGGGGAGCCCAAGAGACACAGACAACAAATGAAACAACAAAATAACACCAGAGATTGGCAGGCTCACTCACCTATCTCAAAGCTCCCATCAATGACACCTATTAGGTAACTGGGGATGTCAAAGCGCCTCTCCAGCTGAGTTATTGTGCTCTTCATGTAGCTCCCCGACAGAGCCTTTGCAAAATAGGCAAAGGACAATGCTACCAGAAACATCTGAGAAAGGAAAGTGATAAGAAAAGGGAAGACAAAGAAACACAATGATTTTACATTGATATACAATGAACCCAAATACCAGTAACAAAATGTTTTAAGCTGATTTAATTTTTTGTAGTATACTTAGTTTGTAGGATGTTCACATTTTTGTCCAATGAAAACAGAAACAGAATCACTTTGGTGAAAATTACTGTGACTCCTATTATGTATGGACATCCTTACATTAACCTGCAGTTTGTAGAAAGATTCTAGTTTTGTTTATTTATTTATTTAAATTTATTTTAAATAACAAAACAGGAAAACATAACCCAAAGGAGAAAGGATACCCTCTATGGTCAGTGTGTAAACTCTTTCTTACACAATTGGGGGACTTTTCCATTCTGACTGCAATACTTAGTTCTTCTAATTTATGTAGATTTGAGGCATTTTTCGTATCCATATCTTATGGTGGAAAGCATCTTCTTTTCTAATTTTGTGTGTTTGTTTTTTACAGACAGTATGATGTTTGCCCCATGATCTTTTTTATTTTGATTCAACCCATTCCTCCCCTTTATAGTATTTTACTTTCTGTGTCACTGGCATAAACAATAGCAGCCAATGCAAGCCTATCTTTTAAGTAATGTTTTTTTCTCTGTTTTGTTTTTCTAAATAAAATGTCTGCACTATATTTCCCAAAATGTATATTTTCTTTTAAACAATAGGAATAGTTTCCTAAATACATAAGTTTCATACTCAGATATTCATTCAGAAAGGATGTTGGATTTTATGATGCAGGAGGTTTTTAATCTGATAACTGTTCTACAAAAAGTCATGTGCATCTTTAAGACGTTGGCTGCAAAAAAAAACAGCATTCTCTTACAGGACTACTTCTTGGTGGGAATCAGTTACTTTGGTTTTCATAAAGCCAATAAACTGATTAGAGAGGTCTGTGGGTACTGATGTGTTGAGACAAGGTTCATGGAGCTATTAAAACTTTGACATTTGCATCATCTGGCCTTTGCTAACAATGTGTGTGAATGTGACAGCCCTAGTGAGCTAGCATATTAAGATCTGAGATCTTACTAAAGGTTATCCATCTTAAATCTCACAAGGTGAAGAAAAACTTTATCCTTTTTTTCGCTCCAACACTGTACAAAACACTGCACTTACAGCTTTAAATGTTATAAAGGGTGTTTTGTCCTTAACTTTTGAAGATAAGTTCATTAACTATTCATTTATTGTAACTGTTATCAAAACATTTTTGACCGATAGTTTAGTTTCTGCTGTATGTCCATGGCCTACTTTTGCTAATCAACAACTACCATAAACAATAGAGATTTAGATGATGCAAACTGGATGGGAAAGCTACTAAGGGGCTAGTCAGATAACATGAAATGTCAACAATCAGGGAATAATGATTAAGTTTTGATGACACAAGTGGATATGTTTGTTTCTAATAAAATATGTAATAAATTATTTGTGCTGCAGTCAGGAACTGGGCTTTGATGTGACTAAGGCTACATCATTCAGATAGCATTAAATTCAGCATAAAATAAATGTGTTTATGGACACTAACTGGACTCAACCAGGCCCAACGTTCCTCTTTATTAACAAAAGCAAAATAATAAACATTTTAAGTGATGACAGAGAGCCAAAACTAAAGGACACTTCTACCTCATTACCACCAAACCTTCAAAATAAAACACTTCTAAAAATGTACAACCTCCATGACTTACGCACCAATACACTTGCGATTCCCTTCTTCTCTATTTTTATTAATTTATTTTCTAGGTACTTAGATGTTGGAGTGTAATTGCAGTCCAGAATGATGATTTCTAGATTCAACTTTCCTTAGTATAAATTTACCAGGCACAACTGCTGCCTTTACTCACCTTTCAGAGAAAACCTGAGGGCAACTTTAGTCCAAACTATAGAGAAAATTCACTGCTACTACATGATATATATTTTTATTTTTTGCTTTCTATTAGTTTATTAATCTTTTTGAGGGTATAGTCACCAACCAAGCTGCTTTTTTTCTTTTTTTCGTTTTAAAAAAAAAAAAAGATGCAGTTATGTAGTGGTAGCATGTAAGAGCGAGAGTATCTGCAACAAATGGCCAGAGCATTGGGTAGGTGAGAAAAGATGCTAACGTTGCAGCGGTTATTCCACAGTATTTGCTGCTAATTCTGGGTAAGTTGACCAAGTGCAAATGTTGAAAAAAGTTTGTACTTAATTTTCTTTTCCACCTCACTCATGCGTTTGATGCTTTCCACTTGCTCTTTGCCTCTTTACCTGTACACTGAGATGTATTGATATCAAAGCAACAGTGGTTACGGAGGAGCCACATCTGCTATTTTTAACAAGTGGCAAGCAAGTTTTGCTGTCCACAAAAAGTCTCCTGTAAAGCGCTAGTGGGAATAGGCAACTGTGAAAACAGATAAACAGAACTGTTCACGTGCATTTTTCTGGACATCTCTGGTGTGATTGTTGTAATGACACATAAAGGCCAATGATTTTTAAGAAATTGTATGAATAATTTAATGTCAGTTTTATTAAAACACAAGATCTAATATAAACATCTCTATTATTAAGTTCATATGGTCTTTCACTACTTGTTTAGGTCATTTTCATACAGAAGAAACCTGTGTGAAACTTAACATGGTGGCACATGCTGGATTAAATTTGGACTTAAGTTTGGATGTGTAAAAGTAAAAGTTTACATAAACAACATACATGTAGATGTAGATGTAAATGTAGTGTTCCAACAGCACAGAACAACACAGGAACCAGTGCCAAATATTTAATTTCAGCATTGCATGCACATACACTAGAGATTTTTAGAAAAAGTTCAAACAATCTAGTCCAGTGTTTTTCCACAGTTGCTGCTCACACAAGTACATCACAGCAGGAGGCTTCTACTGGGATGCGCTGTCCCAGCTAGAAATGTCAGGGAGGCGGTATGAGGAATCAGCTGTGCAGATCATGCAGGCGGGCAGCACATGATGCAGAAATTAAGCCGTGGAAATGTTACGAACAATTGTGCTCTCACGTGCCATTACTCCACAACATTTTAGGACTCCACTGCATGTGTGAATGCTGCTTGTGCTAATCAGTGCACTTTTCTTATGTTTTCTAAGAAGCTATTTATACCTGTTTTGTATGATCTGATCACAAATGCAAAGCACTTGGTGGGTATATACCTGGCATTACAATTTCACCCCATGTGTGTCCTGAGTGACCACTTGTGATCGGAACGGACATCAGCAAGTCTGCTGATGTTTCTGTAAGATTTAAGCTTGTTCGGGAAGCCCATTAAATGGTGACACCCAGGACTGACAAGGTGAGGGTAAGTCTGAGGCTAAGTATGGGGGCCATTGTGCTGCTTTGCTTCTGTAGCCACTGTAGATAGTATTTTGAAAGACAACCAAGATGTTTTCTGTAAGTTTTACGCTGCTTTCTACACAGTGTAGTTTTTCAGGAAACCAACAGAGCAACAAAACATCCTGGGAGTTACTCTGCTTGTGTCATATCATGTCACGGCCAGTAAACTGTCCCAGATGTGTTCCCAGCAAGGTTATACACGAGAGTTTGGACAGATGTGTTCAGGACCATCTTTGAATATGGCCTGAGTGGACTGAATCTGAAATTATAGTCAATCTGTTCTTCACGAGTGAATCACCATTGCGTATTTAGTGCTGTCTGCTTGTCATTGGATCACCAGAAAGTATGTTAGCACCAAGTGTTAGCAGTGGTTATCAACTACACTCAAGATGTCAATGCTATTAATACAGATTAATTTCACTACAAATCAAATGTGGTACCGTTGTTAATAGACAATTCTTTACCAGAATTTAACTTTACTAAAGTATTCTTTTTTTTCATTTCTGCATTTATCCTTCTTAATGACTCATCAAAATAACCTCATTGTTGCCTGTTCCTTTTCTGTGCTAGTTTGCCTTATGGAAGAGAACAGAAATGGCAGTGGCTTAACCCCTATGATTTCTTACAGCACTGATTAGACAAAAAAAAAATAAGAATACGACCTTTGTGTTATCTTTAGACTGTCTGTAATCTCTTTCTGTCTGCCTTAGAGCTTGTACATAATAGTTTGTGGCCTTGATAACTGTTCTTGTACTGTATCACACCCCGCTTACAACATGAGACAAGAGTTGCACATGAGAGTCACATTACACACAATGCTATTATCCTTAGCTTGCTATTATCATTTACCTATACACAGTGCATCATAAAACTCCCTGACAACAATGTTTGGCCTTTTGAACCATTTAGTGGTAGCAGAATTGGAAGCAGCTGACTATACTATTAGTTTCTGATGAAACCAAATTAGGGAAGTTAGAGAGGGAAGAATGTAACTCAGAGTCTTTTTAGTATACGCAACAACATGTGTAACATGATCGGGGTATGAAGTTCTGAAAGTAAACAAGTAACAGTATTTCCTCCTAACCTTGTCTTGTATGGTAATTTCTTAATAACTTTAAAGTTTACATTATTTGACTACACAATGGCCTAGAAGGAATTTCATTATAGTAGATGTCTGTCAGACAGTTCTGTTACCAAATGTAAAGAATCAGTTTCTACAATATCATGTGGCAATACAAGGAGAGCAACCATAACTCCACTTAAACAAGTTAATCATCTTCTTAAGAGAGCAACACCTTCAATGTGTACAACGTTTCGAGAATGTTGCCTCTTAGAAAACTAAGGTAATCAGTCAGAAGTGGCTGGCTTCTTGGTTTAATTATAACAGACTTCATAAAGTTTTGAAAGAAAATGGCATCCATCTTATTTTAAAAAAATTAACTTAATCTGGAAAGAAAGTTTAATATTATGTAAGAAAGCATTTATGCAAAGTTAGAACTGCTTATTCAATAGAGGAGAATAAGAACAACCACTTGTTTCTTTTATCCCAGTAGCAAGACTGACTAAAGCCCTGCACATACTCTACAAGTCAGACAAATTAGTTCTCACTCCCAGAGCTGCGAGAAAAGAATCAGTCTTTTTCTCTCACAGGTCTGCTTTGGGAGTGCACTGTAGCTTGTTCTTGACACAATCTCTGGGCAAAACTTTTTTCTCAATGTAGTGTCCAACAATTTAAATCTGCTATTGGTCATCATTTGAAGTGTGGTGGTTAATGTAGGATAGTAGAAGTGGAAAGTTTTTATTTCAAGCCAAAATTATTGGTGGAAAATAAATGAAGTATGGAATGTCATGGCCAGAGAAAAAAAGAAAAATGTTCTTGCTCTTGCCGCCTTTAGAAAGCAAACAATTCCTCTGTTCTTACCTCTATGAAGTAAGTACAGGCCTAAGGAGTCATAGCTCTTTTAAACCATGTATTTCTCTATAACTCTGTCTCATGATTAATTAATTAATACTTCATAATTAATTAAAATCTTGTTAAAGTAATTGCATTAGCCTGGTTTGTCGTATTATCTATAGTCTCCAGTTTGGTCAACAGTAAGTCTTCCTCACACATCAGTCATGGAGTTTGTCACGTGTTCTGGACATGGACTGATACTTGTTCACGTTGTCACATGCTTCAATTAGATACCTTTATTAGACAGCATGACATAAATTTTCATTGCTACGCAGATTATAGTCAGCTATAACTTATCCATGAAGCCTGATGAACCAATCAGTTGGTCAGATTATAAAGATGTGCTCAAGACAAAACAGGCTGGATAACTTAATGTTCACCTTTAAATTCAGAAGAGCAAAGGTTCCTGTTTTTTTTTGTTTTTTTCACCATAGCATCTCAGGAGGGACACTGTCTAGTAATGTTAATTACAATGAATGGCATTATATTGGCCTCCAGTACTACAGAAAGGACTTTGGATTTTTGTTTTAATTAAATTAAAAGTAGACTACAATGAATTGGATTAAATTAAACTGTATCTGTTTAAGTACCTTGAGGTGACTGTGATGAGTTGGCACCATAACATAAAAAGCTAAATTTAAATTAAGCTTACAAAAAAAATCTTTTTCTTATCTGTGCACATCTACTCATACAGAACTTTCATTTACATGACAGAGTGGGAGAGCGCCCCATCAATGCAAAGAGGCCTCTGTTGAGATCATGCTAGCTACCAGTGCTGGCTGTGGGGTACTAACAACAGTGGCTTATCACATGCACATTTCCTGGGGCATTTAATTGCAAACAAGCATGCATACCCATTTGTTTCCCTGCTATTTCTGGGCAAGCCTCTTTTATTCCAAGCAAATCATGATGGTTCTTAACAGTTGTATATACAAACTAATTAACAAATATAATAGGATAAAATGTCAGTGTTAGAAAAAAGAGAGGAAGTTTCAGAAATAGAAACTCAGTTGCCTTTAGTCTCTAACA